>NC_042617.1:397528843-398728843 GCF_901001135.1 Rhinatrema bivittatum | reverse complement strand
TGCTACTAAAATGTGTGATATTTGTAGTGTAAGAGTTTGGGATTGTTGTACCTTAGGGCCCTTATGATGGTACAGTTTTCTTCACTGAATGTTAAGAAGTCAGGGTGAAAATATATTATATATTTTATGCAAATGTGATGATCACAGTTTGAGAACAGGCAGGCAATTTTGGCTTCTTCTTATATCACATTTGCTTCACAGCAAACACATTCTCAGCATGGTTTTACTCTCTTTTTCTACCAGGCACAAATATCAGAAAAGGGAAGATGAGGTCATGCATAATGAAATATACTCTTATGTTTCTAAGCTGGCCTAGCACCGGATACCTCCTTAAAAGCTCATTATTTCCCATTTTACCACTATGTGACTTTCTACAGAATTTCTACCCAAGACTTTCATTTACTAAGCATTTTTACCATAGGAACAGAATGGGAATCAGGCCCCAAGGTTGAAGTCCTATTTATTTATCCCATCTCCTCGAATAGATATTCACTATAATCTCCGCCCTGGGCTCAAATTGAGTGCATTAAGCAAATTGTTCTTACATTGTTAGGGGTTCATTTTGTCACTGCCTGGCCTCATGAAAAGTATGCAGGAATATTTTACCTGCAGATCTTACACTAATTTTCAAAGTAAAAATATGTTGCTTTCACTTTGAAAATTACCTAGGAAAAAAACCACACACACATATTTATTTAATCAATTTGGTTTACATATATATATACAGTATATACCTGCTAATTTGTGTGGTACTGAAGAGAGGCAAATTTTGCATAGAAGTTTTGATCTTCCATGCCAAAGTTTTCCACTGAGACATTTTAAATTTTGCCTCACTCTGGGACTTCCTCGAGCCCTGCCCCTTTGTGTGTGCATTCGTTGTTTGCATGTTAAGAGTGGCCAGTACAACATTTAACTGCTCAGTGAGGGACATAATTTAAACCCCAAAGATTTACCCAGCTAAGTCCCAAAGGTTTCTGGCATGCTTTTTGAACATCAACCTAAAAGATTATGATAGCTTATAGGGATCATCAAGCACATCTAATTTTCCCAGTTTCATTTGTGGTTCAAAGCCATAGACCCCAGTTTATTTCTGCCTGACCCATCATTTCTTCACATCTATGGATCCTCTGTGCTCATCCCATGACCATCTTAAATTTCATTGTTGTTTTTGTCTTCACTATATGCACAGAGAGGCTGTTTAATTTAGCCATCATATCACAAATGATGGTAAACCTGGTATATCCTTTATATAAACTTATTCAAGCTGTCCAGTTTATATAAAGTTTATATAAAGGATATACCAGGTTTACCATCATTTGTGATACGTTGTTTACATTTCAGTTACTGGAATACACTTGTTGTGTTGGAGGGCCTTTTGTGCAATTTAGCCATCACCCGCTCTGTGAAGAAATATATAATTTGTGCATTTTAGAAGATGGATCAGTTAGCAGTCAATAAATATTAATCAGTCTTTTTGTGAAAATCAAGTAGGTTAACTGTAATAGTACAATCAATAGATTAAAAATAAAACACAATAAAGAATTAATCAGGAATTGTGATAAATTACAGGAGGACCTTGTGAAGCAAGAAGATTGGGCTTCCAAATGGCAGATGAAATGTAATGTCGACAAGTGCAAGGGACAGATAACCCTTGCTGTAGTTACACAATGTTAGGTTCTATCTTAGGAGTTACCACCCAGGAAAGAGATCTAGGCATCATAGTGGATAGACATGTGAATCGGAACCGGAATCGGTTCGGATTCCGGTTCCGATTCACATGTGGGGTTTTTTTCATTGGGCCCGATCGCGGTTTTGTTTATCGGCTGCACCCGAGCTGATAAACAAAAAACCCACCCCGACCCTTTAAAATTAATCGCTTTGCTTCCCCCACCCCCGACCCCCCCAAAAACATTTTACAGGTACCTGGTAGTCCAGTGGGGGTCCCGGGAGCGATCTCCCACTCTCGGGCCGTTGGCTGCCACTAATAAAAATTGTGCCAATGGCCTTTGCCCTTACCATGTGACAGGGTATCCATGCCATTGTCACATGTCACATTAGCTTCTCGCATCAAAATTTGTTACTGACTTTGAATTGTCTATTTGGCATTCATCTTACTTGCTTTTAAATAAATGCACAAACACACATGCAGAATTTTGTATCATCTTTGAAGGCTTGATGTTTCTCTGTTAAACAAAAGGTACATTAATCAAACATAGAATACAGTTCTAAATGAGTTTTGTGCAACATTCACAATTCATTATCAATACCTATAAACGACACTTGACCGACGTGCCGCAAATGCGCAGTAGAGACCAGCTCTACCGCGCATGTGCGGGTGAGCACGTCGGCCTCAGGCAGCGTCAGGGAAAACAATGGCGGCGTCGAGTGGCGGTTCGCGGCGGCGGTTCGCAGCGGCGGTAGCGACGGCGGCGGTTGGCGGCGGCGGCGGGCGGCGGTTCGCAGCGGCGGTAGCGACGGCAGCGGTTGGCGGTTCGCAGCGCCGGCGGGCGGCGGTTCGCGGCGGCGGCGGGCGGCGGTTCGCAGCGGGCGGTGGCAGCAGCGAGGGAGGGAGGAGAGAGAGAGCGGGAGGGAGTGAGTTCAGGGAGGGAGAGGGGGGACTGAGTGAGAGGGAGTGAGTGGGACTGAGGGGGGGAGGGAGGGAGTGGGACTGAGGGGGAGAGGGAGGGACTGAGTGAGAGGGACTGAGTGGGACTGAGGGGGAGAGGGAGGGAGTGGGACTGAGGGCAGAGGACAGAGGGAGTGGGACTGAGTGAGAGGGAGGGAGAGAGTGAGAGGGAGGGACTGAGTGAGAGTGAGTGGGACTGAGGGGGAGAGGGAGGGAGTGGGACTGAGGGGGAGAGGGTGGGAGGGAGAGGGGGGACTGAGTGAGAGGGAGGGAGAGGGGACTGAATGGGACTAGGGAGGGAGTGGGGACTGAGGGCAGAGGACAGAGGGAGTGGGACTGAGTGGGAGGGAGGGAGGGGAGGGAGAGAGTGGGAGGGAGGGGAGGGAGACTGAGTGGGAGGGAGGGACTGAGTGGGAGGAGTGGGTGGGGGAGGGGGGTGGTGAAGAGTGAGGGGAGAGAGAATGAGGGGGAGGTGAGAGACAGAGGGATGTAGCCCGTTTTAATGGGCTTAACGGCTTGTATATAAATAATGTATGCTTCCTGAGCTCATTAAATGTGACACCAATTAGAGAAACAAATATTTACTATGTATCCATCATTAGCATAAGAGGAAATTTATTAAATCAACAAAATTATGAGACACAAACCCTGCAGATGGAGCTTATTAGTCTTTCCAGTAGCAATAAGGTAGGTAGGTAGTTCTAGGAGTTAGTCAATTTCTAAAGAGTAGTAGTGGTTTTCCAATAACATTTCTAAAGAACTCATATTCAGTGACAAGAAGCTCATGTGACTTCTGATGGCTGTTTCAACTGAAATCTTCTAGTAGTCTGAGTTGAATCCAACTTGGCAACTAAAATATCCATGTGCCCCATATTGGTTCCTTTAAATGGAAGGGAAAAGTTTCCCGAAATGGTCTGGAGCATGTTACTGTGGGCCAATGTATGCTTTATGTTTTCCCCTGTTACAAGAACCTTTTGTTATAAATGGTGTGTGTAAAATATATTTTTTAATTTTCACTTCTGTTGGTGTACTTATTTGTGTAATTTATAATTCACTTGTCAGGCACTTCAAAGTGGATTACATTCAAGCATTGTGGGTATGTCCCTATTCCCAGAAAGCCTTTCAGATTTATATACAGAGAGCTGATAATTTATCTGGGTAAAGGTATGCTCATAATTTTGTCTGGATACTTAGTGAAATTTATCTAGAAAAGTCTGCCACTGAAATTTCCTGGATAGAGATACATGCATAATTTTACCCAGATAATTTAGGACAACTATTTTTCCTATAGTATTTACATACTGGTTGGATAACTTTCACATATCTCTGTGCATATACAGGGGTCTGTGGGGAATTGCTTAAGTAGTTTAGACCCTGTGCAGACCCATCTGTACAAGTTTTAAAATATACAGATATATTTATTAATTTTAAAAAATGTGTTGCCCTCATAATCCCATGTACTTGGTGGGTTACAACAGAACATACATAATAAGAACATAAAATTAAATGAAATGGCATTTAAAACATTCTAAACATAAAGCGGCAGATTTTCAAGGGATAGGCGCGTAACATACGCATGTAACCCCTGAAAAGCTGCCCCTGCCTGCCCCTGGGTGCGCCAAGCCTATCTTGCATAGGCTCGTCAGTGCGTGTAAGTCCAGGGACTCGCAAATGTCCCGGGGCTTTCAAAAATGGGTGGCCCAGGTACGGGGCCGGGGGTGTGGCGGCAGTTCGGGGACAGTCCAGGGGCGGGGCGTGGTGGTGGTTCGGGGTGGGCCGGGGGGCAGGGCCGAATCCTCCAGCACAGCAGCCTGTGTTGGGGGATGGCGATCCGGCGTTAGCAAGTTACACCTGCCTTGGGCAGGCATAACTTTTCAACAAAGGTAGGGGGGATTTAGTTAGGGCTGGGGGTGGGTTAGATAGGGGAAGGGAGGGGAAGGGAGGGGAAGGTTGGGGGAGCTGGAGAAAAAGTTCCCTCCAAGGCCGCTCCAATTTCGGAGCGGCCTTGGAGGGAACGGGGAAAGCCATGTGTGCACCCTCTTGCACGTGTTGACCCCAGATTTTATAACATGCGCGTGGCAGGCATAGATTTGTTTGTGCCGGGTTTCGCGAACAAATCTATGCCCATGCATAAGTTTAAAAATCTGGCCCAAAAGGTGTATAACCTAAATAAATGAATAACCTTTAATAAATAAATAAATAAATAAATAACCAAAAATAAATGAATAATCTTTAATATTGCAAGTAATTAGACTGCTCCATAGACTTGTTGAATAAATAAGTAGAGATGTGAATCATGTGATCGATCGTCTTAACGATCGATTTTGGCTGGGGGGGGAGGGAATCGGATCGTCGCGGTTTTGTTTTTTTAAATATCGTGTAAATTGTAAATCGGGGGAGGGCGGGAAAACTGGCACAATAAAACAACTCTAAAACCCACCCTGACCCTTTAAAATAAATCCCCCACCCTCCCGAACCCCCACAAAATGTCTTAAATTACCTGGGGTCCAGTGGGGGGGGTCCCGGTGTGATCTTCCACTCTTGGGCCACGGGTGCGTTGATAGAAATGACGCCGGCACTACCTTTGCCCTGTCATATGACAGGGCAAAGGTAGCGCCATTTTGCAATACGGCCCGAGTATTGCAAAATGGCGCCGGCCGTATGGCCATATTGCCGTATTGCAAAATGCGCCGGCCGTATGGCCGTATGGCCGGCGCCATTTTGCAATACGGCAACACGATTCGAGTGCAGGAGGTTGTTCCCGGACCCCCGCTGGACTTTTGGCAAGTCTTGTGGGGGTCAGGAGGCCCCCCCAAGCTGGCCAAAAGTACCTGGGGGGTCCAGCGGGGGTCCGGGAGTGATCTCCTACGCTCGTGATGTCGGGGGACAGGAACCAAAATGGCGCCGGCGCTACCTTTGCCCTGTCATATGACAGCTAATAAATATATTGTGACATTACTCCAATTTTTAAATCTTTATTAGTGAAAAATATCAAAAACACATCCCACATTTAATCCATAATACCCCACACAATAGATATTATATTTTGATAAAAACCTATTTCATCATACTCATCCATACATCCTACATATCACTCATACAAAAATAATTCATCCTCTTATAAAACAATTTTCAAACTTTCAAGTTAAACATCAAATACAGATTCTTCTTAACAATTATCCAATTGTAGATACAAATTGTTTTCCAAGCAGAAAGAGTCACATTGCACATGTATTTCTGCGTTACTACAACGCCATTCCTCTTGATCTCTCTTTAATTCTCTCTACATGTTTCGCCTTCCCTCAGGCTTCTTCAGGAGAGCTTATTCAAACAGTCTCCCACTGCTCATATATCCAACATCTATCCACAGGGTGTTCTAAAATATTTTAACAAAATTCATAATTTTATCATTTTAATTAAATACATTTTTCTTAAATTAACACTTATGAAAATTTTTTTCAGCATGCTATTATACCTGCACGTCCCAAATAATTTACCCAGACGTACAGCATGGCACATCCCCGACTCTTTTCATAGCGTCTCAATCATTTCAAATGCATGGAACACCACATCTCAAATGCGTTTAAACTGGAATAAGACAATTCAAGAAAAATCAAAATGCATGAACTTTTCTTCAAGAAAGTACCAACGTGCATGACAAACAAAGAACCTTACCTTTCCAATTTCAAAACAAACAAACACCGACACCTTATATCAGAGTAAACGCTGCCATCGAGTGAATCAAACGGAATCAAATCATCCCTCTTCTTCCGTCCTTTTAAACCGAGCTACACCAATCAGAGTTGTTCAACTCAAGTTGTCTCCACCCCTTTGAGCTCACCAAATCAGAGCCAATCAGTAATGCTACCACTCTAAATAGTTGCCACCCCTTCAGGCCCGCCAACTTCAAACCTTCTAACAAAAAACATTCGAGCATTGCAGCCACAAAAAATCTAGAAACATGTTGCCCAATCGATCTTATCGTTCAGTCCTTTTGGCCACAAAGTCTGTAAATTGAAAATCCATCGCTGTTCCTTCTGTAGTAATATTTTATGTATATTACCTCCCCGCCTAGCAGAAACCTTCTGTAATACAAAAAAACGGAGTTCTTCTACCGTGTGATTATACTCTCGCCAATGTTTCACTAGGGGAGCTGTCTCCACCATATTTCTAATTCTACTGCAATGCTCTAAAATTCGAAGTCTGACCATCCTCGATGTTTTTCCCACATAAAAAAGCCCACATGGGCATTGTACAACATACACTACCGAGCTTGTTTGGCATGTTGTGAAATTCCTTAAAAAGAACTTCTTTCCAGAGACAGGATGTAAAAATTCTTTCACAGATAAACAGAGTTTGCATACGCTACATTTGGTGCACGGGTTATGACCACCAACTTCATCTTTTTGTTGCACACAATCACCCAAATCCGAATGGACTAAAATGTCCCTAAGATTCCTAGATCTTCTAAAGGAAAACATAGGGGGATCCTGCATACCCACAAAACCACTCACAAGGTGCCAATGATTTTTAACAACCTGTATGAGATCCCCAACTCGATTGGAATATGGAAGAACACATACTAAAGCTGGTGTATTCTGTTTCGGCTTAGGTTGTAATAATAAATCTCTGTTAATATATCGAGCTCTTTTATATGCCCGATTCACTATTCGTGTGGGATAACCCCTTGCACCAAATCTTTCTTGCAAATCTTTTGCATGTGTCTTAAAAGACGCTACATCAGAACAAATCCTTCTTACCCTAAAGAATTGTCCCACTGGAATATTTTCTCTAACATGCTTGGGATGGAAGCTATTAAAGTGTAACAATCCATTTCTATCTATTGATTTCCGGTATAGCTCAGTTACAAATTTACCATCCCCCTTTCCCACCTTCATATCCAAAAATGAAACCCACTGATTCTGGACATCACAGGTAAACCTAAGATTTGTATCCTGTTCATTTAGATAATGAAAAATTTTTTGAAATTCACATTGTGTGCCAGACCAAATAATCAGGATATCATCAATATAACGGCACCATAACCTCTTTACACTTTAATAGCTTCCATCCCAAGCATGTTAGAGAAAATATTCCAGTGGGTCAATTCTTTAGGGTAAGAAGGATTTGTTCTGATGTAGCATCTTTTAAGACACATGCAAAAGATTTGCAAGAAAGATTTGGTGCAAGGGGTTATCCCACACGAATAGTGAATCGGGCATATAAAAGAGCTCGATATATTAACAGAGATTTATTATTACAACCTAAGCCGAAACAGAATACACCAGCTTTAGTATGTGTTCTTCCATATTCCAATCGAGTTGGGGATCTCATACAGGTTGTTAAAAATCATTGGCACCTTGTGAGTGGTTTTGTGGGTATGCAGGATCCCCCTATGTTTTCCTTTAGAAGATCTAGGAATCTTAGGGACATTTTAGTCCATTCGGATTTGGGTGATTGTGTGCAACAAAAAGATGAAGTTGGTGGTCATAACCCATGCACCAAATGTAGCGTATGCAAACTCTGTTTATCTGTGAAAGAATTTTTACATCCTGTCTCTGGAAAGAAGTTCTTTTTAAGGAATTTCACAACATGCCAAACAAGCTCGGTAGTGTATGTTGTACAATGCCCATGTGGGCTTTTTTATGTGGGAAAAACATCGAGGATGGTCAGACTTCGAAATTTAGAGCATTGCAGTAGAATTAGAAATATGGTGGAGACAGCTCCCCTAGTGAAACATTGGCGAGAGTATAATCACACGGTAGAAGAACTCCGTTTTTTTGTATTACAGAAGGTTTCTGCTAGGCGGGGAGGTAATATAAATAAAATATTACTACAGAAGGAACAGCGATGGATTTTCAATTTACAGACTTTGTGGCCAAAAGGACTGAACAATAAGATTGATTGCGCAACATGTTTCTAGATTTTTTGTGGCTGCAATGCTCAAATGTTTTTTGTTAGAAGGTTTGAAGTTGGCGGGCCTGAAGGGGTGGCAACTATTTAGAGTGGTAGCATTACTGATTGGCTCTGATTTGGTGAGCTCAAAGGGGTGGAGACAACTTGAGTTGAACAACTCTGATTGGTGTAGCCCGGTTTAAAAGGACGGAAGAAGAGGGATGATTTAATTCCGTTTGATTCACTCGATGGCAGCGTTTACTCTGATATAAGGTGTCGGTGTTTGTTTGTTTTGAAATTGGAAAGGTAAGGTTCTTTGTTTGTCATGCACGTTGGTACTTTCTTGAAGAAAAGTTCATGCATTTTGATTTTTCTTGAATTGTCTTATTCCAGTTTAAACGCATTTGAGATGTGGTGTTCCATGCATTTGAAATGATTGAGACGCTATGAAAAGAGTCGGGGATGTGCCATGCTGTACGTCTGGGTAAATTCTTTGGGACGTGCAGGTATAATAGCATGTTGAAAAAATTTTTCATAAGTGTTAATTTAAGAAAAATGTATTTAATTAAAATGATAAAATTATGAATTTTGTTAAAATATTTTAGAACGCCCTGTGGATAGATGTTGGATATATGAGCAGTGGGAGACTGTTTGAATAAGCTCTCCTGAAGAAGCCTGAGGGAAGGCGAAACATGTAGAGAGAATTAAAGAGAGATCAAGAGGAATGGCGTTGTAGTAACGCAGAAATACATGTGCAATGTGACTCTTTCTGCTTGGAAAACAATTTGTATCTACAATTGGATAATTGTTAAGAAGAATCTGTATTTGATGTTTAACTTGAAAGTTTGAAAATTGTTTTATAAGAGGATGAATGATTTTTGTATGAGTGATATGTAGGATGTATGGATGAGTATGATGAAATAGGTTTTTATCAAAATATAATATCTATTGTGTGGGGTATTATGGATTAAATGTGGGATGTGTTTTTGATATTTTTCACTAATAAAGATTTTAAAATTGGAGTAATGTCACAATATATTTATTAGTTGTTAATTGGCTTGTGATATCTGAATAATTTGCCAGGATTTAGTATCCTGTCATATGACAGGGCAAAGGTAGCGCCGGCGCCATTTCTATCAACGCACCCGTGGCCCGAGAGTGGAAGATCACACCGGGACCCCCCCCCCCCCCCCACTGGACCCCAGGTAATTTAAGACATTTTGGGGGGGGGGGGGTTCGGGAGGGTGGGGGATTTATTTTAAAGGGTCGGGGTGGGTTTTAGGGTTGTTTTAGTGTGCCGGTTTTCCCACCCTCCCCCTTCCCCTCCCCCTTCCCCTCCCCTTCCCCCGATTTACGAATTTTGACGATAAATCGGGGGAATTCCTATTATATATCGCCTCTAATGATTTTTGACGATTTAAAATATATCATACGATATTTTAAATCGTCAAAAAACGATTCACATCCCTATAAATAAGGCCTTTACTTTCTTTCTAAATGTGGAGAAGCAACCAATAGCCCTAATTTCATTCAGAAGTGTATTTGATATTTGTGGACCTGCCTTAAAAATGTTCTCTCACAAGTCTTATCTAACCTTGCCTGAGAAACATTCAGTACCTTAGGAAAATTCAACCCCATTGATCATAAGACTCTGGAAGGCTTTCTAAATGTTTCATAAAGAACTCATACGCACAGAAGTCTCCTGGCTCAAAGCGCAAAGTATTAAAGTCACAATCTTGAACCTGATCCACCAGTGCAAGGGTAGCCATTGAAAAGAGTACAACTCAGAAATTATGTGATCCTAGTGATGAGTTGCTGTAAGACGTCTGGCAGCAGCAGTCAGCACAGTCTGAAAGTTTTTCAGCACTCTGATCAGCAAACACACAGAGAGAGCTAAAATAATCTAAACCAAGTAAAACTAATGCTTGCAAGACTGAGCAGAAATCATCAGGGAGTAGAAAGAGAGAATGGAGAGGAAGGTCCACAAACCTAAAATTTATCTCACAGATCTGTGTCTAAGAAGTAGTTTCATATTGTCCACAACTCGGGAGGTAAGGGGAACATTCTTGGATTATTGACAATGTAACCAAACATCAAATAGGAAATCAAATTTATACTGTTGTAAACTACTGGGCACAAATAGGTAAGAATGCACCCCCCAAAAAAAAAAACAACAAAAAAATATATATATGTGACTTTACATTGTAAATATAATGAAATCCAGGGAGGTGGAGGAACTCAAATATAAATGGAAAAATGTGACATCATAGGTTATCTATAAACTCTCCAGTATCTTAAAGCATGCCAAAAATACCATATGGATGTTGTGCTTCCCATGTAACTCATAAACTCATACCTATGGAGAAACTAGATTTCTAAAACATTGTCCATGAAAAATTATCTAGCAACAGAAAGAAACCATGCAATCAAATACCTGTAGCAATAAATCTAAAACTATACTAACGGCCAAATTTTAAAACCTGGCGTGCGAAAATCCCGGGGTTTATGTGCGTGGCCGGGCCTTACGCGCGCTGGGCCAATTTTCAAACGGGCCCGCCCACGTGTGTAAATCCTGGTTTGTGAGTAAGGCTGGGGCCTGAAAAGGGGGTGGTCTGGGGGGCAGAGAGGGACAGTCTGGGGGGCAGGGAGGGGCAGGGCTGGAGGCACCGGTACAGCGGCCATTTGCCGGGTAGCGTGCGCACATGGATGCGCAAGTATTTTTTAAAAATCTACCTCCTATATGTAATTGATCTTCACTTCCGCCTACTAGGAATGTACATTCATTTGAAATGAATGAGTAAAATATAATGAATGTGCCCATATTTATTTCATTTGTGGCCACACAAAATGAATAGGGGGATCCCATGAATGAAACAAATATTTTTTGTCTTTTTATGTTTCCCATTCATTTCTTTAGTCCATTGAAATCTAGGGCTGCACACTGCAGAGAAAAAACAACTGGTTACTATAGCAGCTAGCTCTTGCCTGTATTGCTTCTCCACTTTGTCAGAGCCTTGTCTGAGCCAAGAAGGACAGGAAGGGAAAAGAGGCTAGTCAAAGGACAAATCATGGTACAACGTCTTTAACTAGCAGCTATTTGGATTAAGTAACACTGACCTACTCCCACTGTAGAGTTTGTGCTTGACGAAGAAGTCTTGTGGCTCCTCTCTAGCTAGAAGCTCTCACGGAGTTTTAAAATACTCTCTCAGAGATTTAAAAATGCTGACAAACTTTGGGATTTGGCACTGGTAAAGGGGGCTTCTGCTTTTCTCTGTGCTGTAGTGGTCTCACACACTCATTATGCTAGAAAGAGAGGCAGAGCTGATTTTGACTTTTTTTGTCTTCTTCACTGGGGGAGACTGTGGAGATTGCAGTTGTGGAAGAGCTAGTCATTTTCTTGTCTCTGTCTGTCTGAACACCAGTGAGGTAAGCAGTACATGCTCAGAGACTGAAGAAAAGAGTCTTACGAGGCTGCCAGTCTTTTTTGTCTGCTAGAGGTTAACAGGATTTTTGTTCTTTGTGTGGAGTCAATCAGCACAACACACATACCGGAATATGTGTATGTGTGCCACATGCCTACCTACTTTATCCCTTATGTACCACCTTAAGGGTCTTGCTGCCACTTGCTTACCTTCCATGCAATTTAAGTACCATAGTAGGTATCTTGCCACCACTCTGTCTTCCTGCAATGCCCCAGATATGCAATTTTTAGGTGTCATGCTGTTAATATTAGGGATATGAATCGTTTTTTGACGATTTAAAAAAATAGTCAGATATTTTTTAAATCGTCAAAAATCATTAAGAGTTGCGATACAATAGAAATTCCCCCAATTTATCGTGAAAAATCGTAAATCGGGGGAGGGGGGAGGGCGGAGAAAACCGGCACACCAAAACAACCCCTAAACACACCCCGATCCTATAAAATGAATCTCTTACCTTCCCCCACTCCCCGAACCCCCCCAAAAACTTTTTACGAGTACCTGGTGGTCCAGTGGGGGCGCGGGGACCGATCTCCCACTCTCGGTCCATCGGCATCATTTTGGCTGCCACTCAAAAATGGCGCTGATGGCCCGATAAAAAAAAACCCACCCGACCCTTTAAAAATGACCCCTTAGCTTCCCCCACCCTCCTGATCCCCCCAAAACATTTTAAAATTACCTGGTGGTCTAGTGGTGGTCCCGGGAGCGATCTCCCGTTCTCAGGCCGTTGGCTGCCACTCATAAAGATGGAGCCGATGGCCCTTTGCCCTTACCATATGACAGTGTATCTGTGCCATTGGCCTGCCCCTGTCACATGGTAGGAGCACTGGCTGGCCGGCGCCATCTTTAAAGTTGGCCACCGCCATCACCGCCATCGTAAAGATGGCCGCCACCATATTTAAAGATGGCACCGGCCATCCAGTGCTCCTACCATGCGACGGGGGCCAGCCAGTGGCACGGATACACTGTCATATGGTAAGGGCAAAGGGCCATCAGCTCCATCTTTATGAGTGGCAGCCGACGGCCTAAGAACGGGAGATCGCTCCCGGGACCACCACTAGACCACCAGGTAATTTTAAAATGTTTTGGGGGGATCGGGAGGGTGGGGGAAGCTAAGGGGTCATTTTTAAAGGGTCGGGTGGGTTTTTTTTTTATCGGGCCATCGGCGCCATTTTTGAGTGGCAGCCAAAATGGCGCCGATGGCCCGAGAACGGGAGATCGGTCCCCCGCGCCCCCACTGGACCACCAGGTAATCATAAAACATTTTGGTGGGGTTCGGGAGGGTGGGGGAAGGTAAGGGGTCAATTTTAAAGAGTCGGGCCTTACTAAAAAAAAAATAACAATGTGAATCGGAACCTATTCCGATTCACATCACCACCGATCAGATTTTTTTCCACCTCTAGCCAAACCCGATCGTTAAGACGATCGGGCACACGATTCACATCCTTAGTTAATATGCCTTCATGCCATGCCTTCTATATACCAGTATAGGAGTTTTGGTTTCTTCATGTTTGTTTGTTTTTTCTGTTTGGATCTCAGGCTAGTTCTCTCTGTTTTTTTGTTATACTGGGGTGTTTTGTCCCCAGAACAAAAATTTGAAAAAAGAAAAAAAAAACAAGTTTCTCCTTCTACCCCACTCTTCATGCTGCTTTGTCCCTTTGTCAGTGCCTTTGGGTTTTTCTTGTCACCTTTTCTGCTTCATTTCTCCTTCATAGTACCTTAAGATGTTGGTGCCACTCTTGGTGCCATTTTGCCTCTCATGCTGCCTTCTAGAGTTCATGCCATTGCAGTTGGAGTCCTCTTTTGAATCCTTGGGGTGTTCTTTCTACTTTTGCTGCATTCTTGATCCTCTGACAGTGCTTTGAAAAACTATGCCACTACAGGTACTCCATTGTCCCTTTATGGTGTTTTAAGCTATCCATGCCACTTTTGGTGCCATGTTGACATTGTCTTAATGCATTGGCATGCCTTCACTTTTTTGAGGATGTCTACCTATCAGTGTTGTTTGATTGTGAACCCCTTGGAGGCAGGGAAATGCCAACATTACTTGAATGAAATCCACTTTGAAGTATTTGAAAGGCAGAATATAAATCTAATTAAAAAATAAAACATTGATGAAAAAATCTAGTTTTGGAGGCCAAAATAGGCTGCAATGCTTCCCCCATAGACTTCAATGGTAAAAAAATGAACAAATAAAACAAATAATTTTATTTTTTGTTTGAAACTAATAAATCAAATGGCAAGTTCCCTACAAAACATTTTTTTCCTCTGCACGCCCCTATCACCTACCATCCCAGTACTAGGGATCTGTGAATTTGCCAATGAAAGCATTGACTTTTTAAAATGGATTTAATGCTCTCAACCAGCATAGAGTCAAAGGTGTCAAGCCAAAGAAGTTTGTTCCTTTGTAGGTATCCTCTAGTGGTTGATTGAAGTGACTTACTACTATTATTTTTTTGACCGGTATCTTGCTATATTTAAATTTTTAGGCTTATACTGTTTTAATGATATTATGTCATTAGAAGAGAGATTAGATATATTAATGTTATGCAGATGCAATTAAAGTGCTGTTCAGAGACCTACAATTAGACAAATTCCCTAGAGATGCTGGGTAGTTTATCCCCAGGTAAATGCTAGTAATTGGAGTAGTTTGGACCAAGTGGTTAATTTGCTGTTTTTAAATGCAAGGATGGGGAAGACATTCTTAATATGGGGTACTCTTTTAGATGAGGGTCCTGTTGCACTGGAGGTGGACCTTTGGCCTGGTACAGGATTGGTACAGCCCTCTGGTCAGACCCAGAGTGCGACTGCCACCAGGAGGCAGAGCACACAAGGAGACAGAGGTTAGCTGGAGCTTCTCCAATAACAGTCCAGGGTTTCTGCAGGTTGAACCCTTGGGTACCTGGACCGCCTGGACTTAAGTGGGCCTCAGATGGTCTCCTGGAGGGGTAGTGGAGGGGTGTGCCCACCACAAGCAAGGGTGTGCGGCTGATGCAGAGAGGATGGACCAGACCTGAACTGGAAGCTCCGGAGACCTCAGGGAGATAACAGTTCAGGAAGGTTCTCTGGGCGAGGCAGGCATTGTCTGTGGGTCTAGTCAGGTGAATGCCACAGGTGGATTCCAAGCAGGTTGGTCTGGTAGCCACAGAAGGCCAGAAGAGAGTGTCCAAATGAAGCACAAGGGTCAGAGCCAGAGTATCAGTTCAGGCAGTGGTCAGCGTCAAATACCAAGGTCAGTCCGAGCGTAGTCAAGGCAAGCGATGGTCGGCTCCAGGCAGCAGATGAAGAGAATGGTCAGGCAGGCAGTGGTCAGTTCCAGGCAGCAGACGAGAGAGTAGTCAGACAGGCTGAAATCAGTGCCAGAGATCAGTCTGAGAGGTACTACCTGAGTGAGGATTCGGGAACTCACGGAAACTCAGGAACAAGGAGATGCTGGAACAAGGAGACGCTGGAGCAAGGAGACGCTGGAACAAGCTTACTATACCATGGTGTCGACCTGATTGCCAAGGTGAGGTCCTGGGGACAGGGCCTCACTATATATAGGGCTTTCAAGTGATGTCATCAATCTGCGCCCCATCATTATTCCCGTGCTTGGCCCTTTAAATCAGAGCACGTCAGCTATGCGTGCACCTAGGCATGGGGCAGAGGCGGCTGAAGACGCAGAGCCCCGATGGGAGCTCAGCTGCGAGACCTGCGGCGTGAAGGAAGCCAGAGAGGGCCATGGTGAGCGACGGGGATGGTGGGAACTGGCAGCAGCGGTGAGACCAGATCTTGTCGAGGGCAGCGCGAGGTGACCAGGCCTGGTCGTGGCACCCACACAGCCGGGATGTGCAACAATACCCCCCCTTCTAAGCCTCCCCCTTATCAGTCTGGGTTTTTCTGGATGATCTCGGTGGAAGTCCAAGAGCAGGTTTTTGTCAAAAATATGGTGAGAGGGCTCCCAGGAGTTTTCTTCTGGATTGAAGCCCTCCCATGACAGGAGGTATTCCCAGAGGCCTTTACAGCATCGAACGTCCAGGACTTCTTTGACTTGTAAAGTGTTTTCAGGTTCCACTGAATGTTGCGTAGGTGGAGGAGGCCTTCGGGAAGGCCAAGATAGGACTAATGGTTTAAGTAGCGACACGTGGAATGTGTTGTGGATTCCCATGGAAGGTGGAAGCTTTAGCTGGTAGGTGACTGTTCCTATGCATCGAAGGTCAGGAAATGGACCAATAAATTTGGGAGCTAGCCATTGGGAAGGTAATTGTAACCGGATTTGCTTACTACTAAGCCAGACTTTTTGTCCAGGCAGGAAAAGAGGCTCAGTCCGACGATGGGTATCTGTGAAGCATTTGGCCCAATCAGCTCCTTTACTTGGTTCCAGATCCGGCGTATGGTCTGTGCTGTAGATTGGGCTGCAGGTGAGGGTACGCTGAGTGGAACCAGCAGGGGTAGGCGCGGTTGATGGCCAAAGACTACAAAAAGGGTGAAACATCTGTGGCAGAAGTGATATGGGTGTTATAGGATAGTTCTTCCCATGGCAGGAGGTCAGCCCAGTTATCTTGGTCGTTGATATATGACTGAGGGAAGATTTTCAATAAGCGATTAGTCCTCTCGGCCAGGCCATTTGCTTGCGGATGATAGGCTGATGTTAATTTTAACGTGATATTGAACTTTTTACAGAGAGACCTCCAATATTTAGCGGCAAATTGAGGGCCATGATCGGAGACTATTTCTTGTGGTAGACCATGTAAATGAAACTCATAGGTTAAGAAGAGTCGAGCTAGCTCTGGAGCCAATGGAGTCCAGGTAAGGGGACAAAGTGGGACATTTTGGAAAAGCGCCCAGATTACAGTATTTCCTTTTGAAGGAGGCAGATACACGATGAAATCTGTGGAGAGAATTGACCAGGGTTCGGTGGGAGCAGAATTAGTTGAAGAAGCCCCCATGGGCGGCCAGTCAGGGGTTTATACTGTGCACAAACCGGACAGGAGTCCATGTATTCTCGGGAGTCTTTTCTCATACCAGGCCACCTATAGTGCCTTCGGAGCATTTTGAGAGTCTGGGCTCGGCCGAGGTGACCGGCCAGCTTGTAATCATGAGCCCAACAGAGCACACATTCACGGAGATGGCAGGGGACCACCGTTTTCCCAGCTGGTACCATGGTGGTGACTGCTATTGATATGCAAGCTGGATCAATGATATGCCTGGGTGACTTGGGTGTGTCTTCTGGCTCGACGGAGCGAGAGAGTGCATCTGCACGGAGGTTTTTCACCGCTGGGCAATAGTGGAGCTCGAAGTTGAAGCGCTCAAAGAACAGGGCCCAGCAGGCTTGGGTTAAGTAACTGGACCTCTTTGAGGTGTTCCAGATTTTTATGGTCAGTAAATATTGTGAATTTGTGCTATGCCCCTTCAAGCCAGGGAAGCCATTCCTGGAGGGCAAGTTTCACTGCTAGGAGTTTACGGACCCCTATGGTATTATTCTGTTCTGTGGAGGAGAATTTATGTGAATAGAAAGAACATGGAACTAGTGTTCCCTTGGTGGAGTATTGACTCAAGACTGCTCCTGCTCCAATGGCAGATGCGTCAATTTCGACTATGAAGGGGTGGTTAGGATCCAGGTGACATAGACATGGGCCAGTAGAGAAGGCCTCTTTCAAGATGTGGAAGGCTGATTGGGCCTTGGGGCTCCAGACTTGATCACATCCCTTACTAGTCATAGTGGTGAGTGGAGCGGCCAACGTGGAATAATTGGTGATGAAGTTTCAATAGTAATTTGTAAATCCCAGGAAGCTTTGTAAGGCTCAGAGGCCCACTGGTTGAGGCCAATCTCGAATACCCTGGAATTTGTCAGGATCCATGGTGAACCCACGGCTGGAGATGATGTAGCCTAAGAATGGGAGACTGGATTGCTCAACAATGTACTTCTCTAACTTAGCATAGAGATGATGGTCTCTAAGGCATTGGAGGACGGTTTGAATAATGGAACAATGAGACTTCAGGGCTTTGGAGAAGATTAATATATAGTCCAGATACACTATGACAAATGAGTACAAAAGGTCCCGGAAAATGTTGTTCATTAGCCACTGGAAGACTGCAGGGGTGTTGCAAAGCATGAAGGGCATTACTACGTACTTCTAGTGACCATCTCTTGTGTTGAAGGTGGCTTTCCAGATGTCTTCCGGTTGAATCCGTACTAGGTTATATGCCCCCCGTAGATCTAGTTTAGTAAAGATTTTTTCACCCTGTAGGAGGTTGAACAGTCCACTGATAAGTGGCAGTGGGTACTGGTCCTTACAGGGTTACTGCTTTCAAACCTCTGTAGTCTATGCATGGTCTTAGACTGCCATCCTCCTTCTTTACAAAGAAGAACCCGGCACCTGCCAGGGAAGTAGAAGGTCTTATGAACCCTTTGGCCAAATTTTCCTTGATGTATGTTGACATCGCTTGGGTTTCTGGGAGTGAAAGAGGATAGGTTCTGCCTTTGGGAGGCATGGTTTCAGGTAGGAGTTCTATGGAACAATTAAACTTCTGGAGTGGAGGCAGGATATCAGCATTTTGTTTTGAGTAAACTTTAAATTCTGAGTATGGAGCAGGTAACCCGGGAAGGGTTGTAGAGCTTGGAATGGTCACAGATGGAGACACTTGCTGTAAACAGTGAGTTTGACATCGAGGGCTCCACTGGGTGAGTTGCAGGGATTTACAATTGAAGTGGAGTTCATGTAACTGAAGCCAAGGAAGTCCAAGGACTACAGGGTGTGTTGATCATTTCAAGTTCAGGAGGGAGATCTCCTCATCATGGAGTGTCTCATCAGTGAGGCGAATGGCCATGGTATGGTGAGTGAAATGATCAGGGAGAGGTTCTCCTTGAATTGAGGTGATACGTAGTGGTAACTCCAGTGATTGGACTGGTATCTGAAGGAGCTTGACGATTTCTTCCATAATGAAATTTCCACTCGCCCCAGTGTCCACGAGGGTGGTGGTGGCGGCAAATGAATGTGAGTCCCTAAGGAGGGAGATTGGCAGCAACAGTTGAAGGCCAGAAACTGTAGAGCCCAAGCTCATGACCTCCGCTGGGCTCAGGCTTTTGAGTTTCCCGGATGCACAGGGCAAGTCTGAAGAAGGTGTCCTGAACCGCCACAATATAAGCATAGATCAGATTTTCTGTGTCGCAGACGTTCCTCTGGAGTCAGGTGGCCTTGGTTGATCTGCATAGGCTCCTTGAAGGTTGAGGGGCCACTGGTAAGGCCTACAAGTGGGGACTCACAAAATTGGGTGGCCGGAGAGCAGAAGATCGGAGAGCTCTTATCTCCTGATGCCGTTGCTGAAGATGATAGTCAATTCTCCCGACCAGGGAGATCATATCTTCCAGAGATAAAGGAATCTCGTGGGTGGCTAGCTCATCTTTAAGGGCATGAGACATTCCCTTGAGGTAGAGTGCCCGCAGGCAGTCCTCTTGCCAACCCAACTCAGTTGCTAGAGTTCTGAACTCCACTGTGTATTCAGCGAGCAATTGTGAACCTTGACAGAGGTGGTGGCCAGCGACTGCCTGTCAACCTGGGTCCTCGAAGGTGCATCAGAAGACAGAGATGAACTGATGGAGCTCGTGAAGCATTGCATCGGAATGCTCCCAGAGTGGGGAAGGCCATTCCAGGGCCTCAAGGCATGAAAGGATGAAGGTGATCTTTGTTGCCTCATTGGGAAAGAGCGAGGGTTGCAGAGAAAACTGCATATAACATTGATTTATGAAGCCTTGAGAGAGGCGCGGATCCCCATTAAAATGGGGTGGATCTGGGAGGGCCAGCAGTGCCCATGAGGGCAAGGTATGGGCAAGAGTCCCTGGGTTGGCCATGGCAGATTCCTCCAATTGAGAACACATCTTCTCTATGGAGGAGGTCAATGCTTCCATGATCCGTTGTTGTTCTTGGACACAAGTGACCAGACCACGGATGGCCTGCAAGGCAGGAGACTCTGCTGAGTCCATGGCCTTGGCAACCTGTTGCGCTGGAGGTGGACCCTTGTCCTGGTGCAGGATTGGTATGGCCCTCTGGTCAGACCCAGAGAGCGCATGCCACCAGGAGGCAGGGCACATGAGGAGACGGAAGATATCTGGAGCTTCACCAATAAGAGTCTAGGGTTTCCATAGTTTGAGCCCTTGGGTACCTGGACCACCTGGACTTAGGTGGGCCTCAGGTGATCTCCTGGAGAGGTAGTGGAGGGCTGTGCCCACTACGAGCAAGGGTGCACGGCTGATGCAGAGAGGATAGACCAGACCCGAATTGGAAGCTCCGGAGACCTCAGGGAGGTAACAGTTCAGGAAGACCCTTTGGGCGAGACAGGCAGCGCCTGTGGGTCTGGTTGGATGAAGGCTGCTGTTGGATTCCAAGCAGGATGGTCTGGTAGTCACGGAAAGCCAGAAGAGAGTGTCCAAGTGAAGTGCAAGGGTCAAAGCCAGTGTATCAGACCAGAAGTGGTCAGCCAAAGCAGGGGTCAATACCAGGGTCAGTCCGAGCGTAGTCAAGGCTAGCGAAGGTCAGTTCCAGGCAGCAGATGAAAAGAGTAGTCAGGCAGGCAGAGGTCAGTACCAGAGATCAGTCCAAGAAGGTATTACCTGAGTAAGGACACAGGAAGGTACACACAGAGAGGCTAGAACAAGGAGACGCTGGAACAGGAGATGCTGGAACAAGGAGTCACTGGAACAAGGAGACACTGGAACAAGGAGACACTGGAACAAGGAAACACTGGAACATGGAGTAGGCAAACTATCACACTGAGGTGTCGACCCGATTGCCAAGGTGAGGTCCTGGGGACAGGGCCTCGCTATTTATGGGAGGTTCAAGTGACGTCGCTGGGCGGCGGCCGAGCCATGTTTCCCACACTGGTCCTTTTAAAGGGAATGACGTCTGCTGTGCGCGCGCCTAGGAGCGGGGCCGAGGTGGCCGACGTCGCAGAGCTCCAATGGGAGCTCCGCTGTGAGGCCTGTGGCATGGAGGAAGCTGGAGAGGGCTGTGGTGAGCGTTGGGGATGCCGGCAAGACCGGAACAAGTGGAGGGCTGAGCGAGGTGAGCAGGCCTGGTCATGGCACCCACGCGGCCGAGACATGCAACACAGAGATGCTGGCTTTTTTCTTTCAGTGGGCTAAAGAGTATTGTGAGTAAAATATCTGTATGTATTCTACTACTGTGTTTAAGGAAGTTCTCTTACAATATTCTCCCCTTAAAGATGTTTATATGCTTTTACTTTCATTTTTGTTTTTATTTCTATATTTGAGTTTACAGTGTGACATTTAAACATATTTTACAATTTTGCTTCCAAGAACAATTAGTGGAAAGCTGTTTATTTTGCTTCTTGAATACCTCATCTTTCAAAAAGCTGAAATGGCTAGTTTGTTTTATTTACTTTAGCATTATTTTGCCCCTGAAGCAGATGCTGTCTATTAAAGCAGTGTTGGGCTTCTTGCTATGAATTTTGAATTACAGAAATGTTTACTACCAAGATGTTATGGAACTCCTAAGAATTTTGTTTTATTGACATTATCATAAGATACATGTGGTTGTACTTGCAATAAAAAAAATAAATTATTAAAATAGAAAATAAATAACGTACAGGGAAGACATGATTATAACCTTTTGATGCAAGAGACAAGAATCAGAAGATTATGATGTTCATGCCTTTATTTTGATACATTGATATGGTTTCAACACAATTGGAGTTAAGAACATAAGAACATGCCATACTGGGTCAAACCAAGGGTCTATCAAACCCAGCATCCTGTTTCCAACAGTGGCCAATCCAGGCCATAAGAACTTGGTAAGTACCCAAAAACTACATCTATTCCATGCTACTGTTGCTGGTAATAGCAGTGGCTATTTTCTAAGTCAACTTAATTAATAGCAGGTAATCTTTTTGCATCTTTAACCAACTAGATCCATGGGGATCTAGTCTTGTCTTATTATGATTATTATTATTTAGAGAACTTGATAGGAACATGAGAACTCTCTCTCCATGCATGCAAAGGGCTAATACAAGGAATGCTTCAGCTTGTCTTCATGGCCATGCTGCTGTATAGTCACCATACATATAACTCATTTAGTTGTTAAATGTTGGGTGGCTTGTATTATTTTTCCATCAATGCTCTATGGCCAGGTAGATGTTTAGGTTTGGGTGCTTTGTGTAAATTCTTTGAATGTTGCAATTGATGTTTTCATTTTACACATGACTATTCTTGCTGTAGTGAGGTTTGATAATACTGGTTTTATATATTGTGCTGTTGTCACTGGAAGAAGAAATGTTTCTAGGGTGCTGATATAATGAAAGAAGATATCAGGAAAGATCTTGATGGATTTATAGCCATGACTATATGATAATAAACATTTACAACACTTAGAAGAAGTGAACATTGGTTAGTGCATTATTTGCTGTCTTCTTAGAAAGAAATAACATAAACAAATAATAGAATACAGTAAAGCTTATAGGTATATATTGTCCTCATTGAAAAAAGAAATCAAGGTGGTTTAACATAAAAATCACATATTGTCAAATCCTACCACCCACTGATATATCCTTTAATCCCAGTCCCATTTCTCACTTAGGGCACAGCCAGACTAAGCATCCACTATCAATTCCTACTCCAGGCAAAACAATAGAAATAAATAGGGATATGCCTTTGTTTAAAAAAAAAAAAAAAAAAAAAGTGAAATGAAGGAGGCCATTCTCGGTTTGTTCCAAATAGAATGAACAGAAAATGAACTCTGGTGAAAATTCTCAACATTTTTAGATATTTTCATATTTGTTTCAGAAAAATGTCCTCCCAAGGACTTCTAGAACCCTCCAGTCCTCAAAAAAGATAATTGAGGCTTTCACAGCTCTCTCTGACCCCCTTATGCCCTGCAGCAGAAAACACAAGTCCCAGGCCTACCGGGCTAAGCTTAGCCAGTCCATATGAAGACTCATAGTCCTTTCTGACACCCAGCATGCCCCTGGAAAATTAATGCTGGGTCTGATGGGGTTCCTGTCCCCCAGTTATCACTTTGAAAGGATCCCTGTGATCTAAAGGACAGAAGCAATCTCATTGCAATACATTTCAAAAATAGTGCCAGTCACATTGAGGCTTACACTGAAGTAATGTTACTTTGGCATCTGCCTCAGTGCAGTCAAAACAAAACTAATGTCACTTTAGCACCTGTCTCAGCTGTGGCTGGTACCATTATGTTTTATAGTTATTAGGCTGACATTTCTTATTTCATTTTAAATGAATGTTCATTCCTGGTAAACACCAGAGGCAAAGCTGCTGAAGCTCAAGCAGGTCTCAGGAACACCCTCAAGTTGCATATAAAACTTGTATAGATTAATTTATCCTCCTCCAGAAGTTACTAAAGATAACATCTGCAATCAAATAATGAAGTTGTGCTGTGAAGATCATGGTACCAGTCCTTTAAAATCATCAATCAACTATGCAAGTACAATTTTTGCCAGCTTTATCTAGAGAAACACAAGCAAAGAAATGTGATGACAAAAGATTACCATAAAGTCTATCTTTTCTGCCCATCCACAATAACTATTCAGCTTTACAATCCCTACCATTTTCTCAGAAATTCCCTATGCTTATCCCATGTTTTCATGAATTTAGATACTAGCGATGTGCAGAAGAAAACAATTCATTTTGGTTTGTTCATTCATTTCATTGGTACCCAAATTTGTTTCATTAGTTTCCAAATGGAAAAAAAAAAAAGATCTTTCATTCATTTCATTAGTTAATTAAAAGCTGTGGTGAAGCATTGCAGTCTATTCTAGGCTCAAGAATAATGTTTTTTTTTTTTAATCAATTCCAATGAAACTTGATCGAAGAAATCATCAAAAGGGAGAAAGAACTGCAAGGTAGTTAGACTGTGGCAAAATGGCATCAAAAGTGTCATAATACTTGTCTAAGGCTCAGCAAAGGGGCAAAGGGGTACCCGGCTTCCAGCATTGGCAGGTATTCTGCAAAGCACAATGAGAAGAGCAAAGAAGCAGCAAGAGGAGAAAGAAGACCCCAAAGAGCAAAAAGAGGATGCCAAAAATAGTGACATGAACACTTCATGGCATTACAAGAGGCAAAATGGCACCAAAAGTGGCATCAGCACTGTAAAGCACCATAAATGGAGAATGAAGCATACAACTTGGCAGGAAAATTTTCAAGGTAAAGATAATGGGGCGGATTTTAAGAGCCCTGCTCGCGTAAATCCGCCCGGATTTACGCGAGCAGGGCCCTGCGCGCCGGTAAGCCTATTTTACATAGGCCTACCGGCGCGCGCAGACCCCGGGACTCGCGTACGTCCCGGGGTTTTCGGAGGGGGGCGTGTCGGGGGCGTGTCGGGGGCGGGCCCGGTCGTCGCGGCGTTTCGGGGGCGTGTCGGGAGCGTTTTGGGGGCGGGTACGGAGGCGTGGCTACGGCCCGGGCAGTCCGGGGGCGTGGCCGCGCCCTCCGTACCCGCCCCCAGGTCGCGGCCCGGCGCGCAGGAGGTCCGCTGGCGCGCGGGGATTTACGTCTCCCTCCGGGAGGCGTAAATCCCCCGACAAAGGTAAGGGGGGGGGTTTAGACAGGGCCGGGCAGGTGGGTTAGGTAGGGGAAGGGAGGGGAAGGTGAGGGGAGGGCAAAGGAAAGTTCCCTCCGAGGCCGCTCCGATTTCGGAGCGGCCTTGGAGGGAACGGGTTAGGCAGCGCGGCTCGGCGCGCGCCGGCTATACAAAATCAATAGCCTTGCGCGCGCCGATCCAGGGATTTTAGTGGATACGCGCGGCTCCGCGCGTATCTACTAAAATCCAGCGTACTTTTGCTTGAGTCTGATGCGCAAGCAAAAGTAGGCTGATCGCGCTTCTTTTAAAATCTACCCCAATGGGATCAAGAATCAGAAATGTAGGGACTATCCCAATTCTTAATAACAAAGACAAGCAGCTAAGATGGATGCTCTGACATCAGAAAAAGTAGACATTGACATATGTGGGCTCTGTACAGCTAATTGCAGAGAAAAACAAAGAGACTGCAGTACTATGTATCTTAATTCTAATAGATTTATTAGCCCCTTCTAGCCTCAGTGGTGCACAAAAGAGGTCAAAAGCAACATGTGTATAGATGTTACTGTGTGAATCCATACTGCAATAATACTGAGGCCTCTTTTTATGACTATAAAACCAATCCGAGAGCCAGTGTCCTACCAAACTTGGGCAACTGTCATTCATCAGAACTGACCACTTTATAAACCTAGAAAAAGACAAAGAACTGGCAAAAGAGTGGGAAAATCAGATAATTAAAAGCCTTAATTATGTATTCACCTGACTATGCATGAGGCTATTGAATTATACATAGATGAGTCCTTAAAAAGCTGCAGAGTGCTAGCACTCAGGGTTGTTGTCATCATCATCAGCCAATTGTTACCCATGAAGAGAAAAACATGGCTCATCTAAGTACTGTCACCTTCCCTGACTGAACTCCACGCTGTGAAGAGAAAGAGTGTTTCCCTCCAAGAGGTCCCAGAGTAGAGAAACTGAGTACACTTTGCTGCTAAATAGTGGCAAAGTGAAGCCCTTCTCAGCTCTGAATACAGTAGCCTGGAGGTCCAGCCCACAGAGAGACCAGCCTGCTTAAGATCCAGAGAGAAGGTCCCACTGCAGATCCTATATGGTAAGAAGTTTAACTTTTATTCCCTATACAGTGGGTCAGGAAGCTAGAAATTATTAGCCCATTACAAGCAAGTTTATGCTAGAAAGCATTAATTATTTAATTGTTATTTGATAAGCAGATATCAAGCATGCTTTCGTGACCATTGCTTTACTTATTTTTTGTTTTCCTAATTACTTGTGTGTCCTGATGAAGTATCATTATGTTAGCCATGTGTAACTAGAAATAAATAAGATATTACTCAGACAATATGATGACTTTTCTAAGCAAAAGAACAGGAGAAGTTGGTGAAATAGGGAGGTTCACATAAAAGGGAGGTGGGGTAGAAAATCTTAATTCCTCTCCCTACAGAAAGAGCGGTATCAAGATTTCATAAGCAAAGGAAAGGTGCACAGCAGCATCCCAAATTGGCAATAACACAAAGGGGTACATTTTAAAAGACAGCCCGTGCGTGTAATTTTGTTCACGCATCAGGCGCAAACAAAAGTACGCTGGATTTTATAAGATACGCGCGTAGCCGCACGTATCATAAAATCCGGGGTTGGTGCACGCAAGGGGGTGCACATTTGTGCAACTTGCGTGCACCGAGCCCTGCGCGCGCTGCCCGTTTCCTTCACCCCCCACACCTTCCCCTCCCTTCCCCTACCTAACCCACCACCCCCAACCCTATCTAGAACCCCCCCTACCTGTATCCGAAAAGTTACTACTGCCTCTGGGCAGTAGTAACTTACACACGCCAGCGCGGCAGGCCCCAACACAGGCCGCTGTGTCGGGGCACTCGGCCACACCCCCGGACTGCCCACACGCCCTCGAACACGCCCTCGATCCAAAACCATGCCCCCTAGCCACGCCCCCGACTGCCCCTTTTTGCAAGCCCCAGGACATACGTGCGTCCTGGGGCTTGCGCGTGCCACTGAGGCTATGCAAAATAGGCTCGGCGCGCGCAGGGGGGTTTTAAAAGGGTTACGCGCGTACCTTATGCGCGTAACCCTTTTAAAATCCGGCCCAAAGTGTAAGAGCTGGAGTATGCCAGGAAGGTGCAGTGGCAAAAAGAAGTTAAGAACCCCAAGAAGTAAAATCTTTACATGGCAGCAAGGCCGAGTGGCACAAGGATCTAAAGATGTAGGATGAGGGGGCTCAGCATTAATGCAGAGTGGCACGGGTGATGCCAGTCAATCTGTTGGAGCATACAGACAACTGCAAGAGGAGATGCCTCTCCCGGTCAAGGTATGACTGCACCAGGCTGATCTACCAGTCCTGTAGAATATGTTTGTGTTACGGTTAAGCCACATACATTACAGTTAGGTATGTTCCCAAGGGCGCAGTATAGTGGGACTGCGAGTGGGCCATGAAATCAGTTATGGTTCATGGAACAGTGCAAAAGTGTGTAAAAGAATGGATAGCCAAGGCAAGAACAAGAGATGGCAAAAAGGTGAGTACCATAGATGAAGAATGGCATTAAAATCCTGATGAGTTTTTCAGTAAGTTTGCAAAGCAGCGTATAGCTAGGGGGTCAATGAAAAGTGGGCAGTTACTGTAGGGGAAGGGGATTTGGCAAGAACATTGAACATAGCTGGAGCAGTGGAAGAAGCACTCTAAGTACAAAGACCAGCTGGAAATGGCAGTTGCAGCAGTCATTCTTTGCATATCTTACAAACTGGAATGGTAAGAGCAGAGCAACGCAGCAAACAGGGTAACTGTAACATACCCAAAGGTGTTTGCAGCGTTTGAATGTGCACGGAACAGCGGAGTGAGCTAACACCATAATGTGGCAAGAAAGGCCTAGAGCAGTGATAGCAGACGTGATGATGGTTAATAATTTTTTAAAAATTGGAATGGTAGAAGCAGAGAAATGCAGCGAGAAGTGCAGCTGTATTACCCCCAAAACTGTGCTGTTGATAGTATTAAATCCTTGTAGCATTTGAAAAATATGTTTGTGGGCAGAAAATGTTGCATTCTTATGGATTGATGCTAAGATTGTTTTCATATGGTTGAAGCATGGCATGCTGAAGCTGCAAGTGTCAGGCCATAGTGATTATGGATGCATCAAGACAGGCTTATGCTGGATTCTTTAGGCCTCAGTGGATATGGTGGAGTATGGGATGTTGCAGTTGGAAGTGTCAGTCTACAGTAGTCATGGATGGGGAAAGGCATGCTGGAGAAGGAAGTGTCAGGCCACAGTGGTTGTGGTTAGAGCAAAACATGCTACTCCTGGAAGAGTCATGATTGCAGCAAGACAGGCTCATGCAGGATATATCAAGCCTGAGTAGATATGATGGAACATGGGATGCTATAGCAGGAAGTGTCAGGCCACAGTGATCATGGCTGTAGCAAGACAGGCTTATCCTTGATATGTCAGGCCTGAGTAGATATGGTGGAGCATGGAATGCTGCATCTGGAAGTGTCAGACCACAGTGGTAATGGTTGGACAAGACAGGCTTATACAAGATACGTCAGCTTTGAGAGGATATGCTGGAATATGGGTTGCTGCAGCTAGAAGTGTCAGGCCACAGTGGCATTGGTTGCAGCAAGACAGGCTTATGGAGGATACTTAGGCCTCATTGGTAATGTTTGGAGAAAAGGAGACAGAAGAGTGGTCTCATGTGCAGTGGTGGTGATTGCAGGAAAGCAGGTAGAGGGATTCAATGGAGATATGCCGCAGTGGTGGTTTTTGGGAAATGCCATAGCTGAGCCATGATTCTGCAGACTTCCTCTGTCTGCTTTGCCATAAAAACTGATACCACTGCTGAGGCATGCCTCTACCAACTTCCCCTGCCTGCTTTGCCCAAACAGTTGTTGAGGCAAAGCAGGCAGGGGAGGTCAGTGGAGTCATGCCTCAGTAGTGGTGTTTGGATGTGGTGTTTGGGACTCAGGGGCAGAGGAACTCAGTGGATTCATGACCTGGCTGTGGTGCTTGGGGCTCAGCAGATAGAGGAACGCATTGGAGTCATGACTGTCTGTGGTGCTTGGGGCTGAGCATGAAGAGGAACTTGGTGGAGTCATGACCCAGCTGTAGTGTTGGGGCTAAGCAGGTAGAAAAAATCATTAGAGTTATTTCCCAATGGTGGTGTTGGAATATGCAGGCAAATTCAGGATGTAAAAATCAGGTGCTGGTGTTGGGGAATGGCAATGGAAGGTTGCTGCTAGATGTGCTGTCAGACTCTTGAGTTGTTGGAGTTGAGATATGGCAGTGGAAGTCTGCTGCTGAATGTACTGCCAGAACCCTATACTGTCAGGACCCAGTGTTGTTGTTGGGGATGTATAAGGAGGAAGCAAGTGGAGTGAAGCCCCAATGTTTATTTATTTATTTATTTAAAAACTCTTCTATACCGTCGTTAAGTTAATTCATCATCACAACGGTTTACAGAAAGGCACAATCGGAAAAAAAACACAAAACTATGGGAGTCATTTATCATAATGCAATTTTGCAGGTATTAAAGGCTTATTGCATGCGAGACTGGCCATAATATCATGGCCCATAGATAGGTATTTGTATCCCTATGGTAGGCCCACCTAGTAACTCGAGGTGGGGTTTAGGTAAGAGTGTAGGGGGTTAGGGGCCACTTTGTCATTCTACGTGACACCTACGAACAGAACAGTGGTCTCTTGTGAAGATTTGATGGCCTTCGGAGTGAGGAAACTCACTCCAAGATGAGATTTGGGCAATGTTCTCTCAACCTAGCTTGATGGTAACATCAAGCTAGGTTGAAAGAACATTGCCAAAATGGTAACATCAAGCTAGGTTGAGAGAACATTGCCCAAATCTCATCTTGGAGTGAGTTTCCTCACTCCAAAGGCCATCAAATCTTCACAAGAGACCACTGTTCTGTTCGTAGGTGTCACATAGAATGTCAAAGTGGCCCCTAACCCCCTACACTCTTACCTAAACCCCACCTCGAGTTACTAGTTGGGCCTACCATAGGGATACAAAAACCTACCTATGGGCCATGACATTATGGCCAATCTCTCTCTCTCTCTCTCTCTCTCTCTCTCTCTGGTCCCCCAGTGGTTGAATGTAGGAAATACAACAGATCTGGCTCTTATCACAGAATCTGAAAATGGTATCACAATTTGTGCTAACTTAGCTCTTCACACAGGCTATTAGCATAAAACATGCCCCTTTTGCTATCGCATGCGGTACTTACCACATTTTGATAAATCCAGGCCTACAATTGGTATAGATTACAAATTATTCATGTGCCAACATAATACGGTAACATATTTTAATATGAAAAGACTATGTGTTAATTAAGGCTTACATGTCAGTTGAAAAGCAGTTCAAATCTAGCGTTAATATGCAATTGGAGATATTAGAGGAAAACACTGATTATTTGGTGCGTCATTATCTTTCAACTGTTTTCCTCCTTCTCTTTGTCTTTATAAAAAGCTTGTTTAAAAAGCCAGGTTTTCAGACTAGTTTTAAATAGTTTCAAATTTCTGTGCAGCCTTAATTCAAGTGGCATGGAGTTCCATAGAACAGGCTCAGCCAGCTACAGTGTTCTCTCCCTTACCTGAGTGAGGCATGCTGATTTAACAGAAGGAATAGTTAGTAGAGCTTTATTGGCAGATCTAAGGTTTCTGTGTGGTACATGTATGCACAGTGCTGAGTTAAGCCAGTCGGCCTTTTCATCATGGAATTGTTTATTAATTATACACAATGCTTTGTATTGTATTCTTTGTTCAATTGGAAGCCAGTGTAGTTCAGCAAGTGTACCTGTGATGTGGTCTCTTTTCTTTTTGCCTGTCAAAATTCTAGCAGCGGAATTTTGCAATATTTGGAGTGGACTAGTGTCTAATCTATTGCCCATGAGGCAGCTCTCGACCAAAGTGCGAAACTCAGCCAGAGTTGGGCTAATTTCAATAAAGGGCTTTTTCCATACACCAATCTTCACTTTCTTTACTGCTACACAGCTCACTGTTTCGGCTTCTGATTTGTTTTCTGGGTCATTTATTACATGACAGGAGGTGGAAGGATTGTTCAGTCTCCAGTGTTGTAGATATACAGGAGGCAGCAGGCTGGGTCTAGTCCCAGTGTTGTCATTGGGAATATAACAGGAGGCAGTAAGATTGATCAGACCCCAGTGTTGTCATTGGGGACAAGTCAGGAGGCAGCAAGATGTGAAAGGTCCCAGGTTTCTTGATGGGGACATGTCAGGTGATAGCCTCAGAATTGTTGATGGGGACAAGTCAAGAGGCAGTAAGGTGGGATAGGTTCCAGTTTTGTTAGGGGATAATTCAGGAGGAAATAAGCTGAGTCAGACCACAGTATGGTTGATGGGCCATGTCAAGCGGTAGTAGGGTGTGACAGGCCCCAGTTTGGTTGATGGGGACAAGTCAGCAGGTAGCATAGTATGACAGACCCCAGTTTTTTGAAGGGTCTGTCATGAGAATGTGTTTAAGTTAGTTAGCATAGCTGGGTCTAATAAAGGGTTTAAAAACAGTTCTTCTGTAGGGGGAAGTCCATAAATTGTTAATAATAGTGGTTATTTAGGAAATAGCCACTATTTATCCACTGCACAATAGGAGAATGGGATCTATTTACTGTTTGGGATCTTGACCAGGTAATTGTCACCTAGATTGGCCACTGTTGAAAACAGGATACTGAACTTGTTGGCCCTTCAATCTTACCCATTATGGTAATTCTTATCTTCATTCATCTCCAGAATACAGCACCCATGTCTGGGCCTTTATTCTTGACTGGGAGGACTGAGAACACCACCTGTGAACTTAATTGCTTTACCCTCTACACTTTTTTGTCTTTTCTTTCCAATGGAATCAGATAGAGATTGTTTATAGAGGCTATATATTATCTCTATGACTGAAGATAGATATTCTGTTAAACCTGATACTCAATTATTATTTGTCAATTGGATGCCACATTCCTCAGTCTAAATTGACCTTAATTTGAATAACTAGTCATATCGAAAAGAAAAAAATATATCCACCAGGAAATTGAGAGAATGAAAATATAAAACAAAACACAATCCCACTTTTCTGCTCCAGATGAATGGAGACTCTCAGCTTGAGAAAGAATACAATTTCCTGTCATGAATACAATAAATTGCTTCAGTGCAGGCCAGATATTAACTCATCTAAGGTTGAATAAATGCTTATATAATTTTGAAATCAAAGAATATAAGAGAATTTGAGTGACTCTTGGTGATTTGTGACCTTTCTTTCTCTACAAATAAACTAAAAGAAAACCATTTCCGTGAAAATTGTCCTGTTTTATATGTTTCTCAAAGGTTGATTTTTGTTTTCCCTTAAAGCAAATGGCCAGACTTAAGAGAACTACAGTGATTCTTTGGGAGCAAATAGTTTCTTCCATCAAAAATCCACAGCATATACACCTACAACTAAAAGATTTATAATCAAGGTATCTTTCAATTAGAAAATCCTTTCCACCAGAAAGTCTCAATGAAATGGTTAATGGAAGCAGTCTTTATTCGCTCAAGAAATCCCAAGATCTTATTTCAAACTGTTTGTATCTTATCACTTTACTACTACAAGTGACAGAATTTACCTCTCTTGCTGTATTCTCTCAAGCATCTTGCAGAAATATTCTGATCAGGATGACTGAATCTGCCTGGTGATAGATACCATCTGCACTGCAGTAGCTTGTAGAACTTTTCCTTTTACTGAGCAGCTTTATGCTAGATATCTATGCAAAGGTCTAAAGAAATTTCCAAACCAGTATCCTTTTCTCAAGATTTTATTTGAGCTTTGGAGATTGTTAATGGTTTGTCTGCAAAACAAATTGTAAATATAGGCTATCAGTACAGAAGTAAATGCTATTGTGAGGGATTATTATTATTATTTTTTTTACTAATGCAAATATTTGCTATGCCGATCTGATCTCTTTTGCCATTAATATATCCGTAACCTATTTACATCTCTATATTTAAGACTCAAGTAGCTTCAAGTTCTGTTTATATGAGAGCTAATGGATTAAGAATCAATTAAGTTTGATATTGGTGAATTATAACTACACATTCTCACTTTTGAAACATATTGAGTCAAGTCTACAAGTGAAAAAATTGTTGTTAACTAAAAAAGACAAATAGGAATGGAGCAAGTCAATTTTATTATACTTTTCCAGTCTGTATTTACTGATTTTTATCACCTGCTATTATTTTATAAATTATTTGATTTCTATTTATTATTTTAATTTGTCTGTAAACCGTTGTGACAGCTTGCTCCAAACATCAGTATAAAAAAAGCCTAATAAATAAAATAAATAAAAATCTCCACCAAAAATATAAAAAAAAATATGGAAATGTTAATATTTAACTGTGTCTGGTTTATGATACATGTTATACAATGTAATTGCTCTGTTTGATTACATTTACAATTGTATTTTATGTTTTTTCTGATATACAACCAGAGCAAGCATTTTTAGGATTAGCATGCTATTATGATTAAAAAATAAAATAAAAATAAACTATTCAGTATGTGTCAATCCTTATAGTAATAGCTATTAATAGGAATCCCCCAACTTCAATATTTGATTGAAATAAGATTTTGAGGAGGATTCTGTTAGATTTCTCTTCCTCATAAATTATAATGAAACATTTTTACAGTGACAATAAGTGTTATTGCAGTACTATAAAGGGAAGGGCTTCCAGTTTAACAATTTCACTTTCCTATTTATTCTGAGGTTGATATTCAAAAGCTACTTAGCCAGCTACTGAATATCCGGCTATGTTCAGTGACTGTCACTTAGGGCCTCATTTTCCAAAGCTAGCGAGAGTAGCGCAGGCCTGCGCTACTGAAATTGGGGCGGAGTCGGCCCTGGAAGAGGAGGAGTTGGGGACGTCACCGGGGCCGACTCCGCGAGGACGGCACGCACAGCAGAAAGGTAAGGCCCTTTTTGCTGGCTATTTTGCGCCCAATAACTACACCTTCTATGGTGTAATTATTGGGCGCGATGCTGGCAGCGATCGCATCGCGGAGGTGTGATCGCTGCCGGACCACCCCCCCACTTCGGCCCCCGCCCCCCCGTTAGCATGATTTTCTAAAGTATCGCAGGCCTGCGATACTTTAGAAAATGAGGCCCTTAGATGGATAAGTCACTTATCTGGCTAAGGAAGTCATTCACTAAAGCTTTATCCCGTGTGTTAGGGCCCTAATGCACGCGATAAGGCCATATCGCATGCGAAAAGGGCCTTTTTGCATATGAAATCACGCTAATTAGGGGTAAGGGAGGAGACGGGGAGGGGACGGGGAGGGGACGGGAGGAGTCGGGGTGGGGGGAGGGAGGAGTCGGTAATGTCTTCGCTGCCGGCGATATTCAGTGCTAAAGCCGGCGGCAAAGACACCGTGGTGGTGCAAAGGCTGTGGGCTTTCGCAGGCTTGCCCCCCTTCTCCCCCCTGCCCACTGTTTTCGCTGGATTCATCATTCAATGATGAATGATGAATCCAGGCCTACATTTTTAGCTGGATAACTTGTAGGTGGTCAATGGGCATAACGAGGCAATGCTACTTAGCTGGATAACTTATAGAGTGCAGTGCAGCTACACATGAGATGGGCGAAAACCACTCACTGCTCACTATCACCCCCCTGTCACTTTTTTGTCATGCGTTATCATTCCATTATGTATATTTTTATATTGAAATGATGAATCCTGGCCTAAGTTAGCTAGATAAATGTGTTGAATATCTACCCCATTTAACATGTTCAGTGCAGGAAACATGCAATTTACCCCAAAACTATAAACATATTTGACGAAATTAGCTTAGAAAAGAGTGTTAGGATTGATAGCAATTTAAACTACAGAGAAGAAGACAAAATTAACTGCCCAGTTGAAAGGAAAATTAACATTCATTTGATCCTTTGATTATAATGACAAATTAATCCATAAAGTTTCAATTCACTGTATTAAGTTTTGAAGGGCACTGAGGGTAAAATTAATGTCATGGGGTTGGGGGGGGAGAGGGTTTGCTTGATTTATAAAGTTAATAATATAAAAATGCAGTCATATTCTACATATCACTGTTTCTTACCTGTACAAACACATATAAGAAGTACTCAATTTTCCATAAAATTTACAGTCTATTAAAAGGGGACAAACAGGGCAAATAAGAGAATTTGGCTATTTCATTTCTTCTGGAAAATTGTTTTAAAAAAGTGTATAATAAGGAGACTGTGATGTTACATTTTAAATGCAATCTCAAAAAGATAGTTTTTTAGGCTGGATTAGAATAAAGCTAGAGCGGGAGCATGATGCACTGACTCGGAAAGTCTATTCCATACATAAAAAGCAAGAAGGTGGAAAGCACAGAGTCTGGATTTGGCAATGGAGAAGAAGAGCATAGATAAGAGCATCTTGTCCACTGATCAGAGTTTTCAAGGTGGGGTATAGAGAGAGATAAGAAAGGAGAGACAATGAGTTGCTATTTTATTTATTTATGGTTTCTTGTATACCATCTAAATGAAAATGCATTCTAGGTGGAAAACAAATTACCTGCATATCATTTAAAACAAACAATAAAATGAACATAAAACATCATAAATAATATAAAAGACATATAAAACTATTTTATAACAATGCCAGAAAAGAAAGCCTTCAATTTTTTATGAAACCGTTTATAGTTTTCATGGTACAGAGATCAAGAGGCAGTTTATTCTGCCCATAATGCAAGGAAATACTCCAGCTATCAGTCATAGGGTATGACTTCTTGATAGATATCAATCCAGAATAGTTTTCTATCTCTCTCATTCATAGTGTATCATATTTGGAAGATGAGACTATAACACCCCCACTTAATGCCCAACAAAATATATATTCAAGCATTAAAAAAGGTTGAAGGAAAACAAAATGACTGTCAGCATGTTGTGGATTGATAACTGTATAAAAGACAGGCAACAGAGGGTAAGGCATCATGGTCAGTGTTCCAAATGGAGAATGGTCATTAATGGATTTCCCCAGGGAACATGCACTATTTATCGTATTCATAAATGATCTGCAGAAAGAAAGAATGAGTGAGGTGACCAAATTTGAAGATAACACATGACACAAAATCGTTTTGAATCAGTAAAATACCAGTGGATTGTGAGGAACTGCAGAAAGAACTTGTGAGACTAGGAGACTAAGGGGTAGATTTTTAAAAAAAATACACGTGTGTTTCCATGTGTGCGAGCTACCTGGCACGCACACATGATTTTATAACATGTGCGTGCCAGTGCGCACATGTTATAAAACTGGGGCAGTGCGCGCAACGGGGTCAAATTTGGCAACTTTCATGAGGTGATGCAACGGGGCCTTCCCTAGTTCCCTCCCAGTCCGCTCCAATAGTTAAGGAGCAGACTGGGAAGGAACTTTCCTACCCCCTACCCTAACCTCCCTTCCCTTTCCCCTCTCCTCCCCACCCTCTAAAACACTTTTTTTTTTTTTTACCTTTTATTTCACAAGTTACTTCAGGACCTGAACTGAAGTAACTTGTGTGCGCAGGCTACGGGTCAGCGAGGAATGGTGCTGTCCCGGGCCGCCCTGCTTCGCCCCGCCCCTCCCCACCCCTGGGACCATCCCTTCACAGAGGCCGCCTCTTGTGTGCATAATGGGGCTTACACGCGTGGCTATACTTCTTCTAAAATGCATGCAGCATGTGCAAGGCCCAGCCACGTGCATAGCCCCTGTTTTTTATGTGTGGGGGGGTGGGGTGTTAAAATCCGGCCATAAGAATCTAAATTGCAGATGCAATTTAATATGGATCAGTGAAAAGTAATGCACATAGGGAAATTAATCCAGGCTATAGATATATGATTCTAGGTTCCACCTTAGAGTCTCTATCAAGGAAAAGGACCTCAGACTCCTTGTGAACAATATCTTGAAAACTTTGACTTATTGTGCAGTAGCGGTAAAAAAAATGCACATAGAATGTTGTCTTGTTTGGAAAAAAATAGAAAAAAAAAAGAGAACATGATATTGTTTTTGTATCATGATATTGCTTTTTTTCCTTGAGTATTATGTTCAATTCTTGTCACCCTATCTCAAAAAAGACATAGTGGAAATAGAAAAAGTATAGAGTAAGGTGACAAAAATGATAAAGGGGATGAGAAACCTCCATTTTGGAGAAAGGATAAACAGATTAGAGCTCTTTAGCTTGGAAAAGATACTACAGAGGGAATAAGATTGCGATTTATAAAATCCTGAGTGAAATAGAATGGGTAAATAGGGAATGGTTATTTACACTTTCAAACAACCCTAGGACTAGGGGACATTCCATGAAACTAACAATTGGCAGATTTAATGCAAATTATAGGAAGTATTCTTTCTCTCAGTGCACAATCACGCTAAGGAATCTTTTGCTTGACAATAAACAATGTGGAATTTAAAAGAGGATTAGGCAAGTTCCTAAAGGAAAAGTCCATGGACAGTTATTAAAGCCCATCCCTTTTCCTTGGAATTGAGATAGAAGAAATACATCAGCTGTTGTGGATTTGCCATGGATTTGTGATTCAGACTGGCCACTGTCAAAGGCAGAATGCTGGGCTCAATGGACCTTGGATTGTTCCAGCATGACACTTATACTGAAAGAAAAATTACTTTCTACGATTTATTTTAAATCTTCTGTTTGTTAGTTTCACGGAGAGTCCCCTTGTCTTAATTTTATTTGAAGGAGTAAATAACCATATTTTAGTTACCCATTGACCCCACTTCTGATTTCATTATCTTCTTTCATGTTCCCTCTTATCCATCTCTTTTCCAAACCTAAGCACTCTAACCTGTGTAGCTTCTTACCAAATTGGAGCTATTTCATCCCCCTTTTCAGATGAAATATTCATAGTGTGACTATTATAGCAAGTGACTCTTTCTCAATCTTTGCGTGTCTTTCTTTTTCTGACAGTGACCTTTGCTCCATTCCCTTATAATAAGCAGGAAACTAGTCTGTCTTTGGATGAATCTACATTTATTTCTCTGCCCTCCTTTGAATCATGATATTTTAGCACTTCTTCAAAGGAAATGACCTCTTTCAGTTTTTTAAAACCTAACTCTTGCTCAAGCTGCTGCTATCATAATCATATTTTTTAAGTTTGTTTCTCATTGGAAAAGTGAGTGTTGTTTCATTAGTAATGTAATGTGCTATAAATTCGGTCATTCCCAAATACCTTTGTAAAGATTTTCTGGAGTCATCTCTGTAATGCCTTTTAACATGGGTCCATCTGCTCACATACAATACTAAGTGGACTGAGAGGGAATTTCCCTATCCCCCTAACTACCCTTCCTACCTGTTCCCCTCTCCTCCCCAACCCCTAAACCTACCCTAACCCCTTTAAATGTTTTTTGTTTTTACAACTTACCTGCTCAAAGGAGCAGAACTAAGTTGCATGTTCCAGCCGGCTGCCGGTGCACGCTTCCCAGAGACAGTGAAAAATGGTGCTGTCCTGGCCTGCCCAGACACCGCCCCCAGCCCACCCATTTTGCATGGCCCGGCACTTCTGCATGTACCAGAAGATACGCGTGTGGCTCGGCCATTTCTAAAATGCGCTCAGCGCGTGCAGGGCACAGCCACATGCATATCTCCCGGTATTTGTGCATGCCGGGCTTTGAAAACAGGAAACAGAGAGTAGGATTAAATGGACAATTTTCTCAGTGGAAGGGAGTGGGAAGTGGAGTGCCTCAGGGATCTGTATTGGGACCCTTACTTTTCAATATATTTATACATGATCTGGAAAGAAATACGACGAGTGAGATAATCAAATTTGCAGATGTTACAAAATTGTTCCGAGTAGTTAAATCACAAGCAGATTGTGATAAATTGCAGGAAGACCTTGTGAGACTGGAAAATTGGGCATCAAAATGGCAGATGAAATTTAATGTGGATAAGTGCAAGGTGATGCATATAGGGAAAAATAACTCATGCTATAGTTACACAATGTTAGGTTCCATATTAGGTGCTACAACCCAAGAAAGAGATCTAGGCGTCGTAGTGGATAACACATTGAAATCGGTTCAGTGTGCTGCGGCAGTCAAAAAAACAAACAGAATGTTGGGAATTATTAGAAAGGGAATGGTGAATAAAATGGAAAATGTCATAATGCCTCTGTATCGCTCCATGGTGAGACCGCACCTTGAATACTGTGTACAATTCTGGTCGCCGCATCGCAAAAAAGATATAATCGCGATGGAGAAGGTACAGAGAAGGGCTACCAAAATGATAAGGGGAATGGAACAGCTCCCCTATGAGGAAAGACTAAAGAGGTTAGGACTTTTCAGCTTGGAGAAGAGACGGCTGAGGGGGGATATGATAGAGGTGTTTAAAATCATGAGATGTCTAGAACGGGTAGATGTGAATCAGTTATTTACTCTTTCGGATAATAAAAAGACTAGGGGCACTCCATGAAGTTAGCATGTGGCACATTTAAAACTAATCGGAGAAAGTTCTTTTTTACTTAACACACAATTAAACTCTGGAATTTGTTGCCAGAGGATGTGGTTAGTGCAGTTAATATAGCTGTGTTTAAAAAAGGATTAGATAAGTTCCTGGAGGAGAAGTCCATTACCTGCTATTAATTAAGTTGACTTAGAAAATAGCCACTGCTATTACTAGCAATGGTAATATAGATTAGACTTAGTTTTTGGGTACTTGCCAGGTTCTTATGGCCTGGATTGGCCACTGTTGGAAACAGGATGCTGGGCTTGATGGACCCTTGGTCTGACCCTGTATGGCATGTTCTTATAAGAGAAACACATTTACCTCCAACCCATTCATTTTCCCTATTCCTTCTTCTCTTTTTCCCTTCCCCTCAGGACTCCAACTAGCCCCTCCTTCATCCTCACCCTCCCATATAGCAGTGTTTTCTACAGCTGAGGGCATTCAAGGGTACCAGATGAAGTGTGAGAATTAGAGTTAAGATGTCGGCAGGGGAGGGGAGAGGAAGAGCAATGGACTAGAAGTAACTGTGCTTCTCTAAACCAAGAAGGGGGAGGATATGGACTCTTTGGGGACCTTTGAGGAAAAAAGATTCATGTGGCATGCCTATATTTTGCACACTCAGATGAGAGGTGGGGGATAGGGCCGCTGAGTCCACCTAATTGTCATTTGTTGATCTACTTGGCACTTAACTGGTTATATACTTTGGTCTTCTCAGCACTTAATCAGCTTAATCCTGACCTAGCAATGAAGGACATGCCAGCCCTGGATTGTGGTATAGGCAGTAGAATTTAAATGATATTGGGAAGCTGATGGAGTTAGGGTTGGGGTGATGGGTGAGTGGGTGAGTGGGTGAGTGGGATTAATGGATGCACAGGAGGGCTAGATCTTCTAAATTTTGGTGGAACAGGAAGCAGGTGGGGGGAGGGCAAGGCTGAAACTGTAGAGATTGATATCAAAGGAGTTTGGAGGGGAGTGAATGCTCAAACTGGCAAGGTCCTTATTAAGATGCTTTAGTTGGGAGGGGAAATCATGTATTAAGTCCATTAGGTGCACAATAAACCTTTTTTTTTTTTTTTTTTAATCTGCCTGACACTTAACTGGATATATTCTTTTGAATATTAGCTAAAGTCTAAAATTATCCAACCACTCTATGGCAGGGCTAAAGTTAGCCAGTTAACTTAGGGGGTCATTTATCAAAATGCTATAAGGCATTTTTGCATGTGTTAAGGGTTTATCACTTGCGAAAGGTGCTGTTAATGCAGGCAAAAATGCCTTTAATGCATGCAATAGCACCATAATGTACGGTTGATGCAAATATGGAAAAGAGGAGGTGTTAGGGGTGGGAGTGGGCTGGGTTAACCATTTTGTGAAGTCCTATTGTATGGCTTTAATGCTGATTTTAGCTACACCTTTTTTCAGTAGTATTAAGCTGTGTGATAGGTTGTGTTATGGCTTCATTGTTTTTTGGGAAGTGGTCTCAAAGGGCTGTTGGAGTAGTTTTGAAGTTCTGGCCTAGAGAGGAAGAGGGAGAGTGAGAGAGCAAGCAAGCCTAGCTGTAATATCCTAACCCTAGATAGGTATTTATATCTCTATGGGAGGACCACCTAGTAACTCGAGATGAGGTTTAGGTATTAGGGTAGGGGTTAGGGGCCACTTTGACATTCAAAGTGAGATGTACGAACAGAACAGTGCACTCTTGTGAAGATTTGATGACCCTGGGAGTGAGGAAACTCACTCAAAGATGATATTTGTGCAATGATCTCTCAACCTAGCTTGATGTTACCCAGGTAGAGAGTCTCTCTCTCTCTCTCTTTCCCTCCTCAGTGGCCCTGATAGTAAACATGGTTGCATGTAAAAAATATCACATTCTGGCACTTATGTCAAAGCGCAAAAATGTAATAACAATTTGCAGTAACTTAGCTCTTCACATAGGTATTATTGCAATAGCATGCCCCTTTTTCTATCACAGGTGATATTTAGTGCATCTTGATAAATCCAGGCCTGAGGTGGTTATAGTTGAAAATCAGCTAAGTTAACTGGATAACGTTACCTTCATAGTGACTGCACCCAGAAAAATTCTTTTTTATATCAATCCCTTTTTTATGTTGTTTTAATATTATTTATTTTATTTCACTATGATTTATAAATGATAATTGTTTTATGTGATTCTTGTAGCTGCTGTGTGAACGATTGTTCTGAAATTTGAATAAAATCAAAAACTGCAAAAAAATCTTCAGAAACACCAATTATATTTGTCTATCTGATGTCTTGCTTTTCATGGAATATGACTTCTTAAGAACAGAATCTTTTTATGACTTTTTAACCACAACTGAACCAATTATATAGAAAACTTAAAAAATGGGAGGGGAGGCAGAGTGGAGAAATGAATAGTTGGGAGGGAGGATGGAGAGAGGAAGAGAAACTTAATTCTAAAACTCAGCAAGTAAAACAGTCAATTTTAAGAAAATTAATTATTTTTCCAGATTTTCTGTTGTTTTTTTTCTATCCAGAAAGACATTAACCTTAAAGAACAATTCATTAAAAATGCCACCAAAATGTTACTTTCAAATCTTCTAACTTGTTATCTATTTTCTGCAGGGTCATTGTCTGATTCTGAATCTCTTCCAGCAGTTTTATAACTTCTTTTTGAACTGTCAAACTTCTCTGACCCGATAAATGGCCTGATGGACCAACCTTTTACTGCACTTTTTCTTTGCATTCTAAATCTTGAGTTGTAGCCTCCTGTTACAAATTTGATTACCCCCAAAACTTGCAGTGTTGTTAGCCCATTCTTCCTTTATCTTTTTCACATTTCAGGTACCTTGCAAGTACTTTAATGTCTCTGTCATCTCTTCCCTGTCTCTCCTCTCCTCTATTGCAGGAGTGAGCAAACTGGGGGGTGGGCTTAAACAATCCTGAAGGGGGGGGGCACGCTGGTTGCCCAGTCAAGGAAGAAAAAAATAGGTACACTATTGAATCGCAGTGCCATGGAAGCACTTAAAGCTCAGGTGGGAGGGAGCTGCCAGAATGTAGTAACATCATTGTGAGCATCCAACAAAAAAACCTGTTACCAATATTTTCTCCCAATTTGATTTGCTTTTTTAACTTTTTTTTTTTTTTGTTGAAATAATTTTTATTAATAATACATGTCTTAAAGAGATAACTTAGCATTACAAACATCAGGCAGATACATCTAAACAATATGAAATGATGTACAATTCAAAAAACCAAAGAAAGAAGAAAAACCAAAATAAAAAAGAAAAAAAAAAAAAGGAATAAGACATAGATAATAGCAGGACCATATATATAGGAGACAAAAGAAGTAGCATCAATTTGCTAAATATAGTTATAAAGAAGCAATATAATCATCCAATGGCTTCCACACTTGAGACCATTTACCTAAGCGACCGGATTTCCTTGCCATGGCTTTTTCATATTTGGAAAATAAGCAGACAGTATTCCACCATAATGATTCTGATAAAAACTCACTATGCTTCCAATTCGACATAATATTATATTGAGCTATAGTTAGAAGGAAATCTACTAATTTGCGGTGTGAACGTTGGAGATGTAAAGACGGGTCAGCTCCTTTCAAGATTGTTAAAGGGTACGAAAGGAGGAAATGAGATGAAATAGATGTGGAAGAGTGTCCATAGGGTCCTGTAAAAATAAAAGAACATCATCGGCGTAGGCTGACAATTTAAATGTTTCATTACCAATACAGACTCCTAAAATTTGATCCGATTGATGAATAGCAGAGAGTAATGGTTCCAAAGCCAGGTTAAATAAAAGTGGGGACAGGGGACACCCTTGACGTGTACCTCGAAACAATGGAAAGGAGGAGGAACGTTGTTGATTAATATACAAAAAAGCAGAAGGATCTGTGTATAGTGAGCGAATCCACGCTAAAAAATTGGGCCCAATACCAAACCATTGAAGGACATGAAATAAAAAGGTCCATTCAACCCGATCAAAGGCTTTTTCCGCATCTAATGACACTGCCACCGTTGGAGTTGGGTCAGAATAAGCCTCGTGTTGAATATGTAAGAATAATCGAGTATTATTATTGATAAGGCGGTGCCTCATAAAACCGGCTTGGTCAGGATTTATCAAAATGTTCATTATGCGGGAGAGTCGAGTAGCTAGAACTTTTGTAAAAATCTTATAATCCGTGTTTAATAATGAAGTGGGTCTATAATTAGCAGTACAGGTGTCATCTCTGCCTGGCTTTGAAATGACAACAATACATGCCTGTGAAAAGGAAGGAGACATAGCCTTAGGAGAGAGAAAAGAAGAAAAATAGTCATGTAATCGGGGAACAAGTAAAGTCTGAAAAGCAGAATAAAAGTTTGAGGTAAATCCGTCAGGTCCAGGGGCTTATTAGGCACAAGCGAAGCAATAGCTCGCTCAATTTCTTTCTGGGTAATGGGCTCGTCCAGTTGTGTCAGTTGTTCCTGGGAGAGAATTGGATGATCAATCGATGATAGAAATTCTGTAAAAGATGCAGTCATCAGGGAGATTTCTGACTGATATAAGTTTGAGTAAAACTTCCGAAACTCTTGCAGGATAGCTGTCTCATCAGTTAAAGGTTCATTAGTAGAAGACATAATGGTAACAATGTGTTTTTTGTCTGTTTTCTTCGCTAAGTTAGAAGCTAATAGGTGGCCACATTTGTTGTTACCAGCATAGTACTTAGCTTTAGAGGAGAAGACACCTAGATTCACTCTAGCACTGAGAAGTAGGTTGTATTGATATCTAGCTTTGATTAAATTTGCTAGGGAAGCTGAAGATGGGCGATGACAGTGTTCCTTTTCCAAATCAGTAACCTGACATTGAAGAAGAGTCAGTTCCTCTTTTCGTGCCTTATTATGATGAGCAGTGTAGCTAAGAATCTCCCCACGTAGGGTAACCTTAAATGCTTCCCATAAAGAAGAAGAATAAATATCTTCAATGGCATTAAAGTGGAAATATTCAGTAATTTTTTGTTCAATAAGTGGCTTAAAATCAGATTCTTCAAGTAGTGTCGCATTGAAATGCCACTGATGTTGAGTCGTGATGGGTTGCTGCAAGGAGCAAGAAATAGTAACTGCCGCGTGATCGGAGATTAATATGGGATATATATTGGCAGAGATGATTCGAGAAATCAATGAGTTAGAGGTCAAGAAAAAATCGATGCGGGAAAATGAAGAGTGCGGTGAGGAGTAGAAAAGTGTAGTCTTTTTCTGTTGGTTTGAGCAAGTGCCATGGATCAGAAAAGCCATAGGAATCATTAAGATTTCGAAGAGTTTTAGTAGATTTAGATATATTGGGACGTGCAGAGGACTTCTTATCTAACAAAGGATCTAGTACTTGATTAAAGTCTCCTCCTATTATACAGTTAGCCGTATCCATATGTAGCAGGTGCTTGAAGGTGTCTTGAAAGAAAAGCGGATTATCCATATTCGGTGCATAGAGATTAAGAACAATAAATGATTCATTTTGTAAGGAGAATTGAATAAGGTTCCATCTACCTTCAACATCATCAGCTAATTGATGCGAAACTGTCACAGGAAGATGTTTGTTGATCAAAATAGCAATTCCCCGCTTTTTCTTCATAGCTGGACTGAAGTATACCTGGCCTACCCAAACTTGTTTGAGTTTAAGAGACTCCGCAGCTGAAAGGTGAGTTTCCTGTAGTAGTGCCACGTCTGTGTGAAGAGTCTTAAGGTAGGCAAGGACCTTCTTCCGCTTGATCGGATGGGAGAGGTCATTGACATTTAACGATGTCAGTGTGAATGAATAAATATTGGATGCCATGAGATATACAAATAATCTATCAGGAACTTAGCATGCTCTTCCTTCATCTCCAATTCTGGGTATAAGATATGCAAAAAATAAAAATAAAAATCTCGAACTGAACAAGATTCAGTGTCCAATGTTGATTTAAACAAATTAATCAAAATAAGAAAAAAAACCCAAATAAGTGAAAAAAAAGCAGAGGCAATCCTTGCCATGACAGCTCAGGGCCGTCTATTACAAAAATAAAGAGCCTCGGGGCAAACCAGATAGCCCCCAAGTCCCCCACTCCGCAGCTGATCCTAAATCACTTGTGGACCAAAAAATAAATAGAAACCATCAAAAGGCCCAAAAAATCTTGTTTATTATTTTATTATTATTTATTTCTTTTGTATACCGACATTCGATCGAGATATCACATTGGTTTCCAGGTAACAGGTTGAATAGGGCGAGATCTGCCCTATTTTACATTTAACAAGATAACAATTGATTAAACTATTGAAGTAAAAAACATTGTAACATATGAATACAAATGAATGGGAGTATAATTTGTAGCATCTAACCTATATACAATATATACAGTTTGAATTGGTTACGATTACGATTAGTTCTGGTGGGAATAGGGGGGGAAAAGGAGGGGGTGGTTGTGAGGGGGGTGATATGCGGTAGTGCATGTAAGGGTCAAGTGGGCAGGTTTTCAAGAACATGCAGTTGAAGGGGTTGGGAATCCGGAGGGAAGGCTTTCAAGAACAGCCATGTTTTTAGCTGTTTTTTGAAGACTTGTGGTGAGGGTTCGTGTCTGAGATGAGTGGGGAGGGAGTTCCATAGGGTAGGGCCAGCTATTGTAATGGCTCGTTTGCGAGTTGCATTGAGGTGAGCATTTTTGAGATTTGGGATGGAGAGGAGACCTGTGTTGGAGGATCTGAGGTTCCTTTGTGTGGTGTATGGTTGGATAGTGTTGTTTAGCCAGACCATTTTGCTATTGTTTATTTTTTTGTGTATAAGGGTGAGGGTTTTATACTGTATTCTTTGTGTGATGGGCAGCCAGTGGAGGTCTTTGAGAGTGGGTGTGATGTGGGAGGATTTTCTGTGGTTGGTGATAATTCTGGCGGCAGCATTTTGTAGGACTTGGAGGGGTTTGATGTGGATTTCTGGTAGTCCAATGAGGAGGGAGTTGCAGTAGTCGAGTTTTGAGAAAATAATTGATTGAAGTACTGTTCGGAAATCGTGCGGTTGGAGGAGGGGTTTGAGTTTTTTAAGTGTTTGAAGCTTGAAAAATCCATCTTTGATTGTATTGGAGATGTGCCGTTTAAAGTTGAGTTGGCTGTCGATTGTTACTCCTAGGTTTTTTGTGGATGGTGTGAGTGAGGTTCTTGATAAGTTTGGTGTCCCAGGGTTGTTTGAGGGGGTGCTCGTGAGAGGAGAAGGGGGATGGTCGTCATGGATGTGAATGATTTCTGTTTTGGCTTGGTTAAGGCAGAGGGATAGTTGGGATAGCAGTTGTGACAGTTTTGAACTGAGTTTGTTCCATCTTTCCATGGTGAGTTCAATGGACTTGGTTATGGGGAGTAGAATTTGTATGTCGTCTGCATAGACAAAGTAGGTGAGGTTGGCATCTGAGAGGTATTTGCATAGTGGGAGGAGGTAGATGTTGAAGAGGGTTGAAGATAGTGAAGAACCTTGAGGGACTCCATGTGTGAGGGGCACTTGGGAGGATTCAGATGAGTTTGTCTTGACAATGAAGGATCTGTTAGTGAGGTAGGATTTGAACCAATTGAGTGTAGTGTCTTGAAGACCGATTTCTTTAAGCCTGGTGAGGAGTGTTCTGTGGTTGATGGTGTCAAAGGTGGCTGATATATCAAGGAGTATCAGGAGGAATGTTTTGCCACTGTCACGACCTCGTAGGATGGTGTCGGTGAGAGCGAGGAGGAGGGTCTCTGTGCTGTAGAATTTTCTGAAGCCATGCTGTGTTGGGTGGAGAAAGTTGTGGGCGTCTAGGTGGTCTGTAAGTTGATTGTTGACAGTTTTCTCGATGATTTTTGCTAGGAATGGGAGGTTGGAGACTGGTCTGTAGTTTGCAGGATCTGATTTGTCGAGTTTACCAAGTATTATAGAAACATCAATTATCAACCAGACCGTTGTGTCACGGTCAACATCCTCTCAAAGTGTACAAAATATTAGAGGATATATGAGAACTAGTTCAGAGAAAAAAAAAAAAACAGGACAAAAAATAACGGAGCTTAAAGTCAAGTTACCATGGCTGCTTCCGATTCCGAGGAGAAAAGAAAATCCTCCAGATCTTGAGGAGTATGAAACATCTTGGTATGATTATTATAGGTAACTCTCATTTGTGCTGGGTACAGTAATCCATATTTAGCGCCCAAAGCCTGTAAACGAGGCCGTAGTGCCAACATGGTTTTATGCTTGAGGGCGGTAGATTTTGCAAGGTCAGGGACAAAAAGAATAATGTGTCCCTGGTAATTAAGAGGTGCTTTACTACATGCCACTGCGAAAATCTGGAGAACTTGTGGATACCGTAGAATCTTTAGTATCATTGGTCTGGGAAATCTAGAATTTTTTGGAGGCCGCGAAGGTATCCTGTGGGCCCTCTCCAACTCAAATGGTTGATCAAAGGAAATTTATAGAAGGGTGGGAATACATTTTACCAGGAATTGTAAGCAATCCGCCCCTTCTGCACCTTCCGGGATCCCCAATATTCGAATATTGTTTCTACGATTCCGGTTGGAGAGATCTTCAAAATCTGATTTAAGTTGCTCCATCTCTTTCATTAAGCTGGGTATTGGCGCAGTAGTTAAAAGTATGGCGGAGATCTGTGATTCAGCGTCATCGAGCTTCATTTGAAAACAATCCATTCGAGTGGTCAGTACTTGTAGATCCGTACGTATTGCGGCGGGATTATCAATATTTAATTGTATTAACTCTTTGAGCTGTTTTAGTTCAGCTAGAACCAGCTCCGCGGAAGCCATATTTTTTGTAGCAGACACCTTGTCCGGCGTAGGGGGTTCTTGCTTAGATCGCTTCGTTCCGGCTGAGGCTGCGAATGCTGCTTCAATTTTACCTGATTTCGGTGTAGCCATAATTTAATAACCAAAATGTCCACAAACAGAAGGTAAAAAAAGGAAAGGTCCAGTGTATAAGAGAAAAAACGGAGCGGGGTCTCACAGAGCCGTAGACTCAGGCAGCCATCTTGTGCATCGCGCGAGAGCGCCCCCCGCTTTTTAAACTTTTTAACATTTTTGCCTTTATTCTTCCTTCTCCACCTCCTCCCTCTCCCCCCTCCACTACCTCATTCTCTCTGGCCTCTTTTCCAATTCTCCTTCCCTACCTCACCACTCCTTCCCTACCTCACCACTTATTTTCTTCTATTGGGCAGCAGCTGTGATCTCTCTTCCTGGGCAGGGACTCCTTCAGGGGTAAGACTTGGGTTGTAGAACACCAAACTGACTACTCAATGACACCGGTAGCCCCTGTGACATAGTAAGGGCAAAGGCTATCGGCACCATTTTGAATACTGGCAGCCGACGGCCCGAGTGCAGGAGATTGCTCCAGGACCCCCGCTCAACCACCAAGGACTTTTGGCAAGTCTTGGGGGGGGGGGTGTCAAGATGGTGGGGGTTGTAGTTAATTAAATTTAAAGGGTCGCAGTGGTTTGTTTTTTTTTTTAACTTTAATGGGAAACGAATACCATATGTAACTAATGGACGAATCGGGATCCCCCGAAAACGGATGCAACAGATTTGGGTCCCGACGAATACGAATACCGAATCAGACAAATCTGTCCCTGCTGCACATCCCTATCACATATGGCAAGACAACAAGCTAGATTAAGAAAGTATTGCACAAGCAGCTCAAGGCTGAAACTCAAAGGAGCATGCATGTCATCAAAAACAAGTGATGGCAAGACAATAAAATCCAGTATTATGCTGATAAACATAACATGAAGAGTTTCTTTCATGCTACAAGAGGATTTTGTGTCCCACATTTTTATGGACTTGTACCCATGGCTATGATAAAATAAATATTCCATACATGAGCAGGGAAAGCACCGTGCAAGGAGTGAAATCTTTGAATAAATCTACTCCTCAGATATTCAAGAAGAACTACATTATTTCCACTTTAAAAAGTAGACTTGCAGTTACTGCAACTGATAAGTATATATTTGCAGAATTTAAATACAACTGAGTTTTGTAGAATTTGTATAATTTTTATATGATATGAGTATGTGATGTATTTTTAATTTATGATAATTTGTATTCTTCTGAGTTACTTTGATATTTCTTGAAGAGTATATTAAATTAATAATTACATCAGATTTTCAGAACAAACAGAAATACATTTAGACAACTCTCAGCTGGCTAGGTTGGAAGAGTAAGGAAGTTGCAGGCTTTTGAGGGTGGAGATTATTAGCACAGCATAAAAATGCATAGGTGTGGTGCCTTGGGTCTCAGAAGGAGGGGCAGGGGGCAGGCAAGTGGAAGTAACAATACAGTGAGAAAAATGACTGATGAAGCAGCAAAATATTTTGTTGATTTGTTTGTGTTTTGAATTGATCTGTCACATTAGAGACTATTCAGTAAAAAGTAGCAACAGGCTGCCTGTCCTTGTCTGAAAACTGATTTGATATACCAGAAAAAGGGAGTTAGGCAGTTCAGCTGTACCAGAACATTTAACTGAGATAAAGGGAGCAAGGGGTTTAAGAGCTGGCCTGCATTACCTGTTTCTGAGTACTGACCTACTATATAAAAAAACAGAAATTTTAAAAACAGTTTCCATTCTGCAAGGCTGCAACTGAGATCAGGTTTGGTGCAATAAAACCAGAAGATTTAATTCTGCTATTTTGGAGTACAAGGCCAATGAAGGGAAATAATAATAATAATAAAATGTGAGCATTGGCTGGAGAATTACAGCAAAAGGAGAGTGATTCTTCACTGAGACTGAGAATGGCAAGTAATACTAAACCAATGTCAAGCATGTATAAACCTTGCCTGTGAAGACATTTTATATCTGGACTGTCAATTCTGGAAAGTTCTGGAATTTTGAACTATCCTTACAACTAGAATGTGGTGGACATTGAACAAGGAAGGGCTGGAGATGAAGGGGAGAGGAGACCAACTTTTTACAATGACTCAACAGTCTTTAAGGATTGTAAAAGAGGACATTTTCAAAGTAGTTATCTGGTAAATGTAACATACAATTGTAACAATTTTCTAAAGCCCATTTATGTGCTTAAAGATAGATTTTAAAAGCCTGGCACATACATCTATTGGGGGATGCATGCATAAGTTGGGCTTGTGCGCACTAACTGAATTTTAAAAACTGCCCATATTCTTGCATATCTTGTGCAGTGCACACATCTCACTCTATTTCAAAACAGGGTGTAGTGTGGCTGTAGTCTGGGCATTTCAGGCATAGCCAAGAGATGTGCATATAAATACTGATGTGTCCCAGCGCACCCCAGGTCCTCTGTCATATACGTTTACTTCTGCTATAGAGGAGGTGTAATTGTAAAAAAAAAAAAAAATCCATTTCAGAGGGGTTTAAAGGGTCTGGAGTAACTGGGGAGAGTAAAGATTATTAAACCAGGGGGTTTATAGGACTAGCTCAATATTGGATAAACTGGTGAAAATGGTCATGGTGTGGACATACACCAGTTTTGAAACACCCTCACTTATGTGGTAGAAACCCAATTGTGCACCTGGTTGCACACACTTATGCATACAGTCAATCTATTTTATAACATTTATATGCTCCCCCTCACCACCCTCCTTACAAACCTTGGCGTCAAACATTTTATCTATGCAGATGACGTCAAATTATTTTCCCCTTCACTGACTCCCTCCAAACCGCTCTTCAACAGTGGGAATCATGCCTGACCGCTATCAACCAACTACTCACTGACATGCACATTGCTCTTAACCCACAAAAAACTGAACTCATCATCTCTAACAAACAATCCTCTCCCTCCATTCCCCTTGCGTACTCCACCACGCCCTTCCCTGCTCACACCCGTAGCCTTGGCGTCCTTATTGACAACCAGCTCTCTCTCAAACCCTTCATTAAATCTATCGTATTTGACTGCTATTTCAAATTACAAACCATCAAAAAACTCCAGCCCCTCTTATACTTCACTGACTTTCGCACAGTACTACAGTCTATTATCTTTTCCAAAATAGACTACTGTAATGCACTCTTCCTTGGCCTCCCTGCTATACAGACTAAACCATTGCAACTCCTACAGAACGCCTCAGCATGTATCCTTACTAACTCCAGAAAACGTGACCATATCACTCCTACCCTTATCAAACTCCACTGGTTACCAATACAGTCTCATATCCTTTTCAAAGTTCTTTCCCTCATTTATAAAAGCATCGCCAATGAAAACACAGACTGGATCAACCCACCACTGCTTCTTCACACATCCACCAGACCTACTCATTCTGCCCTCCAAGGGACACTCCGTACTCCCTCTATCAAATCCACTAAACTTATTTCCACAATGAACAGAGCCTTTTCCCTGGCTGGCCCCTCCCTATGGAATTCTATGCCCCCGGACTTACGCACTGAAACCTCTACACCCAAATTCAATAAAAAGCTAAAAACCTGGCTATTCTTACAGGCCTACCCTTCTCAGGATAACCATCTTCCCGACGACCTCCTGAGCTGTGTATAGTACTTTCCCTCGTATTGCCTCTTACAATGTGCTCCTGTTGCCCTTTTGCTTACTCCCAATTTAAATCGCTCTTCCCTCTCCTCTCTCCCCACCCTGCTATTACTCTCTTTGAAACCTTTCTTCTGCTACCACATTGCTCAATCACAATCCTCGTAACTCTCCTCTGCCTACCCAGCTCCTTGCTCAAATTGTGGACTCTTTCCCCAACCAGTTCCTGGTTGATACACCGTTGAACCCTGTAAATAGTTACCTAGTTTCATTGTTTATCTTGTTATTTTCATGTATGCATAGTTATTGTTTGATGTAATGGCACTGCCAAAAGTTCTAAGTTATCTGTAAACCGATACAATGTGCAAACGGCTGTCGGTATATAAAAAACGCTAAATAAATAATAATAAATAACATTAGTTATTTATTATAACCAGTTATACTGTTCCATATGTTATACTGTTCCATGTAAAGCTCCGCTCTTTGTTGAGCAGTTCTTCGTTGTATGTAAACCGGGGTGATTTGTAGTCCCTACAAGAACTTCGGTATATAAAAATTAAAAATAAATAAAATAAATAAATAAAACATACGTGTATATGTGTGCATAAGTTATAAAAAGGCCGCATATCTGGGCATGTGCAGGCATACATGCACCAAAGTGCACCCATGCACCATTTTGAAAGTTACCATCTAAGTGCACTTATGCATGTAAAATCTACTGACTATTCAATGGCATATACTGTAACAATTTTCTAAAGCCCACTTGCACTTCTAAAGTGCATTTTACATGTCTAAATTCGAGTCTTAAGAGTGTAAATACTCTTGAAAATTACTCCTGCAGCCATCATGGAAAGAGCAATATATCTACTGTGAAGGTAGTCATCATCAAATCTGTGTTATGATCAGGCTTGTGAACCCTTGGACCGATGGGGGGATGGTATACCTTAGGAGGTGGATCCTTAGGTTCCCCCGTCGGGAGGCGAGGCGGAACAGAAGATGTGACTGGCTGACCCTCGGCACTGAAGACTGAGGTGACTGTTGAGAAAGTGAAGAGTTGTGACATCGGAAAAGCCAACTGGGTCTTCGCCACTGGAAGCCCACAGTCTCCCTGGGAGGAGCCTGTAGGGACCCGGACCACTGGGACTTAGGTGGGCCCTTGGAGACGATGGTCTGGAAGAAGTCCAAGGTCGAGTGCCAGAGGGTCATCGTTTACCAGTCCGAGGTCACACACCGAGGGATCACCGCTTGCCAGTCTGAAGTCACACACCAGGAATCACTGCTTGCCAGTCCGAAGTCAGATACCAAGGAATCACTGAGACGAAACAGGAACCAGGAAACAAGGAACCGAAGCACTAGAAGACACACCGAAGCAAGCAGACTTGAGCAAGGATAAAGTTGTCAAGTCAAGGAGTGAATAGAGGAAGTCTCCTTATATACTTCCCCTGGTCTGGTTCATTGGAAAAAGGTGTAGGCAATTAAAGGGACGAGGTCCCTTTAAATCCTTGGAGGAGGTGCGGCCTCACGCCTAAGATGGCGGTGGCCATCTAGGATTCTCGGCCGCGGAGAGAAGCTGCCCGCCGCCGCGATGGAGGAGCAGGGACAGCTCCCAACCCAGCGGCCACCATGGAGGCCCGCACCGGTGCACGGGAATGACAAGGACCGGACTCCTGCTGTGGTGGCCCGCTGTCTCAGGTTAGGTAGGGGGCCGTGGCCGTCCGCGGCCATGGAACACAACAATCTGTTCCCTAACATCCTGAAAGAGATTTTTTTGTTACCCTTTATAAATAAAGATGTCATTAAGCAGACCAAAAATTAACAAGGCTGCATGACCAAATGACAAAACAATTGAAGCTTTCAATTTCAGTGGTGAAGAATGTGTGCTTATGCACATTATTTCAAATGGAGCAAAATGAGAAGATTCCATAGGATCTGAGAATAACAGCATTATTACCATCTTTAAGAAATGAAACAATTCAGAATGTGGAAATGATAAAAGAATTACTTTGGCCTCTATTGCAGGGAAAGTCTTCATTCTCTATCCTCCTAAAACAATTATGCACTTTCATCTAGGAAGTCCTATCCATAATCTCAGTGTGGCTTCATACCATCTTCAGGAACAAACAAAACTATTTCTGTTGCCCTTTGAATCCAGGAAAAGTGTTAGAAAAAAAAGAATTATTTATACATGACCTTCATTGCTTTGAATGACTCTTGACAACATTAGTCATGAAGCCTTGTGGAGGAGAAGGGTAGTTTGATTGCTCTACAAAATTTATTAAGGTCATAAGACTTTTTAACAGTGGAATAATGACACCATTTTCTAAATTGGTTAGAATATGTACTCATTTATCATTCAAAACATCATTAGATAAGAGTGTAGTATTGCTCCAGAGCTATTTTCCATCTTCCTTATAATTATTTTGGTCCTCATTCAAGACAAGTTCACCAGTGGAACTGACAACCAATATAGAATAAATGGATGGCTCTTTAATCTTTCCCATCTTCACCTAAAGACTAAAATTTCAAGGACATTCATCATTGAATTTCAGTACATTGATTACTGTTCCATCCTTAAACAACCTGAAAGCAACCTTCAGTCCACAAATGATTTCTAGTGCAGGAGCCTACCAAAGTGTAGGACTCATTTTTAAGATCAAAAAGATCAAAGCATTCCAGGTCTTTCCCAGGTCTTGATAATGATCCACTACAAATTATTATCATGGGATAAATTTTGGAGATAGAAGAGCAATTTTTATATTTTGATAACCACCTCTCTCAAAGTAGAAACTTTGACACCAAGATTCAGCATAGGCTTTAGTGTACAATGACTTCCATCAGAAAACTGCTCTGATACACTTTCACTGACTATGGAATGACAACAAGTTCCAGGTCTAAAAAGTGGTTGTCATTTCTACCCTTCTCTATGGAAGTGAAACATAGGCATTTACTGAAATCATCTAAAACATCTAAAAAGGTTTTACCATTGATATGTTCTGGAGATGCTTTACATCAAGTAGGAAGATTGCCACCATAATACTAACATTCTAACTTAAATTGAATTTCTCATTATTCAGACTATAATCCTCATGCACCAACTCTACTAGGATAGATGTTGTGAAGGGGACTTTTCAAAACCTTTTCCATGTATAAAACATAGATTTATCGTGTGAATAATTGGCTGGTTTGAAATTGTCTGGGATTGAGTGCATAAAAGTATATGCATTATTTCATGCATAATTTTATGTGCAAAAAGTATAGGTATTCTGCATGGTGGAGTTCAGATTTACATGTACATTTTTTATTTAAAAAATATGCACAAAAATTAGCACACAAAAATAGGTGTAACTTTGTGAGGGTGAGGTTGTCCATGTTTCATATAATTTTAAAGGTGTACTTATGTGCGTAAGTCTGCTTGTAAATTGGTGAACTGACTTCCTTCTGCACAGGTCTGGCTCTGGGCTAACTGGCACCCTGTGCAAAACCTGAAATGAATGATTTCTTTGGCAGAAGTTCTGGCCCAGTGGTTCCTCTTTTGGCAGCTACAGTGACTCCTACACAGTTTACCCATCTCTTGCCCCCCCCCCCCAACACACACACACACATCTCCTATCCTCTGCCCGGCAACAGTATTCCCTCTGTCCTGCTCTCTTTCCCATGTTCACAATGCTTAGCATCACTCTCTCTCTCCCTCTTCTGTCTCTCTCTCTCTCTCCTTTTCTACACAGCAAAGCCCTCTTTTTATCGCCTCCTCCCCTCCTTTCTCCAGGCTGATCCTTCACCTACCCCCGCAAACATTAACCTTCTTCCTCCTGCACAGCCTTCCTGAGTCTCCTGCTTGAAGACATTATATGGATGAGTGCAGCAGGGAGAGGCACTTGTGCTCCCCTTAGCAGGATGCCCTCTATGGTCACACAGGTTGCACATCTCCAAAGCTAGCCCGGCTTACGCAGGCTGTTTGAAAATTACCCTCTGTGTGCAAGCAGAAAACCTCTTGACTTCCCAAACAAGTGTTCTTTTTCAGCTCACTCAGCATCAGAGATCCAGTAGAGAGCAATCTAAAAAAAAAACAAAACAGATGTGGATGTCACAAGCTGGGAAGATTAAACCAATAACTGACTTCAATGGAATCACATCCTTAACTAGGCATCAGCACACTTCAAGGAGTAGGGCTTTGAATTCAAAATGAAAAGAGAGTAATGGGGAAGAAAAGGGAAGGAAATCCCAAAAAGTGGGCAATTAAGCCTCAAAGAATCATTTGGAGTATATGCCAATGAGTTTGTGGCTCAAGGACTGGACTAAGTTATCTCTGAAATCAAATGTAAATATGTGATAGAAGCCATGCTTTAAATAGATGGATTGATCATGATGACGATAGGGAGACATTTAATGTATCATTGCATCCTTAAATGTGAATTTTAAAAGTCCAGCGCATTTCCAAATAGGGAGAGGTGCTCACGTTTCGGGCTCATGCGCGTCCACCAAATTTTAAAAACCACCCAGATGCACGCGCATTTTCCACTGTACACACATCTCACTCGAGTTCAAAAAGGGGCATGACCTTGGCAGAACATGGGCATTTTGGGGCACCAACAAAAGATGTCTGTGTAAATCCTTATGCGCCCCGGTGCGCACCCAGGTCTACTGCCGCATAAGTTTACTTCTGCTATGAAGGAGGTGTAAGTTGTAAAGAAAAACCCACAATAATTTTGGAGGGTTTAAAAGGATCTTGGGTATCTGTGGGGGGGGGGGGATGTAGGCTATTGAAGCGGGGGGGGGGGGTTGGAGGATCTAGCTCAACATTGGGCGAACTGGTGGATGAACTGGTGAAACTGGTCACGACATGGACGTGTGTCGATTTTAAAATACCCTGACTTATGCAGAAGAAACCTGATTTATGTGCCTAGGTGTGTAACCATTTCAAATTAGGCATACATGTGCCCGCGAGCAGGCTATTTTATAACATGCATGCATATGTGCATGTAAGTTATGAAATCGCCATGTCCCTGGGTATGTACAAACTTACATGAGCCATCTAGTTACTAGTTAACCGAATAGAATTTAGCTGGATAAAAAAAGGGCAACAACAGATACAAGTTACCTCTTATTGCATAAGGTAAGGCATATGTTGCAAGAAGAATCATGTTGAGATATTTATGAAGAAGCATCTTAAAGAAATTTGAATACCCCTGAAAAATATTAAGAGGCCAATATTCAGTGGGCCATTAAGTGGACAAGACTTCTGGCTAAAGTTAGCCAGATAACTTGTCCAGTATATTCAGCGGGATAAATGTCCCACTGAATATACTTATTGAAAATTAACCGGCCTCATAGTTGGATAATGTTATCCCTAATCGGGCATTGGTCCATGTGACGGGATATCTTACTAATACCTAGATATCTTCAAGTACTGTTCAGTGCAATGTATGCTTTCAATATTATTACCTGTGTAATACTGGAAGCGTTACATAGGTAACAGCCTAAGTTACAAAGGAAGCAGCTGGGATTGCTGAGAACAGTGATCCCAGCACAAAGAAGAGGAGCTATTCTAGAAAGTAATGGGTGGGTGAGAGGATGTCAGGCAGGGGTGGAGGAAGGGATGGCAGTGGGGGAAGGCAGAAGAGGGACATTTAATTTTTTTTTAGCATGGGGGGGGGGGGCGGAGGAATGAGGAGGGAGGCCCGGGCTGGTGACAAAAGTCTGCTGAAAGTTTTAAGGTTTCCCAGATTTAAAGGATTGTGCCAGGTTGTTGGGACATTCGAGGGGGGGAGGGGAGATACATGGAATGGTGGGGGTAGGTGGGCATGTGGCCAGGAAGCCCATGATTTAGGGGTTTTTTTTTTCACTAAGATGCGCTACTTATCTGGTTATTTCTGAAGATATCCAGGTAAGTAGCTAGTTATCTGCTCATACGAGGCTGAAAAAATGGAGGCTTACTCTGAAGCAAGTCTAAAGTTACCCAGTTAATCTAATCAGATATACCCAATATTTAGCTAGGTTAGCCAGATAACTCAACCCCATCCTGGGACATCCTGAAATGCCCATTTTTCATCCAGCTAAATTCTAGCTGGGCAACTAGTTAGGGAGAAAAGATTTGTTTTTGTTTTTGAATTGTTTCCGGGATGGTTTTTTCCCATGAATTCAGTTCATGGATTGTTTGATTCACTTCAATCATGAAAAAAAAAAAAGAATCAAACAATTAAAAAAACAAACAAACCCCAAATGGTCAGAAAAAGAAAATGAGGCCAAAGGATCTGTATGTTGCCATGCCCTCGGCTTACTAAAGGATGAGGTTTTGTCCTTGGCAAAGGCTGGATCCCAGACCCAGGCCCGATGCAATGACCCAGCCCAGAAGCCAGGTTCTGAAACCTGGGCCTCGGCCTTGACACAGGCCTGATGCTGCAACCCAGGCCCGATGCCAGTGCATGGCATGGAGGCTATGTCCTGCTGAATGGGCCTGGACCTGGGCTTTGGTGGAGGTTTCTGCCCAGGTGGCAAGACTTGGCTTTCAGGCCAGGTCCTAGCGTTGGGCATGGGTCTAGAATGAGGACCAGGCCTTGGGACTCAGCCTCCAGGCAAGGTCATGGTGTTGGGCCTTAATCCATACTTGTATCGGGCCTGTGTCTCGGCTGAGGCCTTGGCATTGGGACCCAGCCTCCTGGACAGTTCACGGCATCAGGAATGGTTCCAGGCACTGGCCTAGGCCAAGGCACAGGTGTCAGGTCCTGCAACCTTTCCATCAGATACTCGATAGATAAAGTAAGACTTTTTTCATGTCTTGGCCAAGGCCTCGATGTCAGGCTGGACCTGGTCTGAGACCCCAGCATCACGCTCGGGCATAGGCCGTGGCCCCTATTTTGGGCCTCCAACTATGCTCCAGGCAAAGCCCCAGCTTTGGGCCTATGTTTAAGCTGAGGTGCCAGTGTCATGCTAGGGTGAATGCTGTGGCCCCTGTTTTTGACATTGTCTTATGCCTTAGGCGAGGCCTGAAAATTAGGTCTAGACTTGGACCCGATGCAGTCTTTTCAAATGCTTAATTTGGGGGCACTCAATTCATTCAGGGCTCCACAAATGAAACAAATTGCCCTTATTCATCACATTTTTGAAATTCATTTGAAACAAATGCACATCCCTAACAAAAACAACAACATCTTATTTCCCCATAAGTGACTTCATGCTGCCTCTATAAAATGAATGGGTTCTTTAACAACAACAACATCATCATCATGATTTATTTATCTCACACTTTTCCAGCAAGAGAATAAAGGAATTTACAACAGCTAGGATAACAGGATACATGAAGCATATACCAGAATGCATAATGCACTTAATTCATAAAGTTCTGATAAATAAGGCATAACCCTCAACCTCTTTTTCATATGTGTATGATATCACTGAAAAGCAGACACTCCTCCTAAAATTGCTTATGATGGAAGGAGGCACTTAAATGCAAGTGATAATGCATTCTGATGCTGAAAGTAAGGGCACAGCATGTATGCCAAGAAAATCTGAAATACATGAAACTGCTGGAATGTGCTATACTTATGTTTTCCCATTTAAATTCTAGATGCACACAGTTTTGCTTCCATGAGTATTTGAATCTTACCACACATATTTTCTTTGAAGTCTAGAGGATTTTTGCAGATTTGAGCAACAATGTATAGTGATGATGAACCTGGTGAACTCTGACTTTTGAAGGGCACATAGAGGTCCGGAGTTTAGGACAGCCAAACTCTTCTAATTGACCTGATTCTTGGATCAAATACAGTATATGCAAATCTATCTCAGACATATTGAAAATGGAACGACTGAAAACCAGACATGTTTGTGACATTAAAGGACTGGAATTTACCATCGCTAATGGAAAAGGAAACCTAATAGTATAAAGAATTCTAACTAAAACTTAAACTTTCCCCAACAGATTAGGCATCTAATCTCAAAAGTACTTTAACACCAGTACAGAACGGGAAAAAAAATCACTTGATATTTGAGGCTTATATATTAACTCTTTTTGAAAGGGCTTAACATGTTAGATGAATGCAGTATTGCTTGAAACAATTCATCCAGCCTTAGATAGGAACATAAATGCATGAATTTGTCATCACTAAGGATATTGTTGGATAAAATAAAACAATGAATTTTTTATGCACACATGAATAAATGAACATTCGAATAGAAAGAGGAGCACCTGCTGATTTTTTTCCTCTCCAGGATCAACAAGAAAACTAGATGAGCAAATGATCTCTTATACACCAGCAATATGGTTTGTATTAGACTACCAAAGAGCATATATGAAATTTCTACATATACAAATCTCATGAGAGATTTACTTGGAACCATTTTCATGAATGAAATAAAATACATAGGATAACTCAGTTCAAAGAAAATGACATTCAACAGTCATATGAAAATTACATTGCAGAGAACTGGATAGTTCAGAGAATATATCAGCAGTCTGTTGAAATGACAGCCTAAATGACAGCTCCAAAGACAGCACAAATGCTGGAGGGATCTTTCAAGAAACCTGAAGCTGTTGCCAGGAAACATCTCCTATCCCGCATGACATTCCTTATCGCTATGTATAGATAAAAGAAAGATGAATAGTGCATTGAGAAGCTAATGACATCATAATACCTTAAAAAGACATCATGCATTTTCAATTAAAAATATGGACAGAAATGAAAAAAAAAAAAGATGGAAACTATAATGAGGACAAATGTCAAAGCCATTTAGTTGAGTAAATAGCAATTTAGCCAGGTAAACTGTCCTGTTTGAAATCTTCCTTTCTCCATCTGCTTAGAAGTGCAAGCAGCCTTCCCCCAGCACTCATACTTTTCAGCTGGGCTAAAATAGATGGTCTTGGGAATGTATGTAGGTCTAAAAGGGTTGGGGGTGAGGGGAGTAAAACTGCAAACATACACAGGGCTTGCAAAAGTGTGTGGGCTATTTTCCCGCCCTCTGCTGCCTGTTCAAATAGCAGGTGCAAAGAGCATAGGCACTTCTTTCTGCTCACTAATTTTCAAAGAGAAACTACTCTGAGAGTTTCTCTTTGAAAATTTGCCACAAAGTACATATGGTAAAAGTTCTGGCAGACTTTGCAGTTATGCGGTCTATTTGAATATTTCCCCCAAACAGGGCAATTTTCCCAGGCAAAATAGATATTTGGCACCAATGAAAATGCCCTCCTTGTTATAGCTGGATAAAAAAAGACACATTCCTCAGGAATGTGTTTAGGTCGAAGGAGGGAAGCGGGAAAAGCATATTACATGGGATTGTCATAAGCACACACTCTGTTATTCCTCCCTTCCTACTATCTGCACAAATAGAATGTGCAAAGTATGCAGGTACGTTTAGCACATAATTTTGAAATAGAATCTTCCTGGGTAGCTAGTTTCCCTTTCCAAGTTAGCAACAAAGAACATGTAGTAAAATTACTCATGTACTTTGCATCGATGTGAGCTACTCAAAATTACCCCAATACAGAATGCACCAAAACATTTTCAAATATTTAAGGGACATTAATAAAACTGTGAAAATGAAACAGCAACCTATAAAGTAAACTGGTAGAGTAGAAATAAAAATCTATGGAGCTATGATGAAAATCAATGGAATCATAATGTAAACCAGTGGAGCAATAGTTTAAATTTATGAGACTTCAGTGAAAACCAATTAGCTATATAAACCCAGGAGTTGAAATGAAAATCAGTGCAGCAACCTTCAAGCCTTATACATGCCTATCCTTATGCAACAGACTTCTAAATTAGGTTTCCATAATTTGGTTATACCTCCGATAATGTTATGATATTTGGTAAATTCAAATTTTCCAACATAACTGAATAAATAATCTTTTTGAACCAATTTCAGAATTTTTTAACTACTCTTAGCTACTCTGAAACTTTCCTAACTTCTATTTCCCAATAACTAGTCTTTCAGCTCCTAAAAATCATATTTTAAGAGAGATGCTGCCACATGTCCTCTTGCATCTGTGGTGAGTTTCCACCTACAATAAATATCAAAAAGTTCAAACTTAAATTAATATTTTTGCAGGTCAATATGCATGATTGTTCTGCATTGTATCACTTTTTTATTGGTCAGTAAAACTTAAGGGGTCATTTATCAAGCTATGATATTTTACTCAAGAGGGGGTGGATTTCTCACAATTTTTTGCTCTTCTTTTGGAAAATATCACAGTGGTTTCATGGCAAAAGTTTTTGTAGAAAAAATCTGTGATATAAAATATCACCGCAGGTCCAAGATGGCTGAATGGTAAGACGCACGAGAGCGTCTCTCCTTAACTTTACCTTTTTACATGCCTCACTCAGGCCGCAAGAAGAGGGCGAGGGAGCGCCTTGCTCTGGAGACCCCCGCGCCTCAAGCGGTCTTTGGTCCTATGGATGCTCACCTGCGTCGGGGAGCAGAAACTCCGGCTGTAAGCTCACTGGTCGTGGAACGGATGGAAGAAGAGTCCGGAGATGGCCCTGAGCATTTGATGTCATCATCACCGGAGGATAGACAGCCTCCACTAAATCCCGCGCTGAAACGTGCTGGTCAAATGCGGGAGGAACCGGAGGCACTGGAACTGAGTGCCGTGCAAGTTTCTTCTCCAGAACCCATGTTGTCGGGGGGAACTGTTTCAGCATTGCACCACCTAGAACGGGACAGAGGAGAAGCTACACCTGAAGCTGAACTGCAGCCACAGGGAGTGGAGACACTGGAGCAAGCTTCTGGAGGACTCGAGACTTTTGGACAAATTTCTGAGCTGGTAAGGCCCCAGTTTTTTTCATTGGAAACAATTTGGGAAGCTATTAAAGAAACTAATAGAAACATTTCTCTACAAATTCTACAAATTGATAAAAAAGTGGAAAAATTGGAAGTTCAAGTGACCAAAATAGAAAAGGAACAAGATGGGAATCAACAAAAACTACAAGCCTTGGAGGTTAATGTTGTAAGTGTAAAAAACTTACAACATGAAATGCTGAAAGAGAATCAAATTCTACAACAAAAATATGAAAATCTAGATAACCAAACTAGAGTAAGAAACCTTCGATGTATAAATTTCCCCAAGTTGCCATATAGTACTCCAAAAGAGAGCTGGAGGAGATATATGATGGAGATTTTAAAAATCCCAGAAGAAACATTACCTATTTTATCAAAAGCTTATTATATACCATCGAAGAAGAGAAAACAGACTGGCACGGATGATTTTCAAACTTTAACCCCAAGGGAAACATCAGTATTGGACATATCTGCAGTCCTTGAACAATCAGATCGAGCTACAGTGGTTTCTGCGACTTTAATTGTAGTATTTTTGTTAGAATCTGATAGGGAGTGGGTCCTTAAAAAGTATTTTTCCCATAGAACAGAAACTTTCATTGGCCACAAGGTTCAGATTTTTCCTGATCTCTCGAGGGCAACCCAGAAGCGTAGGCAACAATTTCTTATTTTGAAACCTCAAGTTTTGCAGCTGGGTTGTTTATTCCTACTATAATTTCCCTGCAAGTGCATAATCAAGCACCAAGGTAATTCATTCCTATTTTTCCAACCATCACAATTAATTTCGTTTATTTCAAGTAGGAAGAATGTTTCTGTTCCTGTTTCTTCTCCCTAGTGACTAAATGTTAACTTCAATAGATGTAACTTGTCTATCATAAAGTATATTGTATCCCCAAATACCATGAATTTGTAATATTGCCTTTAAGGTTGAGTTAATTTTGGACACAATTAGAGGGCTTGAGATGTGCTTAGAAGCTTGTGGAATGGTTTATTTACTTATTACAGAAATGTGTCGGTGATTAAGAATCTTTAATATCTTAGAGGAGAATTAAATTGTTATATTTGTGATATTGTATTATAAGAGTGACTAAGCATGTATTTCTGTTCAAGTTTATAATACTTGAAAGTATTGTAAAAAATTGATTAAAAAAAAAATAAAATATATCACCGCAACTCATAAAAAAATGGGGGTAGATTTTATAAACTTACGCACGTGCGTACTTTTGTTCGCATACCAGGCGCAAACAAAAGTACGCCGGGTTTTATAAGATACGCGCGTAGCCACGCGTATCTTATAAAATCCGGGGTCGGCGCACGCAATGGGGTGCACATTTGAGCACCTTGCGCGCGCCGAGCCCTACGCACCCTGCCCGTTCCCCCCCCCCCCCCCCCCCGCACCTTCCCCTCCCTTCCATACCTAACCCACCCCCCCTCCCAGCCCTATCTAAACCCCCCCTACTGTTGTCGTCAGAGTTACGTAGACAACTAGATACCAGAGACTTGAGCTGGGGATATGGAAGCCTTGGGGTGGAAGGGACTAACCAGAGGGGGGGAGAGGTGGTTAGAACCCGGGGAGGCAATAATTTTAGAAAGGGGAGGGGTTTGGAAGGGGATGAGACATCACCACGTGATTATATTTTATATTTTGTAAACATTTTGATTTGCCAGGCTACTTCTAGAGACAGCATGGTGGGGGGAATACAAGGGCCTTCCAAGATCCCTTGGGCGGATTTTTTCACTTTGGGAGGAATGTTTTTTGGGACATGTGGTCCTTTAAACTTTGCAATGGGAGGATCTGGACATACACTGGTGTCCTGATGCTCCCATGACAAAATATCTACACCTCCTTGATTTTTATTACAATTACAATGCTTTCCTTTGCAAGATGTGTTACTTTTTTTAGTATAAGATTGCTTATGCATTAACTAGGGATGTGAATCGTTTTTTGACCATTTAAAATATCGTCCGATATTTTTTAAATCGTCAAAAATCGTTAAAGACTGCGATACAATAGAGGACCAGGCCTCGGGACTCAACCTCTAGGTAAGGTCATGGTGTTGGGCCTTAATCCAAACTTGTATTGGGCCTTTGTCGCAGCTGAGGCCTTGGCATTGGGACCTAGCCTCCTGGACAGTTCACGGCATCAGGAATGGTTCGACGTACACAATGTTGGGTTCCATATTAGGTGCTACAACCCAAGAAAGAGATCTAGGTGTCATAGTGGATAACACATTGAAATCGTCGGTACAGTGTGCTGCGGCAGTCAAAAAAGCAAACAGAATGTTGGGAATTATTAGAAAGGGAATGGTGAATAAAACGGAAAATGTCATAATGCCTCTGTATCGCTCCATGGTGAGACCGCACCTTGAATACTGTGTACAATTCTGGTCGCCGCATCTCAAAAAATATATAATTGCGATGGAGAAGGTACAGAGAAGGGCTACCAAAATGATAAGGGGAATGGAACAACTCTCCTATGAGGAAAGACTAAAGAGGTTAGGACTTTTCAGCTTGGAGAAGAGACGACTGAGGGGGGATTTGATAGAGGTGTTTAAAATCATGAGAGGTCTAGAACAGGTAGATGTGAATCGGTTATTTACTCTTTCAGATAGTAGAAAGACTAGCGGGTACTCCATGAAGTTAGCATGGGGCACATTTAAAACTAATCAGAGAAAGTTCTTTTTTACTCAACGCACAATTAGACTCTGGAATTTGTTGCCAGAGGATGTGGTTAGTGCAGTTAATAAAGCTGTGTTTAAAAAAGGATTGCATAAGTTCTTGGAGGAGAAGTCTATTACCTGCTATTAAGTTCACTTAGAGAATAGCCACTGCCATTAGCAATGGTTACATGGAATAGACTTAGTTTTTGGGTACTTGCCAGGTTCTTATGGCCTGGATTGGCCACTGTTGGAAACAGGATGCTGGGCTTGATGGACCCAGTATGGCATTTTCTTATGTTCTTAGGCACTGGCCTAGGCCAAGGCCCAGGTGACAGGTCCTGCAACCTTTCCATCAGATACTCAATAGATAAGGTAAGACCTTTTTCATGTCTTGGCCAAGGCCTTGATGTCAGGCTGGACCTGGTCTACCCCAGCATCACGCTCGGGCATAGGCTGTGGCCCCTATTTTGGGCCTCCAACTATGCTCCAGGCAAGGCCCCAGCTTTGGGCCTAGGCTTAAGCCGAAGTGCCACTGTCATGCTAGGGTGAATGCTGTGGCCCCTGTTTTTGACATTGTCTTATGCCTTATGCGGGGCCTGAAAATTAGGTCTAGACTTAGACCCCATGCAGTCTTTTCAAATGCTTAATTTGGGCGCACTCAGTTCATTCAGGGCTCCACAAATGAAACAAATTGCCCTTATTCATCGCATTTTTGAAATTCATTTGAAACAAATGCACATCCCTAATAAAAACAACATCTTTTTCCCCATAAGTGACTTCATGCTGACTCTCTAAAATGAATAGGTTCTTTAACAACAACATTTTTAAAGATGGTGCCGGCCATCCAGTGCTCCTACCATGTGACAGGGGCCGGCCAATGGCACGGATACCCTGTCACATGGTAAGGGCAAAGGGCCATCAGCGCCATTTTTATTAGCACAGCCGATGGCCCAAGAGCGGGAGATCGCTCCCCGCACCCCCACTGGACCACCAGGTAATTTTAAAATGTTTTTGGGGGTCGGGAGGGTGGGGGAGGCTAAGGGGTCAGTTTTAAAGGGTCGGGGTGAGTTTTTTGTTTATCGGATTGGGCGCAGCCGATAAACAAAAAAACAATCGGGCCGGACGATAAAAATTATAAGATTTGAATGGGAACCGGAACCGAACCAATTCTGGTTCCGATTCACATCTCTAGCATTAACTGCTTTGTATACATTTGGAAAAATTATGTATGGTATTGAATGCAAAGCAGCTAAGTTCACTAAGAGGGGTTTTTTGAACAAGATATCACATGATATTATGAATATTATGCAAATTGCCATGATATGGATATATCACATAATAAATAACATTTAACTACATGATAAATGCTGTTTTTCACTATGTTACAACCTTATCATGCCTAAGTAAATGCACCCTTACATTTTTAGCCATTTTCTATTACTATTGATTGTCAATGTACTCATTTAGGGATCTATCTATTAACCCTAAATATAACTGGCAGATAGGCTTATCAAGTGACTCAGTGTCATGTGAAAGACCTGACCTTTATTCCTGTATTATAAGCTGATCAGTAAGTGTGTGTGTGTTTGGGAGAGAGAAAGTGAGGGGGAGAGAAGAGGAGGCAAAGAGATGAGGATGCTGCAATTGTAGCATTCACAGCCTCTGAATCAGCAACTCCTAATGTCCAGACTTAAGGTGCATACTAATCAGGTTCCAGAAAGAGCTAGAGATTGTGGCTCCAGACTAAGGACTGTTGCTGTGATGGTTGGGCTGAGTTGGGGAGGGGGCTATAAAATATGGGAAATAAACTCAGGTAGTTAAAAATAAAGGATCATGGTTCTGTAGCTTAACAGAGGCCAGTTCCAAATGAACTATAGGGTCAAGGAAGCAGGAGGAAACCACTGAAGCACCTAAAAAAATGCCAGGTTAATTCAAGTTAATGTGCCGGTTTTTATGCTTTCAGTACATTGGGCTTTAATGCCTGATGTGCTTTAATAATGAGATGCACAACTTAGAAGGATTAACATGATTGCATTGAAGAGAGTGTGGCATGGTAACACACTAGGCGGCTCAATTTTCCTTGTGTTAAGTGGCCCATAGTGAAATAGAAGAGTACAATGAGGATTCATGAAGGATACTATCTCTCAATAAAAGATAGAACTTCTGGACCCAAGACTATTCCGTCCCTCAAAAGTTCAAATGGGTATCCAAGCATGAAAGCAGAAATTTGCCACCTCACTCCACTCCCAATTCCAAATTGGGCCTATGAACCCATAAAGCCCCCACCAGAAAGAAAACAATGAGCCTCTTGTACCTCCAGTATTCATCACCAAGACTCCATTCAGTCCTCCAAATGCTGCCAAAACTTTCAGCTGCAGGTTGGAGCCAATTGACCATCTAATAGCAGTGGTACCAAATGATTCACATGCCAGTTTTCACTTTCAGGGGGATGGAAAGTGTGGGCTTGAAGGATCTGGATACCCTGGGGAGTGGGAGGTAGAATGGGTGCTGGAGGGATCAGAGACCCATTTTAGTTTCAGGGAAGTGGGGCCTATGTTAACAAAGTCTACTTAAGGCTGTTAGATAAGCTACACCATCAAGTCTCATAAGTATTTTTGCTAGATAGGGCATCTGACATTAATACTTAAAAGAACAATTTTACAGTATGCAACCCCAACTTAGGGTGCATAAAATGTAACTAGTTATTAGTGAAGAGAAGTGCAAACATATTCTTTCTTTACTGCATTATTAAAAAGGGTGGCCAAGCAATTGTTATAGTGAACCTTGCTTGAGGTGATTTCTCTACAGGACAAGGAGACTTCCCATCTGTGGCTGAAAAGTTAACCCCCTAAAAGAGTGGCATTTCTTTTCACAACATCTACTGGTAGGCATCCTTCAACTCTGTTAAACCCAAATCCAGGAAAAGAGCTCAGTCCCCACTAGATTTCAGCTCAGACCATACTTGTCAATATTTATTACAACTCACTGAATCACAATAAGGGTAAAGCAGAGAGCACAATAAAAGCAGCAAAAAAAGAAAAAAATCCTCCTTAAAGTGTTTATCCTCTACCCAAACCAAATCAGTTCACATAAATATCAATCTCCACTTACCACCTTTGTATAGATAATATCAAAGAGGAGACTTCCCATGGATAGAACATACTGGTAGCTGTTTCCTTGATCTTTCCAGGGGTTTTGTTGAGAAGCTAGGCCAAGTGCCTAACTTCAGATTATTGTAATCTCTCCCTTTGTTGTAGAGCAAGTCTGTTGCTAGCCTACAGCAAACATACAACCTCACTGATTAGCCTCTAACCCAAAATAGAAATAATTATCTCTTCTCCTAACCCCCCCCCCCCCCAAGCTTTACTTCCCTACCTGCATCACTATAAATATATATGGAGGACTGACATAATCAACTCTTAAAGGGACAACATCCCATTCCCATTTTCATGTTCAGTACACATTTATACTTAATGATCAATGTAAGCAGACGTTAGGTGTCATACAGGTGGCAGTTAAGTATCAATCATTTGTAACCAATGTTATCACTTTTGTGGAGTTAATTTGCAGTCATGTTAATTGTGACATTGAGAAACTAGTATAAATATAATAAGCTTGCAAATAGTGCATATTAAAATCGGTTGAACATGGACATTAGATAAGACTTATGCATATCTAGGCCTCGTAGTCAGCTCTCTTAGTTTTCCGAGCAACTGTGAACAGATCCAGAAAGAGTCAATTGAAAGACATAGGAGAGTTCAAATATATAGAGTTGTTAGAAATCACAAACAATTTGCAAACCTAAATCTTGTGCAATTTGTAAAAGCAGCTTGTTATGATTTAAAATCCTTCATAAGACGTAAAGGGGTATGCGGGCCAATATTTAAAAGACCTAGTGCTAACACAGTTTTAGGAGGCTAGATCTACCTAAATAAAAATGTCCTGATTGAGCACCTAAATTTAGGTTCCAATTTATCTCTAGCCACCTAAAATTAGGCACCTGAAGAGTAGACAGGGTCAGAGGAAGAATTATCTCAGGGAAAGTAGGTTAGGGTCCTTAAGCAGATTTTCAGCATTGGGTAGCTAACATAGGGCATGATTCATCAAGGTGTATTCCCATAATCACAGAATGGGAGTGAAGTCTTAGTGAATCAGGTAGTTAGGTCCCTAAATATAGGCAAATAAAGAATAGGCCTCATTTTAGAAGCCTTAGTTTTAGACCTCTAAATATGGTAAATGTTCGGACCAAAACTCAGCCTCCTATGTTGACTGAAAATGTGCCAAACTTTAGGTGCCTAAATCTGAGATACCCAAGTCAGGCACTTAATTAGAATACATGCATTAAAGGGTTTAGTATGTGAAAAATGCACTATTAACGCTAGCAGCCACCACCTTAACCCGCGTCGCCGTCGTCCCTCCCTTCTTATTCCTTATAGCACATTGCACACTAGGGATGTGAATCGTATTTCTGACGATTGAAAATATCGTACGATATTGTCAAAGTCGTCAGAAATCGGAGGCTCCCGAAACTGATTGGAAAACCCCACGAAATTGATCGTGGGGTTCTCTTATCGTTTTGGGGGAGGGCGGGAAAAATGGCACACAAAAACAATCCCTAAACCCACCCCGACCCTTTAAAACATCTCCCTTAGCTTCCCGCACCCTCCCAACCCCCCCCCCCCCAAATGTTTTAAATTACCTGGTGGTCCAGTGGTGATCCTGGGAGCGATCTCCCCCTCTCGGGCCGTCGGCTGCCACTAATCAAAATGGCGCCGATGACCCTTTGCCCTTACAATGTGACAGGGTATCCATGCCATTGGCCAGCCCCTGTCACATGGTAGGAGTAATGGACGGCCGGCGCCATTTTTAAAAATGGTATAATAAGGCGGCAGCTTTATTTAACAGGTTATTAAAAACCTAACCATTTGATACCCGGGCCGGTATGATGTCACCTCCACTGCCCGCCATAGGGACCAATTAGGGCAGACTTACTCCATGGGACCCCTGCCTTGTCTACCAGCAAGGGGGCCCCGACCATAGGCATATTCCGCGCCCCACCTTTGGCACCACCCACGGCGTTGATTGGCTACCACACCATCCTGTGATGCCACCGGCACCACTTGCAATATGCCCAACCAGCCCAGGTAACTGCCAAAACATGAGGTAGGGAGGACCCTTGCCTTGTTTCCCCCCAACTGACTAATTAGCTGCGGCCATTGACTTTTTCTTTTGCTACTTCAAACCCCTTTGGCCTCCTCTAGAGCATTATTAAAGAATGTTGTAACCCATATCAGGCAGGTGACCCTCCCCTGTCTGAACAATCTTTTCACCTTCTTATCCGCTGTTTGCAAGTTAATGATTATACGTCATCACCCCCCCCCCCCCCCCCCCCCACATTCATTATTCTTGCATCCGGAGCAAACCTTAAGTCTCTCGAGTGCCGTGAACAAGAGATGACAGGTTCCATTGCATGCCGGGATTTCCCATCCTTGTGGGTGCTCCTCCTAAATGTGTTCCGGAGGATCTTCTCCACACTCTCCTGGCTGCCCAAAGTATATAGAAATGACCCATAGTCCAAGCTATGCAGTGCACCCGAGGCAGATCTGCAAAATAGAATATTAGTAGTTGTGGTTAGATGTGCTCACCTTATCTCACCGGACGTACGTATTACCTGCATCAGACCGCCATCATCCCATTCCCTTATCATGGCTGCTTGCTGTCCTGTTTGTTTCCAACCGCTGATCCTCTGTATACCCAACTACCTTGGCCACATAGATGTAATTACCGTCCGCCATTCGGCACTGGTGTTACTATCCAAGCTGTTATGTCAATTGCTGCAGACAGGGCTAGGCCCTTTACTTCCTGCTGCCTGCCGTATCCATGAAGCAAGGCTGCATCAATAAGTGGGACCCTCCTTTGTCTCTAGGTCAGCAAGGCTGTGGAGCTTGAGCACCTTTTGCAGATTATGCTGGCAATCTCTTTGGCCGAGAGAAGTTGACTGTCAGCTATGCATGTACTGATCAACCCCCCCTACGATGACAATGTGGTCCAAACCCAGGAGAAAATAATTAAATAGTCTAGACTGATGGCCAACGGTACCTGGGGTGGGGTCCCCTCCAGATGGAGGAAGTCCAGAGGATTCACCCTTGGGATCGTGGTACTGCTCCCCACATGTCTGTGATATTGGAATTGCTGCTTAAATAAGCTTGTAGCAGCCCTTGGCTGCTTTCTCTTCCGATAATCTGGATGTCCATCTTCCTGAGGAACAGATACAGGTGGTGGGGCTTTCATTCTTGTTCTGTTTCCTGGGGCTCTGACATGGCTATCATATCCTGGGTTTTCTCCCGAATAGTAACAAACATTCGACTCGTTCCACTACCCAACAACTAAGAAGTTATCTGTTAATGTATGGGGTATTAGCCCTGTAACATTGGACCAATGCAAGGCACAGCAAAGCGGTGAACCATGCAACTTGTGCTAGACACTGGTAACCCCTAGGAAATTCTGTCACTCTTGATCAACTTATCTCCTCTTTTTCCTTGTTCACGCGAAGGCTCCCACTACCTTCTAGTTCAAGCTCTATGCTCCCGCTATCCTCTCGTCCCAGCTCTATCCTTATCTGAACATGAAATGAAAAGGCCCCCAAATCCATTATATTATGTTCACCCTGGGTTGTGCAGCTTTTTTGGTTCTGGCCCTTTCCCCCTGGGTAACGTTTCATGAGAGCCTTGCAGTTAAAATGGAAAAGGTTCTTTAGAATTTTGACTATTATCCCGTCTTCCTGGCACTCAATGTCAGGGAGGGCCCAGCAGCTCTATTTGAGTCCTTGAGCCCCCCTGTTCCCTGGTGGCAAGGCCACATCAAGCTGCTAGGCCAGCTAGCATAGCAAATGAGCCAAGGGGCAGTGGAGGCCCCTCCCCCATCTCTCCATCCTTCGTCCTGAGGGGCAAACTGGTGTACTTAAACTGGTGGGGATCAGCGAGATGAGCTATCGCTGGATGTACCCTGGACTACCCTGACCTTCCGTCGCATTGCTCTCACTCGGCACTTCCGCTTATCATGTCCACAGTCCACCCTGAATTCCTGGTCCTGTGCATGGTCGGAACTGCATGCACCTTAGCCGGTGTGCCTGTCTCATCACGGTGGATATCATCTACATCATAAACAACCCTTGCGGCTTCCCCCACCTCCAGTCAATCAAATCCCCATGCTGGATCTGGCACCACCTCCACTTGAATCCCCGTCATAAGCATGAACTGACCCAATTACTACCCTCCGTACCACCGAAATCCCCCAACATGGCCAGACCCTTGAAGCTGCTGAATTTATGCTCTATCTCCTGTCTGTGCCTTCTTCAACACAAAATGACCGATTCATTTATCTGGCTTGAAATCCACCCACGGACTGCTGTCTGGTCGGAAGAATCCATCATGAGGCCCCACGTCTGCTTTTTTTTTTTTTTTTTTTTTAATCTATAAAGATGTACCATGGAGGTTATTTTCATATCTGAATGGCACTGCATGCAAGGAGGGTGTTTTTCAGAGATATTTGTCCCCGTATCACTAAAGGCATTTTCCATGTAAGTGGACAGCGCTGCAAATCAGCCATGTTGTCTGCCATCCTAGAAGAATAGCAGAGGGCGGTTACTCCGCTCCCCTCTTTCTCAAACCCTAAATTTTGTGTTTTCTTTTTGGGGCAGAACCTGCCTCTGAACAGGGAAGGTGCTCCTGCCCAGAAGGGGACCCTCTGTCTCCTAGCAGATAGGAACACATATTCCCACACTAGCAAGTGTTAGCAAAAGATAATTTCAACAAAATAAGTTTTACTTACAAATATCGAGCCCTGCTCAACCTTGGTGATACCTAAAGGTCCCTCCCTAGGTTGAGAATTCCTGAGGTGATTTCTATGATCCATCGGAGGTTTGCCTTGGTCCGGGAGCCGGCCCTCCGGCATAGATTTAGCCACTGAAGTGGCTGAGAGGCAGTGGGTGCAAGCAGGAAAATCAATTCACGGGTTGAGGAGCTCCGTTGAGTCCTCCCTGTTCTCCTTCTTTGACTCGCTATACCGCCCTCTCCTGACCCGTAGGTGAGGGTGGGGAAACTTCTTGGGTGAAAGTCTGAAGTCCAGATCTGTGGCTAGAGTAGGGGCCCCCAGCCTGGAATCCAGGTCTGGAGCTGGGGCATGTGTTGTCAAGATGGCTGGAGTCAGAATCTCAAATGTGGGAGCTGGAGTCATTGACATGGTCAGATCCAGACTGTCTGGTGCAGAGACTGGAATCATTGAGACAACTGGAGCTGGAATCTCCAGATGGAGACTGGAGTAGCTAGAACCAGAGCTGCCTCAGTTCTCTTAAGACAATGCAATGTAGGTCCTGGAAGCAATCTGCTACAGTCTCCATCAGATCCGCTTTCTATATTAGCCAGGAGTGGCATTGTGGGGCTGGAATTGCTGGTGTAGAAGCTGACCCATGTTCTTCAGTACAGGAACTGAAACTACTATGGCTGGAGTAGTCAGGAACAGAATGGGGCTTGCTAGAGCATCTAGAACTGCATTCACTGATTATGCAAGCTGGAATAACTAAGATAATTTGCACTAAAGCTGCATAGGTAGCCAGAGTCAAATTCACCTATGAAGGAATTGGAGCTGCACCCACTAGTTCAAGAGCAGAAACTGTAACAGCTGGAATTCCCTGTGCAGAAGCTGGAGCTGCTGGGATGGCTGGAATCACCATTACACAAACTGAGGCTAAGGCTGGAATCACAGGTGCATGCACTCAAGCTGCCTGGACAGCTGGGATCACTGGTGCTTGAACAGACCTGGCACCAAGGATACCGATGCACTGAGGGGGTAACCCATCAGCAACCTGCTTACTAAATACCTCTGGATATTGCAAGTATTTCTCAGGATTTGTTTCCTTTCTTTATGTATTGAAAATACTGTTCTGTTATCAGATTGTGGATGGAATTATTATCTGCCATGTTTTCCATTGAACATGGGGGTCATGCCATTCTAGTCAGAGTAGGCCCAGAACAACTGGAAAGTGTGGAGCCCCAGCAAAGTTGAAGTGCGGCACCTCATGTTGATCGTGTGCCATAGTCAAACATAAAATTCAGTCTCTAAGGCCAACAGTGCAGGAAATAGAGCAGGAACAATAAAAGTAGCTGGAGCTGGATTCACTGATGCAGAAACTGGAGTTGTACTACTGTAAACTGCTATTATGGTAATTAATAAGCAATAGTAGCTTATGATCCATCAAATGTTTGGGTACTTGCCAGGTACTTGTGACTTGGATAGGCCACTGTTGGAAACAGGATACTGAGCTAGATGGACCCTTGGTCTGACCCAGTATAACAATTCTTATGTTCTTATGTATATGTTCCAGAACGGTTACCGAGTGCAAGGACCGGCCATCCTTCCGAGTGCCAGTTTGATCTCGAGCCTCTCCTGCACTATGTCGGCATACTGATGATGCGTTGATAGTCTTTGTTCCCCCCTCTGGTCCTTGAATGGATGATGAATCCCTTCCGAAGTACCCGGCAGATCTTAAGTGAATTTCTGCGGCATGGGCAATATTTTGAACTTGGTATCGTTGCCTCCAACTTGATGGGTGATGGCGTTTTCTTGAACTGACGCCTCTTAAATTGTTTTAACTTTACTCCCTGTCACAGGTCCCTTCAGGCACCTCGGCAGTGGATGTAAGGCGGCCGCCTTGTGAGTCATCTGCTGTATACAGAGGCTGACCTCCCTGTAATGAACTGACTCTCTTCCCTCTTGTCCATAAACCTCCCATCACAGTTGAGCCATGCCCAGCCTTCATGCTCCTGGCCAGCCTTTAAAACATTCGCTGCACAGCTCGGCACACAACCGCACTGGGATGGGACCCAATGTCCCGCACTCATCATGCACAGAAATGCCGTCATAGCTCTGCCATGTCAAGTGATGGGCAGGATATGGTAAACTGCCATATCCGGCCTGTCCTCGCATCCCAACCTGCAGAAGAAGGAGACTGCTCACCTTTCGATGGACACTGGAACCCTCCAATGCCCGCTGGCCTCTGATATTCACTACTGTTGGCTTGCGGCTGTGGGCCTCCAAGTGGGCTGTGTGCTGTGTGTAAAAAGTCGCCGCCCTCTCAGAGGTGTGTTGCTGTGGCCCGACTCCGTGGCATCCCCCACAGTCATTACCATGGTGTGGCCTACCCCCACCATTGCACCGCTTGGTCATGGCTCCCCGATGTTGTCGCCCATTGCCCCCTCCCACATGGCCTCGGACCTCGCCAGCCACGACCATGTCCTCGACTGCTAACTGTTCCTACTCACCTCCAGCACTGAACTTCCCCCCACCCTGCTGGTGGCATGGTCTCCGTGCTTGGCCCCTCCTTCCCAATTCTCCCCCTTGAAGCTGTTGCATGCGCCAAATGCTGTCTGCCTCCCAGCTGCTCTGCCGCTGCAGAGACAATGGCAGCCATGGGACACAAACCCACGCCTCTTCGAGACCGTAGCCATAATCCCATGCCCTAGACCGCTTGGCCCTGCCACCACCTTCCCTCAAGGGGCCGCAATGGAACCTTAACCCTTCCTTGTCCAGTTCTCCGCTCACTGTTATAACCACCATGCCATGCCTCCCTCCAGGCATGCCCACTGGGGTGTTGCTGTCCAGACCGGGAGGCGTTCTGTGCCAGCAATTGCCACCACAATATCCTTCTTTTTTCAAGCCTCTTCATCCCAGTTCCCATGCAACTCGACCCTCTCCCACCCATCTGCTCTGACTCCTACAGCTTTTACCCTTTTTTTTTTTTTTTTTTAAACAAACCTAATAAACTTTTTTTTTCTTTCTTTCCCTTTCCCCTATGGGAACTGAACCTACAATGACACAGGCAAGCACCACAGGTTCGCCTCGATTTGGGTCAACATAAATCCCTTTTTCCTTTCTTTAAAATTAATTACTTTAATGCCACCCCAGGCCTGGTATGTCTATTCCTCCCCTCCTGGACTCTGCCAACAAAGCTTTCTCTTACAAGGGGAATTAAAAGAATCCAGGCATCTAGCCTGTTCATGCACCAGTTTAAGGGGGAACATAGGGGCACTGCCTCACAGAGACATTGAGAAAGAGATTGACCGATTTCTTGCTATGGCTTTGGTAGTGGCTTGTAAATGCGTACTGCTTAAATGGACGGAGGAAACTCCACCTACTAAAATTTTATGGCACTGTAGAATGTCTGCTAAATTGTTACTGGAATATAATCATGTAAAATATGTCCATTAGAAGACATCTGAGGTGTACGTCAATGAATGGGTAAATTTTTTGTCCCAATTTACAGGGGAAAAGCAGAAGTTTATTCTTGACCTAGTAGATACTCATGTATTTGGTAGCTGTGTTAAAAAAAAGTAATACCTAATAGAATGAGCAAGATTTGCCAGACTGGAATTGGGGGGGGGGGGGGGGGGGGTGGCGGGGGGATGAATAATGCTTATGATTTGGGTGTCTGTAGGTATGAGTGACTGTTATATGTTGGGATGTATGAAGGTGTGAGGGGTATATGTTGTGCATAAGTTTTCACGGTTTTACTCATAGGGGTTTGAAGGAATTGTATGAGGGTTGAGGAAGGAATGTTGGTTAGTATGGAATGTGTGTGGAAAAAAGTTTAAAACTAGATGCAAATTTGCTGTTTGCTTTAGGGATGCAAAGTTTTATATTGGCTGTGTTAAGCTATTGTATATTCATTCCTGTTTTTCTTGTTTTATGAGCTGTATTATGCATTTTTGCTGAATAAAACTTATTTTAAAAAATGAAAATAGCAAATATAGTAAAATGTGGGGACAAGATTTTTTTTAAATAGGTTAGTGATAGGAGGAAGTGCAAAAGTGGCATTGTGAGAATTGAAGGTATAGGGGAGGAATTTTTAGAAACTGACAAGTTAAAAGAGAAATGACTCAACAAATTATTCTGTTTTATGTTCACCAAGGAAGGGCCAAGAGCACGACCACATAAAATAAGCACAACATTTGTTTGTGAGGAGTTAATTAAACATATAGTAGACAAAGCAATTAGGGATGTGCAGACCAAAAGTTTAAGTTCATAAGTCCATAAGTCGAAAGGGGGTCCCATTTGTGGTCAATATGGACATATGGAGAATTCCATAAGTTGAGTCTATGTCCATATGTGCAAATAAAAATTTAAACCCCTCACCCGCCTTAATCCCCCCCCCCCCCAAGACTTACCAAAACTCCCTGGTGGTCCAGCGGGGTCAGGACGCCATTCCTGAACTCCTTTGCAAGGAGCACGTGACGTCGGCGTCACGTCGGAGTGACGCGGCGTCACGTGATTCCCCTCGGGTTCGCTCCCGGACCCCTCGTTGGGCTCCAAAGGAACTTTTGGCCAGCTTGGGGGGGCCTCCTGACCCCCCCAAGCTGGCCAAAAGTGCCTTTTGGGCCCAACGAGGGGTCCGGGAGCGGACGCGTGGAGAATCACGTGACGTCGGCGTCACGTCGGAGTGATGCGGCGTCACGTGATTCCCCTCGGGTTCGCTCCCGGACCCCTCGTTGGGCTCAAAAGGAACTTTTGGCCAGCTTGGGGGGGGCCTCCTGACCCCCCAAGCTGGCCAAAAGTGCCTTTTGGGCCCAACGAGGGGTCCGGGAGCGAACCCGAGGGGAATCACGTGATGTTGGCGCCACGTCAGAGTGACGCGGCGTCACGTGATTCCCCTCGGGTTCGCTCCCGGACCCCTCGTTGGGCTCAAAAGGAACTTTTGGCCAGCTTGGGGGGGCCTCCTGACCCCCCCAAGCTGGCCAAAAGTGCCTTTTGGGCCCAACGAGGGGTCCGGGAGCGAACACGTGGGGAATCACGTGACGCCGACGTCACGTGATTCCCCACGCGTCCGCTCCCGGACCCTCACGGAACTTTTGGCCAGCTTTGGTAAGTCTTGGGGGGGGATTAAGGAGGGTGAGGGGTTTAAATTTTTATTTAGATCAACAATCGCGATTTCCAACGTATTCAACATAGCTATGTTGAATAAGTTGGAAATCCGATCGTTTAAGCCTCATCTTTTTTTTAAGTTAAAAAACAAAAATAAGTTGCGTTTTCCATTATGTTCAAAACGAATGCACACCCCTAAAAGCAATGAGGCCAGATGGAGTACATCTGAGAGCATTAAGAGAACTTAGAGAAGTTCTGGCAGCTTCCCCGGCTGATCTTTTCAATGCTTCTTTAGATTCAGAAGTAGTTCCAGAAGACTGGAGAAAAGGTGATATGTTTCTTCGTCACAAAAGTGGAAGTGAGGAGGAGGCTGGGAGCTACAGGCCACATACTCTGATCTCTGTGGTGAGCAAATTAACAAAATTGCTTTTAAACAGAGGATAATGTAGTTTCTGGGATACAATAGATTACAAGATATGAGGCAGTGAAACTTACCAAAGATCTGTTTTAAATAAACAAGCAAAGGACATTATGGGCTTTTTAAAATATATATATATATTTATTTTGTTTTGTTTTATTTTAAGTTAATGTTTGTACATATAGATTTTTATGTTTTATTTTGATTATACATGTTTTATGTATAATTTTATGTATCTGAAATTGTAATCCATGTTGAATGCATCAAAGTGAATTTTAAATGCGCTGAAATTGGGAGATGGGCACGCATCCTACATTTGCTCATATCTGACCAATTTTATAAGGTAGGCAGATGTGCACACAAATGCCAATACATGAATATCTTGCATTGGCCAAAAAAGGGGCATAATGTGGACAGGGCATGGGTGTTCCATGGTGGTGCCACAAGATGCGTGCGCAAGTACTTACTCACAGGCCGATACAGTAAGGAGCGGTAGGAAGAGCTGCGTTAGTGCCAGGCGCACCTGCGGTTGCCGCATGCACAGTCCGGCTCACCTACCGCTCGATACTGTATTTAAATTGCTTGCAAAAGCAAGCCGAGTCCAAGAAGCGTCCATGAAGCATTAGGCCCGCGCAACCCATTTTACTGTATAGAGCGCTATACAGTATCCTGGGTGCGCTGGCCTAATGCTTCCGGGACACAATGGTATCTGTCATTTCAAATGTCATTTCAAATGACATTTGAAATGACAGGTACCAGGAAGTGGAGGGTTCTCCTACGATCGAGATTGCCAGTCCTCTCTCCCCTCCTCCCGAAGCAAGGTGCAAAAAGCCGTCTTGCTTCGGGAGGAGGGGAGAGAGGACTGGCAGTGTAAAGCAATGACTTACTTTTTTCGCAGCCCTCCTCCAGAGACGGACATCGGCAGAGACGGATCGCGGCTCCCCTGCCTCCCTGCGAAGATGGATGCCTGCACGGGCGAAAGCGGCCCCTGTGCGTGCAATTGGGCCGCTCAAGACATGACGTCACATGTCGTGACATCAAACGTCGTGACATCACGCCTTGAGCGGCCCAATTGCACACACAGGGGCCGCTTTCGCCCGTGCAGGCATCCATCTTCGCCTCCGGGGGGCAGGGGAGCCGCGATCCATCTCCGCCGATGTCCGTCTCCGGAGGAGGGCTGCGAAAAAAGTAAGTCGTTGCTTTACACTGCCAGTCCTCTCTCCCCTCCTCCCAAAGCAAGGCTGCTTTACACGCCTTGCTTCGGGAGGAGAGGAGAGAGGACTGGCAATCCCGAGCGTAGGAGAACCGTCCACTTCGTTGCTACTTTTTTTTTTTTTTTGGCTTTTTCAATTTTTTTCCACTTTCGTTGCTTCAGGAGGAGGGGGGAGAGGACTGGGGCTGCCCCTGAGACCAGCACCCATTGACGCAGCCAGGGCAGGTGAGCGGGGGCTGGAGGTAAGTTTTCCACCTACCCTTACCCCTGCCTCTAACACAGGGGTAAGGGTAGGCGGTAAGTTAGCAGGTTAAATGCGCAGCAAAACAGCAGGGTAAAAAAGCGATAGTTGGGGGCGTGCGTTACTGTATGAGAGGGAATAGCTAATTTGATCGTTTACATCTAATATACATGCCGCGGGCGGAAGGGTTACCCGGTGATTTAAAGAGGCGGTAAGAATCGGTTAAAGGGGATTGTGTATCGCAGGAAGGACTAACACGGCCGTAAAGTGAGTAGAAAATGGGTTAGGAGCGGGGTAACTGTGGCCACACTTTACTGTATTGACCTATCAGCTAGGTATGAGCCCAAGTTTAGTGCCATGTGATTTTACTTCCACTATGGAGGAGGCATAAGTTTTAATAAAACAAGACAGGCATCAGTGAGGTGTCTGGGGTAACTGGGGGGAGTAGGAGGACCTAGAAGAACACTAGGCAAACTGGTCATCAGCTGGAAGCACATTTGTTATAAAATATAGACAGTTGCATCTCTATAAGCTGACTTATGCTGCTGGGCACGCACAAACTTAAAATTAGATGCACACACACACGTGCCTAGGCTATTTTTTAACATGAATACATATGTGTGTGCATGTTGTAAAAATAGCACTTCTCTCAACACACCATCAATGGATTCACAGAATATAAATTGTTTTAAATAAATAAATATAATAATAGATGTCTCTACTATGCATTAACTCACAACAAATCTATTAGACTAATACTAATTGTGTGAACTGTTTATCTAGCTTGAAATAAGGCAACAAATCGGAAATAATTAAAAATCACCTTCCTTTCCCTTGCTACATAATAACAAACAGCTATATGTTTTCTGAATAAGTACGTCTCTTCAGATAATGACCATAGGAAAACCTCCAGCCAAGTGAAACTGCCTTTTCCTTTATTACCGGCAATTATCAAGCTGGAAGTTTCACTTCATGGCTACATCCCTCTATATCTCCCTTTCCTTCTCCTTTATAAACAAAATATTATGTTTATACTTAGTTAAAAAGTCTCATTAGCTTTCAATTACCATGTCTCATAGGCTCCAGGCAGGAATCACACACCCAAACTCAGATGCAAAAGCCTAAAATTAATCAGTTCAAATATGAATAGTATTTCAAGGAACACTCCGTTCCCCTTCTAACAAACCCTACAAGCTAATCTACACAATGAATAGAGCCTTCTCCCTCGCTGGCCCCACTCTTTGGAACTCCCTCCCTCCAGATCTGCGCACAGAAACATCCACCCCAAAATTCAAAAAGAAACTAAAAACATGGCTCTTTCAACAAGCCTACCCTTCCTCCATTCCCTCCACATGATTTATAAAACCCATTTGTCCATATGACTGTTGACTATCTTGTAAATATATTGTACATTAGTTCACAATTATTATTAATTTGTTTACTTTATCTCTTTTAATACCTGTACATTTTAATTTCTAGTTACCGTTCCATGTAAAGGCTCCGCCTATCAGTTCTGAGTTAAATGTAAACCGATACGATGTACAAACTGTTGTCGGTATATAAAAAATGTTAAATAAATAAAATAAATAAAATTTCATATAAGATCAATAACAATACATTGTAAAATCTTCTCCTTTTTAGTTTTGTCTACTTGGTATCAGTGTAATCTAGTAAATAATATAGTACTGGTTTCCAGCCAACAGTGCCCCCCTACTGACATCACAAGAAGATGTTAATGAACCTTCTTTTGATTTTCAAAAGGAACATTTGTCATTTATGTTCATCTGTAATTGACAAAAGAGAATTCAAGGAACTGCTTTAAGATACTATTGGGCATGTCCTGAAAGTAAAAAGGAGCTGTCACCTTTATGATTTAATTTACAGGAAAAGAACAATGTGCTATTAGCTTACACAGATGTTCATTTTATTTAATTTCAAATCTTGATGATACAGTATGTTCAATTAATATTTGGTTAACAGTTTTACCAAGAAAAACTGAAAACTAAAACTGTTGAATTCCAATCTAAGCCATGTAAACTTAAAGAGACTGATATTCAAAAAATCTGAGTTCCTAAATTTAGGTTTGCTATTCATTTGCCTAGATTTATGTATCTAAAGGGGTCATTTATCAAGTGCTATATGGTGTTTTTGCATGCAAAAATGCCTTTTTAATGCATGTAAAAGCACCATAGTGTTTGGTGTTATGCAAGTGAGAAAAAGTGGAGGATATTGGTGCAGGAATTTTGACCATGTGTGTTGGGCTCAGAGTTTTGCAAAGCCATATTGCATGGCTTTAACTGTACCTTTTTCATTTGTGTAAAGCTGTGTGATAGGGCTTTGTTGTAATGCTTTTTGCATGTGCTGTTTTGAGGGGAGAGAGAGAGAGAGAGCACCTAGCCATAATGCCCTCACACTAGATAGGTATCTATATCTCTATGGGAGGCCCACCTAGTAACTCGAGGTGAGGTTTAGGTATTAGTGTAGGGGTTAGGGGCCACTTTGACATTCAAAGTGAGACGTACGAACAGAACAGTGCTCTGTTGTGAAGATTTGATGACCTTCAGAGTGAGGAAACTCACCCAAGGATGAGATTTGGGCAATGTTCTCTCAACCTAGCTTGATGGACTTTCTACCTGAGTAACATAAGCTAGGTTGAGAGAACATTGCCCAAATTTTATCTTTGGGTGACTTTCCTCACTCCGAAGGTCATCAAATCTTCATAAGAGAGCACTGTTCTAGAGTTCGTATGTCTCACTTGGAATGTCAAAGTGGCCCCTATTCCCTACACTAATACCTAAACCTCACCTCAAGTGACTTGGTGGGCCTCCCATAGAGATGTAAATACCTATCTAGTGTGAGGGCATTATCTCTCTCTCTCCCTCTCCAAGAGCATAAACCTACTAAACATGGTCCCTCCAGTGGTTGTACATAGGAAATTACATCAATTCTGGTACTTATCACAAAGTGTGAAAACGTTATCACAATTTGTGCTAAGATGGTACTTCACATAGGTATTAGACAAATAGCAATAAACTACCTATTACCATAAAACACACCCCTTTTCCTGTTGCATGCAATATTTAGTGCATTTTGAAAAATCCAGGCCTAACTTAAAGTACCTAATTCTGGAAATCAGTGCTAAGTTCATAAATTTGTTTCCATACTTTAATTCTGCCCTTGTAGCCACTCACTTTTTAGGTCCTAAATTTAGGAGTCTATATTTAGGAAGTCAGCCCTCGTAAACTTTCAAAAGGTAACATTTAAACTTTAGGGATGTGAATCGTGTCCTCGATCGTCTTAACGATCGATTTCGGCTGGGAGGGGGAGGGAATCGTATTGTTGCCGTTTGGGGGGGTAAAATATCGTGAAAAATCGTTAAAAATCGTTAAAAATCGAAAAATCGAAAAACCGGCACATTAAAACCCCCTAAAACCCACCCCCGACCCTTTAAATTAAATCCCCCACCCTCCCGAACCCCCCCCAAATAACTTAAATAACCTGCGGGTCCAGCGGCGGTCCGGAACGGGCTCCTGCTCCTGAATCTTGTCGTCTTCAGCCGGCGCCATTTTCCAAAATGGCGCCGAAAAATGGCGGCGGCCATAGACGAAAAAGATTGGACGGCAGGAGGTCCTTCCGGACCCCCGCTGGACTTTTGGCAAGTCTCGTGGGGGTCAGGAGGCCCCCCACAAGCTGGCCAAAAGTTCCTGGAGGTCCAGCGGGGGTCAGGGAGCGATTTCCCGCCGCGAATCGTTTTCGTACGGAAAATGGCGCCGGCAGGAGATCGACTGCAGGAGGTCGTTCAGCGAGGCGCCGGAACCCTCGCTGAACCACCTCCTGCAGTCGATCTCCTGCCGGCGCCATTTTCCGTACGAAAACGATTCGCGGCGGGAAATCGCTCCCTGACCCCCGCTGGACCTCCAGGAACTTTTGGCCAGCTTGTGGGGGGCCTCCTGACCCCCACGAGACTTGCCAAAAGTCCAGCGGGGGTCCGGAAGGACCTCCTGCCGTCCAATCTTTTTCGTCTATGGCCGCCGCCATTTTTCGGCGCCATTTTGGAAAATGGCGCCGGCTGAAGACGACAAGATTCAGGAGCAGGAGCCCGTTCCGGACCGCTGCCGTTCCGGACCGCCGCTGGACCCGCAGGTTATTTAAGTTATTTGGGGGGGGGGTTCGGGAGGGTGGGGGATTTAATTTAAAGGGTCGGGGGTGGGTTTTAGGGGGTTTTAGTGTGCCGGCTCACGATTCTAACGATTTATAATGATAAATCGTTAGAATCTGTATTGTATTGTGTTCCATAACGGTTTAAGACGATATTAAAATTATCGGACGATAATTTTAATCGTCCTAAAACGATTCACATCCCTATTAAACTTACCTGTTAATTTTCTTTCCTTTAGTCCTGCCAGATCATTTCAGAGAAGTAGATTATAACCATATGCCAGCAGATGGAGACAGAGAAAGAAAGCTCAAAGCATAGTAGTGCCGCCTTCCACTATGTCAAAGATAAGACAAATGATATCAATTGTATTGTTTTGCTTTCCAAATCACCATCACAACTATCAAATCTGATAGAAAGAAAAAACTTCACTCCATAGTTATTAACACAGGAGAAAAAGTTCCTACACCCAGCTCACAATTAGGCAAGTCATCTTCAGCATGGGGATCAAAGTACTCACTGACCTTATCAAACTGAGAGTTCTTAATTGCTGTTGATTCACTGGGAGAGTTCTGAACTAGATGGTAGGGGTGTGCATTCGTTTTGAACTTAAATGTAAAACGCAACTTATTTTTGTTTTTTAACTTAAAAAAGTGATGAGGCGAAAACGATCGGATTTCCAACTTATTCAACATAGCTATGTTGAATAAGTTGGAAATCGCGATTGTTGATCCTAAATAAAAATTTAAACCCTCACCCTCCTTAATCCCCCCCCCCCCCCAAGACTTACCAAAACTCCCTGGTAGTCCAGCAGGGAGTCAGGACGCCATTTCTGAACTCCTTTGCGAGGAGCACGTAACGCCGCGTCACTCCGACGTGACGCCGACGTCACGTGATTCCCTGCGTGTTCACTCCGGGACCCTCGTTGCACCCAAAAGGAACTTTTGGCCAGCTTGGGGGGGGGTCCCGGAGCGAACGCGCGGGGAATCACGTGATGCCGCGTCACTCCGACGTGACGCAGACGTCACGTGCTCCTCGCAAAGGAGTTCAGAAATGGCGTCCTGACTCCCCGCTGGATCACCATGGAGTTTTGGTAAGTCTTGGGGGGGGGGGGGGGATTAAGGAGGGTGAGGGGTTTAAATTTTTATTTGCACGTATGGACATAGACTCAACTTATGGAATTCTCCATATGTCCATATTGACCGAAATTGACCCCCCCTTTCGACTTATGGACTTATGAACATAAACATTTGCTCTGCACATCCCTACTAGATGGGTAGGATTAAAGAAAGGGAAATTAACAGATACATTTAAATTTAAACTTCCTTATCATATATGCCAGACCAGTCTATACAAGTGGGATGTACCAAAGCTTTACCCAGTCACAGCATGGTCCCCAACATGGACTGAGACAACTAACTTCACAGTGAAGTTAGCTGTTTCAGTCTTTTAACTAAGTCCCTCCCAAGGACCCTTGGGAGGGACTTAGTTAAAGGGACTGAAACAGCAAGGGGAACAAGGGACTTAGTACCCTTGTTCCCCTTGCCCCACTTTCATCCCCCGCACCATTCCCCCCCCCCCCCCCTTTTCCCTCCTCGCTCCCTCCCTCCCTGCTCCCCCCGCCCCTGCATTTAATTGTACATAAGTGCACATGCTTCCTTTATATTGTTTATAAGTTCATATGCATATCTAATTTTAATATGGATAAGCAAAATCCATTTTGTTCAACCAAGTTGTATTTCTGCTCGTTGACTCTCTATTTTTGTACTTTCGTATATTATCTAGTTAGCCTTCTTTCATCGTTCATTGTAATTTCCTTTCACAGTTACCTGTAAACCGACATGATGTGTCCTACGAATGCTGGTATATAAAAAGCATTAAATAAATAAAATAAATAAATAAGGAAGCTGATAGGCGAATCATGGCCAAATTGTGGGACCATATTGTGTAAAGATTAAGTATGGACTTGTGATAATGAGTTTTATGGACCTGCCACAGTGCTATTTTTGAAGACTGCTTCTTAAATTGAGAAATATTACAATACATTTTGGAATATTTGCAACAGATCAAGAATCTCAATACATGACCAGCACCTGCTACCTAAGGGATTTATTCAATACTTTAATTCTACTCCTCACAGTTTGATTAATCAGTAGTGAAACATCACCATCCATAAAAGGAGCACATTAGATGCAGAGATAACTTTTACTTTAAAATTACCAAATGCCATCAAGGAAATGCTATCCTACCAAGTTTGAAAGGAAGGGATGTTGGATCCCTTCAAAACTAAGCTAACTTCAAAGTAAAGGAGACCTCTAACAGCAGAGGACATGTGTTCTTGAATCTTTAGAAGAAAGCATCTAATCTAAGAGAGTAGTGAGAGAACCTCAATGCCTGTGTCTCTCGCAGTAAGCCAGAGCCAGTTTCTTCCCTTTGCAAGATTTGTGAGTTATACCTTCATCTCATTCTCCTTTGGTGAAAGGAAAAAATTAAAGGGATGGACCCTTTAATGGGAAATATTGTCTCCTCTGAAAATGACCTCACAGAGAGCTGGATTTTTAAACATACGCGCACGGGGTACGTTTGTGCACCCAATTTTATTACATGCGCGCATATTTACAAAGGAGCTGGAAGTACAGGCAAAAACTGACAATAAAAGCTTTTTAAAATATATTCAAAGTAGGAAGCTTACAAGGGAGTTGGTTGGACCATTAGCTGATCAAGAGTATAAAGGGGCACTTCAGGAAGATAAGGCCATCATGGAAAGACTAAATGAGTTCTTTGCTTCATTATTTACAAATGAAGATGTTGGGGAGATAACCATTCCAGAGATGGTTTTGAAGGGTGATGATTCAGATGAACTAGATTCAGAGAAAAAATCATTTTGAACCTGGAAGATGAAGTAGGCCAAATTGACAAACTAAAGAGTAGCAAATTGCCTGGACTAGAAGGTATACACCCCAGGACTCTGAAAGAACTCCAAAATGATATTTCAGATATATCATTAATAATTTGTAACCTATGATTAAAAACATCCATGTACCTGAAGCCTGGAAGGTGGCCATTGAAACCTGGATATTTAAATGGGCTCCAGGGATAATCTGGGAAACTATAGGCCAGTTAGCCTGATTTCAGTGTTGGGAAAAATTATGGAAACTATTCTAAGGAACAAAATTACAGAACATATAGGTAGACATGGTTTAATGGGACACAATCAGTTGGATTTATCCAAGGAAAGTCTTGCCTCACGCACCGGCTACATTTTATTGAGATGGTTAATAAACATGTGGATAAAGATGAGCTGGTAGATGCAAATTGGTTAAAAGACAGGAAACAGGGAGTAGATTACCTGGTTAATTTTCTCTGTTAAGAGAGGTAAACTATAGAGTGCTTCAGAGATCTATACTTGGCCCGGTGCTTTTTAATATCTTTATAAATGATCTGAATAGGGGAATGACATGTAAGGTAATTAAATTTGCAGATGACACAAAATTATTCAGAGGAATTAATTCAGAGTGGATAGTGATAAATCAGAGGCATGCGAGACTGGAAGCTTGGGCATCCAAATGGCAGATGAAATTTAATGTGGACAAGTGAAAAGTGATACATGAGGTGAAAAATAACCCATACAGTAGTTACACAGATAGGTTTAATTTTAGGAGTTACTACCCAGAAGAAAGATCTAGTCCTCATAATGTACAATACATTAAAATCATCAGCTTAGAGGACTGTTATGGTCAAAAAAGCAACCACATTTTTAGGAATTATTAGGAAAGAAATGATCTATTAAGCAGAGTGTAATAATGCATCTGTATTGGTCCATGGTGAGATTGCACCTTGAGTACTATATATATATTTTTTTTTACCGCATCTCAAAAAAGATATACTGTACATGCACTGAAGAAGGTACAGAGAAGGGTGACCAAAATGATAAAGGGGATTGAACAGCTGAACTATGAGAAAAGGCTAAAGAGATTAGGGCTATTTAACTTGGAGAAGTGAAGGCTTAGGGGGGATATGATGGAGATCTACCAACTTATGAGAGGACTAGAACTGGTAAATGTGAATCAGTTGTTTTATTTTTCTTATAATAGAAGGACTTGCTAACTTCATGAAGTTAGCAAGTAGCACATTTAAAACAAATCAGACAGCAGAGGGAAGTTTAAAAATCCTCTCCCTCCGGCGCTGCGTCTGTCTGCCTGCCAGCCGCCCTTTCATACAAACCTGAAGCTGACACCTGCTTTCTTCGGAGGAGGGAGGCCTGCGCGATCGGCGCCCAGACCCGTCGGGGTAAGGCCTGTTAAATTTTCCCTTCCCCCCGACGAGCCTGATCGCCGACCTCACAGAGCAGCAGCCCCACGGCGCGAAGTCCCGCCCACCAGCCCGTTCCGGCCAATCAGACAGCAGCAGAGGGAAGTTTAAAAATCCTCTCCCTCCGGCGCTGCGTCTGTCTGCCTGCCAGCCGCCCTTTCATACAAACCTGAAGCTGACACCTGCTTTCTTCGGAGGAGGGAGGCCTGCGCGATCGGCGCCCAAACCCGTCGGGGTAAGGCCTGTTAAATTTTCCCTTCCCCCCGACGAGCCTGATCGCCGACCTCACAGAGCAGCAGCCCCACGGCGCGAAGTCCCGCCCACCAGCCCGTTCCGGCCAATCAGACAGCAGCAGAGGGAAGTTTAAAAATCCTCTCCCTACGGCGCCGCGCGCCAGCGTCGCGCACCGAAGGAGCGCGACAAAGGGGCCTGCCCCTTTGTTTCGCCCCTTCGTACAGCCCCGAGGAAGCCCCGACCATTATACACAGAAGTATCTAAAGTGATATCCTTAATAAGTATTGCTGACCGTAAAGGTACAGTGATATAGGAGTCTACTGTCTGAAACATAAATATCCTTCAATCATCCTCACATACAGCCTTTCCAGCATTCACTCTTACCTCATCACCGTCCGTCAAGTCTTTTCCTCATCCACCCAAACTGGAGACAGAGCCGCGCATCCGGTTCTGTGACCCATCGGGGTAAGGCTTTCAGTCTTGCCATACCTCCAGCAGCCCTCCGCTAGTCACGAGGCCTTATAAGCAATTCACCTACTGGTGCCGGTCTAGGTCTACCCATATACATCAGCACCACCGATGACTTCGGAATTGCCGCGCCTAAAAGGGCAATTTAAATCACAGCTCGTACATAATCATCACGTGCCTGGCGTCGCACGCAATAGGAACCTACCCATTCGTGCTCCCATTCTCTTCACACTCCCAATGTCTCCCACCCAAAACGTCTCCGCTTCCACCTTCTATCTCTCCAGACCCCTCCATGACGCCTCTTACCAACGCTATCTAGCTACCCCACCATACATTCATCAATCCTATGAAGACAATAACCTCGTCTCTCATTCAAGATCTCAATTCAAACACCCACAAACTACGACAACAAGCATTCAAAACAGGAAGCCTAACACACCACCAAGCAACTCAAACATGAACCATATGCAACGAAAATCCAACCATCTCATCAACATCCCCCTAAAGAACAACCTCAGAAACCTAACCTATTTGACCTTCTTCTTAATAAACGCTCAATCCCTAACCAAAAAATATATCCTAATAAATGACCTAATTCAAGACAATAATCCAGACTTCATAGCTATTACAGAAACCTGGTTCAAATCCACCGACCAAGTTCTCGTAAACCAACTACTTAACAACAACTACGACCTGTTCTCCATTCCTCGTAAAGCCCGAAGAGGAGGTGGCCTCTTACTAATAATAAAAAAAGAGCTCGCAATCAAACAAATCTCCAACAACCTACCAAAGAAATACGAAATCGCCCTCTTTGACTCAGAACACCTTCAAATATGCCTAGTCTATTGCCCTCCAAACCTTTTAGAAGATGACCCATCCCCCCTTCTGGAATACCTATCTTCAAACATCAGCACAAAAAAACCTACCATTATACTGGGCGACTTCAACCTCCACACAGACCTCAACAAAAAAACTCATAGCTGCCAAACCCTTCTGGACATGCTATCTAGTTTCAACATGACTCAACAAGTGAACACCCATACTCATAAAGCGAGTCATACTCTTGACCTAATTTTCACTAGCCACCACTTCTTAAATACTTACACCTCAGCCAACCCAGTCCCCTGGTCTGATCACTTCCTCATCCACTGTAAATCTCAACTACAACCCAGTATCTCAACTAATGCAAACATCTCCTCTTCCTTCAAATTCAGACCACAGTTTCATCCAGACAAACTACAAAAAGAACTAGGAAAACAAATCTCTAACCTCGACCTCTCCAGCTCCAAGAGAGCAACTCAGTCTTGGCACCATCTAACCAAACTAACAGCCAACAATATAAACCCAGTGAAAACTAGACAGCGAAAACTAAAAAACGACAAAAATAACCCGTGGTTTGACTCCAACCTAAGATCAATGAAATCTAACCTCAGAAAATTGGAAAAAGAATGGAGAAAATCGATGTCCCCAACTAACCAACAAAGATACCGCACTCACCTTGCCATCTATAAAAGCACGATTTCAAACACGAAAAGATACTACTACAGCCAAAAGATTAAAAACTCTTCTAACAACTCAAATGCCTTATTCAACATCATAAAAAACCTCACAGAGGACAAAAACTCTACTACCCACTCAAACATTGATACCAACTTATCTCAAAACCTCGCCACGTTCTTCAATGACAAAATCAACAGATTAATAAGCTCTCTCAACAATTCTACTACCACAGAAGACTGGTTAGAATCTAAGAATATACCCCAGTGGTCACATTTCAACCCTGTCTCCATCACTGAAGCCGAAAAAATGCTAAATAAAATAAATCCTGCGCGTCATGAACTGGACTCAATCCCGACGCGGAACCTCAAAGATTTGGCACATATCATCGCCCCCACCTTAGCCACCATCTTAAACAAATCACTAGAAGAAGGCGAACTCCCAACCGAACTAAAATCTGCAACCATCACTCCCATTCTAAAAAAGAAGAACCTAGATCCGTCAGACCCAAATAACTACCGCCCCATATCCAATCTACCCCTACTAGCCAAATTGACAGAAAAAGCTGTTCTATCCCAACTAAATGAACATCTTGATTCATACAACATACTTCACCCGAATCAACACGGATTTAGAAAAAATCACAGCACGGAAACACTTCTCGCCAACCTATCTAATGAAATTCTAAGAAGTGCCGACATCAAGATTAACCACCTCCTAATACTCCTAGACCTCTCCGCGGCATTCGATACTGTAGATCACAAAATCCTTCTATCTAGCCTTTCAAACATCGGCCTCTCCGGCTTCACCCTCAAATGGTTCACCTCCTTCCTAAATAACAGATCCTTCAAGGTCACTATGAACAACATCTCATCAAAACCCCTCCCTCTAGACACCGGTGTACCACAAGGTTCTGCCCTTTCGGCCACCCTCTTTAACATCTATCTAATTCCTCTCTGCCACCTCATCTCCAGTCTTGGAATAACTTTCTTTCTGTACGCCGACGACATTCAGTTCATCATACCTGTCACCAACTCAATAGAAGACGCTCTTCGCACAGCTGCCAAACACCTAACCACAATTAGAAACATGCTCAACAAGTTAAAATTATGCCTAAACATGAATAAAACTGAATGTATCCTCATTGGAAGAAACGTCTCAGACCAAACCATTGCCCACAACTCTCTTCTAATCAACAACATATCCATACCTCTAAAAAGCTCAACAAAGGACCTCGGCGTATGGATCGATAAAGATCTCAACCTAAAAACACACATAGCAGCCAAAACCAAGGAAGGTTTCTATAAACTTCATGTACTAAAACACCTAAAGCCGCTCCTCCACCATCAGGAATTCCGAACAGTTCTACAATCCCTGATCTTCAGCAGCTTAGACTACTGCAACTCAATGTTATTAGGTCTCCCCAAATCCACCTTAAAACCGCTGCAGTTACTGCAGAATGCCGCTGCAAGAGTACTGACCGGAAATAAAAAATCGGATCACATCACCCCAATACTAAAAAGCCTACACTGGCTACCAATCATTCAGAGAATTGAATACAAAACCCTGACGATCATCCATGACGCTTTACACAATTCAGTTAACTCCGCAGTCAGTAAAATGTTCCACCCCCACAAACCTCAACGGAACACCAGAACTTCTGAAAAACGTCTACTCGAAATACCCACATATCCCATGGCTAAGCTTACTAACACCAGAAATAGAGCTCTCTCCATAGCGGGGCCTAAACTCTGGAACGCCCTACCATGCTACCTCACCACTATCATCGAAAATAAATCATTCAAAAAAGAACTGAAAACCTGGATCTTCAGCCAGACTTTCAATGATGATTTAAGCAATCCACAATTGTGATGCCTTAAGCTTCCCATCCTTCTCCCCTCTTCTCTTCTCCGCATACCTACCCCTTCCTCCTTCCATTACTTACCCCATCCCCCCCTCATTTCCTTCTTTTCCCATTCAGACTTTCTTGTATTCAGAGCACGAGTTTGTATATACCTTCCTCGTTTTTCGTTTCTATTTTCTTTTTCGTTATTTGAATTAAATTATTTTTTAGTTATTTCCTGTTACTTCCTTCTCCATATGCTAGTTGCATATACTTTTGTTTCTCAAATTGTTCTATGTATCATTGTTTCGTTCCAATGTAAACCGGGGTGAAGGCATGTGCTAAACCTCGGTATATAAAAGCTTCAAATAAATAAATAAATAAATTGGAGAAAATTGTTTTTCATTCAATGCACAATTAAACTCTTTAATTCATTGCCAGAAGATGTGATTAAGGCAGTGAACTTGGCTGAGTTTTGAAAAGGTTTTGACAAGATTCTGTAGCATCTTTCTATTAGTCAAGTTGACTTAGGGAATACTCACTACTTATTACTGGCACAAGTAGTATGGGATCCATTTAATGTCTGGGTACTTCCCAGGTACTTTAATCCTGGATTGACTATTGTTCGCAGGATGCTGGGCTTGATGGACTCTTGGTCTGATCGAGTATGGCAACTTCTTATTTTCTTATGACTTATCCGGCCTCTGAATTTTTGTTCCTAAATTTCTAGGACCATTCCACAAGATTTCTCACACAGGACAATTTTAAAATGAGCATGAGCATGCTCTTAATGCTCGTATAAGTGAGCAAACAGAGATACGCTGGAATATTAAATCATGTGCACACTTACACACATATGATTTAAAAAACATCTTCTGTGCATATGTATGCTCTAGAGATGTGCTTCGTTGTTCGCCCGAAGTAGGAAATTGCCCGAAATGTCCTACTTCGGTTTTTTTTCGGAGGCCCGAAACCCGAAAAGAATTTTCCCCGACTTTCGGGGAAATTTCGTTTTTTGGGTTTGCCTGGGGGAGGGGCAAACATTTTTTTTTTTTATTAAAACCCACCCCAAACCACCCCAAACATTTACCTTAACTATAATTCACCACCACCCCCCATCCCGATCCCTCCCCAAGACTTACAAAGTAGATCCCTGGTGGTCCAGCGGGGTCCCGGGATCCATTTGCCCTCCTCCGTGCCCATGTTTCTGCAGCCGTGCTCTTTAAAATGGTGACGCGCAGCCTCTGAACTACCATGTCAGGAGCCCCCCTTCTGACCCCCCCAAGGCTTGCCAATAATCTCTGGGGGTCCAGCGGGGGTCCGGGAGCCATTTCATTGTCGGCTGCCAGTAATCAAAATGGCGCCGATAGCCTTTGCCCATACTATGTCACAGAGTCTTTCGGCGCCATTGGTCAGCTCCAGTCACATGACAGGAGCACAAGATGGCGCCGATGGCCATGTGACAGGGGCTGACCAATGGCGCCGGTAGCCCCTGTGACATGGTAGTTCAGAGGCTGCGCGTCACCATTTTAAAGAGCACGGCTGCAGAAACATGGGCACGGAGGAGGGCAAATGGATCCCGGGACCCTGCTGGACCACCAGGGATCTACTTTGTAAGTCTTGGGGAGGGATCGGGATGGGGGGGGGGGGTAGTGTATGATAGATATGTAAAAAAAGGATTTTAAATGCTTGGGGTGGGTTTTTTTTAAGCTTCCTTTGCCGTTTCGCTTTTTGGCCCTGTTTCGGGTTTCCTCGTTTCGTTTTTTCGAAAAACGAGACGAGGAAACCCGAAATTTACCACGAAGTATCCGAGTCAAAAAACGACCCGGCAGGAAAAAACGAAGCACATCTCTAGTATGCTCCTAATTTAAAGAAGTTGCTTGTGCTAACCTGTATCACATATCTTCCATTGGACTTCGCTGGCTTTAACATGTGTATGTAGGCAGACTTTAAAACAGGCTTGCACAAGTGACATTCCCTGTTTTACCAATTAGTCCAACAGTTTGCCCATTCAATATTAAGGTTTTCCAGAATCCTCTGGTTCCTCATTCTGCACACCCCCACAGTTGATATGGACTCCTCATCCTGTCCTGTAAGCCTTAAAATGCAAGATTTACAGCCTTGCACCTCATCATGAGCAGAGTAAAGTTACACATCAAAAAACTATCATGTGCTGCCGCCTCCAGTTTTAAAATGCGGAGTTACATGTGTAAGTGTTGGCCCTATCCCAGAATGCCAATGCCCCACTCATGCCCCATCCCTTTTCCACCCTCTTATTTATAGTGCATGCATAAATCACGGCTATTAAAATCCATGTTGTGGGCTCATGGCCATTTTTGTGTGAACATTTTTAAAATTGATCTCTTTGAGAGCATACAACTGTACATCAAGGCCCAGGTTGCAATGGCCATCACTCTGTGGGACAGTTCCTGAGAGACACAGTCGTGAACTCTGTGGCTTCATCTTGAACTATCACCAACTTGGCCAGATAGGGGTATCTGACCAAATGGAGCTCCCAGCATCACTTACTCCTACTGCGTGAACCCATCTTGGAGCTGTTGGTCCCTGTGTAGGAAATTTCTAGGCTTCCCCTCCTCTGCACATCATTACCTGTGGGAAAGGTCTCCATGGCCTCCACCAAGAGATGTTGGACCCAATGCAGGAGGCTATGAGTCACAAAACCGTTATACATAGCAGCCTGAGAGAGAGACTAGTGAAAACAAAAAAAAAAGAAAGACTACTTCAGCTGAGCCTCAAATTTTCTATAATGATGACCGATGAATATTTTGATTTCTTCCATCAATTGTGGTCTTACAATTTAAGGTCAACACTCTCCTCCACTCCCCAGTGATCCAGCACTCTATCCTTCACTTCCCTGGGAAGGTTATATACATTTTTCATAGTTCTGGCCACCTTAAAACTCAAATTAGATGTTCCACATTGAGGCGATCCCATCTCCAATGATCAGATATAGTGGGAAGCACTTGATATGTGTGTGAGAGGAGAGGACCCGGGGTGCTATTGTTATAATTAGTGAGGTTTGGGTAGACCCTTGGACAATGTGGCAGCTGACCACGTCCATGGGGGGAAGTCCCATGAGGGGCCACAGGTCAGGCTCAGCTTAGGACACACAAACACAGAGACTGATCTTTTATTAGACAATGTGATGAAGCCACCAGAGGTGGCAGTAGTGAGCAGTAGAAGTAACCCGGCTGGGCTAGTGTCCCTCAGGTGCTGGAACAGTGACTCCTCCAGTAGCAGTGCTGTAGTGGAAAGAACTGAGAATAATGGGGCAGAATTTCAAAGGGGTACGCGCATAAAATACACGCGTACCCCCCAAAAACCTGCCCCAAGTTCCCCCTGCGTGCACCGAGCCTATGTTGAATAGGTCACTGGGGGCGGGTCCGCAGGCGTGGCTCTGAGGGTGTGGCCACGGTCGTTGTTCTGGGGGCGGGGCCTGGGGGCGGGGCCTGGGGCGGGGCCACGGGCATGGTGGCCGAGGCCTCCAAAACTGCTCCCGAGCCGGGGAATCGTGCGGCCAGCGCGCGCGTATTACACCTTCCTCAGGCAGGCGTAACTTTTCCAACAAAGGTAGGGGGCTTTAGATAGGGCTGGGGGGGTGGGTTAGGTAGGGGAAGGGAGGGGAAGGTGCGGGGGTTGGAAAGAAAGTTCCCTCCGAGACCGCTTCGATTTCGGAGCAGCCTCAGATTGAACGGAGGCAGGCTGCGTGGCTCGGCGCATGCAGGCTGCCGATTTTGCACAGCCTTGCGCGCGTCGACCCCGGATTTTAAAGGATACGCGCGGCTACGCGCGTATCTATTAAAATCTGGTGTACTCTTGTTTGCACCTGGTGCGTGAACAAAAGTATGCGCAGGCGTACTTTTTTAAAATCTACCCCAATGAGTACAGAGGAATATACATAAAGCTCCAGTATGGAGAACCCCAGGATAGGGAGAGCAGGCCCTTGAGGAGGGAGTACCTGATCCCTGACAGCTGAGAGGCTTGAAGGTAATGTACTCACACAGCGGTTCCACATAGGAGATGGCACTAGGGCTGGAATGGAAGCAGGCCCTCGAGGAGCTCTGAGGTGAAGATGGCAGTACTCACTGGTGTTGAAGATAGCAAATACTTCCAGGCAGAAGAGAAGGTAGGGGAACATGGACCCTCGAAGAGCGAGTACCAGTTTCCTGATAGTGACCTGAAAAGCAAGTAAGGCCCCCAAGGAGCGGGTACCCCGTTAGCATTAAGAGTCCAATGGAAGATTGGAGAGGCAGAGTAGCTGGGTACAGAGAGTGAATCCCATCCGTAAGATACCCCTTGTTAACTCAAAGGTTAGCAAACATTGTAGGCTTTAAATATCTGGGCAGCGTGACATCATCACAGGGGGACACCCCTGAGGTTCACGCCAAGTAGTAAATAGGAGTGAGGGCCGTGCGGTGCATGCGCCCTAAGGTACCAGCGAAGCATGGGGGAGGCAGCGTCCAAGCATGTCCGGGGACGCTGGAGAGGACAGCAAGCAGATGCCATGGCAGCCAGGCATCCATCCATAGCGAGAGGAGGTGCAAAGAAAGAAAGGTAGTTGGAGTGAAGCCATCGGGAAGGGACGGTTGCAACAGTACCTCCCTTCAAAGGGCGATCTCCTCTTTGGTAACTAGGTTTTGGTTTCCAAGGATGCGAGAGATGAAATTGATGGAGCATCTCATTGTCAAGGATATTAGCCAGAGGCTCCCAAGAATTTTCTTCAGGGCCAAAACCTTCCCATGAGATAAGGTATTCCCAGGTTTTACCTCATTTTCAGACATCAAGAATGGCTTCGACCTTGTATTCTAGGTAATCTTCTGCATTGATAGGAGAAGGTTCCTGAGATTTGGAAGATAATTCACTGATGATGAGTGAAACATGAAAAGTGTTGTGGATGTTCAATCCAGGTGGTAACTTCAGACTGTAATTAACATTGCCAAGACGTCGGAGGATTAGAAATGGTCCAATGTAGCGAGGAGCAAATTGAGAGGAGGGTAACTTCAGTCTAAAGTGCTTAGCGGATAGCCAGACTTTGTCACCAGGTTGAAAGACAGACGCTTTGGAATGATGAGCGTCATAAAACCTTTTCGCTCGATCACTTGCTTTGAGTAGCTGAGTCCATAATTGATGGATTTCTTCAGCTCGATCACTTGCTTTCGTCTGAGTCCATAATTGATGGATTTCTTCAGCACTGGATTGAGCTACTGGGAACATCACTGAGAGCTTCAGTGGAAGTGGCGGTGATGGTGAATGTCCATAAACCACTTCAAATGGTGTTGATCCAGTTGATGTTGCTAGATGAGATAATGGCGAATTCAGCCCATGGTAACAGTTCGGCCCAGTTATTCTGACGGCAACTCACATAGGCCCGAATGAACTGTTTCAGGGTCCTATTCATCCGTTCTGTTTGGCCATTAGATTGAGGATGATAGGCAGATGTATAATCTAGAGAGATGTCGAGGAGTTTGCACACTGCCTTCCAGAATCTTGCCGTGAATTATGATCCTCGATCCGAGACTACGTGCTTCGGTAGGCCGTGGAGGTGAAAGATATGGACTATAAAGAGCTTCGCAAGTTCCGAGGCTGAGGGTAAGACAGGTAGTGCCACGAAGTGGGCCATCTTGCTGAAGCGGTTGACTGTGACCCAGATGGTATTTACACCTCCAGAAAGGGGTAGATCAACTACAAAATCAGTAGCAATATGCGTCCAGGGCTGTTCCAGAGCTGGAAGTGGTTGCTGCAATCCCTACGGTTGGCCAGAAGTAGGTTTGTGCTTGGCACAGTTGGCATAAGATGTCACATAGGAGAGTGTATCTTCCTTGATAGTTGGCCACCAATAATATTCTGTAGCTTCAGCAGGGTATGGCGTTGACCAGGATGACCAGCCAGCTTGGAATCATGCACCCAATAGAGCACTTTCTTTCTGAGATGCTTTGGCACGATGGTTTTACCAGCAGGCACAGAATGAGTAGCTGCTAAGATGACTTTCTTCAGGTCGTTTATGTGCTGCGGCTATTCTGGAATATCCTCTGAGAGAAAGGAGCATGATAGGGCATCAGCTCTGGTATTCTTGTCTCCGGGGCGATATTTGAGCATGAAGTCAAAGCGGTTGAAAAATAAGGACCATCTAGCTTGTCTATGGTTAAGACGTTGCGCATGGTGGAGATATTCTAGATTCTATGGTCCATAAACACGGTAATTTGATGTTGAGCACCTTAGAGCCAAGGCCACCATTCCTCGAATGCCAACTTGTCGGGAGCTCTTTGTCACCAATCCCATAATTCTTCTCTGCCGGAGAGAAACGTTGTGAGAAGAAAGAGCAGGGATGTAAGGACTTGGAATCTCCAGTCTGGCTCAGAACAGCCCCCACACCGACGTCAGCGGCATCAACCTCTACGATGAATGGCTTGTTGGGGTCTGGATGACGTAGGCATGGTTCCATGGAAAAGGCAGTCTTTAAATCTTCGAACACGGAAATGGCCTCCGCAGACCATTTAGAAGCATTGGCCCCTTTCCGGGTCATAGCAGTCAAGGGCACCGTTAAAGAAGAATAGTTCTTTATAAAGCTTCAATAGTAATTGGTGAACACCAAAAATCGTCTCAGGGCCTTCAGGCTGGTAGGTAGGGACCAATTATTGATACTTTCTCATTTTTGGGGATCCATCTGGAAGCCATCTTTAGACATAATGTAGCCAAGAAAAGGCACGGAGTCTTTATGGAATTCACACTTGGATAGCTTGGCATAGAGTCGGTGTTCTCGGTGTTTGAGTAGAACTTGCTTGACGTCTTCTAGATGAGTAGACAGATTCTGAGAAAATATAAGGATGTCATCTAGGTACACTACGACACTCTTGTACAACAAATCCCACAGAATGTCATTCATCATGTTCTGGAACACAGTGGGTGTGTTGCACAGGCTGAAGGGCATTACTAAGTACTCAAAATGACCGTCTTGAGAGTTGAAAGCCGTTTTCCACTCGTCATCACTGTAAATCCAGACTAAGTTGTAGGCCCCCTTCAGGTGAAGTTTTGAAAATATCTTGGCCCCCTGAAGCTGGTCAAACAGCTCTGCGATTAAAGGCAGGGGGTAACGGTCTTTAATCGTAATCTCATTCAGCCCTCGATAGTCGATACAAGGACATAAGGTTCCGTCCTTCTTCCCCACAAAGAAGAATCCTGCACCGGCTGGCGATTTTGATGGTCTAATGAAACCTTTCTGTAAATTCTCCTCGATGTACTCGGATATAACCTTATTCTCTATTGCAGAGAGTGGATAGACATGTCCTTTCGGAGGTTCAGTGTTTGGTTTCAGCCGAATGGCACAGTTATAAGATCTGTGTGGAGGAAGGATGTCAGCAGCTTCTTTGGAAAACACATCACTGAATGATGCGTATTGAGGCGGCAGTCCTGCCATCACTGGAGTTGTAGGCATGCAGAGAACAGGAGAAACTTCCTTGAGGCAACTGCCATGACAACCTGGGCCACAGCGGGAGAGTTCCCAGGAGGACCAGTCAAATTGAGGCTGATGCAACTGCAACCAGGGTAACCCCAGAACGATAGGGTGCATGGCCTTCTCTAACACAAAGAAGAGGATTGTCTCCATATGGAGGGCTCCAGTGCAAAGAGTCACTGGTTCGGTGCGACAAGTCACATCGCTGGGCAAAGGCTCTCCATGGATGGATGACAAGAGTAGTGGAGCTTCTAAAGTAACGAGGGGAATCCTCAAATGTTCCACTAGGCGTCGAAGTATAAAGTTGCCTCCTGCCCTCGAATCCACAAGGGCAAGAGTTTGGATTGTAGACAGTCCTCAAGTCAGGGAGACTGATAGAGAGAGCGGAGGAGAAGGCGAGGTAAAGCCTAAGAACAGTCCTCCTGCAGGACTTAGGCCCGTCTGTTTTCCGGACGAATAGGGCATGTTGGGACATCGTGACCAGCTTGTCCACAGTACATATATAAGCCATGCCTCTTCCGAAGACTTCTCTCTTTTGAAGTCAAATGGCTGCGACCAAGTTGCATCGGTTTTTCTCCACTGGCAATAGGTACTGCTGGAACCATCCAAAGTGCAAGTTTAGCACGAGTTTCCTTCTGAACCGTTCCTTTAGTAGGCTTGAGTTCTTTCACCTTATCACGAAGCCGGTGGTCAGTTCTAGTAGCCAAAGCCACTAGTTCATCCAGCGAGTCAGGTGTCTCACGAGCGGCAAGCTCGTCCTTCAAGTGGGTATTCAGACCTCTGAAGAAGAGAGTTTTCAGGCATCTAGGTTCCCAGCATAATTCTATAGCAAAAGTCTTGAACTCTATTGCAAAATCAGCCAGTGGTCAGTTGCCTTGCTTCAGGTCCACCAGGTCAGAACCAGCAACAGTCACTCGAGCAGGATCATCAAAAAAGGATTTAAATAATTCTAGAAATCCATCAATATCCTGCAGGATCGGATCCTTACATTCCCACAGCGTTGAAGCTCAAGACAAGGCCCTTCCATCAAGATAAGATAGAATATAAGTAGTCTTGGTGTAGGCTGTGGGGAAGTGTGCAGGCTGCAATGCGAAATGCATGCAGCATTGGTATAGGAAACCTCTAGTTCTTTGAATCTCTCCAGAGAAACGAACTGGAGCAGCCAGAGGTACCATAGTATTTATAGTTACTTCAGGTAACTGACCTTCATTACTGGAAGTAGCGCCTTGTATCTTCTGTGCTTGTAGCTGATGAAATGCCGAAGTGAGTTTCTCCAATGCAGCAGTTCGTAGGGCCAAGCCTGGAATGGCCTGCAAGGCATTGAGCTGTGCCGGATCCATGGAGTTAGCAATCTGTTATAATTAGTGAGGTTTGGGTGGACTCATGGACACTGTGGCAGCTGACCATGCCCACAGGGGGAAGTCCCGTGAGGGGCCACAGGTCAGGCTCAGCTTAGGACACACAAACACAGAGATTGATCTTTTATTAGACAATGTGATGAAGCCACCAGAGTTGGCAATAGTGAGCAGTAGAAGTAGCCCAGCTGGACTAGTGTCCCTCAGGCGCTGGAACAGCGACTCCTCTGATAGCAGTACTGTAGTGGAAAGAACTGAGAATAATGAGTAAGGTGGAATATGCACAAAGCCCCAGTATGGAGAACCCCAGGATAGGGAGAACAGGCCCTCGAGGAGTGAGTACCGGTTTCCTGATAGCGACCTGAAAAACAAGTGAGGCCCCCGAGGAGCGGGTACCCCGTTAGTGTTAAAAGTCCAATGGAAGATTGGAGAGGCAGAGTAGCTGGGTATGGAGAGCAAATCCCATCTGTAAGATACCCCTTGCTAACTCAAAAGCTAGCAAACATCGTAGGCTTTAACTATCTGGGCAGCATGACATCATCACAGGGGGAAACCACTGAGGTTCGTGCCAAGTAGCAAATAAGAGTAAGGGCTGTGCGGCACGCGCGCCCTAAGGTACCAGCGGAGCATGGCAGGAGGCAGCGCCCAAGCCGGTCCGGGGACGCCGGAGAGGACGGCAGGCAGACACCACGGCAGCCAGGCATCCATCCATAGTGAGAGGAGGTGCAAAGAAAGAAAGGTAGGCGGAGTGAAGCCATTGGGAAGGGACGGTTGCAACAGCTATGAGCACACAGGAATACGGGATCCCCTTACAGATTGTTTCCCATTTCTCCTTTGAGCTCTGAAGAGTCACCAGCTCCTGTCTTCTGAACAGCTTCCCCACTAAGTTATTATCCCCCTTTCTGAGGAAGCACAGCTATCTCCTCCTTTTGTCCTGCTTATTACCTAGAACTGTTACAGCAGGGGAGTGTTCTAGCATCCTTAACATTACCAAGGCCAACCTGAGGTTCTTCCAAGTGGGAACATGAATAATGGCTGGGAAATGCTCAAGGAGGAATCCAAAATTGCTGCCCAAAAAAGAACCACCCTGGGATTATTATTATTATTATTATTTTACAGGCTGCAGTCATTTTCAGCAGTACAAGCTTAATTTGGATTTAAAATCCCCATTAGGAAGCTTTTTTTGAATAGAGGGAGGACAACCAGTTGTACAGCCTGTTCCCTCAATCACTCCAGTACCAGAAATGGTGGGAGAGAGAATGTCAATATACTTGCAGGTTACATGCTGCAATAATAAATCCATAGCAAATTTCAGCTGTGCAGACTTTGCAGGGTCTTGAGGGTAAATCTGGCACACCCCTTCCCCATGGAACATCTCTAATTGAATATTAAAGGGAAAAGAGAAATATAGAGCCTGGAATGCTTAACCTATTTAAATAATTATCATTATTTAGTCAAAGTTGCAGTAAAATGGCTAATAATCCAGCCAAAACAGTCTCATTCTCCAAGCCCTGTTCCATATGCACAATAGCCCTGCCTTTTCCCATAGGGGCAGAGCTTGAACTGGGGAACCCACCCTGTTTTGCTTATGGCAGGTTGCATGCCCTCCTGCCTGGCATCTGCCTGCTCACAAACCAGACTGAAGGCACTAGCTGACATGCTGAGCCACTGTGACTTATCTGTGGTGCCTTACCTCTCTTTTTTTTCACAGGGAGAAAGTCAGTGGAGGGAAAGGGAATGCCGGTAAACCTTGAGGTCCTGACTCAGTCCAAATCTGCCATAGCATCATAGCAAACCAAAAGGCAGTTCAGTGGTGCAAACCTTTGTTTCTCCTTTTCTTTTAGGTACCTTCTTTAGAAGGGAAATCAGTCCAGAGAGGAGGTAGGTGTTGTTGGTTAGTTAATAGAGGTTAGGAGGTTTTAGCAATTATTGAGGGGCCAATGCAACACAGAGCGCTCTCACGAGTGCACTGTTTAACCTGCTGAGTTGGCCAGTTTTGAAAACCGATGCTGAGTTTACCGGCATCGGTCTTCATAACCGGCAGCTGCCGCAGGGTCACGTTAGCAAGGAGGCGTTAAGGTTTCGCAAGCGACCCTAGCGCCTCCTTGCTAGCACGACCCCCTAATTTGCCTATTGCATGGCACCCCCCTTGAGTTGTCCTGTTTGGTGTCTCATTTGTTTCCCTTTTCCTTGTGTTTTTTGTCTTTTTCTGTGTGTGAAAGTTTTTGTTAGTTTTTCACGTTTGCCTGTCTGTCTTTTTGTGTGAAGTGAGGAGAAGTGGTAAAGGAGGAGGAGTGGAGTAAGGAGAAGTGGAGGAATGAGGAGTAGGGGTGGAAGAGTGGAGGACTGAGAAGGAGTGGAGTAGTTGAGAGGAGTGGAGGAGTGAGGAGTGACAAGTGAGAAGGAGTGGAGGAGTGGAAGAATAAGGAGTAGAGGAGTAAGGAGGCATGGTGGCTCTGGTAAGGAGTAGTGGTGTTGTGGTGAGGAGGAGGAGGATGGAGCATGAAAGGCATGGGGAGAGAGGAGGTATGGGAAAAGAGGAGAAAAAAAGCATGAGGAGAGGAGGGGGAGGGAAGAGAGGAGGAGGATCCTGGTTGTTAGCTCCTGCTGCTGGATTTACCAAGGAAACAAAGATACTGGGGTCCACCCAGTGTTTGACCCCCTGGTATAACAACTCATACCCCCAAATGAGTCAGTTCCCAAGGGGACAGGGAACATCAGTCCAATAGGACAATTGTTTGGTACATCCCTAGGACTTGTCCTATGCTTCACCAGCATTCTGAGTCTAAAGCCATACCAGGAGCAATCAACGTAGTTGAAGCACCAGTCCAAACATTTGCATGATCTGCTGGAGTCAGAAAAATACTGATGAGTGGAAGGCAACACCAGATCTTTATAGGGGGAATGAAGTCAGCTTTGAGCTGTCTTTCTCTGCCTCCATGTGCTGGTAGCAGGACATAACCCACTTGTCTGGACTGGTCAGTCATGGATGACATGTATGAGCTTATAGCCTCAGAAAATTGATCCCAAAAGGTCTGTAGGAAATAATTAAGGAAAATCAGTATTAGCATGGATAATTCAAAAGTGAAATGTTAATATTTGCACTTGTCATATATATTAAATCCATATTTGCATATCCCAGGAAAAAAGCATGGGACTGAGAGGACCTGATCGCACATCCAACCCCCCCGAAACTAATAGCGCCCGCAACATGCAAATGGATGTTGATGGCTTGCGTTAATTTCTGCTGGCGCCGGGAAGTGTACAGAAAAGCAGAAAAAACTGCTTTTCTGTACACCCTCTGACTTAATATCATAGCGATATTAAGTCGGAGGCCCCAAAAGTAAAAAAAAAGTAAAAATTTAAAAAAAAAAATTTAAAAATTGACCTGCGGCCCGTAGGTCGGAAGACGGATGCTCAATTATGCTGGCATCCGTTTTCCGAACCCGTGGCTGTCAGCGGGTTTGAGAACCAACGCCGGCAAAATTGAGCGTCGGCTGTCAAACCCGCTGACAGCTGCCACTCCTGTCAAAAAGGAGGCGCTAGGGACACGCTAGTGTCCCTAGCGCCTCCTTTTACTGCGGGCCATAATTTGCATAGGCTGCCCTCTTGAATCACGCGCCCAGGAGAGTGGCCTGTGCGCACGCCAGGAGAGTGGGCGCTCGCCAGCTCTCCCGCGTGTTTTTCTATATCGGCCTGACAGAGAGAGAGCACCATTGTGCAGAGAGAAAGGCCAGAGATTCAAGTAAAGCCTACTTATGGGAGGTGGTGAGTTATGTACCATCTATGCACTTTCTATGTTTCATGGACAGGAACAAAATTGCTTCAGAAACTCAAATACTAATCTTTTCAAGATTCAACTGATTTTTTTTTTTTATGATACAAAGTCTGCTACCTGTCTACAGATCTGTCAGGATTTATTAATTTTATTTCAGTATTTCCAGTCATAAGGAAAATTAACTCCAAGGGGTCTCTACTAAAAGTACTGTGCTTTTGTTGTTGTGCACAACACTTATTTGGAACAAGATTTATTTTTCCTGTGTTTGTAAAATTGTGTATCTATCTGACTATCTATATATCATTAAAAAAAAGAAACAAGTACATAAGTGGAAAAGAGTTAAAAAAAAAACAAGCTCAAAGGAAAACAGTGGTTGGGCTACAAATCCCAGAAACCCTGGGAGTTGTCATTCAAAAAGAAAAGGCAAAAATCTCCTAGGTAACTGAGCAGGGAAGGGGCCAGAAGATACTTTAAACCCTCGTGTGCCAAACAGAGAGAAGCTTCCTAGGGAACAGAGACAGGAGCCTTGGCTACCTCTGCTAAAAAGCCTTTCTAAAGGAGATTTCTGCTTTGAACATTACACTGAATGTCAGGAAAATGAACACTGTCAAGTGTCAACGGTTAATTGTAAGTTTGGAAAACATAAAACATCCAAATTATTTGCCATATGTGATGTGACAGTGGGGCATGGCCCAGAGGTGCCAAGTCCAAACTAGAGGCAGTAAATAACTTAAAGTACCCAGAGGAATTGTTTGAACCAGATGCCTGACGTGAAGGTGAACTATTGATTAAAACAGCTACCTGGAGGTAAGGTGAACTAATGCTTGAGCAAGATGTCAGGAGAGGTAGAATTTCAAAGAGGAACCAAGAAGGATAAAGGTATATTTATTTATTTAAAATGTTCTTATTAACTGCTTCCCTACTTCTTAGGCAGAGTTGCCAGAAGTGTACAACAAAACATGCACATTAACACCAATACAAAAAATACATTAAAAGACCACAATTGTCCAATTTGATGATAGTTGGACATTAAAGTCTTTCTACAGCCTACTAAGGATGTGCATTTATTTAAAATGACATAAACAATGGCATCAACATTATAGATATAATTTAATGTCATTTTTAAAAAGAAACAGAAAAAACATTTTTTAACATTTTTTTGCACTATTTCAAAATAATGTGTACTAAACTGAAAGAGTACACAATAACTCAAATATGGCACTCTAAATTAGTTCAATGCACTTGATCAAAATTCTCCTAAGACTCTGAACACCCAGAAACCTCTGCTAATTATAAGGGGAGGAGGAGGATTGCTCTATTTTGGATGATAAGGGTCAGAAAGAAGAAGGCTTAGCAATTGGTGGCTTTCCACCACTATCAGAAACCTTTTCCCTTACTCTCCTGGAGCAGTCTCAGCCTCTCTCCCCCTCCCTGAGTCTGTTGGTTGGCATATAATACACAATCCCACTGGAGTCAGTAGGACTGATGCTGATGGACCAGTTGAGAACAGCAGTGGGGCAAATGCTGTTCTCTAAGCCCTGTGATGTGGGGGCACTGGAGCAGTGCAGGCTGCTGGCACGGCAACTGAGTGTACAGAGCTGGTGTACAGACAGGCCATGTGGCATCAACAGCCAGCGAGCACTGAGGCATGGAACTCAGCTACCAGTTACAGCATAGTAAGTCCCGGGCCCTGCTGCAGGCTCTGCTGGAGATCAGGGACATCTTCACCAGCGCTATGGGGCGTTGTGAGCAGCAGCAGCAGGTCTTCCTGCTGAAACTGGAAACCACAGGAAAAGGAAGATTGTGTGTCATAGAACTTCTACCAAATTTTGTCATTGTGTGTTTGCACTGGTAAGCGATAGGGCACAGCAAAGTGGGAATATCAGTTTTTGGTCTGTGATTTGAAATGATCATGTAAAACAGGGACCACCGCAGATGCTCAGCTAGGAAGACTATTTTTCCCTTGTGTTTGATAGTTTAGTCACTGTCTTTGAAAATCACTACCCAGCTTAATATCTAAAATAACGAGTTAAAAATTGTTTCTATAATGCACAATAATTCAGTAGTTCACACTAACTTAAAATAATGAACACTATTTGAGTTAGTGCACTGTAATGTGATTTATTGTGTGCTATTTGAGTTAGGGAACACTAATTTTAATTAGTGTATACTATAAACAAAATTTTAAAATGAAAATTATTCAAAACAAAACTAAAATTAATAGAAATAAACAAAAAAAACTAAATGAAATGCTTTTGTCAGGCACAACTTAAAATCTACTAATTTAGCTTTGCTGTGGGGATAAAACGGGGCCGACTCGCCTCGTGCGGGGAGAGCCCCCCCCTTAACATGGCGTCTGCCGAAGGGGGGGACCCCCCCCACCACCCTACCTTGCGTCCTGGGGCGATCTCCGCGGCGGCGCGCGATGCCCCACAGGCGGGGAGCAGCGGACGTCATCGCGTTGATGACGCGCCGGCGCAGCCGCGCGCGTCATCAACGCGATGACGTCGGCACGGGGTCGCTCAGGAGTCCCGGGGGGGCCTTTTAAGGAGCGGCGAGCGCGGGCCTCGGCCTTTTCGTTGCCCGCGCTCGCCGGTTCCTTGCGGGAGCCAATTCGATCGGGAGACGCGGGGCAGCGTGCACGAGGCCCGAACGCGATCGCGAGCGGCGGACGTCCGGGAGAGCGGACGGAAGGGGCAGGCATTGGAGCGGACGCCTCAGGAGGACAAGAGGGCCCGCAGGGAAGGAAAACTTACTGGAACTGCCCCCCTTTTCTGCGGCCCGGCGTCAGGACCGACGGCGATTCGGCGAGGCATTGTAAAGAGGCAGGTGGGAGCCAGCAGCAGCATCCGGGCACCACGCAGTGAGCATTGGGGCATCCGGAGCTCGATTGACCGCGCGGCGCGACACTAGAAGGGCCGGACAGAAAGGCCGGGAGGAGGAGCAGGCACCGGGTGGCAGGCAGTGAGCCAGTAAGCACGGGGAAGCCGAACGGCGGCGAATTCAGAGGAATCCCTCCCTCGGGGAAGCTCATCCCGGCGCCAGGAGAAGCACGAAGGCAGCAGAGACTCAGAGGAGGGCTGCAGCAGCGCTGGGAAGAATTTAAAGACACAGCCGACAGAGATAGAAGAGGCAGGCAGGACTCCCAGCACAGCTGAGCACGGAAACGCGCTGACTGGAGTGCAAGGCAACGGGAGCTGACTGCAGGAGCGGTAGAGGAAGCCCCAGCGCTCCCCCCCCCCCATCGTTTCCGAAGCAACAAACCGTGAGTAGACAATTGTAACTGTTAAATAAAGAAAGAGAACGGTCCTGTGTGTTGATTGTGAGCATGCCGGGGAAAGGACCAGCGAGAACACGGGGGGGAGCAAGGAAGAAGAGGGGTGAAGAGCCACGGAATGGACCGGCCGATCCTGCCCCAGGAAAGGGAGAGGGAGGACGCGAGGCCGGGAGGAGGCGAGGACCGATGACTAGAAGCTACAAGGAGGCACGGCCGGCGGAGAAGGCCCAAAAGGTGCAGGCAAAGAAGAGCGGAAGGGGGCGGCAGCAGACGCAACCAGCCCCGGTCGAACAAGGCAGCCACGGACCGACGGGCACGCGGCCCGACCCGGGACAAGGAGGCCCACTACAGTGGGGATGGCCCATGTGGCCTACGACAGGAATGGGAGCCGTGCCACCCTCGGGAGCATCCGGCCCACAACCAGAGGCTTCGTTACAAGGTGGGTCGGGAGGAAATCAGCAAGGTCCCCAGGCATGGACGACCTCAATGACTAACCCTTACCAGCACATGTACCCACCATGGTGGCAGGTGCCTCCGCCATGGTACAATCAGGCGGCCGGGAGCACGATGGCCTCGCAGGACAGGGTCGTGGGAGCCCAAAAGGCTTCGGAGTTCTCACAAGTGCGAGAGGGCCCGAGCGAATCGGGACAGCAGCGAGAGAAACGAACCGCGGAGAGCGAGACTCGCAGAGGCAAGGTCACACCAGGGACTGAAAGTCGAGACAGCGAGACGAGCTCCGGGGAGGACAACGAGACACAAGTGCGGCGAGGTGCAGCGGACGTGGTGGTCGGAGCGGCGGCACCCAGCGGGCGACACAGTGGAGAACGAGTCAAGGAGGGAGCGGCAAATAGGAAGGTTAATAAGAAAAGGAGGAAGGTCAGCGAATCCTCCACTGACTCGTCGGAGGACGACTCCGAAGGGAGCGAAGGGGAAACAGTGCACGTAGCGGCGGGCAGGTGCACAGGGGCAAGCATGACAGCTGTAACGGCACTGCCGCCCTTACCGGAATTGTGGGAAAGTGTTCCGAGGGTGCTGCGCAGCAAAATAAGGAAAAGAGAATACATAGATATATTCTCAATATTGGAGGGTAGGAAGGGTGCGGTAGAGAGAAGGAAGAAGGGAAAGAAGGATGGTAAAAAGGTGGGTGAAGCAAAAGTGGCAAAAAACATAGTTAATTGGGCCAGAGCATTCTTGAGGATGATTAGCGTAACGGGAAGGGCGGACCCGTCACAGTATGCGCCCATGCTTAGCTATGCAGACGCAATACTTGAAGGTTATAAGGAGTATCAAGGTTGGTGCTGGTTGAATTACGACGAGCATTTTAGGGATAAAATGGAGGACAACCAGGGCATGTCATGGGGATCGCAGGATGTCGGCCTATGGCTACGTCAAATGACCAGCAAAGTCCTTGACACGAGTGGTGCACATGGGAGCGGAAAGGCGTCTAACGGGACACCAACGCCGGGGAGTAATTCCTGGGGGGAAAGCGGGAATAGCAAGGACAAAGTGTGTTGGAGATACAACAAGGCAGGTTGCACCTTCCACGAATGCAAGTTTAGGCATATATGCTCCATGTGCTCCGCACCGCACCCGGCCAGCAAGTGCATTAAAAAAGGGCTGGGGACGGCTAGCACCAACGGAGGGGGAGGAAAACAATAGCGCCCTCGGCAAGGCACCATCGCCGATACACCTGGCGAACATGTTGGAATGGCTGGCAGACTACCCTAAAAGAGAAGAGGCTGCCAGGCTTAGAGAGGGTTTCAGACACGGTTTTAGGATACCATTTCAAGGAAAGATTAGGAGCGCGAGATTAGGTAATGCAGTATCTGTAGGGAGACACGAGGACATAGTACAACTGAAGGTCCTCAGAGAAATCGAATTGGGAAGGATGGCGGGTCCATTCGCGGACCCACCTTTCCGGGACATGATGGTCTCACCCTTGGCAGTAGTGCCTAAGAAAGAGCAAGGGGAGTTCAGGCTTATTCAGAACCTGTTGTATCCCCCGGGTGAGTCCGTCAACGATCATTTACCAGAGGAGGCTTGCAGGGTCCAATACGCATCTTTCGATGCAGCGATCGCGTTGGTCAGGCAATGCGGCCAAGGGGCTTTAATGGCCAAGGCCGACATAAAGTCCGCTTTCAGATTGCTCCCCGTGCATCCCGACAGCTTCCCACTCCTAGGTTTTAAATTCAAAGGTCGATACTACTTCGACAAGTGTATGCCCATGGGGTGTTCTATATCTTGCGCTTGTTTCGAGATGTTTAGCACATTCCTACATTGGGCACTACAAAAAAGGACAGGGAACAGCAACGTGGTCCATTATTTGGACGATTTCTTGTTTGTGGGACCGGCCAATAGGGCCACCTGTGCACAGACGTTAGCCGGATTTCAGGAAATGGCCCGAGAATTTGGTGTCCCTTTGGCACAAGAAAAGACTGAAGGTCCAGCTACCACTTTATCTTTCTTAGGTATAGAGATAGATACGTTGACAATGACGTCGAGACTGCCGTTAGAGAAAGTAGGTAAGCTGCGGGACTTGCTTAGAAAGACAATGACAGCTAGGAAGGTCACCCTAACAGCGATGCAATCCTTGATAGGAAGCCTCAATTTCGCGACTCGGGTAATACCCATGGGGAGGGCTTTCTTAAGACGATTGGCAGTAGCGACGAAAGGGGTGAAGCGACCGTATCATCACATTAGGATATCGAGACCAGTAAGGGCTGAAATTGTAATGTGGCTACAATTTTTGGATAAGTTCAATGGCGTGGCAATGTGGCAGGAGGAGACCATGTCCAACAGGGACTTAGACATTTTCACGGACGCCTCGGGAGGATGGGGATTCGGGGCGTATTGCCAGGGTTCATGGTGTGCGGCACCATGGCCGCAGGCATGGAGGGACGACGGCTTGGTGAAGAACATTACCTTCCTCGAGCTTTTTCCAATTTTGGTAACAATCACTGTTTGGGCACATAGGTTGCATAACAAGCGGATAGTTTTTTGGTGCGACAATATGGCCGTGGTAACAGTGCTGAACAAACAGGCGGCCCACTGTCCGCGGGTGGCGGGGCTGTTGAGGGAAGTGGTTCTGCAGAGCCTGCGGTTGAACATGACCATAAGGGCAAAACATGTGCCGGGCACACGGAATCAGGTGGCGGATGCATTATCACGGGCTAAGTGGGCTCTCTTTCGCCAACAGGTGCCAGAGGCAGAGGCGGAGGGAGTCCCAATGCCGGAACATCTATGGCAAATTGGAACAGGGTCGAGCAGGGATTACTGAGGGCGTCGGTTGCCCCGGCAACGTGGAAAGCCTACTGCCGTGGTTATGCTAAGGTGCAGGAGTTTATGGGGGGTCAGGGTAGTGCCACAAGGGTGGTGGAGGCCAACCAGATAGTCCGGTTCATATCATGGTCAAAAGAGTCAGGAATGTCCAGAGGAGCAACGATCAACCACCTGGCCGGTTTCGCTTTCTTTGCCAAGGCGCAAGGTCTGGGCGACCCTTTCAGCTTCTTCATAGTCAAGAAGATGCTAGCGGGGTGGGCGAGGGAGGTAGCTTGGGAAGGCGATAAAAGACGGCCCATCACGCATGAGTTATTGGTCAGATTGTGGGACGCGGTACAGCAGGTCTGCACTGACCCATTTGAGGTGGGATTGTTCAGAGCAGCCTTTTGCATAGCGTTTTTTGCGGCATTAAGGGTGAGCGAGTTGGTGGCCTCATCCAAAAATGATAAGGGCCGCAACGGGTTATTGTACGGCAATGTACAGGTGCAGGACCGGCTCATGAGAATTCGGGTACATAAATCAAAGACAGACCAAAGGCTAAAGGGGTGGAAATCATATTGGCAGCAGGGGGGTCGCTGGTGACATGCCTGGTGAGGAACTTAGAGAGCTATCTGCGAGTACGACCTGCAGGCGGGGTGCACTTGCTGGTGCATAGAGACGGTGTTCCGCTGACGCGGTACCAGTTTGCAGCGGTGTTGCGCTCGGCTTTAGGAAGGATAGGGTTTGACCCGAAAGAGTACGGAACACATTCCTTCCGGATCGGGGTAGCGACTAGCGCGGCGCAAGCGGGTATGCCAATGGACGTCATACGTAAGATCGGTCGTTGGCGATCAGCAGTGGCTAAGCGCTACGTGAGGCCGGGGTTTGCGCAAATGGGTAACTAATGCATTTAATTTCACCTGCAGATCCACGGAGCCTGAGGAGAATAGCGTGGTTAATAGGACATTCATTCGTGAGATGGGCGGCCAAAAGGGCGCAGGAGAGACCTTACGGTGTACACTTGGGGCTGGCTCCGGAAGGAGTCACCCTGAAATGGATGGGCAGGTCAGGAATGAAATGGGAACACCTCCTGGCGGATCTGCGGCACAAAATATCCACGTCTCGACAACCAGAGGCTATAGTTATTCATCTCGGGGGCAACGACCTGGGGTCCCATTCGGTTAAACAACTGATAGAGATGATTAAAAGGGACCTAGATGCAATTAAGGGGTTGGCACCAGGAACTGCCATTATCTGGTCAGATATTATACCCAGGATCAAATGGCAGAGTAGCAAGCTGTGGGGCAGGGGCAGGAAGAAGATTAATAGACAGGTCGGGGTATGGGCCCAACAGAGGGGCATTCACCAAATCAGGCATGAATGGGCAGACGAGCCTTGCGCCGGCCTGTATAGGCCGGACCAGGTTCATTTGTCCGACATTGGTTACGATTTATTTAACAACGCCATACAGGAAACTCTTGAGCGGGTGCTCTGCAAGGTTCGGCCGCAGCATTAAAGGGGGGAGCCTGGGACAAGTGGGGCACTGTCCCAGTCTGGTGGCGGGGGTACCCGAGTCGGTAGGTAAAGGGGGACCTCGAGGACACGGTCAGGAGGGACCGGAAGTCCTCGGGAAAAGAAAGTGCATGTATTCAGGCGTGGGCGGCCTGGAGGAATGGTCCCCTGGCTTGGTCATGGTGGGGGGCCGGTAAGAGAGTGGCGGACTGGCTTAAACGGCGGACGCTGGTTTTGACGCCCGGAACGCACTAGGGTTGAGAGCACCGACGGCTCGGGTACCGGTAATGTAATTATGTTGATTCATGTTAATTAATGTTAATAAATGCTGCGGCCTTTTGTTTCACCAAAGACGGAGTGCGGTGTGATATGTGGGGCGTTGGGGGGAGGAGACTTTGGGGGGGGGGTGCGGGGGACGGCCACGGAAGTGCAGACTGCCAATGTTAAACGGGGCCGACTCGCCTCGTGCGGGGAGAGCCCCCCCCTTAACATGGCGTCTGCCGAAGGGGGGGACCCCCCCCCACCACCCTACCTTGCGTCCTGGGGCGATCTCCGCGGCGGCGCGCGATGCCCCACAGGCGGGGAGCAGCGGACGTCATCGCGTTGATGACGCGTCGGCGCGGCCGCGCGCGTCATCGACGCGATGACTTCGGCACGGGGTCGCTCAGGAGTCCCGGGGGGGCCTTTTAAGGAGCGGCGAGCGCGGGCCTCGGCCTTTTCGTTGCCCGCGCTCGCCGGTTCCCCACCCACCCACCCAGAGGAGTAAAAGGATGCTGCGAAGTGGCGGAGTCAGTCGGAGAAAAGGGGAGAAGAGGACAAGGTACATCTCGACAATGAAGGGAGGACTTGTCGCAGCAAGGCGGGGGTACCCGAGTCGGTAGGTAAAGGGGGACCTCGAGGACACGGTCAGGAGGGACCGGAAGTCCTCGGGAAAAGAAAGTGCGTGTATTCAGGCGTGGGCGGCCTGGAGGAATGGTCCCCTGGCTTGGTCACGGCGGGGGGCCGGTAAGAGAGTGGCGGACTGGCTTAAACGGCGGACGCTGGTTTTGACGCCCGGAACGCACTAGGGTTGAGAGCACCGACGGCTCGGGTACCGGTAATGTAATTATGTTGATTCATGTTAATTAATGTTAATAAATGCTGCGGCCTTTTGTTTCACCAAAGACGGAGTGCGGTGTGATATGTGGGGCGTTGGGGGGAGGAGACTTTGGGGGGGGGGGTGCGGGGGACGGCCACGGAAGTGCAGACTGCCAATGTTAAGGTTTTACATTACAGACTATTCCAAATTAAGGTCTAGATTTGTCATAAGAACATAAGAAATTGTCATGCTGGGTCAGACCAATGGTCTATCAAGCCCAGCATCCTCTTTCCAACAGAGGCCAAACCAGGCCACAAGAGCCTGGCAATTACCCAAACACTAAGAAGATCCCATGCTACTGATGCAATTAACAGCAGTGGCTAATCCCTAAGGGCCAGATTTTCAAAGGGATACACGTGTACCCCCAGAAAACCTGGCCGAAGTACCCCCTGTGTGTGCCGAGCCTATGTTGAATAGGCTCGGCGGCGTGCGCAAGCCCCGGGATGCGCGTAAGTTCCGGGGCTTTCCTGGGGGGGCATTTGGGGGGCATGTCGCGGCAGTGCATCATTTGGGGGCAGGGCTGCGGGCGTGGTTCCGGCCCGGGGCACTTCAGGGGCATGGCTGAGGCCTCCAAAACGGCTCCCGGGCCTGGGAATCGTGCACCGGCGGCTGGCCCGGCACACGCAAGTTACGCCTGCTTCAGGCAGGCGTAACTTGTACAACAAGAGGTGGGGGGGTATAGATAGGGCTGGGGGGTTGGGTTAGGTAGGGGAAGGGAGGGGAAGGTGGGGGGAGGCGGAAGGAAAGTTCCCTCTGAGGCGGCTCCAATTTCGGAGCGGCCTCGGAGGGAACGGAGGCAGGCTACGCACCGACCCCGGATTTTAATGAAACGCGCGGCTATGCACTTATCTATTAAAATCCCGCGTACTCTTGTTTGCGCCTGGTGCGTGAGCAAAAGTATGCGCGGGCGCAGATTTATAAAATCTACCCCTAAGTAAACTTGATTAATAGCAGTTAATGCTCTTCTCCTCCAACAACTTATACAAACCATTTTTGAACCCAGCTACACTAATTGCAATAACCACATCCTCTAGCAACAAATTCCAGATCTTTCTTGTGCGTTGAGTGAAAAAGAATTTTCTCCGATTAGTCTTAAATGTGCCACTTGCTAACTTCATGGAATGCCTCCTAGTCCTTCTATTATTTGAAAGTGTAAATAACCAATTCACATCTACTCGTTCAATACCTCTCATGATCTTAAAGACCTCTATCATATCCCCCCTCAGCCATTTCTTCTCCAAGCTGAACAGCCCTAACCTCCTCGGCCTTTCCTCATAGGGAAGCTGTTCCATTCCCTTTATCATTTTGGTTGCCCTTCTCTGTACCTTCTCCATCGCAACTATATCTTTTTTGAGATGTGGCGACCAGAATTGTACACAGAATTCAAGGTGCGGTTTCACCAAGGAGCGATATAGAGGTATTATGACATTTTTCTGTTTTATTAACCATTCCCTTCCTAATAATTCTTAATATTCTGTTTGCTTTTTTGACTGTTGCAGGACATCAAATCTTCACAAGAGTGTGCTGTTCTGTTCGTACGTCTCATGCTGAATGACGAAGTGGCCCCTAACCCCTACACTACTATCTAAGCCTCACCTCGCGTTACTAGATGGACCTCCTATAGAGGTATAAATACCTAACTACTATGTGGGCCTTATAGCTAGGTTCTCTCTCTCTCTCTCTCCCTCTCAGTGATTGTACATAGGAATTTACAACAATTCTAGCACTTACCTGAAAGTGCAAAAAAGTTATCACACTCTGTGGTAATATCTGTGCTAAGATAGCACACTTTGCAATAAATAAGCTATTACCATAAAACATACCCCTCTTCCTATCACATGCAATAGTGTGACGAACCCACGGGAAAGGGCATTATGGCTAGTCAGTTTCTCGCTCTCTCTCTCTCTCTCTCTTTCTGTCTCTCTCTCTCTCTCCCTCTCTTTCTCTCTCTCTCTCATAATTGTGGGTCAGGGGGGTTCTTGTGTTCAGTGTGTCATGCATGTGAGAACCGTGTGTCCCAACAGAAAAAAGGTTACTCTACATGGTAAAAATCCCTCTCCTCAGTTGTCACACAGCAGCTGACACCCTGTTCCAGCAGTCAGCAAGTAAACATTGGTACCAAATGGGAAGGTCATTTAGTGTACAACTGAAGCACCAACATTTTTAAACTAAACCTGTCCCCTAGATTCTACAGCAGATATCTGCCACCACTTCTATATATGCACAGAAAATATATATATATTGAATGCAGGTAGCCATACCTGTCCATTGTATACCGATGGTATAGTGAGTGTCAAATGATGGGGCCTGGGGTGGAAGCCTCTATGTCAACTGCCCATGATATGATCTACAGAGAGGAGGCAAAGGAGGCCACTGACTGGAAAACGTGAACCTTAAATAGGACTGCTGCCAGACCACAGGCACCTGCCAAGCAGACCAACCCCATAACCCCTCCACACCGGACATCTGCCACATGCTGGCACTAACCACTTCTCAAACCCATTTCTCTGAATAACCCAACATTGATGGCATTAGGGGGCCATTGCCACTCCATGTTCCTGCCACCCCTGCATCCCCACATTCAGCGGACAGCTTCTTAACACTCATAACCCCCTTCCAAAATTGGAAAGTCTCCTTGGCAGCTGAAGCTCTGGGAACCTTGTGCACCCCCAATTAACTGGGCTATTAGGCCCACTCCAGGTACTATGTGGAAAAGCCTCACGGACGGGGGGAGGTGCGTATTACGTGCAGATCAAACATAGCCCCCCCCCTTCATCTACTACTGCCATCCTCCCCATCGCCTCTTCCCCCCCCCCTCTGTTGATCTGCACCGCCTTTCTACCCCCACTCCCTTATCTTCTCCTTTTCACTGCTTCCCCTCCCCTCTCACTCTGTCCTCCATAAGGACATGTAATTAAGTGTAAATAATGTAAATAAGTGCTCCGCTGTATGCTTTAAATCAAGCGATCAGTAACAGTTCTCTCTTTATTCACTGTTCAATAATTGGGTTTTTTTGCTGCTATCCCTCCTTCTGTCCTATCTTTCTCTCTGCCCTTTAGCCCCCTGCCCTATTTCTCACCCTTTCTCGCCTGCTCCACCTCCCCCCCCCCCCCCGTTCTTTGTAATTTTCTGCCTGCCTCAGTTTTTTTGTAAACCGGCATGATGTGCCCCACGAACGTCGGTATAGTAAAAGTTCTTAAATAAATAAATGAATAAATAAATAAATAAATAAATAAATAAAATAGATGTGAACTCATCCCTAAACATGAGACTGCATACTTGAGGTGTGACTCTGGCAAGTTTTAATCCTCCCCACGCCTCAATACAAGTAATAAATAGTGAGTGGCCTAGGAGGAATGCAAAAGTACTACAGGTGAGCCCATTCATACAGCAGCCCTTACTGTCATCTCTGTGAGGCACCCCTTCTCAAGAGTGGAAGCATTGGAGCACTGGAATCCAAAGCCAGTATGTGCATAATGAATGCACACATACACTGCCTGCTCTGGGGTATGCGCTGATGTGGTAAGGGTGGAACCTATGAGTGCAACATCAATTCACTGAGATTGACAGAGACTAACACAGCACATCACTCTCCAAGATGCACACTGACATACGTATGTGTTGGGTAATGACCGCCTGCAGCACTTCATGCACCTACTTATGGCTAATGCCTATGTTCTTAGACTGATTGTCATCAAACATCATGGATGTCTGTGGCAGTCTATCTCTAACAGCTAATAAGGTGGTCTGAGTCCTTACTCGACATAGAAGATTATCTATACCTGCCCACATAAAAGACATCTGTCAGAGACATATATGAAATGTACTTTGTCTGAGGTACTATTTGGGCCCCTCAAGGCCTCAGGTGGCACTAAATGTATGTCTTGCAAGAGATCAGCACAGAAAGGGCATAAGCCATCATTCCAACCAAATGAGACCTCTGGGAGCAGTAAGCCTATACAATCAGCTTTGTGGCCGGTTTACTATGGAGGCAGCTTATAGGATCCTGAAGTCTTCTGCTGATAATAACTTTTATAGCAATTATGCTATACACAGAGCTGATGATTGAGAGTCTATAAGCATACCTGCCTTCCTCACCACTAATTGTAACAGTCACAAACCCCATATGAGACACACCTTATAGGGAAGCTGCACTTCCATGGGTGCCACAAGTCAGGGCTGTTATGTGGACCAGAAAGCCTCTTACTGTTAACCACCTGAATGTGGATAACTCACCTTGGCCACTGACTTTCCTGCACACTGATCATCCAAGGAGTCTATAGCCTATGCATTTTAAGGGTGCCCACAGAGAGCTTAAGGAGAGTAATCATTATTAGGGGTGTGCATTCGTTTTGAACTTAAATGGAAAACGCAACTTATTTTTTTTTTTTACTTAAAAAAAAGATGAGGCGTAAATGATCGGATTTCCAACTTATTCAACATAGCTATGTTGAATACGTTGGAAATCGCGATTGTTGATCTAAATACAAATTTAAACCCCTCACCCTCCTTAATCCCCCCCCCCCCAAGACTTACCAAAGCTGGCCAAAAGTTCCGTGAGGGCCCTTTCTGTGCTGATCTCTTGCAAGACATACATTTAGTGCCACTTGAGGCCTTGAGGGGCCCAAATAGTACCTCAGACAAAGTACATTTCATATATGTCTCTGACAGATGTCTTTTATGTGGGCAGGTATAGATAATCTTCTATGCCGAGTAAGGACTCAGACCACCTTATTAGCTGTTAGAGATAGACTGCCACAGACATCCATGATGTTTGATGACAATCAGGCGCCGACGTCACGTGATTCCCCTCGGGTTCGCTCCCGGAACCCTTGTTGGGCTCAAAAGAGTAGAGCTGATGTAAACACTCTGCTTGACACTCTTACATGAAGGGGAAGGGGTAGTTGATTGCTAACAGGCAAAGTAGCAATGTATGATGCTTTGCTGAAGCTGGATGCCACTCAATGTGGTGTCCTGGCCTTCTGTAGATGGACATGGAGGATCCTGGGGTAGGTCCTGAAGTATATGTATTGGTACACCATGGCGTAGAGCAAGATTATGGAATACACAGCAGAGCAGCACTATATTCACTACTCTGGGTAGTACATACATTAAAACTTCCCCCGTTTTGTCCCAATAGTGTAATCTACTTTTCAGAAGGTGCGATCTATGACAAAGCGAGTAGAACATAAGGCCTCATTGTACGTCACCTCAGCCAACATGTTGGGAATAGCAAAATGAATGAGAAGCCAGGTCTGGCAACCATATTCCAAATCTCCTGCAGCAAAGACAGAATGGCTGCATCATTCACACCACTGTGACTTGGAGATAACAAGGGCAAGGCACAGCAGATTATAAGACAACATAAGGTTACCTCTGTGTTAGCTTGGCCCTTCAAATACTATCTCCCAACCCTGTCCATGCTAGGGATGTGAATCGTTTTTTGACGATTTAAAAAATTGTCCGATATTTTTTAAATCGTCAAAAATCGGTACAGTGCGCGATACAATAGAAATTTTCACGATTTATCGTGAAAAATTGTTACTCCCATTAGTGTCCACTAAAGGGAGTTATTTGGGGGGAGGGCAGGAAAACCGGCACACCAAAACAACCCCTAAACCCACCCCGACTCTATAAAACTAATCCCTTACCTTCCCCCACCCCCCGAACCCCCCAAAACTTTTTACGAGTATCTGGTGGTCCAGTGGGGGCGCGGGGACCGATCTCCCACTCTCGGTCATCGGCGCCATTTTGACTGCCACTCAAAAATGGCGCCGATGGCCCGATTAAGGAAAAAAACACCTGACCCTTTAAGGATGACCCCTTAGCTTCTCCCACCCTCCTGATCCCCCCCAAAACATTTTTAATTTACCTGGTGGTCTAGTGGTGGTCCCGGGAGCGATCTCCCGTTCTCGGGCTGTCGGCTGCCACTCATAAAGATGGTGCCGATGGCCCTTAGCCTTTACATATGACAGGGTATCCGTGCCATTGGCCGGCCCCTGTCACATGGTAGGAGCACTGAATGGCCGGCGCCATCTTTACAATGGCGACGGCCATCTTTAAATATGGCGCTGGCCAGCCAGTACTCCTATCATGTGACAGGGGCCGGCCAATGGCACAGATACCCTGTCACATGGTAAGGGCAAAGGGCAATCGGCGCCATCTTTATGATTGGCAGCTGATTTCCCGTGAATGGGAGATCGCTCCCGGGACCACCACTAGACCACCAGGTAATTTAAAAATGTTTTGGGGGGATAGGGAGGGTGGGAGAAGCTAAGGGGTCATCTTTAAAGGGTCGGGTGGGTTTTTTTTTAATCGGGCCATCGGCGCCATTTTTGAGTGGCAGCCAAAATGGCGCCGATGGCCCGAGAGCAGGAGATCGGTCCCCGCACCCCCACTGGACCACCAGGTACTCGTAAAAAGTTTTGGGGGGTTCGGGGGGGTGGAGGAAGGTAATGGATTAGTTTTATAGGGTTGGGCCTCACTAAAAAAAAATTAACGATGTGAAGCAGAACCGATTCCGATTCACATCTCCAGCATTCAGATTTTTTTCTCCCTCCAGCCGAACCCGATCGTTAAGACGATTGGGCACACGATTCACATCTCTAGTCCATGCACTATTTTGAGTGACTATATGGATTTGCATATTCTGTTTCAGCTCTTCCAGAATGGAGTAGTGCATCTTGGGTTTCTACCAACTGTGTGCCTGTCACTCAGAAAGAAGCAAAGGCTATCCGTTTATAGCACTCATCAAACCCTGAAGCTGTACCTCACAGCTGCTACACATGTCCTAGCAGAAAAGCTTCAACCTCATTGTATGATAGTACAAGACCATGCCTGCTTACTGTATGTCCTTCTGAGATATACATTGGTGTGACTTGACACACAGAATATGCTAGTACAAATCATGGCCATGCCACAGAATTTGTTTTACCTCTGTGGGGGCTAGACAAACTGTGATTGAAATCCAGGCTGAACAATGACAATGTGATCTGGGAATCCCAGTAGTGTAGATACTAAAAGAATGTGAGTAACAAACACATTTCTACTACTCCAAACGTGAGGCATGGAAAGTAGCCATTTGTAAAGTGAAACCGTAGAAAATGTGTAGTGGCTGGCCACTCACCAAGCTTTGTGGCAAGTGCAATATGTGGCCACACAACTTTAGCAGGCCTTTCCAGCATGGGAAGAGAATGGCAGGCTCTGGTGCTCTAACAGTAAAAGTATTTGTCAAGGTTTCAGTGTTGTTACTTCCCCCATGGCTCCCCTCCCATTTCCCAGCAGGTTGATAGAAACACAGAACCAGATAAGAAATAGAAAAAGAAGCATGTGTCTTACCAACTAGCCAACAGTTGCCATAGAGGCCATCATCAAATTGTTCAAAGAGGCCCGATTGCTTAAGTGTAAAGTAATCATGCGCAGCTCTGGGATACCTGGCCATAACGTGAAGGATGTGCATGCGAGTGTCACAGGCCACATGCACGTTGAGGGAGTAGAAGAGCTTTCTGTTGTGGAAGATTTCCTCCCTGTTAAGTGGAAGTATTTTGGTTATGTGAGTGCAATCGATAGCTCCCACAACATTGGGAAAGTGTTATCCATTAAGTCCTGCCTGTCACAAGGGAATGCTATGTAGCGATCAAGGTGGTCATATATAGCTGTTATATCCTGACCCAGACAGCGGGAAAAAGTGGGTTGGGATATTGCACCAACAACTCCTACTATTTGGAAGGAGCCAGATGCCAGGAAATGCAGGGTGGCCAATAGTTTGGTGTGGTCAGGTAAGTGTGGGACTCTTCTATGACTGGATCCAGATCCCCTTTTATAAACTCATATAATACCAGCATAGCCTGAGAGCTGAGGCGATACCTGCTTACCAGATAATCTTCTGGCTTGCCCAGCAAAGAGGTTTGTGGAGGGAATATGTGCTCCCTGTACCTTCTCCGTTGTGGCCGCATGCCTGCCAAGTGCTGTCATGGGCCACAACACTCTCCCTGTGGGGCCAGTGCCTCAGGTTGTAGTACAGGGAATTCCTTAGGAGGGCTAGGAACTATCCTTGCCTGTTCTGGTACTTGTTGTTGTTGGGCTTCTTCTTCTTGTTTTTGGCTGCAGCCAAGAATGCAGTATGTCCTCACAAGTACACTTGCCACAAACATAATGGGGTAGATTTTAAAAATTTGCGCGATCGCGTACTTTTGTTCGCACACCAGGTGTGAACAAAAGTACGCTGGATTTTATAAGATACACGCATAGCCGCGCGTATCTTATAAAATCCAGGGTCGGCGCGCGCAAGGGGATGCACATTTGTACAACCTGCGCACGCCGAGCCCAGCACGCGCTGCCTGTTCCCTCCGAGGCCGCTCCGATTTCGAAGCGGCCTCAGAGGGAACTTTCCTTCGCCCTCCCCCCACCTTCCCTTCCCTTCCCCTACCTATCCCACCCCCCCCCCCCGGCCCTATCTACACCCCCCCCTACCTTTGTCGGCAAAGTTACGCTGATGTAGACAGTCAAATATTCAGCTGAAAACATAGCCATTTAGGTTTAGATGAATATTCTAAAGATAAGTGGCTAAAATTAGATGTCCATCTAACCCACTCAGCATGAGTTTCAATACTGATATCATGGGGTCAATTTAAACCTTTTTTATGGTCAGTATGCAGCATTATTTTACATTTAATTGCTGGAAAAGATCATATCAGTCAATCTTATTAACCAATGCTTTTCAAATAAAGTAGAGATGTGTGGCTGCATATCATTCATTTTAAATTTGGCCCTCTGCTTTTAAAAGATTGATAAATTACCTGGTTGCCCTTTTCACTTGTAGCATGTAATACAAAATATCACATTAACATTTCCCACTATCTTCGTCACCGGTCTTCAGAAATTTTTGTTGAGAAAGGAAGTCTTTATACCATTTTTTCATAAGGAAATGAGTATTCTTATGATACTAACATGGTAATATTCTATTTAAGAAAACATGCAAAAATATTAAATCGGTATATTTACTTCAGTTATGGTCAGTTTAAAGGTACTTTTTCTAATTTCCTCATCCTTGTATTTACTATGGCTCATCATAGGAAAATTACAGTGGCTGTCTTGATATCATGGAACTCATCTGATGGTCTCCCATAGCTCGATACAGACAGTCCCATCTTTATGGATTTTTTAAAAATGAAAACGAAGAGAAAATCTTTCTAAAATAAAAAATAGCACCCTAAGGGCTTAATGAATCAGTGCCTAAATTGGCTAAACTAAAAACAATATTAAGTTACTTCTACTTTAGCTTTTACTTAAGATTATATTTTGAGTAAATGCTGCATATTATAAATTAGCTTACAATACAAAATATTTGACATGAATGAATTATGAGGTACTGTTTAAACAATGCCAAATTGTTCTAAACAGCCTCCTGCTGACAGTGCTTAACTAAAGTCAACAAAGCCAGGATGAGGCTTACTGGTATTGTTTGTTGAAATATTAATCGAGATTTCAGCTGTTAAAATGATAAATTCTTTAATAAAGTAGCCTTTTCTTCAGCTACGTTTCCAGTACTCTTTGTTGTGTCCATGTTGGAATATTCCCAAAAGACAGATTAAATCTTACAAAAGATATGGTTTATAAAATGTAAAACGTTGCATTGCATCCCTGAAGCTTTTAAAATAAATCAGCAACATTTGTCCACAAATACTCAGCATTTTTTCCTATAAGATTTGTTCATTTACTTTTTTTTTAAACAAATCTTCATACTTCAGTATTTTGATGTATTCTTTTTTATCTTGGCATTTTAAGATTTTATAATTGCATACTTCTACTTTAAAAATATAAGCAGAGAGCCAAAATTCATAAGTAACATTGTTGTTAAATTTAGATGGAAGACCCTATGACTATAATTGCTTGGCAAAGGGATGTTATGCCATTCCCTGCTTGCACACTGATAATCCAAACATTGTATAGAGAAAATGCCACTTCAATTTTAAGGTTTTTTTATGTGACACGGCATATTAAATCTGCCAAGCAGTGGACATTCTGGCAGCAAGTAATCAAAATGAATTATGATGCTATTTGACAGCTAACAATGTAGACAAACTCATGACATTGGTGAGCAAAGGGGAAAAAAGATACCAAAAGAAAGAAAATATAATCTATATTTCCAGACAGGTAAACAAACACAACTAGATTGTATTTAATCTATAGACATTGACTGGTCAATAGTAAAATATTGAGTGGTGCGGGCAGCAAGAAGTTAGCAGAGTAAACTTACCGGGCAAACTTTAGCCAGGATTTACAGCAGGAAACAAGTCCCACTGAATATACCCATTTTTATTTATTTATTTATTTGCTTGTTTATTTATTCTTTAAAAAATGTGTTACCTTCCCTTTCATAGTTCAGGGCAGGGTACAAAAAATGCCTAGAACCCTCGACATGAGCTTCATAAACATACAGTTTTACAAGAGATCTTTATAAATGAACTGAAAGAAGTGGGTTATCAAAGTATTTTTGAATAACTTTGTGTCCCTTATGGATCTCAGTTCAGCCGATAAGGAGTTCCATATGGTGGGGCCTGCGATTGAGAAAGTACGTTCACGAGTCACATCCAGGTTGTGTATTTGTAAGACGGAACATCAAGGAGGCCCTCATTTGAGGATTGCAGGATCTGGGTTGGTGTGTAGAACTTCAATGTACCAGTGATCCAAGAGGATGAAATATTGTTAAGTAAGTTGTATACAATAGGGATGTGAATCGTGTGATCGATAGTCTTAACGATTGATTTTGGCTGGGGGGGGGAGGGAAATCTGATCGTCATGTTTTTTTTTGTTAAAAAATCGTAAAAAATTGTAAATCGGGGGAGGGCGGGAAAACCAGCACACCAAAACAACCCTAAAACCCACCCTGACCCTTTAAAACAAACCCCCCACCCTCCCGAACCCCCCCCAAAATGTTTTAAATTACCTGAGGTCCAGTAGGAGGGTCCCGGTGCAATCTCCCGGCGCAATCTCCCGGAGCAATCTCCTCACTATGTCATAGTGAGGGCAAAAGTAGCGCCGGCGCCATTTTGAATATTGGCAATACGGTGCGAGTGCAGGAGGTCGCTACCGGACCCCCGCTGGACTTTTTGCAAGTCTTGTGGGGGTCAGGAGGCCCCCCAAGCTGGCCAAAAGTCCCTGGGGGTCCAGCGGGGGTCCGGGAGTGATCTCCTGCACTCGTGATGTCGGGTGACAGGAACCAAAATGGCGCCAGTGCTACCTTTGCCCTGTCATATGATAAGGTCAAAGGGCCACCGGCACCATTTCTATTAACGCAGCCGTGGCCCAAGAGTGGGAGATCGCGGGAGATTGCGCCGGGACCCCCCCCCCCCCCACTGGACCTCAGGTAATTTAAAACATTTTGGGGGGGTTCGGGAGGGTGGGGGATTTGTTTTAAATGGTCGGGGTGGGTTTTAGGGTTGTTTTGGTGTGCCGGTTTTCCCGCCCTCCCCCCTCCCCCAATTTATGATTTTTTTACGATAAATCGGGGGAATTGCTATTGTATCACGGCTCTAATGATTTTTGATGATTTAAAATATATCTGACCATTGTTTTAAATCATCAAAAAACGATTGACATCCCTAGTATACAATGGTTGCAAGTTTGTACTTATCCAGTGTGAGATAGGAAATCAGTGTATAGAGAATAATACAGGGGTAATGTGATTGTGAATTGGATTTCCAGTGAGGAAACAAGCAGCAGAGTTTTGTAGTATGTATAAAGTGAGTATGACATAAACAGGAAGTCCAAGATAGGGTGAATTACTAGGGATGAGCATTAGTTTCAAACTAAATAGAAAAACAAAACAAATAGGAGGCCCAAAATAAATTGCAGGGGCACAACAAATTAAATGCATCCAATTTCTTTCAAGTGCTTGAAATAGAAAGATTTCTATAAGCTATAATAGTCAATGGACTCATAGGGAGAACAACAGGTGCATGTGCATAGTTAGAAATTAATACAGGGTAGAGCAGGCATTCAGCAGAGAAGGGGAAGGTGAGCATGTTGTAAAGGAGATGAAAGGAATGAGATATCACTGCAAAGCATTTTGCTAGTCTGACCTATCCCTGTGGACAGGGTGAAATGTCGCTGATCTTACACACTGAGGGGTAGTTTTCAAAGGGGTATGCACGTAGGATACGCACGTACCCCCTCGAAAACCTACCCCAAACCCCCCCTGCGCGCGCCGAACCTATTTTGCATAGGCTCGGTGGCGCGCGCAAGTCCCGGGATGCGCGTAAGTCCCGGGGCTTGCATGGAGAGGTGTGCCGGGGGGGGGCGTGTCGGGGGGCGTGGCGGTCGTGACGCGCCGTTTCGGGGGCATGGCGCGGGTGACGCGACGTTTTGGGGGCGGTGCCGCGGGCGTGGTTTTGGCCCGGGGGCGTTCCGGGGGTGTGGCCGCACCCTCCGGAACAGCCCCCGGGTCGGGTGATGGCGCGCCAGCAGCCTGCTGGTGCGCGCAGATTTACGTCTGCCTCCGGTAGGCGTAAATCCGTCGATAAGGTAGGGGGGGGGGTTTAGATAGGGCCGGGGGGGTGGGTTAGGTAGGGGAAGGGAGGGGAAGGGAGGGGAAGGTGAGTGGAGGGCAAAAGAAAGTTCCCTCCGAGGCCGCTCCGAAATCGGAGCGGCCTCGGAGGGAACGGAGGCAGGCTGCGCAGCTCGGTGTGCGCAGGCTGCCCAAAATCGGCAGCCTTGTGTGCGCCAATCCCGGATTTTAATGGATTCGCGCGGCTACGCGTGTATCTATTGAAATCCCGTGTACTCTTGTTCGAGCCTGGTGCGCGAACAAAAGTACGCACTTGCACAAAATTATAAAATCTACCCCTGAGGGTATCAGAGATTTGCTCTGCAGTGCTTCTCAAGACATTGTCTGTGTGAAAGCATAGCACTGAGCTCTCTCTGAGTTCTTGGTAAAGTTTCTTGCTGTGGCATTTTATATAATCTCACTGTGCCAGTCTATCAACATCATACAAGAGAGGAAAGCAAAGCAGTGAGGTGGTGCTGCAACACAATATCTGTGTCTCATTGCAGATTTGTATTGCTTCCCTTGCAGTTGCTGTTCTGTTTTTCCTTTCTGGTGATTGAAGGCTTAGGTACACTTGAGATTACTCATTTATTCTCTGTTTTTCTGGCAGTAGGCACAGTGTGGGCAGTGTGCACTAGGCAGTACTGGGCATAAGTGAGAAGTGAGGACAAGACAGAGTGTAGCATAACAGGCTATATCATGAAGCCTGTCTGTGTCAGAGAAATAGTGCAGATAGTGTGAAACTCACTGTTTGCCTGGCAGTGGACACAGTGAGAGCAATGGGCACTAGTCAGTGGACATTACAATACCACTGAAAAATCTTAAATCTTTGTTGTAGTATTCACAATCCCGGTGCCATACAAACAATCATGTCAGGAACAGGAAAAGGCAAAGCAGATGAAATAAATTTAATTGTGTCCAAAATTGGGCAGGTTGGCACTGTCACTGGAAGAACCCAAAAAGTAGTCCTGCAACTGAATAGGGATTCCTTCTGGACTTCTAATGCAACAGGAGCAAGCTCTATTCCAAAGAAACTGGCATATGGAGATGATGATGTGCCACTGCAGCATGCAGATGACAGTGAGTGAATTTCTCTCCAATCTTCTCTTTTCAAACAGATGGAAAAGGTTGCAGCAGTTGATGCAGCGAAATCCATATTTTCCTCCACTGATTCAGATGAAGAGTCATTGATTGGCTTGTCTAACTCAAAAGATATTGAAAGTATACTGGAAGAGGAAAATTATGGAGGCATGTAGAGTGTTAGTGTCATCATCCAGTTCTAAGATGGGGGTGAGAGGGCAAAATGTGGCTATGGATGAAGAACAGGAAAGATAGAGACTGCAACTGATAGGGATGTGAATCGTTTTAGGACGATTAAAATTATCGTCCGATAATTTTAATATCGTCTTAAACCGTTATGGAACACAATACAATAGAGATTCTAACGATTTATCGTTATAAATCGTTAGAATCGTGAGCCGGCACACTAAAACCCCCTAAAACCCACCCCGACCCTTTAAATTAAATCCCCCACCCTCCCGAACCCCCCCCCCCCCCCAAATGAGTTAAATAACCTGCGGGTCCAGCGGTGGTCCGGAACGGCAGCGGTCCGGAACGGGCTCCTGCTACTGAATCTTGTTGTCTTCAGCCGGCGCCATTTTCCAAAATGGCGCCGAAAAATGGCGGCGGCCATAGACAAACACGATTGGATGGCAGGAGGTCCTTCCGGACCCCCACTGGACTTTTGGCAAGTCTTGTGGGGGTCAGGAGCCCCCCCCCAAGCTGGCCAAAAGTTCCTGGAGGTCCAGCGGGGGTCAGGGAGCGATTTCCCACCGCGAATCGTTTTCGTACGGAAAATGGCGCCGGCAGGAGATCGACTGCAGGAGGTCGTTCAGCGAGGCGCCGGAACCCTCGCTGAACGACCCTCCTGCAGTCGATCTCCTGCCGGCGCCATTTTCCGTACGAAAACGATTCGCGGCGGGAAATCGCTCCCTGACCCCCGCTGGACCTCCAGGAACTTTTGGCCAGCTTGGGGGGGCCTCCTGACCCTCACAAGACTTGCCAAAAGTCCAGTGGGGGTCCGGAAGGACCTCCTGCCATCCAATCATGTTCGTCTATGGCCGCCGCCATTTTTCGGTGCCATTTTGGAAAATGGCGCCGGCTGAAGACAACAAGATTCAGTAGCAGGAGCCCGTTCCGGACCGCTGCCGTTCTGGACCGCCACTGGACCCGCAGGTTATTTAAGTCATTTGGGGGGGGTTCGGGAGGGTGGGGGATTTAATTTAAAGGGTCGGGGGTGGGTTTTAGGGGGTTTTAATGTGCCGGTTTTGCGATTTTACGTTTTTTCGATTTTTCACGATTTTTCACGATATTTTACCCCTCCAAACGGCAACAATACGATTCCCTCCCCCTCCCAGCCGAAATCGATCGTTAAGACGATCGAGGACACGATTCACATCTCTAGCAACTGATGCCTCTGATATTGTTCTCACTCTGCCTCAACTCCAGTGCGTGCATCCTCCGCTAAGTATGTAGAGAAGGAATCATAGAGGAAATCCATGATCTGAAGAAATTTCCAAATAAGGGACGACCCATAATTTGCAAAGTGCAAGCACTGTACAAAGGGTATAAGTCATGGGAAACAAATGGGACACTTAACCAATACTGGCATGCATTATCACCTACAGAAGCAGCAGCCCTTAGTACTGGCTTCTGGGGCGGGTGGAAGTGGTAGAGTTATATCAGGGACACCTTCTTCCAGACAGAGTAAATTGGCAGAAAAAAATGTTCCCCAAGATGATCTCATGCCCTCAATCCCTTCCAGCAGTCAGGTGACAAGCAAGCAGCCCCTGCCAAGCATCAGAAGTGACAACCTATGATGGAAGAAATGGGATGGGTTTCAATAGCAATGTCCTGGGGCAGGAGACAAACAGCACTCAAAGTTATAACAAGGAGCATTGCTGAAATGATTGCCCTTGATAGCCAGCTCCTGCAACTAGTAAAGAATGAGGACTTACTGCGTTATACAAAGCTGGCTTTCACACATTATAAAGTCCCCTCCAGAACCATCTTTAGTTGGGCAGTCATCTTCAGTCTATACAAACAGTGATGTATTTGCATCCAGAAGCTGCCGGCTAAGGCAGAGGGGAAAAGCGTGCATTTCTGGACCTCCATGAATGATACACACTCTTATCTCCCTCTTATTGCACACTGGTGGGATCTGATAAAAGCAAGGGCAAGCAGCAGCTCTAGCAAGGATGGAGGAACAGGGTACAGATGGGCATTGATGCACATTCAGTCAATGGATGAGTCCCATTCCTCTGCAAATATTCTATTAGCAATAAGACAGATGTTGGAGGGTTGGCAGCCAGACAGGAGAGCCAGGAGTTAAAATACTGATTTCTTTATGACAGATAATAGAACTAATACTGTAAAAGCACTGCAAGATTGGAAATATGATGTTTTGAACACACTCTGCATCTGCTTGTGAAGGATGCCCTAGGACTGGGGTCTGAAAGCTATGATAAATAATTCTTGGCAGAGCTTTTGGATAAGCGCAGGAAAACTGTAGGGCACTTCCACAGAAGTGTAAAGGCAGGGCAGCTTCTCTGAGAGAAACAATAGAAAATCAGAACGCCTCTCAAGTGCCTCATTATAGATATTGGCACCCATTGGAATTCAACGTACCTGATGCTGGCGAGGTTAGTGGAGCAGCAGACACTTATTCATATTCTTTCTCAAGAGGAAGTGATTGGTGTGAATTTCTCCTTGGGGCAGTGATGAGGCAACTGATAGATATCTGAAGCAGAGGTGTTGCAGTTTGTGGACTTCTTGCAGCATCAAGAGCAGGAGAGGCTGATACCTCTGACAGAAAATAGCATATACAAGCTTGCTACTCTGCTTGATCCCCAGGTAAAAATGAATATTGCCCCGGAGTCAGAGTGTCTGACACAAATGACAGATGCTGGAACAGTTGGTGTGTCAGGAGGAGCACCAGAGACATGACTAGAGTAGGGGTGTAGCACAAGAGGGTAGTGCAAGCAGGAATAGCACCCAGACAACTAGCACATCCTCCCCCATCACAATATGTCATAGCCACATTGCCTGCAAAGAAATATCTTTTCTGGCACAGGCTAGAGCAAAAACAGCTGGCAGGAAAGGATTTCAGCCACCCCAAGCAAAGGACAGCTCTGCACCAAAGATCTGTGACATGCTATCTACCAGAGCTCATAGAGGACCCTGACAGAGATGAGCTTCCATATTGGGTACATAAGTTCTCAATACGGCAAGACCTATCCAAAGTGGAACAGCGGTATCTATCTTTCCCACCAACCAGTGTTCCCAGTGAATGTGCCTTTACAATTACAGGAAACACTGTGAGCCCTCATCACTCCAGATTGGCACCACAGCTAATGGAAATGCTGCTATTTCTAAAATGCAATCTCCCTTTGCTTGGATTTCAAAAATTCTCATGTGAGTGGCAAGATGATTAATAACACATTGAAGGCTTTGTTGCACTGTACCTACCACCAGCACTTGCATGAGACTCATATACTACTCCAGGGCTCTCAATGTTTTTACCTAGGGACCTGCTACTTCAAATCTCTCTGCCTTACCTCTAGTACCACCCTCAAATATCATTTCCTACTGTGTGGCTAATCATACTATCACAATTACCCAAAAAATGTGCAATGGAAACATTTTTTTAAAGATGACAGTGGGCTCAGAGTGTTTCCTATAATTGAACATTCTTTATTACTGGACAATGTATAGCATTGTTGCCCCAGAACAAACACATCATATTAGCATAGCTATACTTAACAAAATAAATGATAACCAATATCTACCAGTATAAAGTCCACACAAACTTAAAACAAAAGTGATTTAGATGTATCAAATGGAAGCAGGAACACTTGTCTGCCACAGTTCATTTAAAATTAGTATTGCAAGTAAGGCAAGAAGGTGAAAATTAGCAGAGTTTTAAGTTAAACAAAATATATCACAACTTTATTATTCTATTCGGTTAAAGCATAATCTCCTCTGGAGAATCAAAGTTATTTATTATCCTTGTTGTGTGTGACATTTGTACTGGCAGAGTAAAGAATCCCAAATTTTACATAAAGACCTCTTAGTTGCAGTCATAGATTAAGAAAATCCTTCCTCCATTGTCCAGATGACTTTGCAAGATCAGGAACAAATAACAGTTTCCTATCATAGTGAGAAAATGCTACTTTGATTTTTGATTTGAAAGAAAGTCCAATTCTTAAGGATAGCTCAAAGGGTCTGAGAAGCTTTGCATCTTTTAAGAGCCGTGAAGAAACTCTGTGAGTCCATTCTATTTCCATGGGCTACATGAACTGAATTCCCAAACGTATAAGTATAAATTTAACCAAAAAGATAATCATTTCCATACACTTAATGCCTTTTTGAAGTCCAAGAATATGAATATTAGAGATGTGAATAGGAACCGGAACGCGTGGCTGGGGTCCGCTAGTTATATATGTAAATGTAATTGGGTACCCATGGGCCAGTATGGAGAAAAATCCCCCGGGCCACTATTTTTCCTCAATCCACCCCTGGGTCACCTACAATCTAAGATGTGGCCCTGAAGAAAGTCCCAGAGCTTTTAGTTACAGCGGAAAACAGACTTTCTATTATGGGGAGCACTGTGCCACTGACGCAGACAAGATTGTTCTCTGAAAACTCTTTTTAGAGTCTCTTCCCTCTGCTCTGTGGACTCCTTTATATCTCCAAATGGAAGCACCCTTAAGTTTCCTTGTAGAAGAAGCATAAAAGCTATATGTCATTTGTCAGAAAAGAAAGTCTGCCCCTAGGGAGCAAAATATCGATAAGAAGAAGAACCATGTATCCACCATGAGTCAGAATCCAAAGATAGACTTTGAAACTAACCCCCTATCTTCTTATTCTAAGTCTGACAGGCCCTCGATGCCTCCTCCACAGGAGCAATCTGATGGCACAGCAGCTATTCAAGAAAAGGACTCAGGAGATTTGCAGCTACCCAATAGGAATTGCAATGGGAGGCAACAGCAAAACTACAACCAGATACCTTCTGTGGAAAAGCAGCTGGCCAAGCTGACAATGTCATCCATTGACCAAAACCACAGTGGGCCCACTATGTTCGAGAACATTCCCCAGAAAAAAAGAGAAAAAGTCTGAGGAATCTGAGAGGCACCAGATTTAGCACACAAAAAGATAGCTCCAGTACCTTTGGGTACTCCTGTAGCATGAACTGACTAACCAATCCTGTATTTCCTCCATAGATCTCTACTGTAAGTGCCCAGGAGATTTCCTTGTTTAAACCCAGATGTGCCCATAGTTCTATAGTACCAGGAGACATCCAGCCACAGGAGGGTTCTGCACCCCTCCTGGATTGTCAAATTGAAGCCTCAGGGATTCCACTACCGACCCCCTTCCGAATACAAGATGTGTTCAGTTGTGAGGGGCTCCCAGATATGGGTTATGAGGTCACCCTAGTCACTCAGAGCTTGTTTGACAAGCTCTCTGCTTCTTTTGAGAACAGGTCCACTCCAAGAGTTAGTCCCATATGAAGTGGACCTAGGGGCCTGGGGAAGAATGCATGTGGAGGTCAGAGGAAAGGCATGGCTCACCTTTCAGATAGGGAAGATGAAAGTAAAGCATCCATTTCTGATCACCTAGGCACCCAGTGAGGAATTCCTAATTGGGAATTAACTCCCCATGATACTCTCCCCATCCTTGATTATGTAAATGAGGTCATGTGTACTCAGGTCAGGTATCCTCTCCTGCATGGAAGAGTGGCTCAAAGGGGGAAGGAGGCCCATAGTTCATGCTCCATAGAGCAGAAAGAGATTACCCTCAGAATAAATTACCAGAGATCAGCAGATCCCTTCTTAATAATACTTTGATACAGACAGCACTTAGAGGGGGGAGATAATAACAACAATGTTATCCTCTTGAAAAAGGAGGCCATACTTGGCATTTTCCTAGATACAAACCGAATAGAGATTTTCCTCAACCAAACCTCACCTTAAACTGAGCAGAGTCAAGCAGTCTCAGTAGCTCAGGATGTAAATCCACTTGTAACCAAAACCACACACCTGGTTCACCACAGAAAGCTGACCAACATGCACTGGAGTGAAGATGCCATTTCAGTGACTGTCCAGCTAGGAGACACATAAAACATGCAAGTACCCCTGATGCTCAGTAGTGATAACTTCTTCATGAGCAAGTCCCTCTTCTGCAAAGTGAAAGGTAAGATAGAACTGGTGCAGTAAAACACAGTAATACTTTGGTAGAGTTATCCAAACACAAAACGAAAGTGCAAGTGGGAACATGTAACATAGAGCTGAAGTTAGGTAGTGAAACCTTCAAACATAACTTCTCTATAATTAGAGGTTTAGATCACTGATGTATTTAGACTCAAACTGCCTCATCAGATTGTGAAGCTATGTTGATCTAGTGAATTATTTTGTCTGGAGCAGACTGGAAGATGATTTTGTAAGCAGCCCCGACATTCCCAAATTACAGGTCTGGCCAGGCAGTCCCACAGGTATGCAATGTGGTGAGTGATGAGAAAGCCTACATCCCTAGCAAGGTACAAAATTATCCCCTCAAAATCAGAATAACCAAAGGTCAACAAATGTTAGACAAGTTGGCTTTTTTTCCTCTGAACACCAGATTTTTAGAATCTGGGTTGTCTATGGGAGCCACACCTTGTATGGAGGTATCAGACACAGTACTGTACCTGTTAGTGATGAATACTAGCCTAAACTGAATTGCATTGAGAGATGAAGAACCCCTAAGTTACCTAATTGGTTAATCTTTTCCTGATTTAGAGTTAAACCTGCTGGTCATAGGTAAATTATCTGTGAACATTGAGGTATACTCTGGTAAAGATCCCCCTGAGTGGTACAAAATGCTGTCTAAATATCTTATCAACAGTTTATTTGGCCATATGCTGATCAAACTTCTAAGGATCAACTGGAAAATGATTCCCTCCTACTGTCAAGGGATCTTGATGGAAGTGAGACAGGCAAAATCCAGGCTGAAGGAGTCTGAACAGTTCAGACTCACTCCATCATTGAGGAGATAGAAGAGTGAGTGGAGATAGCTCTGAATGAACCCTTCCCCAGGTTTGAGGAGACAGTAAGCAATCAGCTCATGGAAGTGGATGCTTGCAGGAGCCCAGCAGAGAGAGAGATCAGTTAAAATAACTTTATATAAATATAAAGATATCTTTGCCATCGATGCCTATGAGCGTGGCCTGACTGAATTATATGTCACTCAAGTGCCAACACAGCCAAAAAGCAAGTCAGTTTTTGTACACCAATTCAAAATATCGCTAGCTTCCTACAAGTCAGTGCAAGAAGCCTTAAGCAAAAGTATGCCGTTATCCAGGTGGCCCTTGGCCCAACTAGATCAGAATTTAATCAGAATTCAGGGAGCCAAATATTTCACCAGCCGTTATTTGACCTCATGGCTCTGGACAGTCCCTATAGATCCTGAGGATCAGTATAAATTGGCTTTTTCCTTTGGGAGGAGTCAATACACTTGGAGCAGAGCACCTTTTGGATATCTGAATTCACCAGCAGATTTCAACATTTTCCTACACAAAGCATTACCTGATGCATATGCTAGGGGAACCTTAGTGTACATGAATAACATCTTAATTAAGAATACCACATTCCATAAGTACCTGTAAGAGATTGAACATATTTGGCCCAGCTGCAAGTGGTGGGAGCCAAGCTGTCCCTCTCTAAAGGGCAGTGGTATAGGAAGTCACTTAACTACTTAGGATATGAACTCTCTGCAGAGGGTCTACATCCACAAAGGAAAAGAATAGAAGTCTTACAAAAAATGAAAATACCATCTCTCTGAAAGTGTTCCATTCTTTCCTGGGAATATGCAAATATTCATGACAGTTCATAGATCAGTCTGTCAAGATCACACAGCTTATAGTAAAACTCCTGAGGAAGGATGAACTTTGGCTATGGGGTCCTGAGCAGCAAGCATCCATGGATGAGTTGAAGGGACTCATGGGTAAAGCTTTCTGTCTCATTTATCTGAAAAGTAGGAGGAGCTTATTCCTGGAATTCGCCTTCACTCCACAGTACATGAGTGCTGTCTTGTACCAGAAATATGATACTGACCGGCGAGTCATAGCATATGCCAGGAAATCTCTGACAGAGGTGGAAAAGAAATATTAGAAGTGTAAGAAATCCCTGCTAACCACAGTATGGGCTCTTCAATACTTCAGAAGCTATGCATAAGGGGAGAAACTAATAGTAGAGACTTGTCATCAGTCCATAGACCTTTCAGCCAGTGACTGAATCAAAGCCAGCAGCAAAATCACTTCCTGAACACTCACTCTTAAAGGTTGGCCACTTGAGATGTGATATGCCCAAGGACATAAAAGTGTTGTGGCTCAAAATTTAGCCAAATTACACAATTATATTGCTGAAGAAGAACTGGAGTTGATCTCAGTAGCTGAAACCAAAACAATAAAACCTTACCATCATTACGCCTATGACAAAGAATCGGGCAACCGTTTTCCTAAAGCATATGTTGAAGGTTGTGCTTTCTGCAGGGATAGTGACCATTAATTTGCAGCCAGAGTTGGAATAGCATGGGAGGAGAATCACACCCGTGGTCCCCTCAGCTATACTCTGGGATCCAAATGAAATCAGTATGCAGAGCTCACCGCAGACTGATGCCTGTGCCAATGGCTGTACAGCATGGTTTGCAGACCATTGTAATCTGCACAGATTCTGACTATGTCAAACATAACCTCATGAGACATCTGCCTAACTGGAAAGTGAATCAAATGTTCAATTCTAAAAAGAAACCTGTCAAACACTGCAAATTGATTCAAGCCTTAGATAAGTTAATGCAAGAAAAAGAAATGACAGTCTACTGGAAAAAAAGGTAAAAGGTTATTCCAAAGTCATGGGTACAGACAAGGCTGGCAAAGGCCTTGCAGACAAACTTGCCAGGGAGGGTGCCACATCCGTTAGGCTGTGGCAAATGAAAGAGTCTCCCATATTAAATGTGAAAACAGTCACCAAGCATCAAGCTAAACAGGCCATTATCCCCACACTCCAGTGGTGTAACAAAATGCCTGCCTTTGTCCTAGTGAATGCCCAGAGAGGAGATCCTGCCCAGGGAAAGTTGTATGCCTTCATTCAGACTCCTGATATGAATCCCCTCACCAAAGAAGATTGTCAGACAGATGAGGAGTTACGGTTCCTCTATGCTTCTAGAAATTAGTTTCAGATAGTAAAAGATTTACTGATAAGGACCAATAAGAATGGAATCATACAGTGTGTAGTCCCACATTCCCATAGGGGGATCATGCTACAGCATGCCCATGATGAGCCATGTGCCAGGCACTGAGGTGATCAGAATCCTTATGATGCCCTGAAACATGTGGCCTTTTGGCTGCATATGTACCAGAATGTGAAATCATACACAAAAGTTTGTCTCACCTGCTATATATAGGTTCCTGCCCACTTCACCCTCACACAAAGCACCTTTACAGATCCAAGGCACTATCCTGCCCTGGTCTTATATTGAAATAGATTGAGTTGGGCCTGTTGTCAGATCTTCAAGAGGTCACAAATATATTCTCACAGTGACCTGTCTGTTTAATAACTGGGTAGAGTGTATACACGACCCTAACAATACTGCTGAAAGCACAACCACCCTTCTCTTGACTCATGTGTTCATTCGCTGGGATCTGCCTATGAAAGTAGACTCAGACCAATGCCCACATTTTACTGGACAGGTGATTAAGCATATGTGGAAACTGTTGGGTGTTAAAAGTAAGCTCTGCATATCATATCACCCCTATTATAAGGACAAGTAGAGAGAATACAGAAAACCAAAAACAGCATTCTAAAGAAGTATGTGTCCACATCAGGTAAGGACTGGGATGTCAAATTACCCCTAGTGTTAATGGCTATCTGAGCCATGCCACACCATACTACAGGGTTCACCTCTTTTGAGATGATGACAGGAAGGAAATGACCTTACCTTCACATTTGCTTTACGGGACGAAAGATGCTAATTTGGCTAGTGCTACAACTGTATATGAATATGTTACCCATCTGCAGAAACATTTGTAAAACACTTTTGCCTTTGCCCAAAAGAATTTGGAGATGAATGTCAGAGGTAGAAAGGCCTATTATGATTTTAAAGCTATCTCTAAAGAGTATAAATTTGAAGACAAGGTCTTTTACTATAACTATAGTAAAAACAAAGCCAAAGAAAGCAAATTTTTGCGCAGCTGGAAAGAACCTTTTGTAATTGTGGATAAAGTCTCACCAATCATGTATCTTATTTGAATTAAGACAAATTCTGATGGTGAAGATGTCCTTACATATGTCCACATTAATCAGCTGAGACCTTGTCACCCTCGTAAATTTGTGGATCAAATTGCTGTGTCCAGTGACACTGACATTAACAATAAAGTAGAAGAGTGGTTCTATACTGTTTTTCAGATGAAGATCCAATCCCTGAGGGTGATCATCCTAGTGCTACTGATGATAGGAGCAGAAGCTGCCATGCTGATTAAGCCTGGTCCCTCCTCCAGCATTGTAATGCAAGACACCCTGACTTCCTCGTCATGTAGTCACAGATTGTCACCCAGAAAGTCTTTGGTTGCTGGACCCTCAACATGTGATCCTGAATCATTTTAACCTCAATAACATGCATTTGCCTGCAATTAAGCTTGGTTTAAGAATCATCTGAAATATGCTATCCAGAACGCTCAGAACATTCTGAGCCAACTGGACAAAATTACAATCCAGTCCAATAGAAAAGACTTAGACCAACACAAAATGTTTATTGGACTAATTCCTGGATCCAATATATTTTCTGCCCTGGGTTCCCTCTTTGGTGCATCCATGTCCATTGCATATGCAGTTTCCGTCAAAAAACATTTGCAGAACATGGTTAAAGAGTTGCAGGATGATATGACAAGTATCTCTAAACAGATATGACAACCAACAAGAACAGTTAACTTCTCAAGATAAAACACCAAGTCACACTGTCACCTTGGTTAACCAACATACGCAAGCGATTGAGCATAACTGAGAGGACATTACCACCATTAAAACAGTCCTGAGTGAGGATGACACTTTTATCTAGCCCATTCAAATGTTCAATTTTGACTTGTTTAGAGAGCTGGGACAGAGCAGGAGTAACTTAATGAAAGGGCAGATTCCAACCTATTTAGTCTTTCCAGATGTCAATACAGATGCTTTCACTAAAATTACCTGAAGAAACATCAGCCTAGCCAGGTTCAAATTGCTTATCATCTGGGTAATGCTATACCTCTGTATGTGGACAATGAGAATATAGAGGTTGCCTTTCATTTTACCTGACAATGTTTACCAATTGAAACAAGTAATTAATGTAGGTACTTGGACAAACAATGTATACCAGTGTATAGACACCCCTGCCCTTCTAGCCTATCAAAGCGACAACCCACAGCAATATTTAGTTCCTAATTTAAGCCTTTGCCAAAAAACAAAGGATATACATTGGTTATATTCCGGTAAGCTTTTTATAAAGGATACTACAGAAGCTCTGTGTGGTTTGTCCTTGGACAATGTCCAAGAGAAATTTAAGATTATCATTTCAAAACTGGTGAATTCTCCAAAACCAATGGTGTTGTTATAAATAATGTTTGATTAGTTATCACCCCTCTTAAAGAGCTTGCTATTTCTAAGAAACATGATGTTATCAGTAAGGTTCCCTTACCCAGTAATGTTTCTTTAGTCAAAGTACCTAAGAACTCAATAGTTACTGTAGGGGGTTTGTCCTTAAACTACCTTGAACCAGACACAGTTTCCACAGAGGTAGAAATCCTGAATGTGTTTCGGGGCCATGAAATCAACTTTGATGAAAATATTGTATATCTTGTAGGCCATAAAGGCTCTCTCACTGTGTAATTGTCTGTAGACCAAGACACAGCAGAAATTGTGGACTAAAACTATGATTCCAGAGATAAAGATATTTTACAAACTGACTATATCCTGTCTTATGCCTTACCTGCCCTAGCCATGATGATCATGGCCCACCTGCTATTTTCAATCACCCTCTTTAAAAGAGTAAGAGCACTAATAAAATACACATGGGAAAGGTCTCACTGTAAAGTCATGTGAATATGAGAACTCCCACAGCCCCCATTTCTGGAACTATATGAGGTACTGGAAAATCAGTAATTATAATTTGTCACCTTCCAGACAAGGGAAAGAAGGGTTGCACAAAAATATATTCTACCTCAAGTCTAAGATGATTGGCCCTACCTGGTTGGAGGGGTGTAAAACCAGTGCGGGACACCGGAGGAAAACAACTCTACACGCTTGATACTGCTCTGCCTCCTCTCTCTGGACCATCTAGGCTGTTACCACCATTCAGCCCAACCAAAATTGAGAGAGGAGAGCCTGCAGCTCTAAAGACTTTGTTCCTGCTGCTTCCGGCCCCGTTGCCAGCTTATCGGGCCGAAAGCTACGCCCCCGATGATGTCACCTGGTTGGGGGGTGTAAAACCAGCGCGGGACACTGGAAGAAATCAACTTTACACGCTTGATACTGCTCTGCCTCCTCTCTCCGGACCATCTAGGTGTTACCACCCTTCAGCCCAACCAAAATTGAGAGAGGAGAGCCCGCAGCTCTAAGGACTTTGTTCCCGCTGCTTCTGGCCCCGTTGCCAGCTTATCGGGCCAAAAGCCACGCCCCCCGATGATGTCACCTGGTTGGGGGGCTGTGAAACCAGACTTGTCGTGTCGACGAAAGAGCACAACAAAGGTGCTCCTTTGTGCACTCCTTGGTGCGCGATGAGTGTAGATGAGCATTGGTTTGCTGTTAATGAAGTCTCTCAATCTGTTTCTTATTCCATTCCTGTTATAGTTGGGAATGGCTTTTATGGTTCTCTTTCTAAGACCATTCGGAAGAGGCCTAAACCTGGTCCTTCTTGCTTAGTGAGTATTTCACCGATTTTGTCTAGAGTTGATCTAATCTTAGTTGATTTGAAAATTTTGTTACTCAATGCTCAGTCAGTGAGAAAGAAATTTCAAGTTTTGCATGACTTAATTGTTGATGAAAAACCTGATGTATTTTGTATTGTAGAAAGCTAGCTCTTAGATTCAGATTTAGTTACAATTAATTAGATTTGCCCTTTAGGCTATGCTTTTTTTTTCTCAGCTAAGGGCTAAGGGAAGGGGAGGAGGGTTACTGATTATTTTCAAAGAATCTCTTAATTTGAAATCTCAAAATCTTAGTGGAGCATCGGATCAGGAATTATTACTTGTTTATTCCTCGAATTTCTCCATTTGTCTGGTCTATTGTCCAGCTAAAGTACTACAGTCAAATGTATCTTTACTATTTGAGCAGTTATTATTAGCCTCAACCAGTTTGAATAATATGATTCTACTAGGTGACTTCAATTTACCTTTTAATCACATCTCAGAGGATAATAAGATCCAATTATTTAATGATATTTTAGGTTAATTAGGATGGTCTCAAGTTATTCATATATCCACACATCGTTTAGATAATGTTCTTGATCTAGTATTCATCAATGATTGTGCAAGCATCCAGTTAATTCATACCTCGGATGTGAAATCTGTTCCTTGGTCCGATCATTCATTGATTAGTTTTTCCTTAAAGGGTTCAGCTGAGGAAATGAGTACTTCGAATCCTTGTTGTAGTTATGTGACATCAATAATTATTTTGATGAATGGTCCACTTATTTAAATACTGCTCTGAATATTATTGCTCCTTTGAAATTTTTCTCATTCTCTAAATATAATAGGAAAGCATTTCAACCATGGAACACTCCGTCTTTAATTTTATCCAGACAACTGTTGATGAAAAATGAATGCAAATGGTTAAAGCATCCTTCTGGTGAAAATGCTTCTCTTTATAGAACATCTTTAGCAAAATATCAAACAGATACACTAAATGCTAAAAAGGAGTACTTACTATTCCAAAAAAATAAATGAGCTAGGAAACAGTCCTAAAGCCCTGTTCAGTTTAATGCATAAGTTAACTGAAGTTCAGACAGTAAAAAGTATTAGCTCTACTACACTTTCAGCTGATATGTTTGCAAAATACTTTTCTGTAAAGTTAGAGAATCTTTTTTTGCTTTTTAAAGACGTGACCCCTTGTTTCTCTGATAATACTTTGTATATTTCTGCTGTTTGGTCTGATTTTGAGTTAGTTTCTTTGGAAATTTCAAATATAATCTCACGTCTCAATAATACTGAGGGGTAGATTTTCAAAGGGGTACGCGCGTAAGATATGCGCGTACCCCCCAAAAACCTACCGCAACCCCCCCTGCGCGCGCCAAGCCTAATTTGCATAGGCTTGGTGGCGCGCACAAGCCCCGGGACGCGCACAAGTCCTGAGGCTTGCAAAAAGGGGTGGTTGGGGTGTGGCCAGGGGGCGCGGTTTGGGATTGGGGGCGTGTCCGGGGGCGTGTCCGGGGGGCGTGTGGGCAGTCCGGGGGCGTGGCCAAGTGCCCTGACACAGCAGCCCAGAGGCAGTAGTAACTTTTCCGATAAAGGTAGGGGGGGTCTAGATAGGGCGGGGGGGGGGGGTTAGGCAGGGGAAGGGAAGGGAAGGTGTGGGGGGTAGAAAGAAAGTTCCCTCCGAGGCCGCTCCGATTTCGGAGCGTCCTCGGAGGGAACGGGCAGCATGCCTAGGGCTCGGTGCGCGCAAGTTGCACAAATGTGCACCCCCTTGCATGCGCCGACCCCAGATTTTATAAGATACACGCGGTTACGCGCGTATTTTATAAAATCCATCGTACTTTTGTTCGCGGCTGGTGCGCGAACAAAAGTACGCATGCGTGCAAATATATAAAATCTACCCCATGTGTCCTATATTAAATGTTTCTACAGTGACTTTTAGAGCTATATTTGATCTAATGATAGCTTCTATCGCATACATAGTAAACGTGTCTCTTTCCACTGGAGTAATGCCCACTGCCCTGAAAACTGCTTTAGTTAAGCCATTACTAAAAAAGCAAAACTTAGATGCCAGTATCTTAGCGAATTATAGGCCTATTTCTCCACTCCCTCTCATCGCGAAGGTTATTGAAGGCATTGTCTTAAAGCAATGGACAGACTATTTTGAGAATAAGGAAGTCTTAAGTTCTCATCAATTTGGATTTCGTCGTGGTCTAAGTACTGAACTACTTCTCATTTCTTTGATCGATTCCATCAAACATAGGGCCTCATTTTCCAACTCTAGCGCACACTTGCGCTAGCAGCACAGTCTTGCGTTATCAGTGCAAGCGTGCGCTAACGATATGGGGGTGCAGTCAGCCGCGGAAGAGGAGGAGTCAGGGCGTCAGCGGGGCCATCTCTGCAAAGAAGGTACGGACATCGAAAAGGTAAGGAGCCTTTTTGCATCCTATTTTGCGACCAATAGCACCACCTTTCATGGTGGCACTATTGGATGTGAAACCGGCAGCGATTGCACCGCGGCGGTGCGATCGTTGCTGGCTAGTGCAGGACCGCCCCCCGTTTCGACTGTCCGCCCCCCATTAGCGCGATTTTCTAAAGTATCGCAGGGCTGCGATACTTTAGAAAATGAGGCCCATAGTCTTGATGGTGGACAACAATTTCTTTTGGTTTCTCTCGATATCACATCTGCATTTGATTCTGTTGATCATCAGATTATTTTATTTCATATTCATGAATGTGGTATATCTGGTATAGTTCTCGCTTGGTTCAAGAGCTATCTTTCTGGCCATCATCAATCTGTCAGATTTAATCAACAATCTTCTTCGCTCCAACTGTTAAAAGCTGGGGTGACGCAAGGGTCTGCCTTGTCGACAATGTTATTTAATTTATATCTTGCCCCCATTGCAAAATTGTTGGCTATCATTACTGATGGTTTTAAAATTTACACTGATGATATTCAGTTTTACATTAAGGTTCAAAATTATTGGCAGAAAACAGTTGATGCTCTTCATTTGTGTTGGATACTATCAAACGCTGGTTAAAACAAAACAAATTGTCATTAAATACTAAGACCAAAATCCTTCTGATTCATCATCCTCATTCTACACCTCATATGATTCGATCTGTATTGATAATATTCCATTTTCTCTTGATAAACCCATTATGAATTTGGGTGTGTTACTTGATGTGACATTTTCTTTTAAATCTCAGATTAGATCTCTGATTAAAACTGGTTTCTTTAAACTTCGGCTTATTGCAGGTCTACGGCATTTACTGTTTGATCATGATCTTCTCACAGTTGTACGAGCGATTATTTTCCCTCATGTAGATTATTGTAATAGTCTCTATATTGGACTTCCCAAGGCAAAACTACATCTGATGCAATTATTGCTTAACTTGGCCGCACAGCTTGTTTCTCACACAAAACACTCTGAGCATATTTCTCCCATCTTGTGTAAACTTAACTGGTTACCAGTCAGAGACCATATTGTTTTCAAAATGGTTATGATTGCTTTCAAGCTTTTAGCTTCAGATTCTTCATATTGGCTAAATGCATTGTTGCAAATTTATAAACCTGTGAGAAGTTTAAGATCCTCCCAGTTGAATCTCTTGGAAATTCCATCAGTGCGGCAAGTATATTTGTTTTGCACTAGAGAGACCTCATTTTCTATTGCTGCACCAGCTCAGTGGAAGTATAATTCCTTTTGAACTCCGGTCCTTAGATGATATAGAAAAATTTAAACATCTATTGAAAGAGTATTTGCTCCATCATGCATTTAATGTATGTTAGAGTGATTTAAGTGAGATTAATCCTCAATTCTATTTGTGAGGCATATCATAAGGGATATAGTGCTAATGGTCACTTAGTTTACCTTTGGTTAGGTATTGGTTATTTTAGTTTCTGTGATTTGTGTGTTAAGTGTATGATTGATTACATATATGACATTTATGTTATGTATGTTTTTATTATACATCGCCTAGGCCTGTTTGTATTAGGCGATTAATACATTTTATTAAATGAAATGAAATGAAATTTCTATATATGTACTATGTTAGAATTACATTATTTCCTTAGTTCTTATTATCCTTTTATATTTCTCTTCTTACTATATCCCATTTATTTTCTTTCATTACACCTTTACCACTTTGCCTTTCTCATTATAATGATGATTTTATTTGCTATTATTTTATTACATTATTATATTATACCAATTATATTACTACCATTATGATTCCTTATAAGTACCATGCCTATTATTATTGTTGCATTATTCCTACCACATATTGATGATGTAATCATTGGTGGTCATACATTTCATAAGGCTGAGGCCTGCATAGTAGCCTGATAGTTAGGCTTAGGTAGTGAAAAGCTCCCTTGCTGGCTCATCCCACTTAAGAAGGAGGAAATGTAGGGAAATAACCCATGTTTAACCACTGAAATCACCCAATATGAATCATAATTGACAAAGAGGAATGCAGACAAGTATGCTAACATGCAAAAATCAGTGTCTCTGTGGAAAAAGAAGAAACTTTGCCCAGCTGAAAACTTTAACCAGAACGGAAGGATTCTTATCAAGATCTGCTGGTTTGTAAGCTCCTGTATAAATAAAACCAAGGCAGAGTGACAATGCAGCAACCTTAGGTCAAAAAAGCAGAAGTTACTGTTCGGCAAGTCCATAGATCAGACGGGCCCTCACTCTTGGATGAAGGGGGAACACTATGAAATGGAGAAAATGCTGATGTGTTTGACAGCATTTCCTAGATATGGCTGGACCCCCCCATGAAGAAAAAGGGAAGGGGAAAAGACCTGCAATGTGGCAAAGACCCTCCATCTACAACATGATTATACATGAACTTATGCATATTTATCAGTTGAAAAGTATAAGACAGGGCAAATAAGGGGAAAGGGAGTGGACCTGGAGTAGCTCCAGCACTCCCTGCTATAAAATATGGAGAAGACTAGGTGTGGCCAGGTGACTTGAAAGGAGAAACTCCCTACCGGGGGTATGACATTGGCATGAAGTCTGAAATGGCAAGAAGCAGAGAGAAGCTCAGCAGCTCTGCCAATACCAGACTTGGAAGTAAGCATCCTCACCAGATGATTCTTCAGACCTCCATGGTAATAACATATGGAGAGAACGCATATCCCCTAATTCTTTACCAAATAAACATGTATATAGGGAATCTATATACTAATTTTAAACACTTTTGTGTATATACTCAATCTAGCATGAACAATATTTTCTTCAATGATATAAACTTACATCACAGAATATAATATTACATGTATTTTTTTTATTCATAAATACGGTATCAAAAATATACTTATTAATCAATAATACAAGATCAGTACAAACATGTGCAAAATAGAAAAACCTAAGTAAGATTTTTTTAATCACAACAGATATCCCAGACAACCTAGACAAATTATATCTATTCAGAATCAATGTGCTAAAACACCCCTTCTACACACAAACTCATTCATTCATCATACACACCCCCACCCAATATAAAATGATCATGTATCAGTCTTCTGAACAAATCTAAAGACCACACTCTGCCTTATTAATATTTGATACCTATCATTTTAATTCATCTTAACATGATTATAACTAATCCCATGCTGATTACATCCCACCACCCTTTTTTTTTAATTATCCAAATACCCTATTATCAATTCCCTACTCTGGATGCTATCACTATATCAGACAGGGTCTTCTCAACCCTATTATCAGTTCTCCACACTGTATTCTGTCACTTTATCATCCAGGGTCTTCTCATATATCTATATCCACACAGGATCACTCCACTGCGTCTCAACAAGGATCCTTGTTTCGCCTCAGCTTCTTCAGGGGACGGCTTAGACCCAAGCCAGAGAATAAATCAATGTCTCCTTTCTCCCGCTTCTTCAGGCTTGGGTCTAAACCGTCCCCTGAAGAAGCTGATGCAGCCATGGCCACTGCTAAGGAACATCAGACAGTATCACCACCATACCTTCTACCACTAGTAGTGAGAGAACCAACAGTAGCAGTACAGCCACTCCCTCCCCATCATGGGAAGCCTCACTCCAGCAACACCTGGCAAAACTCTCCCCTTCCTAGTAAGGCTTCCTCTCCATTCTTCCCTGGTATCTTGGGATGCAAGTACTCAGGCTGGCCAGCCAGTACTGGCAGAGAGAGGCCAAGTCCTACCTACCTTGCACCTCCCGCCATCCTCAGCAGAGTTGCCATTAACTGCTGAGCCTGCTTCAGTGGCTGGATCACCTGCTCCAGGCCAGGAACTAGTGTGTCAGGAGGCTTTTGGCCAGAGGATGCAGATGATGAAGGAGTTGTGAAGGGTCACATCTGACTTCAGTCTGGTCTCAGTGGTGAAGCTACTAGTCAAGTCTCAAGAAAGCTACTCAGCAGCTCTTGAGCTAATGGACTACCACAACCACCACCACCACTACCAGCCCCCAGTCTCCTAGGTTTTCTGGACCTGACCTGACCAGGTCCCTTGACCATTTTTTTTTGTTAATACATAGTTTACTCCCTAGTTTGTCCCACATCTGTCCTATAATTTTGTTAATTTTACATAGTTTTTTTAAATATGTAAACATTTTGCAATATCATAAAAATTATATATTAAAAAATGTGGGTATGTGTCTGTATTATTTTCTGCATGCTATGGTTCCATTCCTACAATAGTAAAGTCCCTTTAAGGACATCCTATGGCCATAACTATCTGAATCACACATAGTACTGCCATGCAGGTTTGTCCACTAATTGTTTTCATCATCTTATTTATCCTTACAAAAGCATATTTATTTGGTTCTGATGTCTATACCCTGCAGTCTTGAAAAATCAACCAGTAAGAGATAGCAAAAATCAGAGGTAAATGTCAGTATTTACAATTTCCCTTCCTAAAGGGCTATAGATTGAGTGTTGCCCAACCCAAAGCAAGGGTTTTGTGTAAACAAGGAAACATCTTGTTTGTGTGCAATCTAATAAAAGCACTGCATATGAAGAAAAGGAGTTCACATGAAGTGGCTCTTTCTGGATCAGTACACTTGTACAACAAAGAAGGGTTGCTATATACATGTCAGGAAGGAGCAACATTCACCTGAAGTTGGCTGCTGCTGCTGCTGCTGCAAGTTCTATCAAGTCACCATGATGTCCCATTAGCTTCAGATGTCACAGAAAATAACTGCTATCTTTATTATACTACAGACTCTTACACAATCTGATTTTAGTCATTCATCAAAGCCTGTCTATCTCCTGAAGTAGGGTCTAAAATGTTATTTCCATCAGCTATTTCACATCTAGATATAAGTAACAGGACAAAGGGTTGGAAGCGAAGAAGAAATTTCAGAGTCCCAATCTAAACTTTGGCCATGATATATCGTTAAGTCACAAGACACATATAAATTACAATAAGAAAGAGTGGCAACAATAAGCCCTAATATCTAAGGAGAAAAATACTGGATCACAAGGAAAAAGGCCAAGCCTAAATTAAAAATCATCTAGGTATTTGATGATGAAGTATTCATTCCAAACTTTCCTAACATCATAGTTATATATAATTATAGAGAAATAGGAGCAAGCTCCATAGTATCAGGGACAGGCATGTCCAGTGCAGGTCTTACCCACATTGCAAATTATAGGGAGAAACACTGGACCAGATCCAAAACTCCCAGAGGAAATGGATCCAGCTATTCCCCTTATATAGACCAATTTTGTTCTCTCAAGTAGAAACAATAGACATATACATCAGCATAAAAGAGAATATTAGCATGAATAAGAACATAAGAACATGCCATACTGGGTCAGACCAAGGGTGCATCAAGCCCAGCATCCTGTTTCCAACAGTAGCCAATCCAGGCCATAAGAACCTGGCAAGTACCCAAAAACTAAGTCTATTCCATGTTACCGTTGCTAGTAATAGCAGTGGCTATTTTCTAAGTCAACTTAATTAATAGCAGGTAATGGACTTCTCCTCCAAGAACTTATCCAATCCTTTTTTAAACACAGCTATACTAACTGCACTAGCCACATCCTCTGGTAACAAATTCCAGAATTTAATTGTGCGTTGAGTAAAAAAGAACTTTCTCCAATTAGTTTTAAATGTGCCACACGCTAACTTCATGGAGTGCCCCTAGTCTTTCTATTATCCGAAAGAGTAAATAACCGATTCACATCTACCCGTTCTAGACCTCTCATGATTTTAAACACCTCTATCATATCCCCCCCTCAGCCATCTCTTCTCCAAGCTGAAAGTCCTAACCTCTTTAGTCTTTCCTCATAGGGGAGCTGTTCCATTCCCCTTATCATTTTGGTAGCCTTTCTCTGTACCTTCTCCATCGCAATTATATCTTTTTTGAGATGCAGCGACCAGAATTGTACACGGTATTCAAGGTGTGGTCTCACCATGGAGCGATACATTTTCTGGTTTATTCACCATTCCCTTTCTAATAATTCCCAACATTCTGTTTGCTTTTTTGACTGTCGCAGCACACTGAACTGAGGATTTCAATGTGTTATCCACTATGACGCCTAGATCTCTTTCTTGGGTTGTAGCAGCTAATATGGAACCTAACATTGTGTAACTATAGCATAGGTTATTTTTCCCTATATGCAACACCTTGCACTTATCCACATTAAATTTAATCTGCCATTTTGATGCCCAATTTTCCAGCCTCACAAGGTCTTCCTGCAATGTATCACAGTCTGCTTGTGATTTAACTACTCTGAACAATTTTGTATCATCTGCAAATTTGATTGTCTCACTCCAATATGCACAAGAAATAACAAACTTCATATATTTGCTATATATTTTAGAAATATATGCATATATTTGTTTGCATAAATTCTGTCCATCTATATTTGCAAATATGTACGATTTATGTTCAATTTATGTGTGTATGCTGACATAAAGAGGTTGCTTACAAGGCACTCCTTTCTACTTGCACCATTTCTGTAAACAGTGGAGTGCTAGTGAGTAAGCTTGTCTTCATATCTAGGGAGGTAGGCTTCCTTGTCCATGAGGTCATGAGGTTCCAATATGACCTTTATGGCACTGAATACAGGATATTGAGCTCATACAGGAAGGAGAGGGCATGAGAAAATATCTGCCCCAGGCTCAAAGTGGAATTTTAACAACTGCAGTATGAAAGACCTTAACCACAAATGGCAGGACCTCTGATGCCTCATCAAGCAGAAGTAGGCCATGATGAAAGAAGAGGGATCTGATAGCAAGATCACTTTCTCTGTAGCAGAATAGATGTTGTCCAGCACCATTTCAGATGCAGTTTTAGGAGGCGTGAGCCCCTTGGACACCTCACCTACTGAAGGCCATCCAGGTGAGCACTTTCTACCAGAAAGTGTTATAAAGTTCTTATGTATTGACTATAACTACATATACTATGTATTGACTATAACAATATATAGTATAATAGTATCATATCCAGTGAAGATCCTGGGCATGAGAGCACAGATGGAGGGTCATTGGACCACACAAGGCCTCATGTCATCCTGGGTTACTGCACAGGGAGGAAAACCAGAGTATGATATTTGCATTATGCATTGCCATCACAGAGATTGAAACAGTTCAGGAGGTGATCTTTCCACTAAACACTTTGCACACCTCAATGCAATGGTAGATAATTAATATCTTTGAGTAATGGCTGGAAAATGAATACCTAACCAGGAACCTTTTCCATATATTATTGCCACACTATCTGTATTCACACATTAACCACAAGAACCCACTTTCTTATCACATCCAGACCCACTACACTGGTCAGGTCTTTAGGATAGCTATCATTTCCACTCTGGGAACCCCAGCAGATGAGAGTTTATTTCATCTTGTATTCCTAGGGAATGTTCACTCTCCTTATGATAAGGCAGCTTTTATCACACTCTGATTATAGTGATCAGTCCCAGGCAGGATCTCCTGCCTGTAGCAACTCCCTGTACACTAGTCCACAACTGGTGAAAACCTCTTTCTTTCTTATGTCTTCTACATTTCCTAGAAGTCATTTCCTCTTAATATTATTCTAAACATTCCTCTGAGTCACCTTTGTGAATATACTGTCCATATGATGGCACTCAATGAAGAGATGCCACCCAATGGAGATTGTCTAACACCATTGCATACTGACACAAAGCTGATATCTGACATGCAAGATCTAGTAATACCTATGTCATACTGAGGGCACTCTGAGCAGCAAAAGCCTCAAAGAGGATGTAGGTAAGGGGATGGGACATATATCAAAAGAAACAAAGTCCACTCCCTCCCCACCATTCTATAGAGATATATTACTGTTTAGAAACATAAAATGATGCACAATTCTGATAGGGTGCATACTGAAGAATAGGGGAATCCAGTGGCTCACTAATTTCAAAACAGGTTAATCCAGTGCTGGTTTTACCACACAGCATACAGGGACTAGTATTATAGTTTTAGTATTTATAGTTTTAGGGAAGTCCAAACAGGAAGTCCCAGATTGTAATTGGATACATCAAGGACTACATCAAACTATCCTGCAAATTTTGAGCCAGTTGGCTAGCCTAATCAAGAGCCACATCAATTAGTGAGTCATCTCTGTATCATTGTGTGCTGGTGTTATACAAGTGTATCAAGGGAATGCTTTACATACAGTTTGTTGTGTAGCTGGAGGTGCTAGCATAGAACCCATGGAGCTGTTTGGTTAGGCAGCTTCTGGACCAGAAGACGGAAGATCCACTAAGGAGGACCTAGGCTATCAAAGGAATGAGGATTTGCAAGCCACTCCAGTGGACTTTAATGCCCAAGAGGTGGAGGAGATCACTGGCCTAAGGCACACTTCGCAAGGCCTGAGAGATGTGGTTAAAGAAGAGATACAGGGTATACAGCAGGAGATATAGAGTATGGCAGGAGATAAGGGGCATTCATTAACAGATGGAGGCTCAGAAGGAGGGAAATTCTGCAGAGGATGAAACCTTGCAAGCTGTAGTTGCCACCATCTGTGAACTACATGATGCTTTCATGGATACAGCCTTGAAAGAACCACCACCCTGGATGGCACCTCCCCAACTGCCATCCAGGGTGGTGGTAGGAGCACAGGCCAGCCAGTGCTGGTGGTCCCGGGAGATCGCTCCCGGGACCACCACTAGAGCACCAGGTAATTTAAAAATGTTTTGGGGGGATCGGGAGGGTGGGAGAAGTTAAGGGGTCATCTTTAAAGGGTTGGGTGGGTTTTTTTTTAATCGGGCCATCGGCGCCATTTTTGAGTGGCAGCCAAAATGGCTGCCACTCGATGGCCCGAGAGCGGGAGATCGGTCCCTGCGCCCCCACTGGACCACCAGGTACTCGTAAAAAGTTTTGGGGGGGTTCGGGAAGGTAAGGGGTCAATTTTAAAGGGTCGGGCCTCACTAAAAAAAAATGAATGATGTGAATCGGAACCGATTCCGATTCACATCTCCAGCAATCAGATTTTTTTCTCCCTCCAGCCGAACCCGATCGTTAAGACGATCGGGCACACGATTCACATCTCTAACATACACTACCTTAAATGTAACCCACATTGAGTTACCAATGGTAAGGCATGAGCTAAATAAAATAATAATAATAATAATAATAATAATGAGGCCAATATTCAGTGCCATTTAGCCAGATAATTGACAACTTATCCAGCTAAGTGGCAGCCATTAAATTTCTGGCTACATTCAATGGTCACCACTTAGCTGGATAAGCTACTTATATGACTGAGTAGATAGCCATATATTGCCAGGCAATAGGATAATTGGGGCAGCACTACTTATCCAACAAAGTAAACCAAATAAGTGTCAGTATTTGGACTTATCCACTTAAGTTAATTGGATATTTTAGACCTGCCATAGAGCAGGTCTAACTTATCCAAATATATGGGGATATTCAACAGCATAGCCATTTTGATGAATATCAGATGCAATTTAGTAGGGATGTGCAGAGCAAAAGTTTATGTTCATAAGTCCATAAGTCGAAAGGGGGTCCCATTTGCGGTCAATATGGACATATGGAGAATTCCATAAGTTGAGTCTATGTCCATACGTGCAAATAAAAATTTAAACCCCTCACCCTCCTTAATCCCCCCCCCCCAAGACTTACCAGAACTCCCTGGTGGTACAGCAGGGAGTCAGGACGCCATTTCTGAACTCCTTTGTGAGGAGCACGTGACATCCCCAAGCTGGCCAAAAGTTCCTTTTGGGTGCAACGAGGGTCCCGGAGCGATCGCGCGGGGAATCACGTGACGCCGCGTCACTCCGACGTGACGCCGACGTCACGTGCTCCTCGCAAAGGAGTTCAGAAATGGCATCCTGACTCCCTGCTGTACCACCAGGGAGTTCTGGTAAGTCTTGGGGGGGGGGGATTAAGGAGGGTGAGGGGTTTAAATTTTTATTTAGGATCAACAATCGCGATTTCCAACTTATTCAACATAGCTATGTTGAATAAGTTGGAAATCCGATCGTTTTCGCCTCATCACTTTTTTAAGTTAAAAAAAAAAAAGTTGCGTTTTACATTTAAGTTCAAAACGAATGCACACCCCTACAATTTAGTTGGATAAATCTTATCCGGCTAAAACAGATGGTCTGTTTTAAATATCTACCTCCATGAGTCTATTTTGTCTTAATTTTGTAACAGAGAATACATAAACTGAATGAGATTTCTATCTCCTCTGTAAAGTAAAATTCTACTTAGTCTGATTATGAAATTTGGAATCTGAGAATAGTATGGTAATACTTGGGACAACAAGGCCCTGAACAAACTGTCATAAAAACTAATGTATTCATTATTCAGCTTTTCTGTAGTATTTAAGACATCATGCTGCTCTATTCGTAACACTTCACAGCAAGATAATAATCATCCAGTTATATTATTCTGTGCATATGTGAAATATAAGCATCTAACATTGAGGCATTTTAGGGAGGTTCTAACACTTTTATTAATGAAAATCTATATCGAATGACACTAATTACAACACAGAAACTACATGACTAACGTGCTAGAACATGCAGTTGTACTGAAGTTCTTTATTTCAGAAGTACTGAATGGACAAATATGACCTTGTAACTTTTAGCATTATAAAGTACTTTACAGTAGAATATATTGCATGGTTAAAGATATATTAAGTTCTTGAATTTCAGCCCCATCTATACTTATCAGTCACCTCTCATACCCCTATTATATGAGTCCATTATAATTTCCTGCTTTGAGGTACATCTAGATCTTTCATTTTATTTTTTAGGTTAATCATCTTTCTCCTCTCCCTTTATTACTTGATTTTCATAAAATTCTTTACTGACCTTAAAATAGCCTATCAGTTAGTCATTCAGCTTTCCTCTACCAATCCTTTACTACCTGTAGCTTCCTTCTATCTATGTTTGTTTAAAAAAAAAGCTGGAAAAATTAGTTTTTTCGTAGTCCATCTCTCTTTAACATTGAAGATTTTCCTGTAATATACATGGCAATTGTAGACCACAGGCTTTGTATAACTGCAACACCAATGCATCATTTAGATGCTGTGATGAGTGGGTTTTAGGTAGAGATTTTTATTTTCTATTGTGCTTTATTTTTTCTTAATAATATTTCAGAATTTATTTTTACAAATAAATATGGGAGAAATTCAGTATAAAGAAATTATTCCATCTGCAATTATAGCCTCTTGTTGTCAGGTTTACACACATTGACATTAATATCAACTGGGCCTGGCTCAGGAATCCATTCTTCTATCTCTTCTATGCAAATTTCCAGTTGTTTTAGTCCAGTTTTTGTTTTTACCTATTATAACTTGACCTTATGCAACTTGCCTACTATTGTACTTTTTGGCATATGGAATTTCACTCCTACAGTTTTTTGGGGTTGACCATGTACAAATAGGTGGATATGTGCCTGATTCTTCTCATTATATTATATCTGCTCCAAAATAATGTATACTCTTTCAGTAGCATATTGTGCCAATATATACCATATAGGTTTATATAAAGAAACCATATTACACCACAAATATACAAAACAATGTGAAGAATTATACACAATAATAGTAATTTTAAAATGATCATATGTGTGCCCATATATATATGTCTATATGGGGGCATGGCCACATATGCTGAAATCTTATATCCTGCGTGCATGTATACACACATTATAAAATAAACCATGTGTGTAGAAATATGCTCCTAAATTTAAGCATTTTCATAAACAGCTGGGAATTGTCAGCATTTATACGCATAAGTGAGAAAATTGTATAACATGTGTACTAGAAGGAAATGACCAGTTAACCATTTTGACAACTAGCTTCACCAGTCTATATCTAGGAAATCAAGACCCCCATGGTCCTTTAATCTGTACTCCCCCCCAGTTTAATCAGAACCACAAGCATTTCATATGTGGCTAAAAATAATTTTATTTAGACTTAACCAGATCTATAGCAGAAGTAAATTTACACAGAAATGAACTGGATATATGCCACATTCGGTTTGGAGCATACATGCATATCTCTTGGGTCCCGTTCTGGAATGCCCATGACCTGCCCATATTCTACCCCTTTTCTTCTCAATACAAGATATTCGTGCATCAGTACTTGTGCAAATATATGCAAGGTATTTAAAATAGGTCGGACATATGCATCAGCTAGATGCGAGCATCTGTGTTTTTTGGCACACATATCTCTTTTAAAATTCATCTTTATGGTAGAGGAGGTATGATAGAATAGAAATATTAGGCATATGTTCTGACCACATCCTAATATCTGGTAGGGATGTGCATTCATTTCAAACAAATTTTGAAATCACAATGAATAAGAGCAATTTAATTCATTTGGGGGGCCCCTGAATGAAACAAATCTTATTAGTTGCATTCATTTGAAATAAATACATCAGACCTAAGGTGTGGACTGAGGTCCAAGGCAGGGGATGCAGCCTACACCCAAATGTGATACTGGTGCCTTGGCCTAGGCCTAGGCTTAAGCCCAAAGCCCGGGCCTTGTCTACGGCATGAATGAGGCCCAAAGTAGGGACCAAGGTCTAAGCCCCAGTGTGACACTGCTATCATGGCCTAGACCAAGACCTGAACAAATAGAAGAGGACTGGAAGGCTCATCTGCAAACTGCTCCCAGCAATCCCCGGGAGAGGAGTCCAGAGGTCACCGCAAGTGATCCAGGGATTGAATTATACAGCCCCAGCTTCCAGAGGCCCTGCACCCTTTCTAGTAAAAGAGGACTGGAAACGCGCACCAAACGGCACGCGAATCTCAAAAACTTCAATTAACTGAGTAAAGATTAATTTAATGGTGGTTAAAGAGGATTGGTAAGTATAGCTCTGGGAAATCTTTGGACTTATAAAAGTTTGGTGAAAGGTGAAAAAGAGGGATATATTCTTTAGAGTTTGTGTATGTCTGAGGTAATAAGCAAGCCAGAGATAGTTAATTCTAGAGTCTGTCTTTCCCACCCACTCAACCCTTGATTTATAGGCAAGAGACACTTTCTCTTTAAAAATCAATCAGGGTCTTATCTAAATCATACTATTGTACCAGCCCTTATTGAAAGTTTAATCATCCCCTTGTGGGACACTAGTTGATTAATTAGTAAATACTCTTGTAAATTTAAAGTACTCTAATTCCAGCTCCCTTAGTATCCTAAACAACTAGGAACTCAATAAAGAAAGATGAAGGCAGCAATCCAGCAGCAAGAGGGGGGCTTTCCAGTCTTTTGCATTGAGTGTTACATGTATGATTTTTTTACCCGCTGGTGAGAGATTGTATGTGTGCACTTGGTGCAAAGAGCTCCTGGCTCTCAGGGAATGAGTCCAATCTCTGGAGGCTAGAGTAGCAGACTTGGAAGAGCTGAGGCAAACAGAAAGGTACATTTATGAGACCTTCAGGGACATAGTATCCAAGTCTTAAATCCAGTCTGGCAGCCCTAGTGCTGCCTTGGATCAGAAAGGTCTCCCAGTAGGAGAACATCACCCTGGTGTAACAGGAAGTGATCCTGTAGCAAGGAACTGCTCTCCAGGTGATGCATTGTCCTCTCGCACTGAGGACAAGTCTCCCAGGGCTACTGCCAGGAGGGAAGGATTAGGCTGGCCAACATAGTTGGTGATTCAATTATTAGATCTTTAGATAGCAGGGTGGCTGGTGGACGTGAGGACCACCTGGTAACTTGCCTGCCTGGTGTGAAAGTGGCAGACCTCACGCATCACCTAGATATGATTATAGACAGTTCTGGGGAGGAGCCGGCTGTCATGGTACATGTGGGCAGCAATGACATAGGAAAATTTGGGAGAGAGGTTCTGAAATCCAAATTTAGGATTTTCAGGTAGAATGCTGAAATCCAGAATCTCCAGAGTAGCATTCTCTGAAATGCTTCCTGTTCCACATGCTGGTCCCCAGAGGCAGACAGAGCTCCAGAGTTTCAATGCATGGATGAGATGATGGTGCAGGGAAGAGGGATTCAGTTTTGTAAGGAACTGGGGAAACATTTGGGGAAGGGGAGATTTTTCCGAAAGGATAGGCTCCACCTTAACCAGAGTGGAACCAAGCTGCTGGCACTAACTTTCAAAAAGGAGATAGAGCAGCTTTTAAACTAGAGCAAGGGGGAAAGCCAACAGTCACTCAGCAGTGCATAGTTTGGAGAAATGTATCCTTGAAGGATACTAATGAAACAGGAGAGTTAGGGCATCCCAACAGAAAGGTTCCAATAAAAGCAAACGTAGTCCTTGTGCCTATATATAAAAAATCACCAAAGCTAATGATTTCCAAATTATCCCTAACAACTGAAAAGCAGGTTGTTAATTCAACCAAAAATCACACTTTCAAATGTCTGTATGCCAATGCCAGAAGTCTAAGAAGTATGATGGGAGAGTTAGAACGTAAAGCAGCAAATGATGAGATTGACATAATTTCCATCACAGATACTTGATGGAAGGAGGATAACCAATGGGACAGTGTTATATTAGGGTACACGTTATGTTGCAATGATAGGGAGGATCAACTTGGTGGGGGTGTGGCACTTTATGTCCAGGAGGGTATAGAGTCCAACAAGATAATGATCATACAAGATATTAAATGCTCAGTAGAATCTATTAGAGATGTGCAGCCAGAAAGTATTCATTTGATTCGGGATTCATATTCGTCGGGGCCCAGATACATTGCATTCGGTCAAAGGGGGGAAAGCCCGATCTGTTAATACGTTGAATTCGGCATTCGCTTCCTTTAAATTTAATTAACTACAACCCCCCACCCTCCTGACCCCCAAGACTTGCCTAAAGTCCCTGGTGGTCCAGCGGGGGTCCTGGACATTCTCCTGCACTCGCGCCATCGGCTGCCAGTATTCAAAATGACACCGATAGCCTTTGACATAACTATGGGGGTCATTTTCCACGGAGTTACCGCGGGAGATAATTCCGCAAATCGCGCTAACAGCCGTTAACGCGATTTGCGAATGCAAATATTTAATTTTGTATTTGTAAAGTAGGAAAGAGTTATCGTGTGCCACGAAACAGCCGCGGCCAATAGCTACACCTCTTTCATTTGCGGTACATTGTGCGCTAGAGCCCGGTAAAGGTTTATCGTGGTTCACGATGTTTCCGGAGAGCCTGTTTCAGTATGCTGCAGGACAGAGAGAGAGAGAGAGAGAGAGAGACTTGCTATAGTGCCTCTTCCCTAGACAGGTATATGTATCCCTATGGGAGGCCCACCTAGTGACTCGAGTGGGGATTAGGTATGAGTGTAGGGGGTTGGAGGCCACTTTCACATTCAACATGAGACATACGAACAGAACAGTGGTCTCTTGTGAAGATTTGATGGCCTTCGTAGTGAGGAAACTCACTCCAAGATGAGATTTAGACAATGTTCTCTCCACCTAGCTTGTTGTTGCCCAGGTAGAGTGTCCATCAAGCTAGGTGGAGAGAACATTGACCAAATCTCATCTTGGAGTGAGTTTCCTCACTCTGAAGGCCATCAAATCTCCACAAGAGACCACTGTTCTGTTCGTACGTCTCATGTTGAATGTGAAAGTGGCCCCCAACCCCCTACACTGATACCTAATCCCCATCTCGAGTTACTAGGTGGGCCTCCCATAGGGATACAAATACCTGTCTAGGGAAGAGGCACTATAGCAAGTCTCTCTCTCTCTCTCCTGCAGCATACTGAAACAGGCTGTCCAGAAACATCGTGAACCGCGATATATATACTGGCAATGTAGCCCAAATTGGGTTAATAGCGCAACTTGCGCTAAGAGCGTGTTGCATAGCTGTTATCGCAATTTGTGATACACATGCTTATTAGCATAAGGTAACACCCATTTTTGGTATCGCATGAGATACCGTGCGATATTGGAAAATGAGGCCCTATGTCACAGGGGATACCGGTGCCATTGGTCAGCCCCTGTCACATGGTAGGAGCAATGGATAACCGTCGGTCCCTGTGACATAGTGAGGGCAAAGGTGATCGGCGCCATTTTGAGTACTGGCATCTGACGGCCGGAGTGCAGGAGGTCGCTCCCGGACCCCCGCTGGACTTTTGGTAAGTCTTGTGGGGGTCAGGAGGCCCCCCTCCCAAGCTGGCCAAAAGTCCCTGGGGGTCCAACGGGTGTCTCGGAGCGATCTCCTGCCCTTGGGCCATCAGTGCCAGTAATCAAAATGGTGCCGATAGCCTTTGCCCGTACTATGTCACAGGGGTTACCAGTGCCATTGGTCATCCCCTGTCACATGGTAGGAGCACAAGATGGCACCGATGGCCATGTGACAGGGGCTGACCAATGGCACCGTAGCCCCTGTGACATAGTAGGTCAAAGGCTATCGGCGCCATGATGAAACCGGCACCGAGGGTGTGAGAGTGCAGGGGATGGTTCCCAGACCCCCCCGCTGGACCACCAGGGAGTTTTGGTAAGCTTGGGGGGGGTCAGGAGGGTGGGGGGGTTGTAGTTAATTTTAATTTTGGCTGGGACACGAATAGAAATCGCCGTATTAACGTATCGGGGCACCATACGGTTGAATGCAAAGTATCTGCTCCCTGACGAATCCGAATCCCGAATGCAACGTATGGCGTCCCTCTGTACATCCCTAAAGAATAATGACCTTCGGGCTCATGGGCATTTAGTCACTGGGCAAGATGAAATTATTCCAAATTTTTATGGTCTGTATATATTGTGATGTGATGTTGCACTCCCTCCAGCCACTGCTGGCACTCTTCCAAGATCATTTTAATGGTGAGTTGTTCCTTATCTCTGATGCCATAGTTATGCTTGGTGGGTGAAAATTTAAGGGAGACAAAGGAGCATGTATTAAGGGAGACAAAGGAGCATGTATTAAGCCAAAGTCTGACACCCCTGTGTCAGACTTTGGCTTAATACAGCTCCTACTCCCATAGTAGAAGCATCAACTACTAGGATGAATGGACACATGGGATCTGGGTAGCAAAGGCATGGCCCCTGGAGGAAAGCCTGTTTTAGTTTGTTGAAGGCAGCGACTGCCTCAGGAGGCCATTTTTGGTATTTTCTCTTTTCTGGTGAGAGCAGTGAGAAGAGCCACAATCTGAGAGTAATTGGGAATAAAATGATGATAATTTGTAAATCCTAGGAACTTTTGTAAAGGGCGAAATTCAGAAGGCTGGAGCCAGTTCAGGATGCAGGTCACCTTCTCTTGATCCATGCAAAAGCTGTCACTAAAGATTATAGATCCCAGGAAAGGTAAACTTTCTTTCTCAAAGATACATTTCTGTAGTTCAGCAAACAGCTCATTGGCCCATAGATACTGAAGAACTTGACAGATATCCCGGCGATGAGACTGAAGTTCTTTAGAAAAGATAAGGATATCATAAAGATAGATGACCACACTGGCATACAGAGGATCCTGGAAGACCTCATTCATCATATTCTGAAATACAGAGGGAGCATTGCACAAATTAAAGGGCATGATGAGATATTTGTAATGGCCATCCCATGTATTGAAGGTGGTCTGCCAATCATCACCAGGCCAGATATGAATAAGAATGTAGGCTCCCCAAAGATGTAAGAGTGGAAAATGAAAATCACACAGGAGTCTGAGGAGCTGATAAACTAAGATTCCATCTTCTTAGGTGCTCTCTAGCGACTCCCATGCCTCCAATTTATTAATGCACAACAGGAAAGCCTCTTTCAATAGAAAGTAGTTTGTGAAACAAGGGGTCATAGAATAAAAGTGCATGAGTGTAGATTCAGGATCAATCTATGGTAGTAGTTACCAAAAGAGTAGATGCATGGAAAAGCCTTCCAGTGGATATGGTAGAGACAGTAAAAGTATTTGATTTCAAGTTAGCAAGGGACAAGCACAAGGGATCTCTGAGGGAGGCCTAGGAATTGTAGAGCTGAGCAGAGTATGCTGTATGGCCTTTTTCTGCCATCAGATTTCTATATGTCTATGTTTTTGTTTTATGTTTACAATATATCTTGGTTCATGAGAAAATAATTAAGAAGCTTAAACAGGAAGGAAACTGCCAGACCATCTTCCTAACTTGTATACTGAAATGGATCAATTGCAGTTCTTAAAACAACTTCTTTCATATAATTCTCAATGTTTTCTCATGCACAGAAATTGATAATTCCTTTAAAATGTTTTCTACTCACTTGTAAATGTAAAGAATTTGAAATACATATTTGGTATTTTAGTACTGTAGGGGGATTCCCCCTCCACACTGCTTACTTTCTCCAACAATCCCTCCAATTAATATGAGATACACATACTAAGGGGCAGATTTTTATACTCCGCAAATAGGCCTACTTTTGTTTGCGCTCCAGGCGCTGGATTTTAGTAGATACGCGTGGAGCCGCGCGTATCTGCTAAAAACCTGGATCGGCGCGCGCAAGGCTATCGATTTTGTATAGCCGGCGAGCGCCGAGCCGCGCAGCCTACCCCCGTTCCCTCCGAGGCCGCTCCGATTTCGGAGCGGCCTCGGAGGGAACTTCCTTTTGCCCTCCCCTCACCTTCCCCTCCCTTCCCCTACCTAACCCACCCACCCGGCCCTGTCTAAGCCCCCCCCCTTACCGTTGTCGGGGGATTTACGCCTCCCGGAGGGAGGCGTAAATCCCCGCGCGTCAGCGGGCCTCCTGCGCGCCGGGACGCGACCTGGGGGCGGGTCCGGAGGGCGCGGCCATGCCCCCGGACCGCCCCGGGCCGTAGCCACGCCCCGTACCCGCCCCCAAAACGCTGCTGACACGCCCCCGAAACGCCGCGACGACCGGGCCCGCCCCCGACACGCCCCCGACATGCCCCCTCGGAGAACCCCGGGACTTACGCGAGTCCCGGGGCTCTGCACGCGCCAGTAGGCCTATGTAAAATAGGGTTACCGGCGCGCAGGGCCCTGCTCGCCTAAATCCGCCCGGTTTTGGGCGGATTTAGGCGAGCAGGGCTCTGAAAATCCACCCCTAAGTGTTTATCTGAGTAAAATCCTATTTATTCAGGAGCTACAGGAATGACACTAATACAGGGACAGCACTTATCATTAGGGTACAACAAAAAGAAAACAATAGTTACAAAAGCATGCTTGACAGCTGGTGCTAATAATATTATAAAGTTAATGCTAACATAACATCCCCTAGTGTGACTTGCTTACAGGAGCTTAAAAGCCTATCTTTCTGACCCACTGCTAGGAAGCAGGATTGGAATTCTTAATTTCTTACCACTGCAGTGGACATTCAGCATGGTTTGCTCTCTGTATAATGCTGTGGCAGGATCTTCTCCCCTGGAAAACTTGTCCATAGCTGAGAAAGGCATCATCTTATCACAGGCCAGCAACAAGATGCACTCGGCCTACTCATAGATAACTCTGAATGGACTAGAATCACTTTCAGCCCAGGTAAAGGAAATTGCAAGCAGGGGGGGGGGGGGGGGGGGGGCAGCAGCTCTTGGATGGATCATCTTCTTCTAGATAGATAATGATCGACCAACAGTAGCCATGAGTGTTTGTTCTCTGCTGCTTTTAAAGGTTCACTGATGCATAATTCAGCAGCTTAATGCACAGTCATATGAATACAGAATTAAGATTTTGATAGGTAGTGGCTTCCTATGTTTCAGAGCTCTTAGTTTATTTCTCCATTTTCAAAGAGAAGCCAGCATGACAACTGCCAGTTGTTCACATCTGACAGTGAACTGATAAGTTCTGCTCTGCGATTGGCCCCAGAGTTTAAAAAAAAAAAGTCCCCTAGTATTCTGGCTACACAGATTCACACAGCACCAATTCTCCTTATGCTTTTATTGCCCTCAACAGTGCCATCCAGTCTGGCATGGCCTGTAAATATGTCAAGCTGGTCATGTACACGCAAGTGCAAAGTCTCTCTTGCATATCCTGTTAGCAAGAATTGGGGTACCCCTACAGTATGCTGTTCAAAGTGCTTGAATTAATCCCTGTAGATGGCATTTACTGGGGAAAGTGAGATAATATGCATTTATCATGCCACTAGCAAATGTGTCAACTGCTAATATATCAAATCAAAGCACAAAGAACCGCAGCTCTTGTTTTGTATGTCTAACTATAAGCAACCAAAAAAACAAGGTATCCAAATTTTATCCACAATGTGCTACTCTCCATAACAATTTGACAATAATTTTTGAGAAAGTGTTTGACAAATGTATGTTTTTGAGAATGTGTACAACTGCATCAGCAAGCCAGACGACGGCAGTGAACCCACTTGCCGTCCGGACTTCTCGTCATGTGCGGCGTGATGTTATATCAATTTTTTATCCTTTTTATAAAAAATTGATATAACATCACGCCGCACATGACGAGAAGTCCGGACGGCAAGTGGGTTCACTGTCGTCGTCTGGCTTGCTGATGCGGTTGTACACATTCTCAAAAACATAAATTTGTCAAACACTTTCTCAAAAATTATTGTCAAATTGTTGTGGAGAGTAGCACATTGTGGATAAAATTCAACTGCTAATATGCCATGTATTTGAGGATCCCAAGTATCCATTGCTGCTGACACAAGCTTTTTATGTTGAAATTGTAAGTCTCTACATAATGCAACAACTTAAAGCAAGAATCTAGAAAATATGTCATATGTCCATCATTTTGGTGAATCTGTCAGAGCAATTGAAAGCGAGAAGCCCTTTGTCAGCAAGGGATACATCAGCTTTGATTGTTTTCTTTCACAAGCAGTGTGCTGTCTCTAAATCTTTTTCTTCATAGATTCATCACTTTAATCTCCTTCATAAGATTGCATGCTTCCCATAAATGTGGCATGTTACTTCCTTAAGGATTTTAGCAACACTTTAAAATGTTCCAAGATTATCCATTTGGAATAAATCAGTCTAATCCAATTTACCATAGGGAGTGTTAATTTAAAAGCTGGAAATTAACTTTATAAAATTGCCCACTCTATTATGTGGATAAAGGTATGTGCATAGGTTCTTTATGCATGCATTTTTATTCACAGTGGCAAGAGAATTCCAGGCAATGAAGTTAGGGAGGGGTTTGGAGTACACAAATACATTGGCATTTTCAAAAGTATTCAAGTAGGTTTTTGTTTTTTTTCAGAAAATTACCCATACAAATCAATAGGTGTAATTGTGTGCAGGTTGTTTTATTAGGATAATTTTCAAAGTGAGAGTTATATACTTTCACTTATTATATAGTATATTCTGCCTTTCATTACACTTCATATCATATTATATTCATGTACTACATGTATTTCCCTACATTTAGCATAAAATGCTTACAATTAAAGAGATAACTTTCAAACAACTGTGTGATGTGATCTATGCTAATATTTTAGAACCATCTTATATCATATATGCATATATTTTAAAACACATGTATCTCTAACTGCAACATACATGCAAATATAAGCAATGTATTGAAAGTGACTATTTCAGTGCTTTGAACATAATTAATTTTCCTACCTGTTTTAAATATATATTTGTGTATATTTTACATGGAAAAATAAAATAGAACTAGCTTAAAACCTGATTTATGCACATAAGTCAGCATATTTTAAATAATGTGAGCAAAGTTGAAATTAATTCGTTTATAATTATTACAGCAGTTCACCCAATCTTTCTCCAGATCATCGAGACCCCATGATTACTTTATCCAGACCTTCCTATCTATGAATAATACACAATAAACAAGTGATTATCAATTATGCTACTTTATTAGCAGGTGTAAAATTACATAAGTAAGCTTCCAAATGTGTCTTTTAAAATAGAAATGCATGTGTATAATTGTTGGGCCTGCCCTGGAATGCCCTAGACTGCCCTTTTTTTTATTCACGTGTACACATGTATGAAACATGAAGTATGTGTGTACTTTTATAAAATAGTAATTGTATGAGTATAGTCAACTTATGCATGCATATTCAAATTTTCATATGGGTAACTCTTTGAAAATTATCCCCTAAGTAAATACCTGAGGCAAAGGATGGTTGAATGACATGCCCAAGGTCAGAAGAAGTATCATTGGGATTTGATCTTTGGCTTTCCCTGGCTCTAAGCCTTCTGGTGGTATTCCTCCACTCCCCTATGAAATTTGTTAAAAAGCTTGTGGATAAAAAATTATCTGCAAACTTTCTACCTATGTGGCTAGCTTTAAAATTACCTCCGTGATGTTCCATGTTTTATACATGCACTTCTCTGAAAACCAGATCAGGAATATACTTATGGCAGTCTCTTTTCACAAAGAATGTTATGCTATTTTCACTCTTCACAAATCTACAGATATTTCATATTAATACTGTAGCTAAAGATCTTGAGTACTGTGACAATTCTGATTGTCCCATCTCTAAAAGATATACCAAAACTAGAAAAGGTACAGAGAAAAGCATGAAATTATGAAGGGGATGGAACAGCTCCCTTATGAAACAAGTTGTGGTTCTTCACCTTAGAGAAGAAATGACCGAAAGGAGATATGGTAGAGGTTTATGACATTATAAGTGAGGTGAAACAGATAAATAGGCAACAGCTATTTAACCTGTCAAATTGGAGAACACTCCATGAAAATACCTGATAGCAGATTCAAAACTAATTGGAAAAAGTATTTTTGCCCTCAGCATAAAATAAAGCTGTGAAATGAAATATGTTTCTGGAGGGCATAGTCAATGCAACTAGCATGGCTGGGTTTAAAAGGGGTTTCAACAAGTTTTAGGCAGAAAAATCCATAAATTATTATTAGCCAGCAACTTAGGGAAAACCAGCACTTTTCCATGGGAGTAAGCAGTAAGGAACGGATCTGCCAGGTAATTCCTAGTGATCTAGATTAGCCATTGTTGTTGGAGACAGGATGCTGATTTAGTGGAGCCTTGGTCTGACCCAGAATGGTACATTTTGTCATCTTGTCTGAATCAAGCTGGCAATGGCTCATATTTATATAATTTCTGCCATAAATGGAACTGAGTTGTTCCCTGTCCCAGTTTGACACTATTAAAATTCATACCTTGTCCTCCTTGTTATCCCCATGATTTGGAAAGTATGGTTAAGTCTAAAATGCTTTTCTATGCCTAATTTTTATAACTTAAAATGTTATGATTTAATTGTGTAAATAAGTCTGTATATTATTAAGTGCATAAAATACTCAAAACATATTTTCATTGCTGCAAATGAAATCCTACGCATTAACATCCCACTATATGTAAAAACATGTAGCAATGGAATTACCAAAAAAAAAAATGATCCTAATTAACATCAAAATTTATTGCAAACTTGTGTAATTACCCAAATCACTTAATTTTTTTTAAGTACCATTACCTATAAATAACACAAAATATTTACTGATTCTTCATCAAATTACTATTAGTAAAAGAGATTAGAAAACTTGTTGCCATAGCATGTTTCCTTTTTCTATGATTCTTGTCCAAATCATTTCCGTATGCATGGGGCTAGTAGTGATAAATAAGTAGCCCAGATTTCAAAACTGTCCACGGTACACAATTTGCATTCGTTTCCCCCTGAGATTTATGCTAGGAATTTATAAACTGTGTGATGGGAGCCACACAGTTTAGAAAATATCACATATTTCTACTGTAAAAGTATGCATATAAGTTAAAGGCATGCACATATATTTGTAATGCAAATATACCTATACTTTCTCTATCCAATTTAAAAGATACACATGCATATTTTACATGTGAAATAACTGTAACAATTCACAGATAATAACCCGGAATTAAATGAACATAAGAACATAAGAAATTGCCATGCTGGGTCAGACCAAGGGTCCATCAAGCCTTTATAATTTAAGAATACACCATTCGGAAAATAGTTGAGGAAATAATTACAAGTTCAGCAATTCCTTCACCAGTTCATGTAGACCCTGAATCCCCACAAGTTCATCCAGAAACTGCAGACTCAATAAAAAGTCTGATTTCAACTGTGCAAGTCAATTAGCAAGTATAAAAGTGTTTGGAAAAGTTTGGTAATGTATGCATGTATATCTCTTTCAAAATAGCAACATGGGCACATACTTCAAAGCCCTGTTCCAGAACCATCCTATACCACCCCTATTTCCCCCATTACATTTTATGCATGATAATGCAAGCACCCACGAACTCATGAGGTTTATAAAATAATATCATATAAGCATGCATATCCTATTTTTATATGTGCAACCCCTATGTAACGCTATGAAAATTACCTGTAATAAGTCAAAAATATGCAAAGATGTTTCTTTATCACCACTTGCACTGTGACATTGGCTAAGACATTTTACCTCCCTGTGTATAAGTAAACCAAACTCCTAAGGCCAAGCGCACACTGTAATGAGGTGAAAATTTCTTGAAGATACTAATGGTGTTATTATTATTAATAATATTGTAAACCATCACTTTAGAATCTATACATTCTATGATCCATATTCAGTTAACTATGATTTTTAATTAAAGGGATATAAGTTCTGACATGGAAGATTAAGGATAACATGAACAGGAATCATCACAACATACTGTACCTAGCTAATGACAAAGTGCAGATATAAGGGAGCTAATGTATGAACCAAAGGTTTTTTGGGTATCCTTAAGTCAAATAAAAAATACATTACAAACAGACAGACTAGATTTTGTTTAGAAGGAGTACCATATGACAATTAAAAATGTTAATTCACTGATACTCACAGGGACATTGGTATCAAGTTAGTTCAAAATAAGAGTATTAGAAAAATGGCAAATAAACCCAAAAATATTTGGTGAGTTTGACGTATTAAAAAAATACCTGACTCCTATCTTTTAAAACTGCAGAGAAAGCACACTGAGCATTAGGGATATGCAGTACCCACATTTTTTGATCATTTGTTTTTGTTTGTTTTAAAGGGGGATGGGGAGTGTTTAATTAGTTCCTTTAAGTTTTTTTAGTTGAATTTGTTTGCCAAAGTTTTTTCATACACTTATATGGCCATACATCAAATTGTTGCCATCTTCTCTGGAGAAAGATGCTCTCCTCCGGGTGATGGCATCATTTTCAAGTGCTGGGACCCAGGAAGAAAGAACTGGAGTCTGTGGACCTGGCCCAGTCTTAGACCTTAGTGTCAGGTCATAGCCCCAGCTATGGGTCTGGCCTGGTCACTAAACCAAGGCCTAGTCCAGGTCTGGGCCTGGCATGAAAGCCGGGACGAGTACCAAAATCTAGCCCTGGGCCAGAACCTCCAATTGCTCCTGCTTAGGTTCCAGTGCTTGTAAAATTACACTATACACCTGCCGGCGGATTTTAAAAGCTCTGCTCGCGTAAATCCGCCCGGATTTACGCGAGCAGGGCCTTGGGCGCCGGCGGCCTATTTTCCATAGGCCGCCGGCGCGTGCAGAACCCTGGGACGCGCGTAGGTCCCGGGGTTTTTGGAAGGGAGCGTGTCGGGGGTGTGTCGGGGGTCAGGGCCGATTGACGTGACGTTTTGGGGGCGGGATGTGGCGTTTTGGGGGCAGGCCCGGGGGCGTGGTTTCGGGCCGGGGCGTTCCGGGGGCATGGCCGCGCCCTCTGGAACCACCCCCGGGTCGGGTCTCGGCACGCCAGCAGCCCGCTGGCGCGCATGGATTTACGTCTCCCTCCGGGAGGCGTAAATCCATGGATAAAGGTAGGGGGGGGCTTAGATAGGGCCGGGGGGTGGGTTAGGTAGAGGAAGGGAGGGGAAGGTGAGAGGAGGGCGAAAGAGAGTTCCCTCCGAGGCCGCTCCGATTTCGGAGCGGCCTCGGAGGGAACGGAGGCAGGCTGCCCGGCTCGGCGCGCACCGGCTGCCCAAAATCGGCAGCCTTGCGCGCGCCGATCCAGGATTTTAGAGGATACACGCGGCTATGCGCGTATGTTATAAAATCCCGCATACTTTTGTTTGCGCCTGCTGCGCTAACAAAAGTACGCGATCGCGCAGTTTTAAAAAATCTACCCCCTGGAGAACAGCGCTGAAGCAACATCAATTTGGTGTCTGTGTTTTTTTTTCATGCCACAAATTTGAAAGTACCCCAAAATATTCAAGTCTTTTCATAGGAGGATATTTTCTGTTCATTCCATTTGGAAAAAACTGAAAATGGTATCATTTGTTGCTTTTTTTCCATTCATTAGAAACAAATGCTCTTCCCTACTGAGCTTGCTTATTAACACTTCAATGAAAACACTACTTTATGCCTCACCATGTTGCCATGCAATGGATTTGAATTCAATTCCTGGGCTACATTTCTGGTTCCTAGGCCAGCTGAGTATGGAGATATCACAGAGGCAGCATTTTAAACCCCAGCCTCAGAATGTAGGGCCCATAAATGCAAGGTAACAGAGTGAGTCAAGATGTGCAGTTAAGAGCTAAGGATTTTCTCTGCAACCATAGGCTAATTGTGATCTGAAGGGTATATAAAACAAGAGGAAAATATCTGGGTAGTTGTGATTGAAATCTCTGGTTTCTATAGCCCAATATAGGCCTGTTCAATATTGAATTAGAAGCCCAATGAGCAGATGGAAACCATGAACCAACATCCTAATATCCCAGCTCCTCAAACTTTATAAACAAAATATATATGGTTTGACTCCATATTAATCAACAAGGACAAACAAAAATAATGTTTTAATTTTTAGTGGAAACATTCACAAAAGCAAAAAGAATGTAAATATAAATAAATATAAATGTTGTAGAATGATCACATATATAATTAAAAACCACCAAGTCACCCACAACTCCCACCTAAAAACTGGAGACAACAGACAATGCCAATTTCAATTGCATTAGTCAATCAGCAGGTAGAAAGGCATACAAATAACTTTGGTAATGAATACATGTATATCTCTTCAAAAAAGCAACTACAGGGGTAGATTTTCTAAATTTGCGCGATCGCGTACTTTTGTTCGCGCACTAGGCGCAAACAAAAGTACGCTTGATTTTATAAGATACGCGTGTAGCCGCGCGCGCAAGGGGGATGCACATTTGTGCGACCTGCACGCGCCGAGCCCAGCGCGCGCTGCTGTTCCCTCCGAGGCCGCTCCGATTTTGGAGCGGCCTCGGAGGGAACATTCCTTCGCCCTCCCCCCACCTTCCCCTCCCTTCCCCTACCTAACCCACCCCCCCCCCCCGGCCCTATCTAAATCCCCCCCTTACCTTTGTTGGCAGATTTACACGTGCTAAAAGCAGACGTAAATCTGCGCGCGATAGCGGGCTGCTGGTGTGCCGTCACCCGACCCGGGGGCTGGTCTGGAGGCCTCGACCATGCCCCCAGGCTGGCGCCACGCCGCCGGGCCCGCCCACGAAATGCCGCGGCACGCCCCCGAAATGCTGCATCGTTTCGGGAACGCCCCCGACATGCCCCCTCCCGCCCCTTTTCGAAAGCCCCGGGACTTACGTGGGTCCTGGGGCTCTGCGCGCGCCAGCGGCCTATGCAAAATAGGCGCGCCGGCGCGCGAGGGCCCTGCGCGCGTAAATCCGGCCGGATTTATGTGCTCAGGGCATTTAAAATCCGCTCCACAGTGTGTACATCTGAACCCTCTCCCATAATGCCCTTAACCTATCCCTCCTCCCCAGGAGGGATAGTAAATTTCAAAGGAGTGTGTGGGCGCACATTGACATGTGATCTGGTGATTGTGATCTAGTGATTCTCCCTTGGAATGACGGTATATAAAATACCCAAATAAATATATAGCTGAAAAACTGGCTTTTCAACAACTTCATCTCTACTTCTCGTTAATATATCTTCCCCTTAATCCTTTGACACATCCCCTATTGTTATCCAGTTTATATGGCTTTTTAAACGTTATTTCTATTCTTTTTCTGTTTGTTATACATTATACACCATTGTGATCTGGTGATTCTCACTTGGAATGATGGTATATAAAAAAATTAAATAAATAAATGTGTGCATTGGAGCACTCCCAGAAAGGTGGCAATTTTATAACATATGCACACATGTACACATACATTATAAAATAACCTTGGCTAATTTTGCAAGTAGGCATGCCCAACTGCGCAAATTGGGTTTTGGCCACATAAGCCAAGGAATTTTATAATCAGCGCATGCCCAAGCCAAGACCAGTTTCACCAGTTTGTTCACCACTTTACCCAGGCTTAGGTCTTGGAGATGAAACCCGGCCTTGGAATGAGCCCTAGCATCAGCCTTAGCAACAGGACCCGGCTTGCTAGTGGGTTTTTTTTTCTTTTTCTTTTTGAATTTTCCTAATATGAAAATACCAGAAAATGTTGAGGTATTTTTGTCAGAGGCTATTTTTGCTTCATTTCATTTGGACAGGGCCGCCATCAGGAATTTTGAGGCCCCATACAGCAAGCAGACAGCGACGGCCCGCGCGCTTTGCCGGCGCATACTGTCTGACGCGGCGGTGACGTCACAGCCACGTCAGACAGTGAACGCTGGCAGGACAGAGCGCGCGGACGAGTCTCTGTCTGCGGTGCTCTGTAAATCAATGCTATGCGTGTCTAAAAGACACGCATAGCATTGATTCTCTCCCTTCTCTGGGGCCCGCACCCAGGGCCGGCTCCAGGTTTCAGTAGGCCCCTGGGCGACAGACTGTCGGAGAGAGCCTCAGTGGGCCTCTTTGCCATGAACTAATACATCCCCCAAGCGCACCTGCCGCCTGGCGGCTGCGGCGGGCCCCCATATGTGGCAGTAGATCCTGGGGCCCCAAACTGCAGGCCCAAGAATACTGCCCTGATGGCGGCCCTGCATTTGGAACAAACAAAAAAGTCATTTAAAAAGAATGCAACAAAAGAAGGTACAACAAAAGAAAACAATCCCTTCAAAACATACAAAAGTTACAACAAACAATAGAAGGGAAAAATTACATTTCACTATTTTATTACAATAATTTTAGAGATAAATTTGAATAAATTTAAAGACAGCAAAGTAAAATGTTACATAAAAATGCCATAAGGACCATAATAGGAAATACAATTTCCAAACATATACATTGTAGTAAACACCATTCCCCACAAAGCATACACACATTAAAAAATCACATTCATAACCCAACCTACACATGCATACAAGGAAAATTCATAGCAATGTGGATCCCGACAGAGGCTCCCATTTCACTAATATATATATATAGCTTCTTCAGGGGGAACCTTGCTTAATAACAGTGCTGTTTCACAAGGTATTTAGTACAATAGATGGTTCAAATTGAAACAGCCATATTTACATGGCATAAACAAGCAAAGATTTCATGTTTTCAAAAGATGGTGGATGTCCCTTTCATTTTTTCAATGTAGTGTATAAGAGGTTTCACAGAAGTTTCACTGAACCACTGAAGTTTTATTCTATAAAAGAAGAAATTTTAGTAGAATTAAAAAGCAGATAGGGGTAGATCTTAAAAAAATATGCGAGCGCGTACTTTTGTTCGCACATCAGGCGTGAACAAAAGTACGCTGGATTTTATAAGATACGCGCATAGCCGCGCGTAATAAAATCCGGGGTCGGCGCAGGCAAGGGGGTGCACATTTGTGCAACCTGCGCACGCCGAGCCCAGCGTGGCCTGCCTGTTCCCTCCGAGGCCGCTCCAATTTCAGAGCGGCCTCGGAGGGAACTTTTCTTCGCCCTCCCCCCACCTTCCTCTCCCTTCCCCTACCTAACCCACCCCCCCGACCCTATCTAAACCCCCCCCCCCCTAATTTTGCGCGCGTCGCCGGCAGCCCCGCTCCGTCCTCTGGTCCCGGGGGCTGGTCCGGAGGCCTTGACCACGCCCCTGCGCTGGCACCACGCCCCCAGGCCTGCCCTTGAAACGCCGCGGCACGCCCCCGAAACGCCGCATTGTTTTGGGGACGCCCCCGGACACACCCCCTCCCACCCCTTTTCGAAAGCCCCGGGACTTACGCGTGTCCCGGGGCTTTACGCACGCCGCCGGCCTATGCAAAATAGGCACGCCTGCGCGCGTAAATCCGGAAGGATTTACGCGCGCGGCCCTTTTAAAATCCGCACCTAAGTAGTAGATTTTAAAAGAAGCATGCAGGCGTACATGTGCACCCGCTACCTGGCGCGCACACATGGACACCCGATTTTATAACATGTATGCGCAGGTGCGCACATGTTATAAAATCAGGGGTCAGCATGTGCAAGGGGGTGTAAAATTGTGCACCCTGCGTGTGCCAATGCTCATGGCCTTCACCTGTTCCATCCCAGGCCGCTCCAATCCACCCCTTCCCTTAACCTATCCCCCGCCAAGCCCTATCCTAACCCCCCCCAACTTTTGTTTTACCTTCTGCACCTGCCAGCAGCCTGCCAGCACGTGATCCCCCAGCACAGTGGCAAATGGCATAGTGCTTTGAAAATCTGGTTCTAATGTTTTAAAATTAGTGCGCACTAAGTCCCACTAATGCGCACTAACCCGAAATATGAATTTTTCTGAAATTTCAGAAAAATTATTTTGGGTTTTCATTGACCCTAAACCATGCCGAATTAGTCAATTTCATTTAAATTGTCTAATTCAGGTAAAAGGAATACACATCTCTATTAAATATAACTTAACTTTTATTGATACCATGGGTTTGAACCCATACAAAGGAAAAATAATTAAAGAGTTATACTAACTTAAAAGAAAACAGGGGAAAATGGAAGAAGAGGGGAAGAAGGGGGAGGGGAGGTGGAGGAGGGAGGGAGAGGAAAGGGGTACAAGGGAGGTGGGAAACAAGCTAAAAATGCCCAACCGTGAGATCTGCCAGAGGCATCACTGGCTTGAAGAAACCTGAAATATTAATCAAGAATAAGAGAGCTTTAAAAAGGAAGTCACAAAGTATAACAATATACTAAAAAAAGCAGAAAAATAAACAAGTTCTATAAGAAAAAATACTTAGTACCTTACTTAAAAAAAGAAGTGGATATCCAAGATGGCGGACTGACCCATCTGCATTGAGCATCCCTCTTTTTTTCCTTGTGGAATTGTTTGTTTCCCCAAGATATTATGCCACATTCAGGCCAAAAATGACAGGCTCAGGAGAGGCTGGTTTTGGAGGCCCCCCCCCAGCAAGTTGGGCAATTAGCCCAATGGATGCCCATGTCATGCATGTAGCTACTTACCCGGGAGGTTTGCAGTTGCTGGAGGAGAGTCAAGAAGATGATGGGATATCGGACTCCCTCCTTGTCTCAATAACATTTTTGTCCCCGGTACAAAGAGCACCCACAGAGAATCCCGTGGCAATAAGGACAGCTACTTTGGTCACTCTTTTGTCGCTTACTGATGATGTCAGCAACATAGGAGGAGCTATGGGAGCAACATCGAAGGAGACCACTGTCAAAGCCGCTGTGGACGGCGTCTCTGGAGGAATCTCAATGGGAAGACTGTTAGAGTTGCAAGCCGATTCTACTAACACCATGCCTGAGTTTGTTGAAGTTGGAGAGAAAATGACACTGATGGTAAGACCTCAGGTCTTTTCTTTAGGGGTGATATGGGAAACCCTGGTCATTTTAAATAATAATGTAACACTACAGCTGAATCCATTAACTAAGAAAATGGTGGATATTGAATTGCAAGTTAAAAAATTATAAGATGAGAATATTTTTTTTTCCAAAATAATTTTTATTATATTTTTAAATAAATACAACTTACAAAAAACAAAACACAATACAATAAAAATACAATATCAAATTAAATAACCATCAAACAACAATCAAACATCCCCAATCACAATCATACATTATCTTTCATCCATTTAAAACCACACCACATTCAACACAACATTCATACATTTCTTATTACATAAACCTCCATTTAAGACCAGTCATGTTTATAACCAGAATCAATCAAACCAGCTTGTAAATCTTGAGGGAGTATCGCGTAATAAGCTTGCCAACAAGCACAATACAATTTATCAGGTTTGCGTGTACCGCTACGGAAGTCCATAAATTCCATTTGTAAAAGTAATATCATTCTATTTGTCCACGCTGCTAGGGTAGGTATAGCCATTGGATCAGTCCAATCCGCCAATATGGTCCTACATGCTAGCATAATAGCCATGCGCTCATATTTCCGTTTAGATGAGAATATTAATAGGGATCGGGCTGTGGACTCCATTAGTCAAAACATAGTGAAAATGAATGACCAACATGTAACTTTAATAAAGGAAAATCAATACTTAACCAGAAGAGTTGAAAATCTAGAAAACCAGATAAGAGGAAAAAACTTAAGATTGATTAATTTTCCAAAAGTGCCATTAATACCAGCAAAGGAGATGTGGAATAAGTACGTTTTGGAAATTTTGAAGATTCCTCAGCAAACATTTCTACCAGTATCGAAAATATACTATGCACCTTCTTTGAAGATACATTCTAAGGAGGGACAGGACTTTCAATTATTAACACCATTGAATTTTTCAGAAATATTGGAATCTTCAGATTCAACAATTGCCCAACTTGCTACACTAATTGTCTCTTTTGTACTTGATACAGATAGGGAATGGGTACTAAAATTATACTTTAGAAACCGTAAAGAAAAATGTCTGCTGCTGAATGTTCAGCTATTTCCAGATGTAGCCAGAGATACCCAAAAGAGAATAAAGCAGTTCCTGATAATGAGACCCAAAGTGCTGCAAATGGGAGCCTCATTTATCTTGAGTTTCCCATGTAAATGCTTTATTAGGTATCATGATGTTAAATATATATTTTTTCTTCCATCTCAACTTACTAAATTTATAGATGACAGAATTTCCTCTGATATTGTTGTTGATAGGCATGACTCTGTAACACCTTAGTAGTTGTGATGTTCTTTATAAATGAATGTTGTAACTAAGTTTGGGTTAGTCAGAAATATTTTAAAGTTCATTGCCTATATGATAAAGTGCCTTCTATGAGTATTGGATATCCCCAATAGAGGACTTTGATTCACATTGGCATAATATATATTTGAATGTTTAAAAATTGAAGTTTTTTTCTTTTTACTTATTAATGTTAGTATTGATGTTATTGTTTAATTTCTGTTCTTTCAAGATTGTACTTGATTTTAAAAAAGTTAAATTGCAATAAATAAAAAATTTTTAAAAAAGGGAGCTAACTGCACAAAAAGCATCATACAGAGAAACAAGGTGAAGTCATTGTGCATGTGCTGAGGTCTTTTTTTTTTTTTTTTGAAGATGTTAATTCGCATCAGACGAATGAAAATATAGGGCCAGATTTTCAAAAGGCCCGGCGACGCACATAAAGCCCCAGGACGCGTGTAAGTACCAGGGCTTGCAAAAATGGGTGGGGCGTGGGCAGTCTGGGGTTGGGGCCAGAGTCCTCCAACAGAATGGCCATTGCTGCTCTGTTAGAGGATCGCGTGCCGGCAAGCTGCCGGCGAGCACAACTTGTGCCTGCCCGGAGCAGGTGCAAAAGGTAAGATAAGCATTTTTGGGGGTTAGAGTAGGGCTGGGGGGGGGGGGGGGGAAGGTTAGAGGAAGGGGTGGGAATGTCAGGTTAGGGGGAGGGAATGGAGGAAGGCAGCGCAGCTCGGCGCATGCAAGGTGCACAATTGTGCACCCCCTTGCATGTGCCGATCCCGGATTTTATAACATGTGCACACCTGCATGTTATACAATCGGGCATATATGTGCGCGCGCTGGGTAGTGTGCACACATATATGCTGTGCTTCTTTTAAAATCTACCCCATAGGTTTTAAAGACATCCATTCAAGATCTAATTTGAAGCCATTTGGTTTTATTGTATTCCAAAGTTAAATAAATCATTACTTTAAAAATATTAAGGCTCGACTGATATTCACAGCTCATTGAAGAGTGATCTGACACATCACAAAAAATTTTAAATCTTCAAGACTATGATGGTTCAACATCAATGTTCAACCAAAGGGGCTTAGGTCTTATAAGTATGAATGCAACTTTTATGATCCAGGTACGGATATTTCATTATGTTTGACCAATATACAGCAAATTACAAGGGCAGAAAATTGCATACACTACTTGACTTGTGTTAACAATAAAAAAAACCCCAAATATGATACGGTTTTCATAGAGTAGAATGCAGAAAAACTGAAATAATTAAAGAATGGGGGAAAATGTTGCAAGATCCACATGGAGAATACTGACCCCGTGGGGGTATCAGGTTTAAATTGTGCATATCTGAAACTAAATGATCACAGATATTTTTATTTCTTTTGAATGCAAAAATGGGAGGATCCTTAAATGGAGCTGTACCTGACAAAATGTGCCAGTAGTCATGCACAATAGATTTAATGGCCATTGGAAAAAGGAATGGTACATACCAAACGTTCCATAGGCTCACGTGAGCTCCTCAATAGTAAATTATCATGATTTGCAATGAGGGCATATTTATAAGCCTGGCGTACACATTTGGACGTATAGCCTCGATTGTAAAAATGGGCTGATAAGATCTTAGCTTGGCTTTATATTCTTCTGTGGAATGGCATAAGCATCAAAGGCACAAGAACTGTCCTACTGGAATATTATTCCTTAAAATCTTTGGATGAAAACTAGAAAAACCTTACAAGGTATTCTTGTCTGTAGGTTTTCTGTAAATGATCGTAACAAGTTTGCCATGATCTTTTGTGACCAAAAGGTCTAAGAACAGAATTTGCACTATGTCAAAATGTGCTGTAAACTTCAAGTTTGGATCTTGTTGGTTAATCCACTTGATAAATTGCTGCAGGTTTGTCCCTTGTGCCAAGCCATATCCAAAATAAACCATGTACGTAATGTTTCCACCTTAGAATGTCCTGCCAAAAACATGATGGATATATAAAATATTCCTCAAAGTCTGCAACATATAGGCAGGCAATCAAAGGGGCCATCATTGAACCCATGGCTACCCCTTTTATCTGACTGTAAAGCGGTCCCTCAAAGATAAAGTAATTGGTGGTTAAAGCAATTTCCTCCAAATCACTAAAAAATTGCATATGCATATCCTCCACATTTTTTTGCACATGTGTAGGCCTAACAATTTCTAAAGCTGGCTGCTGGTGAATATTGTATGAGTTATTGGAGTTTAGTGGAATGAATGTGTTTCAAAGTTTTAATTCCTATTATGCTCCATATGGCATTGTTATGTAACACTATACTTGTTTTTAAATTTATTCAAATTTATCTCTAAAATTATTGTAATAAAATAGTGATATTTAATTTTTCTCTTCTATTTTTTGTTGCAATTTAAAAAGAATGCACAACCCTATTTTATGAATGAGTACCTTATTTCCTTTGATTTTTCAGCAACCTCTTTATAAATTATAGTGGCCTCTTTTTCCTCTTATCTTAATTTACTTTCCTATCAAATAGAGTAGTCATCCTTACAATTCTCCTTTTAGTCTTCCCTTTGTTCTTCTACTTCCCCTAGTTAGTCCTATCCAGCAAATGACTTTTTGAGGTAATCCCCCATATTAGCAAAGTTAGTTTTCCTGAAGACTAGGACCCTCACCTTAGAATGAAAAATCATCCATGCACTCTAATACTGAACAAATCATCTGGTGATCTTACTGGATCCCAGATGAATATCCACTCTGATATCAGAAATACTGTGTCCATTGGTAATCACCAGGTCTGGCATTGCATCCTCGCATATGGGTTCTGTTAAAATTTGATGGAACCGTTCTCCCTGCAAAGAATTCAGGATCTCCCTGCTTTTAGAAGGCACTGCAAGTGGGATATCTCAATAAGCATCCAGCAGATTGAAGTCACCTAGCAATCACACCTTCCCTTTCATAACAACTTTGTGAATATCCTGTATTAAATCTCTATTCATTTATTTTGCCTGCAGAGGTCTGTATATCATAACAATATGTTCCTTTCCTTCTTTCTATATTAACCCTCAGTGCGTTCCACCTTACCTTGTAAGCCCTGCAGTTCTGTTGCTTCAATTTATTTGTTATATATGGCACCACTCCTCCTCCCTTTCTTCTTACCATATTCTTCCTGAATAGATATATGAATTTAATAAGTTTCTGAAAGGCAAACATAAAAAAAATAAATAAATACAATAAAATAATAATACAGTCACAGTTTTTCACATACCATGTCTGTTAGAACGGTGGACCCTTGAGCCGACTGAGACAGATGGTGATGCACTGTGGGAGGCCCTCAGTGATGGTCACAGCCAGGAGGCGGTACAGAGCAGGAGACCAGAAGAATGCTTCACCACTGGAAGCCCAAGATCCTCCCAGGAGGAACCCGTGAGGATCCGAGCCACTTGGACTTAAGTGGTCTCCTGTGGTCGAGTCGCTGTGAGAGGTGTCCAGAAGCATGAAGACATTGGAAGATGGTGCCAGGAGGCCTGCTGGAACTTCACGACTGGAAGCCCGTGATCTCCCCCGGAGGAGCCCATGAAGACCCAAGCCGCTTGGGCTTAGGAGGGGCCTCCTGGGAAGAGTAGACCGGATACCAGCCAGCTGGAGGAAGCCAGGGACGAGCCAAAGTCAGAAGCCAGGGACGAGCTGAAGTCAGAAACAGCAACTAGCTACTCAGATGAGTGAACCTCGTTGCAAGGCAAAGCCTAGGTCTAGCTGCAGGGTTTCAGTACCCTTGCAGCATCTGACGTCATCCCTGGGCTGTAGTTCCATTTCCCGCTCTGGCCCATTTAAATAGAGAGCCCCTGCATGCGCACGTGCCTAGGGGGCGGAGCCAGGCATCTAGGATCCGCGGCGTCTCCCTCGAGGAGGGAGCGCCGCGGCAGGGGTCAGTCTGGGCCTATCCGACCAAGGGGACGTTCCAGCAGCCTGGGCCGGCCCCGAGGTAGGTGGAGGAACCGGGGCACGGCCCGGGACCGTAACAATGTTTTCATGACAGCCACCATATCCAAGTCTCTTCCATGACTGCCTCTCGATCTAGGATATTATTTATCATACTATGGGAATTAGTATGTATAGTTTTCCAGATGTTGCCCTTTTTTCCCCATTGCTACAAAAGTATTTTTTTTTTAATTCTTTGTTTATTAATTTTTCATATGATATACAGAAATCAATTTACATTAAGATTATTCATTCTCTTAGGACAATCGTAAAACTTATAAGAAAAAAATTTTTAGGAAACAAATTAAACATCATTTGTACCTATCTTAACTTCTCTATCATATCTGAATATTAAGCGGTATACAAGGGGATCCAAGATGAATTTTAGGAACGTAACAGGGAATATTTAATTGTAAGTAATTAAGGAGGATTTATGTTATTATTCATGCTCGAGATGTTTTCAGGTGGCGTTCCCTCCATCTTATGACTATCAAGAAACACACGCATTGGCTCTGGTTCGAAGAAAACATAGCGAATATCATTCAATATTAGAATACATTTACATGGGTATCTAATCGCAACTCTAGCCCCCAACAATCTTGCTTCCTGGCGCATATCCAGCATTTTTTTTCTCCTAATTTGCGTTGCCTTAGTAATGTCCGGGAAAATCCAAGTCTTTTGTCCGTAGAACTCTTTCTCCCTGTTTCTCAGAAATAGCTTTAGCACCATTTCTCTGTCTGTTGGAAAGACAAATGTTACAGAGACAGTTCCACGGAACTCGACCTGTTCCTCCGAAGATGTTTCGAGGAAAGCTGTTAGATTATCACCATCATTCAAGATTGGATTATTAAAATTCTTATTACCAACATAAAAAATATTTGCAATAGGGGGAACAGTTTCAGCCGGCATTAGTAAATTCTCTATAAGATACTTTTTAAATTGATCCCTCAAGGAGATCAATCTTATTTGAGGAAAATTTAAAACTCTTAGAGTTAAGTATCTTTGGGTATTTTCCATGTTTTCAATCTTGCGAGTACTTATTGAATCAGATTTAATCAGATTTGTCTGAGTTTCTTGAAGAACAAAATTTTTTCATTTATTTCTTTTATTTTAACTTCATGTTGAATTACACATGGTTCTATCTTTTTTATAGCGTCTTGATTATTTACCAATGCCTGTGTTAAAGTTGCAATTGATTTCTCCAATATTACTAAGGCACTCCAGACCGTTTCCAATGTTATCTCTCTAGGTTTAATCAGTTTTTGAACGGGGATCGTGCCTACCTTATCCCCTCGGCAAACTTCTGAAACCCTCAAGGTTTCGCTTGTCGAGTCCTCTTCCTCCATCAGCTCTATTCGAGCAGCAGTCAGCCCCAAGTCGACATTCGACTCCATTTTAGCCCTCCGGTCTTCACGGCTCCTTACTACCACGCTGCTGCTGCTCACCGGTGCACTCGCAGCCGCCATTCCTCTCTCCTCCTCTGCGGCGGGCTCACTCTCCGCTCCTCGCTGAGGGTTAACCGAACCCGGGTCAAGGTTGTGGCTGTGGGCTGGAGGAGTAGGCTTCTCGGGCCCTCCGGGGCTCAATGATGTCTGTATGTCCTGAGGTGAGTCAGCGCGTCCCTCGCCCTGCACCTCTGCGGACTTCCCTCCCGGAGTTGAAACAATATTCGGAGTGAAGAAGCTCGGTATTGTTAATTGAGAAGGGGTTACTACCTCAGGCACAGAGGTTTCCTGCCGTATTCGCCCCTTTCTCTTAGTATGGGGCATAATAGACGCTGAAAAGGTTCTAGTAGTACGGAGCTCACTTCGCTGCGACCTCTCCTTAGGACGCCATCTTGGATCGCTACAAAAGTATTTAATTGTTAACTTATTTTTGGGCTTATACTTACTTGAAGGCTTTTTTCTCCCTATCTACCTCTGATCAGTTTCCTTGAGTTTCCATGCAAGTGGCATATAAACTGAATGCACAGTTACAGTGAACCAGTGCCCACATTTCTTTCCCTCAGTGCCTTGCTTAAAACTTTACCCCCTCACTCTATGGCTTGGGGTGTTGGTGCCACTGCATTTACTGCTTACACCTCATTCTGTGCATTGGGATGATAATGTTGGTGGTGGTGTTTCAACACTCCACTGTTGCATTTGTGTGTCCCCACATCTATTGGTGCAACTTTCCTCCTCCGTGGTGCAATGGGATCCTCATACCACTGCTGATTCTGCTTTGCTGGTCTTTTGGTGACTTGGGCTGTTCATGTCACTTTTGTTAGTGGCTTTTGCCCATCATTTGAGCCTTGGTATGCTCTTTTCACTCAGGCCAATTCAGTACAGTGTACTCGGCCCTGAACACCGATTAGCACCCGCTTAGCCGTGCGTTTTCGACGCACGTCTATTATCCCTTATGCTGCAAGGGGTAATAGCACCTTGAAAACGTGTGGCCAACCTCGTGAAAACTAATAGTGCTTATCACTTGTAAATGCATGTTGATGAGCCTCTTAGTTAGTCGCCCGGGATACTGAAAGTAAAATCTGCGGCCAAGCTGCACATTTTACTCTCAGAAATTAATACCTGCCCAAAGGCAGGCGTTAACCATGCAAAGCACTGGGAAAGTGTACAGAAAAGCAGAAAAATCTGCTTTTCTGTAGACACTCCAACTTAATATCATAGCGATATTAAGTCAGAGCCCCCCCGTCCCCCCAAAAAATCAAAAACATCAAAAAAAAAAATTCTGCCCACCGGACCCACTGACAGCCACCGCTTCCACTAATAAAGAGGTGCTAGGAACACACCAGTATCCCTAGCACCTCCTTATTGGTGTGGACCCTAATTTAAATAGAAAATCGCACATCCAGAGAGGTGCCTGGGCGCGAGTCGGAAGAGCGGGCGCTCAACATGGAGCGCCGGCTCTCCCGCACTTTTTAATGAATCGGCCTGTTGGTGCTGAACTGCCCCTCTCATTGTTCCCTGGGGTTTCATGACACTGTTTATTTTGCTTTCTCTCTCTCATTTTGTTTTGAGGTGTTGATACCACTGTTAGTACTCCTTTACTAGTCTTTTGTCCCTCTTCCCCCTTTTCTTTCCCTGGAAGTTTCATGGTAGTATTATTGGTACCCTTTGCTTCTTATGTGGAACCTTATGCTGTTTTTGCTACTGTGGGAACATCTCCATACATCTCACAAAACATTGGGGTGTTGTTGCCTCTCTTTTCGCTGTTTTGCTCTGTCGTGTTGCCTTGGGCTATTCGTGCCACTCTTAGAACCACTATGTCCTACTTTCGGTTTCTTGGAGAACTCTTCCTTTGCTGCTGATGTCTGCCTGCCAGTTTCACTAAACTTGGATTGAAAAGTCAAATATTTGAGCCAAAATAGAATAAATGGCTTCTCCCTTTGACATTAATGAAAAAACAAATTACAGACTAACACAAAAAATGAATACATTTTTTGGCACAGAACTGAATGAAATGAATCACTAAGCCAAATAAACTGAATGAATGAATGAAGCAGCCATTTTTTTTTTTTTTATCTTGCACATCCCAATTCACTATTCTTTCAGCAGAATTTCCATTAATTTCCCACTACTGAGGACAGGCTAACTGACTTGCAATTGCTAATCTCCTCTCTGATACCACTTTTATGAAGAGGAATCACATTTGTCCTACTCCAGTCCTGCTGGACCACTCCCATTCCCATTGAACGAGTGAAAAGATTCTTCAGCAGACTCATCAGAACTTCTCTGAGCTCCCTTATGTGTAAATTTTCAAAGACAGTTTGGGGCACATTTGATGTACTTAAGTGCAAGTGATTTTCAAAACATGCCTAGTAGGTGTATACTTGGATGATTTTCACAAGAAAGCATGCACAATAAAAGTGGAAATGTTTGGGGGTGCATCAGGGCATGCTTTGAATTTTCAAACATACTTTGCTATTTTATAAACAATGTTTGGACAAATATTTCATGAGCACTTTTACATCTGCTATTTAATGCACCAAATTAAAACTTGCATTGCCATTATGGACCATTGTTTGGCATGCTGGCTTTCTCTCAATGTGAGGGTGGGACAACTTGAAAGAATGAGAGGGAGGGATGGGGGGGAGGGGGTACATGGGAATTCATTGTATTTACCCAGAAGTCTATTTATCTGTAATTTTTTTGTTGTTGTTGTTGGGTTTGTTCTTCTGTCTGATATTAGGTTTGCTTCTGTTTTAGGGGGAACCTTGCTGTCAATGGCTCTGCATTTCTGAGACAGTTTGTGTCTGTGTGTGTATGTGTTTGTGTGTCTGGTGAGTGGGGTTGACTGGTGGACTGTTTATATGTCACAACAGTTGACTGGAATCTACTGGTGTGTGTGTGTGTGTGTGGCTGACTGTGTATGTGTCACTGGGGGAAAATGGGTCTGAATGTGAATTTATGTCACTGAGGCTAACTGTATGTGAGTGTGTGTGTGTGTGTTTGTGTCACATGGGCTAACTGGGGCTGACAGGGTGTGTGTGAGTGGAGTTGAACTGGCATTGAACATGAGTATTATAAATTTATGGATACTCGTGGTACAACATTTGAGGAGGGAGACAGAACAAAGAAAGATGAAGAGTTCCCTTATAGAGTGTATACACTTCAAGACACAGCTTTTGGATCTATCTGAGGAACAGATCTTGCTAAGGTTCAGGTTCAACAAGGAAATCATATTATACTTATACCAGCAGTTAGAGCAGGACATGTGCCTTCTACTCAGAGAGGCCATATACACTTCAAGGTCACTATGACCATGGCCTTTTTTGCCACTGGCATTTATAGACACCTCTAGGTATCACAGCTGGAAAAAGGCAGTCAGCCACCTCCTTATGTATTGATGAGTTTCTGGCTGCTTTTCTCAGGAAAGTCCAATACCATAGCTTTTTCTCAGAGAAGACAGCTACAATAACAGATTAGAACTGACTTCTACTAAATTGCAAGATTCCCCTTATTTTTGGGGGCTAATGATTGCTCTTAAGTACATAAGAACATAAGAAAATGCCATACTGGGTCAGACCAAGGGTCCATCATGCCCAGCATCCTGTTTCCAACAGTGGCCAATCCAGGCCATAAGAACCTGGCAAGTACCCAAAAACTAAGTCTATTCCATGTTACCATTCCTAATGGCAGTGGCTATTCTCTAACGGGCGGATTTTAAAAGCCCTGCTCGCGTAAATCTGCCCGGATTTACGCGAGCAGGGCCTTGCGCGCGTAAATCTGCCCGGATTTACGCGAGCAGGGCCTTGCGCGCCGGCGCGCCTATTTTCCATAGGCCACCGGCACGCACAGAACCCCGGGACGCGCGTAGGTCCCTGGGTTTTCGGAAGGGGGCATGTCGGGGGAGTGTCGGGGGTGGGGGCCAAACAACGCGGCGTTTTGGAGGCGGGATGTGACGTTTAGGGGGCGGGCCCGGGGGCGTGGTTTCAGGCCGGGGCGTTCCGTGGGCGTGGCCGCACCCTCCGGAACCGCCTCAGGGTCGAGTCTCGGCACGCCAGCAGCCCGCTGGCACACGTGGATTTACGTCTCCCTCTGGGAGGCGTAAATCCGTGGATAAAGGTAAGGGGGGGGTTTAGATAGGGCCGGGGGGGTGGGTTAGGTAGAGGAAGGGAGGGAACGGAGACAGGCTGTGTGGCTCGGCGCGTGCTGGCTGCCCAAAATCGGCAGCCTTGCACGCGCCGATCCAGGATTTTAGAAGATACGTGCGGCTACTCGCGTATCTTATAAAATCCAGCGTACTTTTGTTTGCGCCTGCTGCGCAAACAAAAGTACACGAACACGCTTTTTTAAAAAATCTACCCCTAAGTGAACTTAATAGCAGGTAATGGACTTCTCCTCCAAGAACTTATCCAATCCTTTTTTAAACACAGCTATACTAACTGCACTAACCACATCCTCTGGCAACAAATTCCAGAATTTAATTGTGCGTTGAGTAAAAAAGAACTTTCTCCGATTAGTTTTAAATGTGCCCCATGCTAACTTCATGGAGTGCCCCCTAGTCTTTCTACTATCCGAAAGAGTAAATAACCAATTCACATCTACCCATTCTTAACCTCTCATGATTTTAAACACCTCTATCATACCCCCCCTCAGTCGTCTCTTCTCCAAGCTGAAAAGTCCTAACCTCTTTAGTCTTTCCTCATAGGGGAGTTGTTCCATTCCCCTTATCATTTTGGTAGCCCTTTTCTGTACCTTCTCCATTGTAATTATATCTTTTTTGAGATGCGGCGACTAGAATTGTACACAGTATTCAAGGTGCGGTCTCACCATGGAGCGATACAGAGGCATTATGACATTTTCCGTTTTATTCACCATTCCCTTTCTAATAATTCCCAACATTCTGTTTGCTTTTTTGACTGCCACAGCACACTGTACTGACGATTTCAATGTGTTATCCACTATGACACCTAGATCTCTTTCTTGGGCACCAGTTGGCAATGAGGCTACCAGTTGGCAATGAGGCTACCTTCTGCAACCAAAAGGTTTTCCACTTTCTCAACATGTACGTGGTCTGCAAAGCCAAGTGTCTAGAATACTATGACAATTACTTTATCTTCTCACAGTCAGAAATTCATGACTGCTTTGAAGAAGGTCTCATCACTGGGGGTTGGCTTCTAGGTAAGTATGCTGCTCTCACTAAGAAGACATCAACTAACCTCTGACCTTTTCTATCTCTCTTTCTCTAGGTGATCTTAACAATTTGCCAAGGATGCCTGTTCCAGTCTGTATTGGGGACAGCCTTATGCTCCTCTAGCTTGGGAATCTCTCTCTGCTGTTCTCTCCATTCTCCCCAACAGGTACAAAAGGATTTCCTCTGAAAAATGGATTCATGATCCCACTGGCTTACCCACAAAATGCAATAAATGATTATTACAACAGGGCCCACTGGAAGACCAGGGCAGTCATGAAGGGAATTGTTGTCCTACTCAAAACATGTTTCTATTGCCTGAACTGATCTCTATCTTGATGCATGTTTCATTTCCTAGCCAAATTCCAAGGCCTTACTCCTCCAGCGGAACAAGATGATCATTTACCAGGGTCCAACGATGAATAGGAGGAGGAGGAAGAGAAGGAGGCATATGATCTGAGTGAGGAGGAATTGTAGGAAATACATATCCAGACTCACCAGCAATCTGTAAAGGAAAGAAACACTCTAATACAAACACATTTTCAAAGGTGAAAGTAGTGCGTGCTAACCCGAAATTCAGGGCAGCCAAAAAAAAAAAAGGCCTAAACCGCGGGAAACCGAAATTTCCCATGGTGGGCCGATAACGAAGGCCAAACTGAAAGGTTTGGCCAAAGCACATCCCTAGTTTTCACTAAATTGCAAACATGCAATTACTGCAGTTTAGTAGAGATGTGCATCGTTTTTTGTTTTCATGTCATTCTTCATTTTTCGGCCACCATGAAAAATGTTGTTTTTTTTCGGTTCGGGTCTTTTTTTTGCGAAAAATCGATTTTTAGTTAGTGTGCGCTAACTCCCCGTTAGTGCGCGCTAACTCTCATTAGTGCGCGCTAACTCCCCGTTAGTGAGCACTACAAAAAAACATTAGATTTTGTTACTTTTTGTTAGTTTTTGTTAGTGCGCACTAACGGGGAGTTAGCGCACACTGACTCCCATTACTGGGCACTAATCAGAAAAACAAATTTTTGTGAAAAAATGGGAAAATCCCAATCTTTTTCGGGCTCCCTGAAACATGCCAAGAAATTTTCCAATTCGGCAAAAACAAATGCACATCTCTTCAGTTTAATGACTACTGAGGTAACTAAAGAATATTAAAAACTTGTGTTAAAGTATGTTTTAACATTCTTTAGTAAATAGACCACCTAAGCCAGTGAAGACTATGGTAAATTTCACAAATATCCCTAATATGATTTTAGATAAATGACAATCTGAAAAAGGATCTGCACTATAACTACACTGCAAAAGAAACTGGAGTTCTCAATTTGTCTGAAGAGCAGTGGCGTAGCAAGGGGTGGGCGGGGTGGGCAGCCGCCCCTGGCACCGGGTCTAAGGGGGTGCCAAAACGCCTGATAAAATAAAATGTATATGCTAATTTGTCCTCCCCACTGAGGAACGTGCCCGGATCCGCCATGCCTTCTTTTCCCCCCGGTACCGCAGAACCACTCACACCCCTACCTTCTGCTGCACCACGGGAAGGAACAGGGCTCGGGGGCAGGGCCAAGGTGTGAGAGGGGGCGGGGCCTGTGCGGAGAGGCCGGAGAGAATGAGCGGCAGGGGCGGGGCCTTTGCTGAGAGGCCAGACCGAGGCACCAGGGGGCGGGGCTGGAGCGAGACGATAGGGGGCGGTGCCTGTGCAGAGAGAATGAGCGGCAGGGGCGGGGCCTGTGTGGAGAGGCCGGAGCGAGGCGGCGAGGGGCATGGCTGCTCAGAGTAGGCGGGAGGCGGCGGTTGCGGTGATGGCCGCGTTACTCGTTTCCTTTCTCTCAGGACTTTCCCTATTCTTCCCAGTCTTATCCCAGGCGTGAGTGCGGGCAGAAGTGAGGGAGCGGCGCCCTCCCGCCGGGAGAGGAGAAGAGGCGAGAGCCCGAGGAAAGCTGGACAAGGTAGGTGAGAATCCGGCTGCGTCTTTCTCCACACAAAGCCCATGCGCAGCCCCGACGGCGAGGTGCGCCCCTGGAAACACGCCAAAAGCGAAGCCCGGGTGAGATGTCTGGTACCGGCTCAGACCTGGCAGGCTCCGGAGGGGTGATACGTAGCTCCCTGCCCCTTCTCCTCTCCCTGCACCCCCTTGACTTGCAATGTTACCGTCAATTTTTACGCAAGATGCAAATCATTGATGGAGGGAGGGGGCGCCGAAGAAGTCTCTTGCCCCGGGCACCAAATTGTCTAGATACGCCACTGCTGAAGAGTAAGAACAATATGGAATATTAACTGTATTCTTGTTTACATCTTTCCTCTCAAAAATGACAATGGTTCACTCTTTGTTTTTCCATGCTCTTTTCTCACTGGTCTGATCTTTAATTCTTTGCCAAGTACAAAGCATGAGAGAACATTTGACCATTTGTGCAGCAACCTGAAACCTTTGGTGTGATATTCAAGTATATGTCATTAGTGATCATTATTATCATTAAGGAAGCAATATAGTTTAAAACACTATTAAAATTTAGTAAAATGACATGCTGAAATACTTATAAAAGCAATATTGACTCAGATCATTGAGTTTATTGGTATTTGTACACAGGTCATTGCTAGCAAGGCCATTTTCATTTACTATGATCTACCAAGAAAGACATTCAGGAGCTTATACACAAGACTAAATATATGATATTCGAGAGTTTGATTTTTGGAACTGGAGCAAAGCTGAAGAATATAAAACACTTCCATCTTCCTACGTCCTCTTATTTTTTTCTTTATATTCTCATTTTTGTATAAAGAAAACTGAAATCTAATAAATCTAAAATCAGAATGATTATTAAAGAAGTACATATTTTTACCATATACTGCATGTATTAATTATTCAATCATTCTTACTACCATCTCATGTAGAACATAGTTCACTTTAAGCTACAGACAAACTATGTATGGAAACCTACAAAATTGTAAAGCAAGCCATGAACAGTCATGACAACTAATTCATTACTGAAGTGCATTCATTTTAAACAAATGTATTTATTTATTTGTTTACCTATTTATTTATTTATTTATTTAGCATTTCTTGTATTCCGCGCCCTCCAAAGTTTGGGGTGGGTTATAAAGCACATTCGTAACTAGTGTGTTTCCCAAACTGACACAGGCCATTTTTTGTTTGAATATCCAAATGTGTGTTTTTATTCTTCAGAAAAGAGTGTACACTATTTGCAAATAAGATATGCTATTTTCCAAAATGAATAAAAACAAAAAATTAAAAACCTCTGAAAGGTAATTCATCCAAAAAATGGACTGAAAACAGATGTAACAAACCGAATGAAAATGTTGGCTTCTCAGTTCTGTTTAAGAATGACTTCATTAACTGCATGAGTCACAATGTAAATCTGTAGTTAGCCACAAAAAAATCCACTGGATCTATTTGAGATTACTGCCAGTTTAATGAACCAGCAGACTTTCTTATCTTGGAGAAGTCAAGATTAAAGTACTTCCCTATGTGCAATCTGACAAGACCAGGGCAAATTCACTCTGCCTTGTGGCTGTGGAAAAATTAAAAAATGTATCATTATCATAAGACAATCACATCTTCAAGTTCCTGCATGCAATGGAGGAAAACATGACTTCAGTCTGACTCTTTAATTCACGCTGTAATCAAAAAGAAACACAATTTGGATCTGAAGGCTTTAAAGCAAAACTCAAAGTGATGTTGCTAAGCTTTCCAATGGGTATAAGAACGGACTCCACAAATTATCAACTAGCTGTATTCAAAAAAAGTCCTGAAGTCTCAGGGAACCTAGGGACCAGATTTTTAGGAAACAGTCTCACTAGCTTTCTAAGGCCTGGATTCACCATTCTATCGCAGAATGGTGAATCTAGTGAAAACTGGGGGCGGGGAGGCGAAGTGGGGGGGGGGGCTGCGAAAGCTGGCAGCCATTGCACCACCATGGTGTTATCGCTGCCGGCTTTCACACACAATTAGTGGTGCTATTGGGCGCACTACTGGCGACGATAACGTGTCTTACCTTATCACTGCCAGCAAAGACATCGCAGAGTCCACCTCCTTGCCACCCCTACTCCTCCACTCGCTGCCCCGACTCCTCCCCAACTCCGCCCCTAGCAAGCTATCACATGCGAAAAGGGACTTTTCACGTGCGATAGCGGCTTATCACACGATAACCCTTACAAAATGACCCCCTAAGATGTTTAGATTCTTAAAAAGCTTGATAGTAAGAAATAGGGGTTAGAATGGGGGCTAAATGTTGGATTAAGTATGGAAATTTGTTTACCCAGGATCGTAGATAACCAATGAAAAAGAAAATAAAAATGGACTTGAATAATAAGCAATTTCCTACAAGTGCTAAAGAAAATATAGGGTTATTTTGTGTGTTTATAGAGAAGGTAGTTTCATAGCTCCCCACAAAATTGTAAACTCTGAAAGTACAATGTGCATTACAAATTTTTGTTAAGACTTTTAAAGCAAAGTTATATGTATAAGTTCATTTTCAAAAAAATCAGGATATTGGCCAGGTAAACAAAGAGATTCACTCATGTAAAGTTAGACCACCCTCTTCAGAAAGCATAACTTGTGTGAATATTTTTATAATTCAAATTTATGTACATTAATTCTGGCTTCACCCCAGCTCTACTTCCCAGAATTCCTCTGCTCATTTCACATAAATGTACACACAAAGCCAGGTTACATACGGACTTTTATGTGAACAGAAACCCATTCAATTTTCTAGCAAACATTTAAGCACATAAAACCAAGCTTTATATATATAAATGACTTTGAAATTATCCCCAAAGTGTATTAAGGAAAACAGTTGGAGGGTTAAAGTTATTTTGTATATAAAGGGGTAGATTTTAAAAGGAGCGCACATGGCCTACATGTGCGAGCGCTTCCCGGCGAGCGCACATGTACGCCCAATTTTATAACTTGATCGCGCAGGCACGCGCAAGTTATAAAATCAGGGGTCGGCGCGCACAAGGGGGTGCACAATTGTTCACCTTACGTGCGCCGAACCGGGCTGCCTTCCCCCGTTCCCCCTAACCTGAGCTTCCTACCCCTTCCCCTAACCTTTCCCCCCTTAGACCTACTCTTACCCTCACCAAAATTCTTTCTTACCTATTGCGCCTGCCTCTGGGCAGGCGCAAGTTGCACGCAATGGCAGCCTGCCGGCACGTAATCCTTCAACACAGCGGCAATGGCGCCAGGCCTTTTTAAAATAGGCCCGGCGCATGTAACCTTTATAAAATCTCGCCCATATTGTTTTAAGGAAATTAGTTAAGTGGTTAAAGTTATTTTGTGTGCCTATAAAGTGTGTTAAAAAATATGAAGTGTTAAAGTTATACTGTGTGTAAGAGCTTGTAAGTCAATTACTTTGCTGAACAGGTGTTTCTTGGAGAAGTAATCAGGTGTTTGATTTTCCCACCTACCCTCCTCATTTTCTACCCTTCCTTGTCACAAAGTTTCATATACATGGGGTCATTTACTATGGTGTGATAGGGCTTTAACACAAGGTCTTTGGGTATTATTGTGCGGTATTGGCTATTAGGGATGTGAATCGTTTTTTGACGATTTAAAAAAATTGTCAGATATTTTTTAAATCGTCAAAAATCATTAGAGTCGCGATACAATAGAAATTCCCCCGATTTCTTGTGAAAAATCGTAAATCGGGGGAGGGGGAGGGCGGGGAAAACCGGCACACCAAAACAACCCCTAAACCCACCCCGACCCTTTAAAACTAATCCACCACCCTCCTGAACCCCCCCAAAATATTTTAAATTACCTGGTGGTCCAATGGGGGGGTCCCGGCACGATCTCCCGCTCTCAGGCCATCGGCGCCATTTTGGCTGCCACTAAAAAAATGGCGCCGATGGCCCGATAAAAAAAAAACCACCTGACCCTTTAAATTGACTCCCCTTAGCCTACCCCCCCCCCCCCAAACCTTTTAAAATTACCTGGTGGTCCAGTGGGGGCGCGGGGAGCGATCTCCCACTCTCGGGCCATCGGCTGCCACTAATAAAAATGGTGCCGATGGCCCTTTGCCCTTACCATGTGACAGGGTATCCATGCCATTGGCCGGCCCCTGTCACATGGTAGGAGCACTGGATGGCCGGCGCCATCTTTAAAGATGGCACTGGCCATTTACTGGATCGCCGGTGCCATCTTTAAAGATGGCGCCGGCCATCCAGTGCTCCTACCATGTGACAGGGGCCGGGCAATGGCATGGATTCCCTGTGACATGGTATGGGCAAAGGGCCATCGGCACCATTTTTATTAACGCAGCCGATGGCCCGAGAGTGGGAGATCACTCCCCGCGCCCCCACTGGACCACCAGGTAATTTTAAAGCAGTTTTTGGGGGTTCAGGAGGGTGGGGGAGGGTTTTTTTGTTATCGGTTCGGGCGGAGCCGATAACAAAAAAAAAATCGAGCCGGACGATCAAAATTTTAACATTTTGAATCGGAACCGGAACCGATCAGATTCCGGTTCCGATTCACATCTCTTTTGGCTATTAGTACTCAGTATTTGAAATATCAAGTTTTATTTTTGTTTCCTAATGTACATGTAAATAAAGAAATCTCATGCAAATCATACAAATGAGGGCTGTGTTCAGTTTCTCACATTAAAATAATATGTATTTTTCATAAAATATTGAAAAAAAGGAAAAAGATATCTATAAATTATGAATTGTAGCTATTTGTTTTTTTGTACAAAATATCACATGAAAGTGGACAAAATCATGAAATATATTTTTAAAACTCCTCCAGACACACCTATGTAACTTTGAGCCAATAAAATAGAATTTTCCTATCAAGCAAGGATTCTTTGAGCCACAATGATGTTAGTTCCATACAAAGTGGTTTCGGCACACTGGATGGTATGTGTTGCTAAGCAGCAGTACCAAGAGGGAAAGGAGGCAGAGACTCCACCTATGCCAGACCCAGTACAGGAGGTAGAACAACAACAGATAAAGGTTGGGCAGCAGAAGCCACAGGTTGCATCTCCAGGCAGGAGCCAACACAGAGCCTACTGGAAGTGTATATTTTGTCTCCATACCACAATCCTGTGTCTTCCAGAAGCAGAGGTGATCACTCAATACTGCTTGAGCACTCATAATGTGTTTATATGAGGACTTGACAGAAGAGATGTGAATCAGAAAGGTAATCGGTTCGGTTCCAGTTCCAATTCAAATCGTGCATTTTTTTTTGTCCGGCCCGATCATTTTTTTTTTTTTATTGGCTGCGCCCGATCTGATAAACAAAAAACCCACCCCGACCCTTTAAAACCGCTCCCTTAGCCTCCACCACCCTCCCCCCCCCCCCCCCCAAAAAAAAAAAAAGGTTTTAAAATTACCTGGTGGTCCAGTAGGGGTCCCGGGAGCAATCTCCCGCTCTCGGGCCATCGGCTGTCACTAATAAAAATGGTGCAGATGGTCCTTTGCCCTTACCATGTGACAGGGTATCCGTGCCATTGGCCGGCCCCTGTCACATGGTAGGAGCACTGGATGGCCCACGCCATTTTTAAAGATGGTGCCGACCATCCATTATGATTATGATTAAAAAGATTGCTGATGGAATACCTTTAATGTGGTTTAGATTTTTTCTTTTTCTTTTTTTTTATTTTAAGTGGAAGGTAGCAGTGGGTGGAACTTTTATCATCTACCTTGCCACTAAGTTGTGGCGTACTATAGGGACTATTTCCTCCTAGTTTATTTTAACATTCATTCCCAACCCTTGGGAAGTATAATTCAAGATTTAGATGTGAAAGTTATAGTGTATTCAGATGATATACAGTTCAGCTTAACAGTTAAGCAACACTATTTTTTTTCATCAAATATTAACTAAAATATACAGCTTAAAAGTAGATGAGAAGAGTGTGTGAAATTTGTACTTAAAATCTTGTCATGGATGAATAATAATAAATTGAAACTCAACCCTGATAATGCAGTGATTTTATGGTTTTGAAAGCTTTTAACTATTATTTTGTGTCCTCTAAACACACTGGAAGTGGTTAATCTGTTCCCTACTTTACATATACTGATTTTAGGAGTCAGTGTAGATACAAATTTAGAAAATAATTGTAAAAGACTTTTTCATTAGTTAAAAAGTGCTTTACCTAAAGAAATGGCCTGCTATGAAATTGCCTGCCTGATACATGAGTAAATAAAATAAAATAAAAATAACTAAAATAATAAATCAAGTGTATGTCCTGTATGTAAGTAAATTTACCTGGCCAGAGCAGAGGCCATCCTAGGGGCAGTTAGGATTTTTCAAAGTATGTATGTACATTTTCATGAAAAATTTCTGAAATTTTAACAGCTGTAATTTTGTGTGTAACACTTTGATTAATAATTTTAAAAGGGTCTGATTTTCATAAGCATTCACATGTGAACATGATGCTTACTAAGTGGTAGTGAATTGAAATTCAGCTGGTGAGAGCGTGGTCATCCTATTGCTATTTGAGAACTTAGGTGATGTATTTGTTTATATTCAGTGACTGAATTATTATATGTAATTGATCTATGCTATGACCATATATATCCAATACAAATCTTCTTTCTCAAATAGTGCTATTGTATAGAGTTCTTCTGCAGGTCTAGTTGGAAAGAAGATAGCCCAATCTCTATAGGGGTGGGAAGGCCACAACTGGGGCAATGCTCCACCTCTGGATTCCAGGGAGTGGCTTGGGAAGGGGAGTTTGAAGCTTGGGGTGTAGAATGTTGGCTACAAATATAAGTGTGGGCAAGCCCAGCCACCAGCCTCATCTTTCGGCAGTTTTTCCAGCCCTTCCTTCCTAACTGTGAAAACCTTGTAGGCAGTTTGAATACAGCATGGTGCAGGCAGGAGAATCAACAAAAATGGCATTCACTTAGAAAGCTCAATCTCGGCTTAACATTAACTGAAGATGCAGACACCATTTAATGAGCCACAAGAAGCAAATTCTAGCGAGTGCATGAATCACCCCTGAGGCAGAAGCAATTTGAAACATAGCGTTATGTTGGGTTTCTGAAAAACTACAGCTGCACTAGATACATACACTTTTCTTGTTCCGCGCCCCACCCACGTTTGTCCCGCGCACGGGAACACTCAACTTCGGGGTCACACAGCGGGTCCCAGTCCTGTCTCCCTCGTGGCCCTTGCAAGTCCAGCTAGGCCCCGGCATCCCACGGCGGCAGTTGCCGGGCCTTCGGTCGGACACCAGGCCTCACGCCAGGCCTTGGCATCTCAGCAGCTAGCAACATCCCTACACGCGCGCACGGACCAGCCGCCCTGATGTAGTTTCCAGGGCGGGGCCTAGTTCCGCGGCGCACCCTGATTGAACTCATGTTAAAAGGAATTTCCTGGCCTCACTTCCTTGCCTTGGCAATTGGGTCGGTTTGTTCCTGAGATTGCCCTTGCTTGTGTTCCTGCCAGCTTGTTCCTAGTCTCGTTCCAGGATCCTTCTGTTCCAGGTCCGTTCCTGCTTGAACCTGCTTCTTTGCCCTGCTTGTTCCAGTGTTCGTTGTTCATCTCCCTGGTCTTACCCTGCACTGACTTACTGGTAAAGACCTCAGCTTGTTCCTGACCTGCCTGCCTGCCTGCCATCTGCCAAAGACCTCAGCTTGTTCCTGACCTGCCTGCCGCCTGCCAAAGACCTCAGCTTGTTCCTGACCTGCCTGCCTGCCACCTTCCCCAGACCTCTGCCTGCTCTTCGACCTTGCCTGACCTTTGGATCTTGACCCTTGCTTTGTTGACCACTCCTCAGACTGATTCTTGGACTTTGACTTGCTCACCTGACCTTGCTTGATTCTGGCTCTGTCCCTAGCCTTGTCCTCACCATCACTATATTGGTTTGTTCTCCTCCAACCTGTTTCCAGCCTCGAACCTGATAGCGCTCCTCTGGTGTCTGTGGGCACGCTGGACTTATACTCTCCCAGGAGACCCTGAGAGGCCCACCTAAGTCCAAGCGGCCCGGGTCCCTAAGGGCTCCTCCCAGGGGGACCTCGGGCTTCCAGTGGTGAAGCTCTACACCGCCTCTGTCTCCTTCCGAGCTCCGCCCCCTGTTGACAGTCCCTGTACTGTCACAGGACAGGGGTCCACCCCCGAGCGCAACATCTCTATCTTCCAAACAGATGAATATGCTTCATAAGGGAAGTAAATCTTTTTGATATTTTACATGCATAAGAAAATGTATAAAAAGATTTGTTTAACTGTGGTGCTGCAAGACCTGTGATAATAAATGACCCATGCAAGCGAATTGACAATATACAGTCTGTCTTTGCTGCTAGGTGTTATGATGGTCTTTTAAGCTTATGCTAGTGCTGACAATGATTTTTCAAAGTTTGAATTTCCATGTGAATGCCATTATTGTTGATTAGCCAAACGTTTTGCACTTCATATTCTGAGTCTTTGTAGTAGTTAGTAGGTGGTAGAATGCCAAACAGTTGCAACATAGTGGGGCATAGTTGACCATATCCAAGGCACATAGCAAGTATTGTATTTACAGCTGGTTGGGAAGGGAATACAAAGTAACCAGTCTTCCTGCCCCTACATTGCATAGGTGGATGAAAACTGGGGGTGGGTAATGAACAGGGCTTGGGGGAGGAGGCAAGTTGTACTTGTCATGATTCTGGAGCTCAGTTTAAGAGACCATATCAGGTCTATTTTAAAGGAATTGCACTAACTGCCGGTTTTATCTTGCAATCATTTTAAAGTTCTGTGTATGACTTTTAGACTATTACATACTTTGTGAACTGTTTACAGACTGCCTTTACCTTAAACACCAGAGAGAATCTTTTGTTAAATAAAGGAAACTTTCCTTTAGACTGGCATGAAATATGGACAAAAAAAGCTTTTCTTTTGTTGGCTTCAAGTTGTGGAATAAGGATGTGCATAATCAAAACGATCAATAATCATTTGTTTTCATTTTTTCTGTATTTTGTTTTTCATTTTTGAGTCTATTAATAATTTTATTTGTATGTTCACATTTGTTTTCGGCAAAGTATTGCAAATAGTATGCCCTTTTTCAAATAATGCACACTATTTGCAATATTTTACCTGAAACAAATGAAAATGAAAATTGGTATTTTCAGGGGGCCACATTTTTTTGTTTGAGTAAAAACAAAAATGAACTTGTTCCTCTCATTTTCCATTTTAATTTCAAATGAATGTATATTTGTGCAGGGGGGGGGAAATTTGTTTTTGTTATTCAGTTTGTTTTTGGGAGGGTTTTTTCCCACAAAGTTTGGTTCATGGATTTCACGATTCATATGTGAAAAAAATGAATCCAGCAATAAAAAACAACCAAAAAATGAAAGCGAATACTCCCTCCCACCCCCCCCCCCCCCCGGAAAAATTCCAGAGCCAGAATCTCCACCAGCCTCCACGTACCTGGTCCAATGGGGATCTGCTGGCAAGGACTAGGCTAAGGCCTCAGCCTACTCAAGGATGACTCCTTAGCCTAGGCCAGAGTTCAGACCCAGATACAAAGCCATGGCTGAAGGTCAGTTTCTGATACCAGGACCTTGGCCTGGATGTAGTCCCTAATCCACAACCTGACCTGCTGGCTTCAGAAGCCAGGCTCTGAATCCATGGCCTCTGCTCATACCCAGACCCAATGCCATGAACCAACCCAGATTCTGGGTCACTGCAATGGTTCCTAGACCCAGTCCCAGGCCCAGGCCCAAAACTGCAACCAGAGGCCCATGACCAGAGGTCCTGATGCTTGGGATCTGGCCTAGGCCAAGGCCCAAGCGTCAGAACCTGGCATCCAAGTCCTACTGCACTGGGACTGACCTCCAGGTCAGTACATGGTGTCGGGCCCTGTGCTCGGGCTCTGGCCTGGACCAAGGCCCAGGTGTCGAGGCTCAGCCTCCAGGTTGACTTGTGGAATCAGGCCTGGGGCTGGGCTGAGGGCAGAGCATCAGATCTCAGTCTTTATTGGATATCCAATGAATCAGGTAAGTTTTTAATTTTTTTTTAATTTTTGAGGGTCTCAGCCAAGGCTTCAGCATCAGCGCCTGCTTCTGCCAAGACTCTGACATTGCTCTCTTGCCTAGGCCACTGCTCCTGCTTTGGGCCTCGTCCTATGCCATAGACAAGGCCTTGCCTTTGGGCCTAGGTCTAGACCTAATGCATTCGTTTAAAATGAAACATTATAGATACGGTTTGTTTCATTCAGGGAGGCCCTGATTCAGTTCAGGGCTCCCCAGAATGAAACAAATCAACCTTGTTTCTCACATTTTGTACTTTCATTTTAAATGAATGCACATCTGTCTTGTGGAATCCATTATATTATAAAACCTGCATAGCTGGTGATTACCTATGGTCACAATTGGATAGCCTAGAGAATTTTAGAATATTACAGTTATACATTCAGGAGGAGTTTTTCAAAGTATTTATGCATGAAAATATGGCATATATGCATGTATGTTAAGCATACATGTACTCATCCAATTTAAAACAAATGGTGACATATGCATGTATACTACATGTAAACAAATTGGGCATATTTGGGGCCTATCAGGGTGTGGTTAGCATTTTCACACTTAGGGGGTCATTTATCAAAGTGTTATATGGCATTTTCTCATGCGTTAAGTGCCTTTAACGCATGCGAAAGCACCATAACATATGGTGTGATCAAATCAGAAAAAGGGGAGGAGTTTGGAGTGGGATTTGTGGCCAAGTGGGCTGGCTTCACATTTTTGTAACACCGATTTTAACTACACCTTTTTCATTTGCGTTAACATATATAGAAACATAGAAATGACGGCAGAAGAAGACCAATAGGCCCATCCAGTCTGCCCAGCAAGCTTTCACAATTATTTTCTCATACTTATCTGTTACTCTGACCACTGAGTTCAGGGCCCTTATTGATAACTTTTTGATTCTAATTTCCTTCCACTACCACCATTGATGCAAAGAGCAGTGTTGGAGCTGCATCAAAGTGAAGTATAAGGCTTAATGTTTGAGGGTAGTAACCATCGTATCGAGCAAATTACCCCAATGTTTGTATATTCATACTGCTCAGATCAATGCCTTGTTAGATGTTGTCTGGATTTAAATCACTCAACGTGCAGGTAGAAAGTCCATCAAGCTAGGTTGAGAGAACATTGCACAAATCTCATCTTTGGGTGAGTTTCCTCACTCCGAAGGTCATCAAATCTTCACTAGAGAGCACTGTTCTGTCTGTATGTCTCACTTTGAATGTCAAAGTGGCCCCTAACCCCTCCACTAATACCTAAACCTTATGTCGAGTGACTAGGTGGGCCTCATATAGAGGTATACATACCTGCCTAGTATGAGGGTATTATGGCTAGGCACTCTCGCACTCTCTCTCTCTCTCTCACATATGAGGGCCAGATAGCTAGGCTGGCTCTCCAGCAGCTAAAAATGGTCCCCCCAGTGGTTGTACATAGGAAATACAACAATTCTGGCACTTATCACAAAGTGCAAAAAAGTTATCACAGTTTGCACTAATACCTATGCATTTCAAAGCACTAAGATAGCACATTTTGCTGCCTATTACCATAAAACACACCCCTTTTCCTATCACATGCAATATTTAGTGCATGTTGATAAATCCAGGCCTTAGTTTGCTATTTTATTAAATGTATTCAGACAAAAATCATCAAGACCATGCAAACACTTCTTCTATAGATAATTTACACACCAAATTCAAAATTGCATACTCTTTTTTCACTTGGTGCTGGGTGGCTGCCTTTTCCCTGTAAATGGACATTTCATCAGGCCAGGAGGAGAGGCAGAGGAGTTAGAAGACAAATCAATGAAATCATTGTCTTTGCCCAGAAGTATGTTTGGCTATAGCATTTAATTGTGTCTGGATTGCAATGCTTTCAGTCAGATTTACTGATTTACTTTGCTGGAACCTGTTATTGAATGGCACAGCATCCCAGAGAGTTAGTGTGCATGTGTATGGTGAATGGGGCATACTGGGGGTGGGGGTGGGGGTTGTGGGAGTGTAAAAGGAGCATACTGGGGCATACTAGAGGTGAATGAGTGGACTGGAGCATACTTTGGCATAATGAGGAGTGAGTGTATGAGACTGGGGCATATTGGGGGGTCTGAATGGCAGGAGAAATACATTTCCATATTACAATAATTGAGAAGGAAGTGAGCACAGAGGAGAAAGAAGAGGAGGAGAAGGTATCCCTTAAATAGATTATATAGAATTGGAGGACATTTTTTGATCTGTCTAAGGAACAAGTCATGTGCAGGTTCAGGTTCAACAGGAAACCATTCTATACATATGCCAACAGTTAAAAGCAGATCATGCACCTTTACACTAGGAGAAAACATGCCTTACCAGTACACATCAAGGTCAATATGGTTCTGGCCTTTTTTGGCCATCAGCACCTTCCAGAAGCCTCTTGGTATCACAATTAGTCATCTCCATATGTATTGAACAATTTCTGACTGTTTTTCTCAGGAAAACACATCACAATTACAAACAATATGATAATTTTTCAGTCAAAATGAAAGATGCTTTACGATCTTTAACATCCAACCAAGAGATAATAATCAAACCCGCAGACAAAGGGGGCAGCATTGTTATTCAGGACAAGATGCAGTATGTACATAGTTTAGAGACACAAGTCCAGGACACAAAGTATTATCTTTCTTTGGAAGAAGATCCAACTCCTTCTTTACAGATACAGATACAAACTCTGCTGAGTGAATCTAGAACTCCCTTTTTGACCAAAAAAGAATGTTTGTTGCTAACTGTACCCCATCCCCGGGTCCCCATCCTTTATGGGGTCCCCAAAGTACACAAAACATTAAATAATCCTCTGTTAAGGCTGATAATTTCCAGTAATGGTTCTTTGCTTGATCCATTGGAAATTTTTTTAGATAGATTTCTCCAACCATACATAAAGGCTACACAGTCATATGTACAGCATACCACCCATGTACTAAGGAAACTGCAAGAAATCAATCTCCCTTCGAATGAAATCACATTTGTTACAATGGATGTAGTGTCTCTCTACACTAATGTCTCCCACAAGGTAGCAACACAAGTAGTGGCAGACACTCTATCATCCTTAAATCATCGGATACCGGTCACGTTATTGTTTTCTATAACACAGTTGGTTTTGCAACAGAATTATTTTTCTTTCAACAAATGTTTTTATTTACAGATACATGGCATCCCAATGGGGTCACCGGTAGCCCCTTCAGTCGCTAATTTAGTGTTAGACAGACTGGAAACAACACACACATACAAATCTCCTTTTTTTTGCAATGTATTTTTCTGGGTTAGGTACATCGATGACCTTTTATTTTTTTGGAATTCTGATACTTCCCTTCTAAAAAAAATTTTTCATTGGCTTAACACTATAGATATCCATTTGAAATTTATATTCCAGTTTGATCACTTTCAAATAACTTTTTTGGACATTTCAATTCGTAAAGATGCAATTTAATTCAAACCACATTATACTGGAAACCTATTGATAGGAATAATTTATTAAGATACCAGAGTTTTCATCCAAAGGCTTTCAAACAAGGACCTCCAGTAAGCCAATTTTTTCATCTACGGCAAATATGTTCGTCTATGGGGGACTTTAAATACCAGGCATATATCTTGGCTACCCCTTGTCAGCAGTTCGTACCGCATATAAAAGAGCCCTTTACTCCCCAAGAGAAGCCCTACTTGAATATCAAATGAGGAAATCTTTGTCACAAGATGTATGTGTGTTACAACACACTAATTTATCTCCAGCCATAACTCAGAGTATTCGCCAACATTGGCATCTTCTTCAACTACACCCCATATTTACTGAACAACCCTTGATTTCCTATTAAAGAGGATCCAATATTAAAAATCATACTGCACGAGCAGCACTACCTACCACTATCACCTCATTCGATAATCTATCACATACAGCTTGTGGAGAATGTGACATGCGTTGTAATACTTTGGAAGGGAATTCTTGGCAACATCCATCCACTAACATTGTTTATAAAAGGAATTTTGCATCTAATTATAATTCTATTAATGTTGTTTATGTCATTCAATGTAGTTGCCCATTACTGTATTTAGGTCGCATCTCTAGGCCAATTAGAATTTGGCTGCGAGAACATAAAAGCTGATTGAATACAAAAAATTTGGAGGCACCAATGGTGAAACATTGCCTTTCAGCCCATCATAATTTTTTTGATCTACGTTGGACAATTATCAACATGGTTTCAAAAAGTGATAGAGGTGGTGACACACGCAAGTTGCTCAACTACAAAGAACAAAAATGGATTTTCGACCTAGCCACAGAATACCCGCTGGGTATGAATGACAATATAGAGTGATGTTGGTAATTTAAAAATGGCCGCCTCTCTTTTTTATTGGCCCTTTGTTCCCTTCATTCTTCTTCTTCATTGGTCAATACATAGTCTTCTTTGACACTATATATACATAAGTTCAAAATGGTGAATCCCTTTTCAAAACGCCACAGCCACGCTGATATATTCAGGAAAATTATTGTCTCAAGACATATATGTAATGTCCTAAAGTTGCTTTATTGATTTGCTAACTCAAAAGCATTACATTTAAAAAGTTTTATCTTCTATCTTTGTAGTCCTTAAGAATAGCCCCTGATGAATATTATGAAACACAGTCTGTGTCGGGGGGGCAAAGCAGAGCAGAGAATATTTAATGCTCCAGCTTCACTATAAGGATAAGTGTCTTTTCAAATACTTCATGTTTTGCTTCTTAAAAATTAACATGTGGCTTCATGGACATAAAACAAGTGTTTAACCCCGTGATTGAAATTATCGAGCAAGTTTGGTGTTACACTTTGCAAAGTAAAAATTGCATCATTTGTAAGTGAACATTTACACAAAACGTCTGCCCACGTTTGTGTTTATCTGCTCATTTATGAGGTTTATCACTTGAAACATACAAAAATTTAGTGGCATTCACTAATATATGTGGTTCTTTTGTTTTAATATATATGCTTAAAATTTTAAAATATGTTCTTATTCAAAATAAATGTAGCTGATGAACTAACCCATAGGCTTTCCAATGAATTAGTGACTTCTTTCCTGCACAAGTTTGCTATGGATACCAATGAGCTCTCTAGCAAACTTATGTAAAAAACTTTTCTACTTTATCATTAAAAAAAAGCTTTTATACACCTCATTAAGGTTTACTTATCTTTTTTCCAAAATTGGCACAAGGACATGTCTTTGCATGCCACTTTATGCTTGATTTTGAATTAACGGACTGTTTTGTCTGATATTGTATCACAACAGCTCATTAGTTCAGAATTTTTATAAACCATTGTGTGTAGCAGACTATGCAAAATAGTTTATTACTTGTGAAGGTGATACTTTGTAAATTTTTGCAAAAGGGACTCACATCTGAATAAAAGTGCAAAACACCAAAATTTCTGTGATTTTTCATATTCTGGGCCATTTTGCACATTTTCCCCTTTTGAGAAAAAGTATGTAATTTGTTACATATGAATCAAATGGATTCAATATTAAACTGTTTATAGAGTTGTGCATTCATTCTGTTTATTTTTGTGGACTTCTGCACATATATTTGTATGCTCATAATGTTAAACAATGGAAAAAATGGATATTTCTGAACAACTATGGGAAATTTGTGGTTGATCAGAACTGAATCAAATTAATTTGCCTTGCATATACCTAACTTTTCTCTGCCAACCAGGCTCAATACAATTATTTACGCTGGATAATACAGCCTCCCTATCTTTTCCTATTGAAATTTACAACTGTACATTGTCAGCAAATATGTGACAGTAAATTTCAAACTCTTGCATCAAACCTAATAATGTTTTTTATGTACAGTTTAAAAAGCATGGATGATATAGAGTCTTGCAAACCCCACACATCATTGCACATGGTGGGGGATAAAACCTCTTACTGCTACCTGCTGGAAGATTGACCCTTTAAAAGGATATCAATGAAGTCAGAACAGGCCCTCTTATCTCTAAGGTGATCAGCTGGCTCACTAGAATGTTATGTTCAATGGTGTGAAAAGCCACAATCAATTTTTAAAAGATAAGGATTGTAGATGACCTTTACTCTCTTGACAACAGTAGATCATTCATCACCGGCTGTGAGGACTCTTTGTATCCTGTGATTTTCTAAAGCCTGATTGTTTAATATCCAGCCAACCTACTTCCTCTATGAATTTCTTCAAGTGATTAAACAAAGCCTTTTCAATTAATTTTGGAACAAAAGGCAGATTTGACACATATTAAAAAATTACGGTCCTTAGGATCTAACAATGTTTTCTTGAAAGCAGTCTCACAACCACAATTTTTAAGAAATTTTAGCAGTATTAACAGTTCTTTGAAGCCTATCCAGTACCCCTGTTTTAATACATTTTATAAGCCTTGATGAGCAGGGGTCACATAGCAGGTTATGTGACTATTATTATCAAAAATTTGATCTATCTTCTCCAAGGTAAGGAGATAGAAATTTCTAATGGATTCAGTGAAGTCTTTCAAGGAGACACAGCTATATCTAAAATTCTTTGATTATATTTTTTTTTCACAAATGTGCCATATTTTGTTGTCAAAGTGGGAAGCAAACCTCTCACACACCAGTTAATGTTAGGGTAGGTCAGCAATAGGTGTGTGCAGTAAAAAAACAATTGTTTTTGTAATTTAGTTCATTTTCAAGACTCTGGGCTGGGTTGCAGCAACAGGCATAGCCTTAATTGGATACCCAACAGATGAGGTAAGTTTGTTTTAATTTTTTTGGGTCTCAGATAAGGGCAACTTTTTTAGACAGCAAGGAAGGGGGTTGGAAGGCGGGTACATAAGAACATAAGAATTGCCATACTGGGTCAGATCAAGGTTCCATCAAGCCCAGCATTCTATTTCCAAAAGGGGCCAATCCAAGTCACAAGTACCTGAAGGTACCCAAACAAATAAATCTCAAGCTACTATTGGTGATCAATTAATAGCAGTTTATGGATTTTTCCTCTAGGAACTTATCCAAACCTTTTTTGAAACCAGTTACACTAACTACTGTAACCACACTCTTTGGCAATGAACTCCAGAGCTTAACTCTGTGTTGAGTGAAAAATACATTTCTGCGATTTGTTTTAAATGACCTAACTTCCTAGAGTGCCCCCTAGTCCTTCTAGCATCTAAGAGTGTAAATAACCAATTTACATTAATTTTTTTTCAAGTCCTTTCATGATTTTGTAACCTCTATCATACCCCCCCCCCCCCTCAGTTGTCCCTTCTCTAAACAGAACAGCCCTAATGTCCTTAGTCTTACCTCATAGGGCAGCCATTCCATGCCTCTTATCATTTTGATCGCCTTTCTCTGAACTTTCTCCAGTACAACTATATCCTTTTAGAGATGCAGCAACCAGAATTTCACACAGTATTCAAGGTGCGGACTCACCATGGAGTATTACAGAGACATTATGAGATCCACCTTGTGTTTACCATTCCCTTCCTAATAATTTCTAACATTCTGTTTGCTTTTTTGATTGCTACAGCACTCTGAGTCAACAATTTAAATGTATTATCCACTATGATGCCTAGATCTCTTTCCTGGATGTTAACTCCTAAGTTTGAACCTAACATTGTGTAACTACAGCAAGGGTTATTGTTCCCTATATGCATCACTTTGCAATTGTCCACGTTAAATTTCATCTGCCATTTGGAAGAGTTATGTTCAGGCTTGTGGACCCTTGGCCGGCGAGAGGATGGTATACCTTTTGGGGGGTCCGTAGATTCTTTCGTCGGGTGGCGAGGCAGAACAGGAGGCAGGACCAGCTGACTCTTGGCACTGGAGACTGAGGCAAACACGGAGGCGATGAAGAGACGAGATAAGGAGCTGTGTCTTCACCACTGGTGGTCTGCGGTCCCCCCGGGAGGAGCCCGTAGGGACCTGACCACTGGGACTTAGGTGGACCTAGGGAGGTCAGAACAATGGTGCAAAGGCCAACTGGAGCTTCGCCCTGGAAACCCGCGGTCCCCCCAGGAGGAGCCCGTAGGGACCCGGGCCGCTGGGACTTAGGTGGGCCCTTGGAGACGGAGTCTTGAAGGAGTCCTAGGTCAAGTGCCAGAGGGTCGTTGCTCACCAGTCCGAAGTTATGCACCAGATAATCACCACTTGCCAATCCAAGGTCAGGAACCAGAGAATCACCGTAAGCCAATCTGAAGTCAGGATCCAGAGAATCACCGTAAGCCAATCCAAAGTCAGGAACCAGAGAATCACTGAAGCCAAGCCGAAGTCAGGAACCAGGAACACCAAGATGGAACAGGAACCAGAGTCCAAGCGCAGGGAACTCACCGAAGCAAGCAGACTAGACAGCGAGGAAGGATGTTGCCAAGTCACTGGATGAACAGAGGAAGTTGCCTTTTATACTTCCTCTGCCCTGGCTGATAGAGAACAGGTGAGACCATTTAGAGCAGGGGTCGGGAACCCATGGCTCGCGAGCCAGATATGGCTCTTTTGAGGGCTGCATCTGGCTCGCAGACAAGTGTCGCCATACTTCGCGGTTCCCCGCTGACCCAGCTGCTCCCCGGTCCTCCGCCGCCGGGGCTTAAAATGCTGTCAGCCCGGGCGGAACGCGGCAGGACAGCTGGAGTCAGCGGCACCGGCGTGCTCTCTTCTCCCCCCCCCCCCCCCCGCGGCCCGGAAGAGGAAGTGGAGAGCATCGGGTGCCTGCGCGGGAAGAAGAGACCACACTAGCGTGGTCTCTTCTTCCGCGCAGGCACCCGATGCTCACCACTTCCTCTTCTGGGCCGCGGGGGGGAGGAGAAGAGAGCACGCCGACTGGAGTCATCCGGGTGCCTGCGCGGGAGTCATCGGGTGTCAGCCGGGTGCCAGCGCTGGAGTCATCGGGTGCCTGCGCGGGTCTTCCCGCGCAGGCACGCTAGTGTCCGACGGGAAGAAGACTGCAGCGCGGCTCGGAGGAAAATGAAAATCTTCAACCGCGGCCGATGGGACTCCGCCTTCGCCTCCGCGAGGGCTGAAAATGAAGGAGGTTAGCGTTGGGAGGTGGCTGCTGCTGCCGCGAGTTCTCGGGGGGGGGGGGGGGAAGGGGGAGAGAGAGAGTGAATGAATGAGCGAGCAAGCATGTGTGTTTGAGATCCTGTGTGTGTGAGTGAGAGCCTGTATATGTGAAAGAGAGTATGTCTGTGATTGAGATCCTGCCTGTGAGAGAGAGAGCATGAATGTAAGTTTACCATTGGGAACCTGTATGTGTAAGTTTGTAATTGAAAACCTGTTTGTTTGAAAGAGTATGTGTGTATGATTGAGATCCTTTGTGTGTGAGAGAGATCATGTGTATGTATGATTAAGAGCCTGTGTGTATAAGTAAGAGAGAGATCATGTGTGTCTGTGTCTGATTGACAGCTGGTTTAGGTGATGGAGCATGTGAGTATGTGATTGAGAGCCTGTGTTTAAATGAGAGAGAGAGACCATGTGTGTATGTGTGTGATTGAGAGCTGATTTAGGTGAGGGAGCATGTGAGTATGTGATTGAGAGCCTGTGTGTAAATGAGAGAAAGAGAGGACATGTTTGTAAGCATGTGAATGAGAGTCTGTGTGTGAGAGAAAAAGACAGCATGTATTTATGTGATTGAAAGCCTGTGTGTGTGTAAGCGTGAAAAGATAGACAGCATGTGTGTAAATGTGTAATTAAGAGCCTATATAAGTGAGAGAGAAAAAACATTTGTATATGTGAGTGACTGAGAGCATGTGTGTATAGGTGTGTCATTGAGAGCCAGTGTGAGAGAGAGCGCTGGTATGTGACTGAGAGAGGAGAAAGTTCCAAGCAAACCACCCCACCTCCTGCTAATTCAGAACAATCTCAGGACACCTGGATATCAAACGTTCCCAGGTATGCAGAGCAAAAAAAATTTTGTATCCTTATTATTTTTCATTACTGGATCTTTGTGTCTGCTATTTTGAAATATTTTGTTGGTATCTGGAAATGTTTTATATGAGTTTTTAATTATTGGATATTCCACTCATCAGCTGTTTCGAAATATGTTCTTTTTGTTAGTACAGTTTTACTGCTGATGATTTTATATTTCTTGATTTGTTTATAAGGATGTGTGATGTTTCTTTTTTCCTTTGTTACACTGCATACAGAGACTCTGGCTTGTTGCAGTTTCCAATTCAGTTTTTGTCTGCATGCTTCTTGTTATGCATTTTGGTCTCTTTATTCTATGTTAGGTGAGGGACAGCACGTGATTCAGGTGAGGTTTTCTGCTGGCGTGTAGTTTCTGTGTAGGACTCTATAGCAGCCTGACTTGGTCCGTTTTCCTAATAGGAGATGTATTGGTGTCTTAAGGCCTGGTGTAATATTTTCAGAGACTTATTGTACTTTAAAAGTGTGATCTTACATAAATGCACACATTTACTTGTATTTAGTTTTAAACATATTGTATGGCTCTCATGGAATTACATTTTAAAATATGTGGCGTTTATGGCTCTCTCAGCCAAAAAGGTTCCTGACCCCTGATTTAGAGGGATGGGTCCCTTTAATTCTGTGGAGGGGACGTGGCCTCGAGCTGAAGCATGGCAGCAGCCATCTTGGATTTCTCCCGCGGAGGGGAGACGCCGCTGGGGGGAAGCAGGATGGCTTCCCCTGCAACGGGCAGCGCCGGAGGCCACGCGGGCGCAATAGCCCGAGTCGGAGCCCTCCCCCATGGCTCCCGTGGCACCACAACTACAGGTAGGGGGCCGCGGTCGTGGGGCGCCATGGCCGCGGAGCACAACAGGAAGCCCAATCTTCCAGTCTCACAAGGTCCTCCGATTGAGATTTAACTACTCTGCATTATTTTGTGTCATCCGCATATTTGATCACCTCACTCATTGTACCCCTTTCCAGATCATTTATAAATATATTAAAGATCACTGGTTCATGTATAGATCACTGAGGTACTCCACTGTTTACCTTTTTCAACTGTGAAAACAGACCATTTAATCTTACTCTCTATTTTCTGTCTTTTAACCAGTTTGCAATCCACAAAAGGACATCGCCTCTTATCCCATGCTTAGGAGTCTCTCATGTGGTACTTTGAACGCCTTCTGAAAATCCAAATACATATATCTACCGGTTCACTTTTGTCCACATGTTTATTCATCCCTTCAAAGAAATGTAGGAGATTTGTGAGGCAAGAATTCCATTGGGTAAATTCATGCTAGCTGTGTCCTATTAAACCATGTCTATCTAAATGTTTTGTGATTTTAATCTTTATAACAGTTTCCATGATGTTTCCTGGCACTGAAGTCAGGCTCACCGGTCTATATTTTCCCAGGTCATCCTAGGAGCCTTTTTTAAATATTGGGGTTACATTGGCCATCTTCCAATCTTCAAGCACAACAGATAATTTTAATGATAGTTTACAAAGTAATTGAAATAGGTCTGAAGTTTCATTTTTTAGTTCTTTCAGAACCCTGGGATGAATGCCATCCAGGTCAAGCAATTTACTACTCTTCAGTTTGTCAATCTGGCTAACCACATCTTCCAGGTTCAACGTGATTTGCTTCAGTTCATCTGAATCATCACCCTTGAATACCATCTCTGGAATGGGTATCTCCCCAACATCCTCTTCAGTAAACACTGAAGGAAAGAAACTAATCTTTCTGCAATGGCCTTATCTTCCTTAAGTGCCCCTTTAATCCCTTCATTTTATTTATTTATTTAAAAACTTTTCTATACCGTTGCTAAGTTAAATACCATCGCAACAGTTTACATGTAGGCCCATATTAAATGTAGGTGAAAGTGTACTATAGTACATTCTAACAGGTGCCGTCAAAGGTTCGGTTACAATAAATCATTAGACATAATCATTTAGTGAAGTAGTTCAAAACCAATGGTACCAAGGTACGTACATGGGTAGTTTTATCACACATAGTATTATAGTTATGCTTATTGTGTAGAGTTCATAGACTAATCTACTGTAAATTCCTAAGTACTGTGTGTTGGTGCCTTTCTGTCTTTTCCTGAATGATTTCTCTCTATTTTCCCATCTCTTTGTAAAATGCTTGTTTAAAAAGCCATGTTATTAAACTTTTCTTGAATGCCTTGAGGTCACTTTGCAGTCTGATCTCTGGAGGCATTGTGTTCCAGATTATGGGTCCTGCTAGTGATAGGGCCCTTTCTCTCACTTGGGTCAGTCTTGCTGTTTTAACTGATGGAATGGTTAGGAGGGCTTTATTTGCTGATCGGAGGTTCCTGTGTGGAGTGTGTACCCGTAATGCTGTGTTTAACCAATCTGATTTCTCATCATAGATTAGTTTGTTCATCATCTAACCATTCAACCAACTACTTCACTGGCTTTCTGCTTTGGATATATGTCTTACATTTAGCTTGCCAATGCTTATGATTAATCCTGTTTTCTTCTGATGGATCCTTCTTCCAGTTTTTGGATGAAGATCTTTTGGCTAAAATAGCCTTTTTCACCTCACCTTTTAGCCATGCTGGCAATTGTTTGACCTTCCTACCACCTTTCTTAATGTGAGGAATACATATGGATTGTGCTTCTAGGATGGTATTTTTTAAAAATGTCCAAGAAAACACACGGTAAATTAACACAGAGGGTGACAGTTACAAATACTCCCTGAATAACTTATAGTTATATCACACAACAGAGAGATCACACATTTACAAAGTATATAAACAGTTATTAATCATCATAACACACTCACCTATGTAGACACTTTAAAAACTAAACTAGCACACTCATACCATCATTCATACCCATTACTTATTTAAAAACATCTTATTTTATTTATTTAACATTTTTCTATAACGAACTTCATGACAAGCTTCATATCAGGCCGTTTTACATAAAACTAGGGGTTAACTGAAACATAACCATATAACAGGAAGGCCGTAGCGCAGATACAAATAACAGGGAGATAGAACTTGGGGGCTAGAGTAGCCAGGAAATAAAGGACAGAATCAACTGGAGAATGAGAACATATGGATCTTGCATATAGATAAACAATGTACATTAAACAATAAACAATTGCAATCTATGTACATTGTTTATCTTGCACATAGATAAACAATGTACATAGATTACAATTCATTTAATACCAAAAACTAGAATTGCACATTCCCAAAAGGTAAATCTAAATCATAAATTCACTTCAAGAATCCGGGTGTTTGACTACTTCTCAATAGATTCCCATTAGACTATCTCTCAACATGAAGTTGAGAAGACTCATGTTGAGAGATAGTCTAATGGGCATCTTTGAGATGCCATGTCTTTGAGATGCCAATTAAGTCTATGTCATAATTCACTGCTATACACTCAAATTCTATCATCTTAATTTTAAACTTCTGGCATTAGCATACAAACATTTCAAAGTGTGTTTTTTGTTTGTATTAACATTCTGCTTTTCAGTTGACAAGGTTAATTGGAATCTTTTAGCTCAGGTGAGTTTTTAATTATAGGTACTTGGTCTATTTTTCTTATTATTGCAACCTCTCTGTTGAGATGCCATAAGTCTATTGCTTTATTAGTATCCATTGAAGATCCAAACCATGTGCTGCTGAGCAACGGTCAGCTTGCCCCTTGGATTTTGTTTAAAAGCTGCTCTATCTCCTTTGCAAAGATTAGCGCCAGCAGCCTAGTTCCACACTGGTTAAAGTGGAGTCCATCCCTTTGGATAAGAGTCTCCCTTCTCCAAAAGGTTCCCCAGTTCCTTACAAAATTGAATCTCTCTTCCTTGCACCATTGTTTCATCCATGCATTGAGACTGGAGCTCTGCCTACCTCTGGGGACATGCATGTGGAACAGGGAACATTTCAAGGAATACTGCCCTGGAGGTTATGGATTTCAACTTTCTATCTAAGAACCTAAATTTGGCTTTCAGAACCTCCCTCCCACATTTCCCTATGTCAGTGCACACATGTACCTCAACAGCTGGCTCCTCCCCAGCACTGTTTAAAATCCTATCTAGGTGACACGTGAGGTACACCAAACACGCATCAGGTAGGCATGTGTCCAGGCAATCCTCAGGCCCACCAGCCATCCAGCTGCCTACATTCCTAATAGCTTAATTACCAGCTATGATGGCCAATGTAAGCCTTCCTTCCTGGGCAGTAACCCTGGCAAACACATCCTTGGTGCGAGAGGACAATGCACCACCTGGAGAGAAGGTCCTTGCTACAGGTTCATTTTCTTCTCCACCAGGTTGATGCTCTCCAATCATGAGACCGTCCTCCTCCAAGGCAGCACCAGGACTGCCAGACTGGGGTTGTGACTTGGCTACAATGTCCCTGAATGTCTCATCTATATACCACTTTGTCTGCCTTATCTGCTCCAGGTCTGCCACTCTAGACTCCAGAGATTGGACTCATTCTCTGAGAGACAGGCGCTCTTTGCATCAGATGTACACATACAATTTCTCACCTGCAGGTAAAAAAATCATACATGTAATACACAATGTATAAGATTGGGAGGCCCCCCCACTTGCTGCTGTACTGCTGCCTTCATCTTAAATTTGTTCAGTTCCTAATTGTTTTTATTTTATAGTGTGCTTCTTACCCTGAAATCTCAAACAATATCTGGTAAGTAGCTAATTATCTGACCATATGAGACTGGATAATTTTAGGCCTACTCTGAAGCTAACCCATTTGGATATACCCAATATTTGAGTAAGTTAACCAGATAACTGTATTCCTCCCCAGAATGCCACTTTTATATTCAGAAAAATTATAGCCAGATAAGTAGTTATCCGGCTATAATTTAGTCAGATAGATGGCTGAAACTGACAAATTAGTCATTTAAATGTATATCTTCTCAGTTATCCATCTACATGGCTTTTGAATATAGACCTTATATGTCTCCAGGGTAAAGCCAGCCCTTTCCAGCATAGCTGCCTTGATGTCTGCATATCTAACCAGTCCATCTAGGTTTGCACACTGATATGCCACTTGGTTATGACCAGTCAACAGTTTCCCCAGATATGTGGTCCAATCAACCTCGGGCCACCAAATTAGTCGAGTGGTCTGCTGAAAGTTCACTAAAATAAATTTCTGGATCTTCTTCCAGCACTTTTCCCAGTCCTAACTTTGGCATGATGGGAGCTGTCTTAGATTACTGTTCACTCAAAACCATACAAAGTGACATATAAGTTATATAAGTTATTATTATTTATTCAATTCAATGTTGTCCAAGTTCCATAGTTTCCCTGTTCTCTGTAAGACATTCGTGTTAAGTCATTTCTAAGTTCTATGTAAACCGAAGTGATTGGTAACATTGTTACCAGAACGTCGGTATATAAAAATGTTAAATAAATAAATAAATAAAATATATTTTCTTATTCTTTATTGCATAGAAAAAATATTACAACAATCTTTAAATATTTAACATATTACCCACAAAAATATGCATCTAAAAATTCTCCCTCCATTCATACATCATACATACTCTTACATACTTCTACTATCTTCATAAAAACTGTCCCAATCCTCTCAGATTGAGTTGATAGTTGTGTGATATATAATTTAAGTAGCCAAAATAATTATATATGTTAGATTACTGTTCAGCAATAGCTTGAAAAGCTTCTATAAAGGATGTATGTTGTTTGGCTACTCCTTCCTGCAAGGCAATCAAGGTTACTTGTAAGTTATTCAAACTCTCTAGGAGGTGCTTTTGTTCAGCCCTCTGGGCCTGAACAATGGCCTGCAACTGTATTTGTCCCTTAATGAGGGTCTGAAACACCCACTCTGTCCTTCCAAACTTTTCTACTTTAGAGAAGGGCAAGAAGAAAATAAAATCCTTCTTTCTTTTTCCTGCCTCTCTGACACTAACTCATTCTTTGTTTCCTGACTACTCAGGTAGGGCTACTGCCAACTTTATAAAGCTCCGAGGTCACTGCAGCAAAACCCCAAACTCTGTGCTGCTATACTCCTCAGCATTTTCTGTAATACAGTCTTTATCAAAGCATCGAACACTTCTTTTCTGCCTTGAGGCATGGATTTCTGGCTGTATCAAACATTAAAAAAAAATGTTCTCTAGTGTAATGCTGTATACTTCAGGACTTCCATTTTGAGATGTAGATTACTAGCTGTAAAATGCTTAGCACAGAAAATCCCCAAGCTAATACCATATGTGGCACAGAAATTAGTTGTTTCTCAGTATTCATGTTCACAAGTTCCAGCTCAGTAATATAAACTCAAATGAAGTCAGCTACCTTGAAGGGGCTGCCTTTCCCTTATTATTCACAACCAAATCACAAACTATCCTCTCCTAGAGACCGGGGCCTCCCTCTAATCTCCTCTCGGCCCATATTATATTGCTCATCCAGAGGAGACAGCCTGTATCCAGGCATTGGTCATGGGTCTAAACCTGGACCTTTGCTACAGGGCCTATCCTCAGCCAGGCCCTGGCATTGGGCCTAGGCCTAGGCTCAGGTTTCAATGACAAGACCTGGCTTTGGGTCATACCCCAGTTTTAAGTCTTAGCCTACGCCCACACCTTGGTGATGGGAGCCAGTTTCATGCCTGGCCCTGGAGACAAGACAAAGCCATTGCCTACTCCTGATGGAGTCTCATTTTGGTAAAAATGTATCCTTTTTCCTAATAGGGTGAACTATTTCCCCAAACCAAAAAAATCACAAATTTTTGTTTTCTAGGGAAAAAATTGAGGTCATTTGAAGCAAAACAAATACATTCATTCATTACATATTTCATTTTTATTTCAATTGAATGCACATCTCTAGCTTTATATCTGGCTATTTGACTTAGCCGGAAATTAACTCTTTTTAGACTTATTTGTCTGTCTGACTGGGTCATTCATCAAATTGTGTTAGAGCCCGAACACGCATTAAATGGGGTTTAATGCAATTTGCACACATGATAAATAGTGCAACCCAAGTTAGCATGCAAATTGTAATTTTAGTGTGCAAGTGGGAGGAATGAATGCAAATTAAGTTGTCCTACCACATTTCATGATAGAATAACACACATTAACAATGGATTTAATGCCAGAAATAACTACACCTTTTTTTTTTTGACAGTACAAGGGGAAAAAATGTTTTATCATGCATCCATGCCATTATCATGGACTGTGGTAATTATTGTGGTGATTATTATAGGTGACATAAAGAAGTATTTTATCAGACACACCTATCTGGGCCTTCAGCCCCACAAAAAACCCTGTTCTTACCTGGCATGTCTTCTTAAATCCATCGGGGCCAATTTTAAATATTACAAGCGCGGGGTACATTTGTGCGTGCTACCCGGTGCGCACAAATGTAAACCCAATTTTATAACAGGCGCACGCTGCCGCGTGCATGTTATAAAATTTGTGGTTGATGCCTGTAAGGGGGTGCACACTTGTGCACCTTGTGTGCACTGTGCCCTAGGGGAGCCCCAATGGCTTTCCCCGTTCCCTCCAAGGCCACTCTGAAAATTGGAGTTGCCTCAGAGAGAACTTTTTCTCGCCTTCCCCCCCCCCCACACACACACTTTTCCCTCCCTTCCCCTATATAACCCATCCCCCAGCCCTACCTAAATCCCCCCTACCTTATTTTGGTGAGTTATGCCTGCCCAAGGTAGGCGTAAATTGCACGTGCCAGCAGCCGGCCGGTGCACGAACCTCCGGCACGGCCACTGCGCCGGAGGACTCAGGACCGCCCCCGGACTGCCCCCGTATTGCCGCCATGCCCCAGCCCTGCCCCCTGCCCGCACATTTTTTAAAGCCCCGGGACACGCGTCCCGGGGCTTGCACATGCCACCGAGCCTATGTAAACTAGGCTCGGCATGCACAGGGATAGGTTTTCGGGAGTTATGCATGTATCTTACACACGTAACCCTTTGAAAATCTACCCCATTATGTTTCTGGCAAGTTTACTGGTTGGGAATATTGGATGCTACAGGAAGCTTTCTGCAGACAACCACAAGAGGAACAACAACATCCACAAGAACAGGCAAAGGAAGTTCCAACCCCTCATTGGAAAGTCCCTGCAGCATATCCCATACCACTGTCCCTGCAGCAAGAGAGTTGTGGGCCACAGCAGTGCCTGGCATGCAGGTGGACATGGCAGAGGAGATACAGGGAGTGCATCTTTCCTCTATGAGCCTTATTGCTGGGCATTCCAAGGATAATGTGGTTAGCAGGTATCACCTCAGCTCTCGGGCTATCCTGGAATTATTTGAAGAAATCAGAGGGGATCTGGAACCAGTCATGGGAAGGTCCCATGCTGTGCCGAGCCTCATCAAACTACTGGCCACCCTGCATTTCATGTCAAGCAACTCCTTCCAAATGACAGTTGGGGTTGTGGGGGAGAATGTCCCAAACCACTTTTTCCCACTGCCTAGAACAGATCATAACATCTGTATCTGACCACCTGAATTGCTACATAGCATTTCCTTGGGACAGGCAGGACTTGATGGAATTGAAAAGAGGCTTTTATTAAAGACAAGCCGTTAAGCCCGTTAAAACAGGCTACATTAACATTTTTTTTTGGATCATTTCCTTCCCCCTCATTCTCCCTCCCACCTCCCCCACTCTCTCCCCTCAGTCACTCCTCTCTCCCCCCCTCCTCCCCTCAGTCACTCCCCCCTCCTCCCTCCCTCAGTCACTCCTATCTCCCCCTCCCCCAGTCACTCCCCTCAGTCACTCCTCCCTCCCCCTCCCCCCAGTCACTCCTCCCTCCCCCCTCTCAGTCAGTCACTCCTCTCTCTCCCCCTCCTCACTCCTCCCTCCCGCCCTCAGTCAGTCACTCCTCTCTCCCCCCTCCCCTGAGTAACTCCTCCCTCCCTCCTGTCACTCCTCTCTCCCCCTCCCCCCAGTCACTCCTCCCTCCCCCCTCCCCTCAGTCAGTCACTCCTCCCCCCCCCCCTCCCCTCATTCAGTCACTCCTCTCTCCCCCCTCCCCTCAGTCACTCCTCCCTCCTGCCCTCAGTCACTCCTCCCTCCCTCCCCCCCTCAGTCACTCCTCTCTCCCCCCTCCCTCCTCCCTTCAGTCGATCTCCCCCGAAGACCCGGAGCAGCGGCCCGAAGAACCGGAGCGGCGGGAGCGGCGGCGGTGGCCCGAAGACCCGGAGCGGCGGGAGCGGCGGCACCGGCCCGAAGACCCGGAGCGGCAGGAGCGGCGGCCCGAAGACCCGGAGCGGCAGCGGCGGCGGCATGCGCGCGAGGGAGGGACAGACGGACGGAAGGAAGTCTGTCCCTTCCTCGCGCGCATGCCGCTGCCGCTCCGGGTCTTCGGGCTGCCGCTCCTGCCGCTTCGGGTCTTCGGGGCGGTGCCGCCGCCGCCGCTCCTGCACGGGTCTTCGGGCCGCCGCTGCCGCTCCCGCCGCTCCGGGTCTTCGGGCTGCCGCTCCTGTCGCTCCGGGTCTTCGGGCCGGTGCCGCCGCCGCTCCGGGTCTTCGGGCCGCCGTTCCGGATCTTCGGGCCGGTGCCGCCGCCGCCGCTCCGGGTCTTCGGGCCGCCGCTCCTACAGCGCCATTTTTATTTTTAAGAGGCACACTGTGACCGACGTGCTCGCATGCGCGGTAGAGCTGCTCTCTACTGCGCATTTGCGGCACGTCGGTCAACCTTCGTTTGTTAGGTTGATGTGCACAAATTTTTTTCGGGTCATTTTCATTTTCGGGTTTGGGCTGGACCATTTCAGTCCACTCCCCAAACCTGGAAACTGTTTTCATTTCATTTTCTGAAACGGACCAAAAAAAACCCCGCCCCAACCCTTCAAATTTACTTCATTACAACCACCCCCCACCATCCCAATTCCCCCCCCTCCAAGATTTATTTAAAGCCCTGGTGGTCCAGCAGGGTCCCGGGAGAGATCTCTCTCTCTCTCGGGTTGTCGGCTGTCACTAATCAAAATGGCACCAGTGGCGCTTTGCCTTTACCATGTGACAGGGGCTACCGGTGCCATTGGTCAGCCCCTGTCACATGGTAGGAGCAATGGATGGCCGGCGCCATCTTTGAAAATGGTGCGGCCATCCATTGCTCCTTCAATGTCTCCCGAATCCTGATGAATTAGGCAATTTCATTGAAATCAATTTCATTGAAATTGCCTAATTTGTTCTAAATGAATGCACATCCCTAACTTTTATGCCATCGCAAACTTTCCCATTGTTCTGGGAGCTATTGACTGTACTCATGTAGTGTATGGTTTTAGTCCCTGTATACCAGATATGATACTCAGATATTTTAGAAATGTATTAAAATATATATTATTGTAAATAAATGACTGGCTAATCACAAAATAAGTATCTGGGATGGAAAATACAGGGTCTGTAAGGAACAGTGAGCACCTTGTGATTCCTTCTTCCCTATGTCACAACCTTACAAGGCTTATATACATTTTTAATAGTTACCTTTGCCATGTACTGATCATTTCTAAATACATCACTCTGGCCTGGATTCCTTTCCCTAGACCACTTGCATAAACCCCAAAATCTGTTCTCTTTCTTTTGTGGCCAATTTTCCATTCTATTTTTATCTCCTCACAATCCTTTGTAGGAAGCATAGATCATCTCTTATCAGTCTCTGTATTCTCCTTTGTAGTTGGTTCTCATAAAGCCCACACACAGATGTACTATAAGTTGTTATTCACTTCTCACTGACTTAGGCCCACATCCTGTAGTTATAATTAGCGGCTTTCCTTACAGCAAAAAGCACAGCATGTATTTGACAAGTGCTGGCACAAGCTTAGTGAGGCCTAGTACAGCAGTACAGCAGTCAGAATTATACAGGAGCCAGCATCCCACCCTGTAACAGGGAGGAGATCTTCTGCAACAGAAAGTTCTTCCAATCCATTTATGTGAAAGTGGTCTGTGATGTTCGAATGTGCATCCTCGACATAGTGGCCAGGTTCCCGAAGCCAAACACAATTCCTTCATACTTAGGCATTCAGGCCTCTTTGAAAATTTTGAGTATGGCCTCTACAGTGACAGTTGGCTCATAGGAATACAGATGCTTCTTTCTCTATTTCATCATCTGGCTATGTGTCAGCAGCAAATGAAAGGAACATGGGGGTGGGAGGCTGTGGGCGATTTAACAGAGTTGCTGCATGACAAGTGGCATGTACAGTTAGGTGTGCAGGCCCTTAAATCAGGGCCTGTCTTTTCTCTCCATGCTCGAGAGAGCTGCTAATCTTGAGAGGACAAACACTGCACTTGCCTGAACGCTTGGTGTGTGAGCAGCCACTACACACTTTCAATGGGTTCACTGTAAAAAGTGCCCTTTTCCTATCTTCCCATTTGGTCCATTAGAAATATCACAGGTGAATCACAAGCTTTAAGTGTCCATACTACTGGTTCTTGCAGACCAGGTGTGGCCTGTTAGTGATGATGGGTCAGCCAGGATTTCAGGCACAGTTTCTCTTGCCCATCACACAGCTAAACCAGAAGTAGCAACCATTGCATTTTGGGGCATAGCTTATTCCCTATGTCAGGGCAGAAAAATTGTGATATCTGTGTAGGACATACTGCAGAGCCGATAGGGATTTGTACATTCAGACCATGAGGAGAGGTATTTTTGCTAGGACAGGTATGACATCTCTAGTGTACTGCTTTAGAGTTTGACAACTGCATCAAACTGCTAGCTTTAGCTTGATTGTGAGGGGCTGCCACACATTTGAGTGAATCCCCAGACATAGTTTATTAGTCTGGAAGATATGACCTAGATTCAGTTAATGCTATACTGGTCATATAGGGTTCCATAAAATGGTGGTATGCACCTGGGGAATGGAAATAGGTTCTAATGCTGAGGCTAAGCTATACGATAGCTTCTACTGTCTTACAGCATGCTGAACTTTGGCTGAAAGATGTCAAGGTGACTTTGGTGTCACTTTGACATCGCTTTGGTGTCACTTTGACATCGCTAAGCACATTGCCGAAATCATAAATTGCTCCTTATCACAAGGGCTAATACCAGAGAGTGGCGAGCTTCTAAAGCTCGCCACTCTCAAACCCCTTTTAAAAAAACCAAATCTATCAGCAGCTGATCCTGCAAACTTCCGCCCTATAGCCAACTTACCATTTATTGACAAACTCTTGGAAAAAATCGTCAACAAATGACTCACAGAATACCTTGAGGAACACAAGATCCTCGCCCCTTCCCAGTTTGGTTTCCGCAAATCTTTGAACACCGAATCCCTATTAATCTCACTAACAGACACCATCCTCCTGGGCCTAGAAAACAAACAACCATTTCTTCTTGCCCTTTTAGATTTATCGGCAGCCTTTGACACAGTTAACCACTCAATACTCCTTGACCGCCTAGCAGACATAGGCATCACCGGAGTGGCCCTCAGCTGGTTTAAATCTTTCCTAAGCAACAGGTTTTTCAAGGACAGAATTAACAACAAAGAATCCCACCCAGTCAGCTCTACTCTTGGTGTCCCCCAAGGATTGTCTCTCTCCCCAACCCTTTTCATCATCTACCTCCTCCTGCTCTGTAACTTACTTGCAAATCTAAAGCTAACTCACTATATCTACGCCGACGACGTTCAAATACTCATCCCGATCACGGAGTCCCTCACCAAAACCCTCAGCTTCTGGAACAGCTGCCTTCAGTCAATCAACCACCTTCTCACCAGCCTTAATTTAGTTCTAAACACCAACAAGACAGAGATCCTCATTGTCTCCCAGGACGACAGCTACGGATCAACCAACATCCCACCTTCATCCCAATTAAGTCTCTCCCAACAAGTGAGAGACCTGGGTGTCATCCTGGACAACCACCTAAACCTTAAAAAATTCGTTAACAAATATACCACTAAGGAATATTTCTTTAAACTTCAAGTCCTAAAAAAAATTGAGACCCCCTCCTCCACTTTCAGGACTACTGCACGGTACTCCAATCCATCATTTTTTCAAAAATGGACTATTGCAACTCCCTCCTTCTTGGACTCCCAGCCAACCACATCAGACCCCTGCAGATGGTACAGAACTCAGTCGCTAGGATCTTGACCAACACCAACAAGAGAACACATTACCCCTATCCTTCGGAACCTGCATTGGCTACCTATCAAATTCAGAATTCTCTACAAAGTCCTAACGACAATCCACAAAGCCCTTCACAATCTTTCTCCTCTCGATCTCAAGATCCCTTTGTAGTCCCACTCCTCCTCCAGACCTGTGAGAAGCGCCTACAAAGGCACCCTATACTCCCACCCAGCCAAGACCTCTCTAAGGAAACGCGCTCTACTGACAGCCGGTCCCCCTCAATGGAATGGTCTTCCCCAGACCTTCGTCAAGAACCGTGCCCACTGACTTTCAAAAAAAAGCTCAAAACATGGCTTTTCAGCTTAGCTTTTCCCCATGCTGATGATCATTAAAGACGCTTAAAGTTGATTAATACTTATTTAATGATGCTTAATGGCGAACACTGACGTTTATTGTACATTTAAGGATGACAGTTTAAATGTACACTCCCGTGTCAATTTATAATTTATAATTTGTTTGTTACTTCTATCTCTGAATCTACTGTTAATTTCTTGAACTATCATTATGGTTGGAGTTATACCTGATTGTTTATATTAGTAGTTTGTATTTACCCCAGTTATTTATCTTCATGGACCCCAGTTACATTTTCCCCTGTTCCATGTAATTCTCTTATGCAACGTATATAACTACTGTTTTAATGTAAACCAACGTGATATGTATTTGGTACATGAACGCCAGGGATAAGTTGTAGGACCTGTCTTCTCACCTCTGTTGCTATTTCCAATACTCCAGCAGAGATGTGGTGCAATGAGGACTTATGCATCTCAACCTTCAAAAAAAGACTAAAGACCTGGATATTCATACAAGCATTCCCGGACGCCAATTGATCTAACACCTCCACGCCATCCCTAACCTCCACCTATACCATGGTTAACCATATCTTCTATCGTTTACCTGTGTGAATTAATAACCTGTCCTTTCTCTTCCTTCTCCGCCAAGTTCTTATCACCCTGTTATATGTAACTGCCTTTTCCGCACCATTGTTATAGTTTATGTTTACTATGCACCCCTGTTTTATGTGAACCAGCATGATGTGACTGCTGTCTCGAATGCCGGTATATAAAAATCTGAAATAAATAAATAAAATAAATAAATGTTATATCCACTGGTTCATAGATTGCACCTTTGGAGTTCTCAAAAGTAGATTTTGCTGTTTGGACAAAATTCTCCGCACTCACCTCCGAGGGCTCCAGCGCCGGACATGTGACCAATCCGCCTCCTCAAGGTATCCAATTGAATCCGGGCCTCACACTGACGTCATCCGCAGCTTCGGGCGGGGGATTTAAATCCCCAGCTACTCGATTTGGCATCCTCCTTCGTGCACCGATTGGCGAAAACTCGAACGAGCCCAGATGGAAGCGGCTGTTTAGGCCTGCGCGACCGATGCTAAAGCCCATTGGGGCAAGGCCTTCCACTCTCCGCACTCACCTCCGAGGGCTCCAGTTCCGGACACGTGGCCAATCCGCCTCCTCAAGGTAGCCAATTGAATCCGGGCCTCACACCGACGTCATCTGCAGCTTCGGGCGGGGGATTTAAATCCCCAGCCACTCGATCCAGCGTCCTACTTCACACCACTCGATCCGGTGTCACTCGCCGGGCATCACGCGCTGAAGGTGCGCGACAAAGGGGCCTGCCCCTTTGTGCGCCCCTTCATGTGGTCCCCGGTTGCGGATCCAGACAGCCTAACTCCTAACTAACTTCCACAATTGGCGCCCACCCCTCCCCACTTCAGACCAGCTTCCATTCCCTCTCCGCCTACTGTCAGCCCTACTCAGCTCCTCCCCGCTCACCAGCATCACCATTAGACCCAAGGATGCGTATCTTCACAATCCCAATCATCTACCGCCGCAGAAACCAACTAATCCACTCGACCTTTCCTATCATGCAAAACAAAAGATTGATCCCCATCATTATCTCTCCACTGAATCAACTCCTGCGCCTCACTCTCTTCACACTAACCCTTCTTAATGCACAATCCCTCACAAAAGAATCTCACCTCTTCTACGACTATCTCCTAGACGTCAAACCCGACTTGTGCGCTATCACCCAAATCCTGGCTTAAACCAGAGGACACTGCTTTAATCAACCAACTTCCGATACACACCTACGACGTCTTTTCAATCCCTAGACCTAAAAAAAGAGGGGCGGTCTTCTTTTAGCAGCAAAAAAAGAGCTAAGATTAACCCTACACTATTCAATCTCAACTTTCAAACTTGAATTCTCCATATTTAAATCCAATCTTCTTCAAATTGGCCTTACCTATGCCCCTCTAGGGATCTTGGAATCAGACCCATCCCCGCTCATCGAGCTCATATCGAAACACATCAACACAGATGCCCCGGCCATAATCCTGGGAGATTTCAACCTGCACGTTGACAAGACTCCGCTCTCCTCCAACTGTGAAACATTTCTCACCATGCTCAGCTATATGGGGTTCAAACAAATCATCAATGGCCCCACTCACAAAGCAGGACACACCTTGGATTTAATCTTCCTAAATGAAGGCCTCTCACCTTCCTCAACTCCGACTTGCTCACCAGTCCCATGGTCGGATCACAGAATGATCTCCACAGTCTGAAAATAAATCAGTCCAACCCACAATCCTCTCATACAAACACGGTTGAATTTAGAAAACTGTACAACACGGACAACCTCAGCCTCCAACTAACCAAAGAACTAGACCATCTTGACCTTTCTGATGCCGACGCAGCTACCCCCTCCTGGTTCAAGATCACTAATAAAGTAGCAGATCTAACGTGCCCATTAACTACTAAAATCTTACGCTCCAACCTAGAAAACAGGAATACTTGGTACACCCCAGAACTGAAAGCTATCAAGCAAGCATTAAGAAGCTGGGAACACAGTTGGCAAAAATATCCCTCTCCAGAGAACCAAACTGCATATAAATCCCTCATGCACAGGATCTCTATCCTCAGAACCAAGAGAGACTTCTTCGCTCAGAAAATCCACCACTTCATCTTCGACTCTAAAGCTTTATTCTCTTATGTATCGACCCTCACAACCATACCAGATGACCAAGCAGCTGGCAAAGCCACAGAGCTTGCATCTTACTTTGAGAAACAAATCCTCAACCTAATATCACTGCTAACTTCTACCAACCATGGACAGCATCTCCCCATTTATACCAACTATTCACAACACAGTACAAGTCTCGAAACGTCCAAAACCACTTTCCCTTTAGAGGAGGAAACCCTACTAAAGAAGATCAAGCCCTCATCCCACCCTATGGACGCGATTCCCTCAAATCTTCTCATTTCCATCCCAAATATTATTGCCAAGCCCATCGCAGAAATAATTAATTGCTCGCTAACACAAGGATCAATGCTTGATGCCCTTAAACTCGCCATTCTTAAACGTCTTCTGAAAAAAATGAACCTCTCACCAGCAGACCCAGCCAACTTCCGCCCTATTGCTAACCTGCCATTCCTCTCCAAACTCTTGGAAAAAATCATCAATAGACAACTTTCAGATTACTTGGACAAAAACAAAATCCTCGCCCCAGCGCAGTTCAGCTTCTGTAAGTCCCTAAGTACAGAAGCCCTCTTAATGTCACTCTCAGACACTATGCTCCTGAGTCTAGAGAAAAAACAACCCTGCCTTCTTGCTCTCCTTGACTTATCAGCCGCATTTGTCACGGTGAATCATTCAATCCTCGTGGATCGGCTAGAGGACATCGGCATCAAGGGAACTGCACTAAGTTGGTTCAAGTCTTTCCTCTGCAACAGACTCTACAAGGTCAAAATCAACAACAAGGAATCCCACCCAGTTAGCTCAACCATAGGAGTCCCCCAAGGCTCCTCTCTCTTCCCAACTCTCTTCAACATATACCTTCTTCCTCTCTGCCAGCTCTTAATAAATCTAAAATTAACTCACTATATATATGCCGACGATGTGCAAATACTCATCCCGATTAAGGACTCACTCAACAAAACCCTCTGTTTCTGGAACAACTGCCTTCAATCTATTAACCACCTTCTCACAAGCCTCAACTTAGTCCTAAACACCAAAAAAACAGAACTCCTCATCATCTCCATGGATGACACCAAAACAATCCCCAACAATCAGGTCACCACTCAACCTATCTTCTCCACCCAGGTGAGAAACCTCGGTGTCATCATGGACAACCAACTGAACCTTAAAAAATTTGTCAACAACACCACAAAAGACTGTTTTTTCAAGCTACAAGTCCTAAAATGACTGATACCCCTTCTACACTTTCAAGATTTCCATTCTGTTCTTCAAACCATCATCTTTTCTAAAATAGACTACTGCAACTCACTGCTGCTTGGTCTACCAGCCAATACTATCAAATCCCTGCAGATGCTGCAGAACGCTACAGCAAGGATTTTAACCAAGACTAATAAAAGAGAGCACATCACACCCATCCTGCGTAACCTTCATTGGCTTCCTATCAAATTCCGTATCCAGTATAAAGTGCTATTGATTATTCACAAAGCCGTATACAACTTCACCCCCACGGATCAAAATATCCCCTTTCATCTCCACAACTCCGTCAGACTGATCTGATCTGCCTATAGAGACACTCTTTATGCCCCCCCCTAACAAGTCTTCCCTACTGAAATGAGCTCTCTTCACAGCTGGCCCCTCATATTGGAATGCTCTCCCGCCAGACCTCCGGCATGAAAGATCTTTGACCACCTTTAAAAAAAAGACTCAAAACCTGGCTATTCACTCAAGCCTTTCAGTAAAATCCTAGGTTCCTTCTGCCTCCTAGTATAACAGGATTACCTCCTCACTTAAGCTTCTGAACTCTAACCAGACTTTTCCCTGTTGTCCGGTCTTGTTTCTTTCAGTTATGTTTTTTCCTTCCTTTTCATTTTCTCATTCAAATATCATATACATATTCTTTTGTTTACTCTTGACCCCAACTCCTTTTACCTTGTTCAATGTAAGGCTGATATATATCAGGAAGTTCATACTATTTACTTGTTTATTTGATCCCAGTTCCTGTAACCCTGTTCAATGTAAGGCTCTTGTTTTATGCTTCCCCGTTTCGCTGTAAACCGATATGATATGTACTGTTTGTGTTTGCACATGAATGTCGGTATATAAAAGTTCAAAATAAATAAATAAATAGTACTTGGAGTGGGCCTAATCGTCCTGTTATTTGGCGGTGTGCATGGTTCCAAGAGCTTCAGCTGCCAGAGAGGGTTAGCTGTTTTTTTTTTTTTTTTTTTTTTTTTGGGGGGGGGGGTTGCTTGAGGCCTGCTAGCATTCTTATTAGAGGTTCCCTTTTTGCAGACCATAGCCTATTTACCCCTCCTCTCTGTAGAACAGATACTGGACCCTCCACATAAAGGATTTTCTCTATCAGATGTATAGGCTGGCAGCTGGTGTCTATAAAGATACTGCCATATGTAGCTCAATATGTTTATAGTATGCAAACACAGAAGTGGTGGCACATTTCTGCAGTTGATTGACGTGTGACGTGCCCATGCAACACAATGTGCCATGGGTAAATTGCCTATGCGATGCAGTAGACAGGAAATTATCCTAACCACACCCATTTTTTTTATCACGGGCACTATTTCTGCTACATTTATTACAGTTTGTTGAATCTAGCCCTGAATTAGCTGAATAAATTGGATCTTGTCCAGATAAGTGCCGCTACTTAGCAAGATAAATCAAAATTTATGCAGATAAGTACAAGATGTATTTGTGCTACTCTTTTACATGTGTGCACATGGTACAGTGTGCATTTATGCATAATTTATAACCTGTTAATATCATATACATGCTGGTAATATACCTGCCCGCATGACAGACATCTGAAAATGTTATCCTACCTGTGCATTGCAGCTAGTTTTTTGTGCAGACTAAATTGCATTATCATAAACAATAATCTTTAGTTCATAGGCTCATTAGAACTTTGAACAGTAGAAGGACAAATATGCATTATTGCAATATGTTTCTAGAAATATAGATGGATATTATTGATTTGAACACCATATTAAAAGCAAAACAATAATAATAAACAATAATTTCATTGTTCAAGGTATTGCATTATATTAACATAAGCAACTTACGTGTTGTTTTGCTTATAAAAAATATGCCACATTTGTATTTGTAACTGACACTGAGTACAATCCTTAATTGCAAAGAAAAAAAAAACAGTCTAGCAATTTGTTCAGACATAAAAAATCATTATAAGTTATTTTAAGTTCCTAATTAGAGGTAGTTAAATAAGAAACTTTGAAACTGCTGAGAGACATAAATGCAGCACCTGGATTACAAATAGTAATATAGTTGCATTCATAGTGTGCAAAGCAGTTACTCAAATAATGTCTATTTAATAGTTATTTAAACAAGAACATAATGTTCCCTGCAGATAAAAATGGACTTATCCTGAGGGAAAAAGCTCACAGAAAACCTAGAAAACCAATACAAATATCAATCTATCAAGCAGAAAACAAATGGAAAAGTCTTGCATCTCCCCTACATTTCTTATTTATAAAAACTTTTTTTGCTTTTTCTTGTTTTTACAATTCTATGAAAGATTAGCTCTTTTCCTTTTAAAAGTTAAAGCAATCATGAATTTTGCAAGGAATTCCTTGATAGGTGCAGTAAGGACAATGCTCCAATTGGATTCAAGATTTAAGGCCCAGCCCTAGTCCCCCGAAACAAACACTAACAGGGGTTCTTTTTTAAAATGATGTTGCATGCCTCTGTTTACAAGACAGTCCAGTATATCTCTTCTACTGATGCCTTAAAATAGTGGAATGCATTCTGGAAAACACTGACCCTCTCTAAATCTAAAGTGCCTCTATAACTCAAATGTCTTGCAAGATCTTCTCTTCCAATTTGTGTACTTGGGTACCTCTTCTGGATGTTGGGTTTGAGGGTGGACCATAATGAGAAAGATCATAAGCATTTTTTTTCTACCCACTTCCTGCTTTTCCTAGGGCGTGATCTATTCTACCAAGATAGCATTTTAGTAACTAGATTGCCCAAATCCTACACAGCTACTAGAATCTAAATATTATCAGAGTCTGAGAACCTTTCACATGAGTCATCTGTATCAGTACTTTCTCCAAGTATCTGCTGCAAACACTGCTGAGTAGGAACTGGCAGGGCCAGTGGAAGCACTAGACGAACTAGGCCTGGGCCTAGGGCGCCGAGTATTAGGAGGCGCCACGAGCAGTGGTATCCTAAGGGGAGCCAATGCCCCCAAGCACAGGGAGGCTCATGCAGCCGCCAGTGGACCTCATCCCACTGGCAGCTGAGCAGCAACACGCATATAGCAGGCAGATCGGCAGGGCCATGGTGGAGCTCACGTCACCATGACCCGAAGAAAAAGGTTGCGTTTAAATGCGCTGATGCTCCTCCTCCTTCCTGCCTGTGCGGCCCCCGGAAGTAAACATTGCCAGAGCCGTGTGCGCAGGAAGGAGGAGGAGCATCAGCGCATGCAGAAAAGGAGCAGCGCTTACAGGCCGCCGCAAATCCCAAGTCGCTGCGGCCCGAGAAGAGGAAGAGGCCCAGTAGAAGGGCCTCTGCGGCCCGAGAAGATCAAGGCCACTGCAGATCCAATCCTGCGGCGACCTGTGAAGAGGAGGCCCAGAGGTGAGAGAGAGGCTGAGGATCTGTAGTGTGTGTGTGTGTGTGTGTGTGTGTGTGTGTGTGCGTGTATGAGATGAGTTGAGACATTGTGTGTGAGAGTGAGTTGAGAGACTGTGTGTGAGAGTGAGGACATGAATGTTTGCAGAGACAGCATGCAAGAGCCTCTGTGTGTGTGAGAGAGACAGCATGTGACAGTGAGAACCTGTGCTTGAGCAAGACAGCATGTGGGAGAGAGAGAGAGCCTGTGTGTGTGAGACTCAGACAGCATGTGCCAGTGAGGGACTGTGTGTATGAATGATTGTATGAGAGAGAGCATGTGGCAGTGAGAGGCTGTGTGTGTGTGTGTGAGAGAGAAATGCATGTGAGAATGAGAACCTGACTGTGTGTTTGAGGGAAGAAGATGGAGAGAAAAGAAATAGAAAAAAAGACAATATAAAATGAATTGGCAAAATATAAGAAAGGGAAGGAGGAAAAAAATAAGAAAGGGAAGGTGGAAAAAAAAGCCTGTGACCAACCAATTAGAAAACTAAGATCAGACAGCAAAGGTAAAAAAAATAAAAATAAAAATAAATTACTATTTAGTGATTGACATGTGTAATCTTTGGGAATGTGCAAGAATAGTACTTTCTCTGTGCGGATCTCATAATGTATGAGATCAGCATGGAGGAAGTGGAAACCCATGGGACCTGCACAGAGGAGGCAGCAGAATGGGCTTCAGTGCCAGTAGCAGCAATCGGCGCCTCCCCAATAGCCATGCGGCAGTAGTAACAGTGGCAGCAGAGGAATGAGAGAGGTTCCGAGGTTGCTGGCAAAAGAATGAGAGGGGGTTCTGCCTTTAGTGTGTGCATGTGTATGAATGGGACTATGGCTGGGGGTGCCTCAGGGATCTGTACTTGGACCGGTGTTTTTCAATATATATATAAATGATCTGGAAAGGAATACGATGAGTGAGGTTATCAAATTTGCGGATGATACAAAATTATTCAGAGTAGTTAAATCACAAGCAGACTGTGATACATTACAGGAGGACCTTGTAAGACTGGTAGATTGGGCATCCAAATGGCAGATGAAATTTAATGTGGACAAGTGTAAGGTGTTGCAATTAGGGAAAAATATCCCTTGCTGTAGTTACACGATGTTAGGTTCCATATTTGGAGCTACCACCCAGGAAAAAGATGTAGGCATCATAGTGGATAATACTTTAAAATCGTCGGCTCAGTGTGCTGCAGCAGTCAAAAAAGCAAACAGAATGTTAGGAATTATTAGGAAGGGAATGGTTAATAAAACGGAAAATGTCATAATGCCTCTATATTGCTTCATGGTGAGACCACACCTTGAATACTGTGTACAATTCTGGTCGCCGCATCTCAAAAAAGATATAGTTGCGATGGAGAACGTACAGAGAAGGGCAACCAAAATGATAAAGGGGATGGAGCAGCTCCCCTATGAGGAAAGGTTGAAGAGGTTAGGGCTGTTCAGCTTGGAGAAGAGACGGCTGAGGGGGGATATGATAGAGGTCTTTAAGATCATGAGAGGTCTTGAACAAGTAGATGTGACTCGGTTATTTACACCTTCGAATAATAGAAGGACTAGGGGGCATTCCATGAAGTTAGCAAGTAGCACATTTAAGACTAATCAGAGAAAATTATTTTTCACTCAACGCACAATAAAACTCTGGAATTTGTTGCCAGAGGATGTGGTTAGTGCAGTTAGTATAGCTGGATTCAAAAAAGGTTTTGATAAGTTCTTGGAGGAGAAGTCCATTAACGGCTATTAATCAAGTTTACTTAGGGAATAGCCACTGCTATTAATTGTATCAGTAGCATGGGATCTTCTTAGTGTTTGGATAATTACCAGGTTCTTATGGCCTGGTTTGGCCTCTGTTGGAAATAGGATGCTGGTCTTGATGGACACTTGGTCTGACCCAGCATGGCAATTTCTTATGTTCTTATGATTGTGTGTGAATGCATGGGTGCCTGCCTGGGGGTCTGTGTATGTGAGAATGAATGTGTGCATGCCTGGGGGATGGGGAGGGAGTGGTGTGAAAATGAATGGGAGCCTGCCTGGGGGTCAGTGTGTGTGTGTGTATGTGTGTGTGAATGAATGGGAGCTTGCCTGGGTGTGTGTGTTTGTGTGTATGTGAGGGAGCCAGTGAGTGTGAGAGCATGAGTGTGTATGAGAAAATCCAAGGGAATAAGAATGTGTGTGTGTGTGGGGGGGGGGTGGGGGTGGAGGGGGAGAGAGTGTCTTACAGCCTGAGAGTGTGTCAGCGTCTGTGAGAGCGAGAGGTTATGGTGGATATAAAAACATGAATGTGTATGTATGTGACAGTGTATGTGTGAGAGAGAATGGACATGTGATATGTATGAGAGAGAGAGGATAATCTCCTAATCCTCGACAATATCAGGGTGACTGGAAATCAAGAGCTCCCACAGAAGGAGACAGCAGGGACTTTTTAAAATCCTTATTAGTTTTAATTATTGGATGTTATTTGATATATGTGCTGTTTTGAAATATTTTATTGGTGTTTGGGAAATTGTAAAAAATGTATATATTTTAATTAATAGAAATTCTATTTATCAGTAGTTTTAAAATATTCTTTTATTATGGTTTTACTATTATAACTGATGCTTTATATTTCTTGATTTTATTTGTTTTATGAGGAATGGTGGTTCTGTTTTTCTATTGTTAATACACAGAGTCTGGCTTCTTGGAGTTTCCATTTCAGTTTTTGTCTAATTTGTGCTCCTTTATTTTGTATGCTGTATTTGGTGAGAGTCTGTCTCTGCTCTGTGTGTGTGACCGTGATGAGAGATTCTGCTAGCATGTAGTGTCTGTATAGGGATCTATAGCAATCAGGTTTGTTTTGTTTCCTCAGTAGGTGGTAGGGATGTGAATCGTTTTAGGACGATTAAAATTATCGTCCGATAATTTTAATATCGTCTTAAACCGTTATGGAACACAATACAATACAGATTCTAACGATTTATCGTTATAAATCGTTAGAATCGTGAGCCGGCACACTAAAACCCCCTAAAACCCACCCCCGACCCTTTAAATTAAATCCCCCACCCTCCCGAACCCCCCCCAAATAACTTAAATAACCTGCAGGTCCAGCGGCGGTCCGGAACGGCAGCGGTCCGGAACGGGCTCCTGCTCTGAATCTTGTCATCTTCAGCCGGCGCCATTTTCCAAAATGGCGCCGAAAAATGGCGGCGGCCATAGACGAAAAAGATTGGACGGCAGGAGGTCCTTCCGGACCCCCGCTGGACTTTTGGCAAGTCTCGTGGGGGTCAGGAGGCCCCCCACAAGCTGGCCAAAAGTTCCTGGAGGTCCAGCGGGGGTCAGGGAGCGATTTCCCGCCGCGAATCGTTTCCGTACGGAAAATGGCGCCGGTAGGAGATCGACTGCAGGAGGTCGTTCAGCGAGGGTTCCGGCGCCTCGCTGAACGACCTCCTGCAGTCGATCTCCTGCCGGCGCCATTTTCCGTACGAAAACGATTCGCGGCGGGAAATCGCTCCCTGACCCCCGCTGGACCTCCAGGAACTTTTGGCCAGCTTGTGGGGGGCCTCCTGACCCCCACGAGACTTGCCAAAAGTCCAGCGGGGGTCCGGAAGGACCTCCTGCCGTCCAATCTTTTTTGTCTATGGCCGCTGCCATTTTTCGGCGCCATTTTGGAAAATGGCGCCGGCTGAAGACGACAAGATTCAGAGCAGGAGCCCGTTCCGGACCGCTGCCGTTCCGGACCGCCGCTGGACCCGCAGGTTATTTAAGTTATTTGGGGGGGGGGGTTCGGGAGGGTGGGGGATTTAATTTAAAGGGTCGGGGGTGGGTTTTAGGGGGTTTTAATGTGCCGGTTTTTCGATTTTTCGATTTTTCACGATTTTTAACGATTTTTCACGATATTTTACCCCCCCAAACGGCAACAATACGATTCCCTCCCCCTCCCAGCCGAAATCGATCGTTAAGACGATCGAGGACACGATTCACATCCCTAGTAGGTGGTGTATTGGTATTCTAGGACCCAGTGTAATATTTACCCTTGCTTTTTCACAGGTAGGGATATCGTTGTTTGAGTCCTTGGTGTTATTACTGTTATGTTAAAATGGGATTGCAGTATAGATTTTGAGTGTCTTTTTTTGCGGGGTTTTGTGTTAGTTCACAATGTGCCTGGCAGTGGAAGCTGTGCTGCTGTTACTGTGATGTGACACCAGCATTTGAAAATATCTTTTACTATGATGAGATGTAAGGAAAACATCCAAGCTCCATTGTTTTGGGGGAATTTCAGTGGATGCACAGAGTTAGAGAACTGGAGGTACAGGATTTATATTGACAGTCTGTCCCTTCCTATATATTCCAGACTTCACTCTCATAGCCATATAGAATTAGTTGAGTGAGGCTATCAAATAATTTTTTAGTAGTTTACTGGAAGTGTGAAACTGGCCAGCTTTTTAAAATTACGCAGAAGATCCTTTGGACGTTTTTATTAAAACTTTTTTTTTTTTAACCAGTTTAAAGCAGGATCCATGCTATAGAGATGCGTGTGATGAAAAAATGTCATTTTGGCTCCCCCCCCCCCCCCCCCCCCCAGAAAAAAAACCTCAAAAACTCTTCTGTCTAGAGATGCCACTGATTTTCTGTGACCTTAAGCATTAGTACAAGAAGGATTAAGGGGGGATGCTGGAGAGGCACACAAATGCATTAGCCCACGGGCACTGGAGACCCTTGGTACACCACAGGGTGCGAACCATATGGGGCCGCAAGCGGCGGCAAAGAGGAGTGGAGATTTGGCAGGCCGCAAGCAGTGCCCAACCTGCTTGCGACCCAGAAAACTACACAGCCGGTGGGCGTAATCAAGAACGATGTAAGAGTTAGGGCCAAGACTGGGAGGGGGGGGGGGCCGCAAGGGAGAAGGCTCGCCTAGGGCGCCTAATCCCCTTGCACTGGCCCTGGGAACTGGGGAAGTTCTGTACTATTTTTGGATACTCTGCTCCTAGTTCTCCTACTCTGCCTCTAATTCTGCTTTCCTGTGCTCTTATACTCTAAGAACAGAGATGAGACTGGGATCAGGTATAACATGTTCTTCCAACTTGAGCTTTCTCTTCCCTACTAGAGCCTTTGATATCCTTCTGTTAAAAAGCAAAACAAATCTCTTTAGCTTGGGCAAGGGAGTTTTGCTCTTCTCACCTTCGACACCCGACACAGCAGGGGCTCAACCCCGACAGCAACAAGGACCAGCATGCAGAAGCCTGACACTGACACCAGCAGAGCCCAGCTAGACGGGCCACCGATCCCTACGCCGATGACATCCAATACCAACAGGGCCCAGCAGGCAGAAGCCTTAGCCTGACAACATCAAGGCCCGGCAAGCAAAGGCCAACCCCAAACCCACCCCCAACCAAACACAGCGTAACCAGGATGACAGGACCGCCCCCTGATGTCAGAGGAGGAGCCGGGTGAGTGATTTAAATCTACACTCACCCCAGGCGCCCCCCCTCTAACTCCAGAAGACCATTTGGTTATACTCACCAGCTCACGGGGACTAGGGCAACACACAGACTTGGCCAGGGCTTGGGCCCTGCCACCTTCGACACCCGACACAGCAGGGCCTGACCCCAACAGCAACAAGGATCAGCACACAGAAGCCCGACACTGACACCAGCAGAGCCCAGTGAGATGGGCCCCCAATCCCTACGCAGACAACATCCAATACCAACAGGGCCCAGCAGGTAGAAGCCTTAGCCCGACAACATCAAGGCCTGGCAAGCAGAGGCCCAACCCCACCCCCACCCCCAACCAAACACAGCATAACCAGGATGACAGGACCGCCCCCTGATGTCAGAGGAGGAGCCGGGTGAGTGATTTAAATCTACACTCACCACAGGCGCCGCATGCCGTGCATCGTGCGCCGAAGGAGCGCGTCCAAAGGAGCAGGCCCCTTTGCGCGCCCCTTTGCGCAGCCCATTCTGCGCTCCCATTAATTCCCTCAACTAGAGACCTTTCCCCTCACCTATGTTAACTCCGACAAACCACCTTTACAACACATACAACCACTAATTTCCCTCTATCAACCCTTCTTACAAACAACGCTCACAATAGACGCACAAACAAAAGGAACTTCAAACAGAAAATTTGAACATGACAAACGAACTCCCAACTCAAAACAAAAAACCCACGCTCTCAAAAAACTACTCAGCACAAATGAATCACACACCTTCTAATCCTCAAAACAAACAAAAACAACCAAACAAACAAACATCAAAAACAACACATATCCATTACTCAATTTATATGGTACTCTCATTCATACTCGTCAACGCTCGATCAATAATAAAGAAAATTCCTCTATTCAATGACCTACTCATAGACACTAAACCAGATTTCATCGCAATAACTGAAACCTGGCTCAAAAACACTGATTCCGTACTAATTAACCAACTAATCAACCAAGAATATAACAACTTCTCAATTCCCAGAAAGAAAAAAAAAGGAGGCGGTTTAATGCTAATCTCCAAAATAAACCTACAGTTGACACTTCGTCCAACAAACATATCCGTACCTTTTGAAGATGCATTATTTGATTCACCAAAACTACAAGTCTGCCTCGTCTACTGTCCACCAGGATCACTCGGCAAAAACTGCTCCTCACTAATTGAAATACATCATGAATAACATATCACTCAACAAACCCATCATCATCCTAGGTGACTTCAACATACACTTTGACTCACTCACCCACTCAAAAACCTGCCAAACCATCATTGATGCCCTATCAACACTACATCTAAAACAAGTAATTGAAACTCCAACTCATAAAGCAGGTCACACCATCGACCTCATATTCATTAACACTGAAGATTGGCAAACAAATGCAATCCACACCACAGACATACCTTGGTCTGATCACCAACTAATCCAAGCCAGTTTATCTATCAATTTCAACCTCAAATCACCTCAAAACACTCCAAATAAAATATCATACCGTCCTCTATTCAACACTGAACTTCTACTGAAAACTATTCAAACTGAACTAATCAACATAAATCTATCAAACTCCGAAGATGCAACAACATCATGGTTAAACATCACAAAAAAAAGTTGCAGACAGCATCAACCCCACTGTTACAAAGACAAAAAAGCAATCAAAACACATCAACCAATGGTATAATGATAAATTCAGAGCAGCCAAACGTATACTCCGGAAAAAAGAAAAAGAATGGAGAAGGAACAAAACTGCAACCACACAATATATATAAATTGGAGCCACCTAGCACAATATAAAAACACCATCAACAATGCAAAAAAAGAATTATTCTCTAACAAAATCACCAAATTTCATCACAACCCCAGAATGTTATTCTCAATAGTACAAAACCTCACTAAAACCACCCAAGAAACTACATGCACCAAACATGGAAGTAATTACTTTGCAGAATTCTTCAACAAGAAAATATCAAACCTAATACAAACCAACTTAAGCAACAACAGCCAAAACATCAGACTGAACACTAAGGTAACCTCAACATGGAAAAACTTTGACACCGCCTCCACCCTTGAAATTCAATCTATTATCAAAAAAATGAACCCCACCAACCACCCCCTAGACAGCATCCCCATAACAACCCTCAAAACAATCAAATCCACCATATCTAAAACTATCACCAAGATCATCAATTTATCCCTGACTGAAGGTAATTACCCCAAATACCTCAAATCTGCAGTAATCAAACCAATACTACAAAAGAACAACTTGGATCCTGAAATCCTTGCAAACTACCGCCCTATTTCAAACCTATCTTTCATAGCCAAGATCATCGAAAAAGTCATATACTCCCAACTTGATGATTATCTTGAAACAAACAACATCCTATCACCAACCCAATATGGATTCAGAAAGAACCTAAGCACAGAAACTCTCCTACTCTCTTTGAATGACATGATACTAAGAGGATTCGACAAAGGCAAAAAATACCTACTCATTCTCTTTGACCTCTCAGCTGCCTTTGACACAGTAAACCACAATATACTCCTAGAACGGCTGACTGAAATCGGTTTAACTGTCACCACCTTACAATGGTTCTCATCCTATCTATCTGACAAAACCTACGAAGTATCAATTAACAACAACCCATCCAAAAAGATTATCCTCAACACTGGAGTTCCCCAAGGATCAGTGTTATCGGCCACTCTATTTAACATATACCTTCTTCCCATTTGCCAACTACTAAAAGATAGTAAATCACCCACTTCCTCTATGCTGATGACATTCAACTTCTAATTCCCATCCAAAATTCACCTGAAGAAATGTACAAAGAAACATCTGCTCTACTTGTCTCAATTAAAAATCTTCTAACATCACTGAAACTCATAATGAACATCAACAAAATTGAAATAATCCTCATGGACAAAAAACCCAATCCAACACCACCACCCCAACTCATACTCGATAATCAAATGAACCCATTACTCCTTGTCACCCACACCAGAAACCTAGGAATTATTATTGACAAAGAACTTTCATTCAAGAACAATATATCAAACAAAATCAAAGAAGGATATCACAAACTACTAACCCTAAGACGTCTGAAACCATTTCTTAACCCTTATGACTTCAGAACTGTACTACAGCTACTCATATTCTCAACCATTGACTACTGCAACTCCCTACTGATTGGAATACCATCTTCCAACCTCAAGCCTCTCCAAATTTTGCAAAAGTCAGCAGCCAGAATTCTGACAGGAATAAAGAAGAATGACCACATAACGCTTATACTGATTTCACTACACTGGCTTCCAATTAAAGCCCAAATTGAACACAAATCCATGACCATCATACACAAATTACTAAACAATGAACATCAAGGTCAAATTGGTTTAAACATAACCCCCCAGAATCCCAAAAGAAACTTATGCTCAAACAACACAGGCTGCTTAACAGTCCCCCCATCACAGATACTCACTTGACAACAACCAGAGAAAGAACATTTTCCATCGCCTGCCCTAAAATATTGAACTCCCTCCCAAAAGATTTGAGAACCCAACCTAACCTCAAAACTTTCAAAAAAGATCTAAAAATGTGGCTGTTTTACAAAGTCTACATTGACAATCAAACATCACAACATCCAAACACCCAACAGAACTATCAACCGAATCCACAAAATAACTTGTCACCAACCAGCACCAAACAAACCCTTCTCACTCAAAAATGATTTTTTTCTGGACTATAAAAAAGATTAACTTTTCATTTATAATATGTATCCTGTTATACCTTAGTTCACAATTGTTAAGAAAATACCTTTTGAATCTTGTAAACCTTTGTGATGGCTTCACCGAATGACGGTATATAAAACTCAACAAATAAATAAATAAAACTAAATCAATAAATAAATCATCAATTATTCTCATCCTTTGTCGATTTGAAGGAAATAACTTTTCTCTACTTATTCCACTGTTGTTTCTACTAGTGCCACCACCATGTTTACCTTTTGCTCTTTCTGACATAATGAAATTTGACTCAGTTGCTCAGTTACTAGAAAAGTCTAGGCATTTCTAATCTTACAAAAAATAAAGGATACTCTAATACTATACACCATTAGTAGTGCTGATTAGGGATGTGAATCGTGTCCTCGATCGTCTTAACGATCGATTTCGGCTGGGAGGGGGAGGGAATCGTATTGTTGCCGTTTGGGGGGGTAAAATATCGTGAAAAATCGTTAAAAATCGTTAAAAATCGAAAAATCGAAAAACCGGCACATTAAAACCCCCTAAAACCCACCCCCGACCCTTTAAATTAAATCCCCCACCCTCCCGAACCCCCCCCCCAAATAACTTAAATAACCTGCGGGTCCAGCGGCGGTCCGGAACGGCAGCGGTCCGGAACGGGCTCCTGCTCTGAATCTTGTCGTCTTCAGCCGGCGCCATTTTCCAAAATGGCGCCGAAAAATGGCGGCGGCCATAGACGAAAAAGATTGGATGGCAGGAGGTCCTTCCGGACCCCCGCTGGACTTTTGGCAAGTCTCGTGGGGGTCAGGAGGCCCCCCACAAGCTGGCCAAAAGTTCCTGGAGGTCCAGCGGGGGTCAGGGAGCGATTTCCCGCCGCGAATCGTTTTCGTACGGAAAATGGCGCCGGCAGGAGATCGACTGCAGGAGGTCGTTCAGCGAGGGTTCCGGCGCCTCGCTGAACGACCTCCTGCAGTCGATCTCCTGCCGGCGCCATTTTCCGTACGAAAACGATTCGCGGTGGGAAATCGCTCCCTGACCCCCGCTGGACCTCCAGGAACTTTTGGCCAGCTTGTGGGGGGCCTCCTGACCCCCACGAGACTTGCCAAAAGTCCAGCGGGGGTCCGGAAGGACCTCCTGCCGTCCAATCTTTTTCGTCTATGGCCGCCGCCATTTTTCGGCGCCATTTTAGAAAATGGCGCCGGCTGAAGACGACAAGATTCAGAGCAGGAGCCCGTTCTGGACCGCTGCCGTTCCGGACCGCCGCTGGACCCGCAGGTTATTTAAGTTATTTGGGGGGGGGGTTCGGGAGGGTGGGGGATTTAATTTAAAGGGTCGGGGGTGGGTTTTAGGGGGTTTTAGTGTGCCGGCTCACGATTCTAACGATTTATAACGATAAATCGTTAGAATCTGTATTGTATTGTGTTCCATAACGGTTTAAGACGATATTAAAATTATCGGACGATAATTTTAATCGTCCTAAAACGATTCACATCCCTAGTGCTGATTAGAATGAAGAGTTGCTGACATCCAGACAGACACCACCAGAGATAGCACATAGTATTGCTTGTCAAAAAGGATGGTTAAAACATACAAGGCTAGTGACAGTAAATATCACCATTTTGTAATTCATTATAAACAAGTATTTAAGTAATCCTTCTTTTAAGAGATAAAATGACATATATCAACAAAATTTGTATGCCACTTAATTCCATCATTCATGCATATTAAAATTTAGATTAAAATGTACACATTTAAATAGCTCATGTTCAAGCACAAATTAACCAAATATCCAACTCACATGCACACAAACATTAAATCCCAATACACATACAATGGTACCATTTAATCCTAATTACAACAGCATAAATTTACTCTCTTATATGCCTTCCCCTTTTGGAGCAAATGTTCAATCCTCCAATTCATAAAAAGTGATTTTTCTTTATCAAGACAGTAAATATGTATCCTTTCAAATTCAAATATGGAATTAGCAAAAATGTGTTTGTTCTTGTCAAAAAGCATGCCACACATGATTAATTATGACAGAGCTTATGGACAAAGAGATATACACACATTGTAGTTATGTATATTGACACCTTTTTTTCTATCCACAAAAATTCAGACAGAACAAAGAAAGAAAGCTAGTGTTCGATCTGGGATCAGTTTAGGGATCACTTGCAGTGATTCTCCTGCTGTTAAAATTAAATAAATCTTTCTCTGCACTGCAAGCACAAATAGATAAAGACACTTTCTTTCTTCTGCCTGTTCAATGATATAATAATTCTGTAACAGTGACTGGACAGAAAATTGCAGTTTCTTCTCTTACACAGTGACAATGTGTGCAACAGGAAAAGCAAAGCCCACCTTAATTTAAACTTCTTCTTTTCATTTCTAAGCCTTTTTCTCAACATTTTCTTTGACTCTGAAAATCAGCTTCAACCTCTCTGTTTGAAATCTAGTAGAAAAATGACTCTATACAAAATGAGGACTGCTCAAAATAGTTGTTTAATTTCAATTTCAAGTTAAAAAAAAAAAAGATGAACTCATGGTCAATCCATGCAGGTTCCAGCTTAGAAAGGATGATGAAAAAAAATGTTATACTTTTATTGGCCTTGCTCCATCCTTCTTCCTTCCGATTCTGACTCCTTTCAGTCTACATTAAGGGGTAGATTTTCAGACGAGCGCGAATAGCCTACTTTTGCTTGCGCTCCAGGCGCAAACAAAAGTACGCTGGATTTTAGTAGATACGCGCGGAGCCGCGCGTATCCACTAAAATCCTGGATCGGCGCGCGCAAGGCTATCGATTTTGTATAGCCTGCGCGCGCCGAGCCGCGCTGCCTCCCCCCGTTCCCTCCAAGGCCGCTCCGAAATCGGAGCGGCCTTGGAGGGAACTTTCCTTTGCCCTCCCCTCACCTTCCCCTCCCTTCCCCTACCTAACCCACCCGCCCGGCCCTGTCTACACCCCCCCCTTACCTTTGTCGGGGGATTTACGCCTCCCGGAGGGAGACGTAAATCCCCGCGCGCCAGCGGGCCTGCTGCGCACCGGGCCGCGACCTGGGGGCGGGTACGGAGGGCGCGGCCACGCCCCCGGGCCGTAGCCACGCCCCATACCCGCCCCCAAAACGCTGCCGACACGCCCCCGGAACGCCGCGACGACCGGGCCCGCCCCCCGACACGCCCCCCTCCGAGAACCCCGGGACTTACGCGAGTCCCGGGGCTCTGCGCGCGCCGGGAGGCCTATGTAAAATAGGCTTCCCGGCGCGCAGGGCCCTGCTCGCCTAAATCCGCCCGGTTTTGGGCGGATTTAGGCGAGCAGGGCTCTGAAAATCTACCCCTAATAGTCTCACTGGCATGCCCTGCATAGAAAAAAAATTAAAAAAAACTATTTTTGCTTGCCCCATAGACTTGAATAAGATAGAGAAAATACTGAAAATGAAAATTTTGCATTATTTTCAGGGTCACTATCTATTTTGTATTCAACAAAATAATAAAAAAAAAGTGCCCTGTTTCAGATTACCTGTTTGTTTCAAACAAACTATGGGGCCGATGCAATACAGTGTGCTCAGCTGAGCGCTCTGTATAACCCACACTACGACACAGATTAAATAGGCGCTAATCCACCCCCTAATGCAATAGGTGTTATGCTCAGGCTTGTGAACCCTTGGACCAACGGGAGGATGGTTTACCTTTGGAGGTGAATCCGTAGGTTCTCCCGTCGGGTGGCGAGGCAGAACAGAAGATACGACCGGCTGACCCTCGGCACTGAAGCTGTGGATGCAGACGAGGAGTCGTGATGTCGAGGAGGCAACTGAGTCTTTGCCACTGGAAGCCCGGAATCCTCTTATGATGGGCACATGACTGACAGGACTCTACATAGGACTGGACATCCTTGTTGACCTTAGGCTACCAATAGTATCGGCGGAGGGTCTGTAAGGGCCGAGATTGTCCCGGATGACCGGAGCAACGGGAGTCATGAGCTCATGCCAGGACTTGTTTCCACAAGTGCAGCAGAACCAGAGTTTTCCCGGGAGGGATGGTCATGGTGGTGGACAGTAGGACACGTGACAGTTTGATGATGAACTGAGGGTCATCAGAAGTCTCTGTAGCCTCGAAGACATGTGACAAGGTGTCATCTTTGAGATTCTTCCTGGAAGGTCTATAGCATAGGATAAAGTTAAATCGGGTGAAGAATAACTCCCAATGTGCCTGTCAAGGGTTGAGTCATGTCCGATGAGGGTACTCAAGGTTTTTATGGTCCGTGTAGACCGTAAACTGGTGTTGTGCCCCCTCTAGCCAAGGATACCATTCTTCTAGGGCCACTTTAATGGCTAAGAGCTCCTTGCCACCAATGGCGTAGCTCCGCTCTGCCGGAAAGAACTGATGAGAGAGGAAGCACACGGGCTTAACTTGTGATTTTTTGAAAGTCTGGCTCAGAATGGCCCCTATGCCTTCTGAGGATAATCTGTTGTGCTCAGGCTTCTGAACCCTTGGACCGACGGGAGGATGGTATACCTTAGGAGGTGGATCCGTAGGTTCTCCCGTTGGGTGGCGAGGCAGAACAGAAGATGCGACCAGCTGACCCTCGGCACTGAAGCTGTGGAGGCAGATGAGGAGTCAAGGAGTCGTGACGTCGAGGAGGCAACTGAGTCGTCGCCACTGGAAGCCCACGGTCCCCCCAGGAGGAGCCCGTAGGGACCCGGGCCACTGGGAAGTGGACCTTTGAGAGGTCAAGGAGTCATGAGGTCGGTGCAAGGGCTAACTGGAGCTTCACCCCTGGAAGCCCACGGTCCCCCCGAGAGGAGCCCGTAGGGACCCGGGCTGCTGGGACTTAGGTGGGCCCTTGGAGACAATGGTCCAGAAGAAGTCCGAGGTCAAGTGCCAGAGGGGCGTCACTTACCAGTCCGAGGTTTCACACCAAGGGATCACTGCTTGCCAGTCTTTAGTCACACACCAGGAATCACCGCTTGCCAGTCCGAAGTCACACACCAGGAATCACCGCTTGCCAATCCGAAGTCAGGAACCAGAATCACTGAGATGAGACAGGAACCAAGAAGCAAGGGTCTGAAGCACAAGAAGACTCACCGAAGCAAGCAGACTCGACTAACCCAAAAGTTGCCAAGTCAAGGAATGAGCAGAGGAAGTCTCCTTATATACTTCCTCTGCTCTGGCTCATTGAATACAGGTGCCGATACTTAAAGGGACGAGGTCCCTTTAAATCTAGTGAGGAGGCGCGGCCTCGCGCCTAAGAATGGTGATGGCCATCTTGGATTCCCGGCCCGCAGGGGAAGCCACCCGATGCCGCGAGGAGGGAGTAGGGATGGCTCCCAAGCCTGGCGACCATTGCGGATACTCGCGCCGGCACGCAGGGACTACAGGCCTCAGCTTCCCGCGACTTACCCGACGCTGCCCGGCGGCCTGCCGGTGCAGGTCAGGTAGGGGGATATGGTCGTGGCCGTCCGCGACCGCGGAACACAACAATAGGGGGATTAGCATCTGTTTAACTCATGTCAGATGCAGAGTGAATGTAATAGCGCTCATCACATGCAAAGTATGTGACTAAGCCTATTACTCATTCTCTCCGCAGACAAAAAAATAAAGGTGCAACTCAGATGCACATTAATTGCTCAGCTATTAACGCCTGGCTAGAGCAGGCGTTAATAGCTGAGCGCAGGTAAAAGAATTACAGAAAAGCAGAAAAAAACTGCTTTTATGTACTTTTTTTAAGTAAAAAATAAAAAAAAACCTCGGCAGACTGCTGAGTTATGAAAACCGACACCGGTAAACTCAGTAAATGGATGCCGAGTTTATCGGTGGCCATTTTCATTACTGACAGACGGCCGGTTATGTAAACTGACCCCGAGTTTACCAGAGTCGGTCTTCATAATCGGCAGCAACTCCCTAATTTGAGCATTGCATGGTGAACCCCTTGCGGGTGCCATGCACGTATTAGGAAATTGGGCACTGACTTTTCAGCGCCCGCTTTCCACGTTTTATATTGAATTGGCCCCTATATTTTTAGATATGTTAGTAATAGAAGGAAGTGCAAAATTGGCATAGTGAGTCTCAGAGGTGAAGGGGAGGAACATTAGAGGCTGATGAGAAAAAGAAAAATTTCTTAACAAATATTTCTGTTCAATGTTCACAGTGTAAGAGCCTGAAGCCTGAACACAAATAAGATTAGAAGTGAGGTAAAACTTGGAGGCAGAGAGGAGAACAGTGTTACCTGGAGCTGCTGAGGATCCCGGGGGTAAACGCTGTCTTGCCCCAACGGAGAAGATCTCCCCCAGCTGACTCGGATGATTGAGGGGCGTGGCTTGGGTCCCCGAAATGGACTACAAATCTCAACTTCCTGCCTTGGTCTCACTGAGGCTAAGAGGAGAACAGTGTTACCTGGAGCTGCTGAGGATCCCGGGGGTAAACGCTGTCTTGCCCCAGTGGAGAAGATCTTCCCCAGCTAACTCAGAGGAGTGAGGGGAGTGGCTTGGGTCCCCAAAATGGACTACAAATCTCAACTTCCTGCCTTGGACTCACTGAGGCAGAGAGGAGAACAGTGTTACCTGGAGCTGCTGAGGATCCCGGGGGTAAACGCTGTCTTGCCCCAACGGAGAAGATCTCCCCCAGCTGACTCGGATGATTGAGGGGCGTGGCTTGGGTCCCCGAAATGGACTACAAATCTCAACTTCCTGCCTTGGTCTCACTGAGGCTAAGAGGAGAACAGTGTTACCTGGAGCTGCTGAGGATCCCGGGGGTAAACGCTGTCTTGCCCCAGTGGAGAAGATCTTCCCCAGCTAACTCAGAGGAGTGAGGGGAGTGGCTTGGGTCCCCAAAATGGACTACAAATCTCAACTTCCTGCCTTGGACTCACTGAGGCAGAGAGGAGAACAGTGTTACCTGGAGCTGCTGAGGATCCCGGGGGTAAACGCTGTCTTGCCCCAATGGAGAAGATCTTCCCCAGCTGACTCAAATGACTGAGGGGTGTGGCTTGGGTCCCCGAAATGGATTACAAATCTCAACTTCTTGCGGTGCGCAGCAGAGCCGGCACGCTGCTGGAGCCGCGCTCGCTTAAGGGGCGTGCGGCTAAGCTGGGCTTTGCCGGACTTCACCAGGATTCTGCCTGATTTGCCTCATAATTGGTATATTTTCCTGGACTTTACAAGCTAAGGTCCCACGCCAGGTAGGATTTATAATTTCCTGATAAATAAGTCTTTTTCTCCTTTAAAGCCTCCAAAGTGAAATCTCCATCTTTTTGTTTTGCATTACGCCATTTTGTTCGAGTTAATTGCCTAGACTTTTCCTTTTAAATTGTCCAAGTAATTATGCCACATACCAAAAGGAAGGCCAGGTTTATTTTATTTTTATTTATTTATTTGCGTTTTTTCTATACCGGCATTCATGGTTAGAAACCACATCATGCCGGTTTACATGTAACAAGGGGTGAGAACAGAGAACGGAACATAAAAAGGTTAAGGCCTCCAGTTGGAATGGTGACGTCAGATACTGGACAAAGAACTGGACAAAGAACTGTAACAGAATGGATAGACTCAATACAAAATCCCCCTGTTGAGCAGACCACAGGGGGAGAGGCATTAGAGTGGAATGCCTCTCCCCGGGTCATTGAAACATCATTGAGCCCAGAGGCATCGGTCACTCCACCACCTACTGGAAGAGCTGAGGGGTTTACCCTCAAGAGTCCAGGAAATCTGCAGAAAGAAAGCCCGAGACGTCTCAATCTGAGAAATGAGTTTGGGCAGTCTGCTTAAGATTTGGACTTATCTAAGCACGTAATGCAATTGAGTATTTTGGAAAAATCTTTTGTTATCCCAAAGGAGACTAGTGCTCCAAAACTGATCAGTTCTTCTAAAGAAAAACAAGATAATATTGAAGTAGTAATACAATCTGATATTCAGTTAAAAAAAAAAACTGTTAACATAACTTTAGAAAGTCTGTGGAACTATATGGTGAAATTGGATAATTCAATAAATAAGTTAACTGAAGTTATTATGAAAACAACCAACTCCTCAGTACAAAATACCGCAGAGCTGGAAAAGCGAAATAAAGAAGTAAATTAATTAGATAAACATGTTGTGCAATTAGAAAAAAATCAAAGTCATCAAATTAATGTTAGAAATTCTTGAAAATTCTATAAGGTCCCTAAATTTAAGAGTTAATACTTTTCCAATTATTAGAAAAATGGACCCACTAGAACTTTTTTGGAACTATGCAATGCAAATATTGAAAATCTCTGATAAATGTTTGCCAGTTATAGTGAGAGCCTTTAATTTAGGGTGTATGAAAAATATTATAAAACAAGATCAGCCAACAAAGAATGATAAGGAAAAAGAAAAGGAAATATTAGAACTTGAAATATCCAAAAATAGCTCTATAGCTCTATCTGACTTATTGCAAAACTCCCAGTAAGATCTGGAAGTTAAAGAACTGGGGACCTTATTAGTACAGTTTGCATTTGTTACTGATAGGGTTAACATAATGAAGTCCTTTTTTCGAAATCGATTAAACACCTTTTATGGGCAAAGAATATGGATCTTTCCAGATCTTATAAAATCTACTCAGTTACATAGAAAGAAGTTCTTGTCTTATAGGAAAGAGGTGCTAGATAAAGGAGGGCATTTTATGTTAAAGTACCCATGTAGGTGCATTATTAAGCTAGATGGGAAGAGCTATTCATTTACAGATCCAGAAGGCCTTAGGGGACTCCTAGTAGTAAAATGACTGGTATTTAAATTAGAAGGGTCTTAGATAATGCATATTACCTTTATTTGTTTCTTTTTTCTTGTCTTCTAATCCATTCAATTGGTGAGATTTCACTTATATTTCCTTATAATATATTAATAATGACTGAAAATATGAGGGATTGTTATGGTTATAAAGTTATTTCCTGGAAAATTGAATAGGATATGGTTCAGTCATTTTGATATGATATTTCAATTGTATTGTTTTATTTGTTGTAATTATTTAAAAATCAATAAATAAAGAATTAAAAAAAAGTGAGGTAAAACATTTGATTTTTAGAACAATTTGTTTTTGAGGAGCTAACTAAACTTAACGAAGATAGAGTATTGGTGGCTGGATGGGATACATCTGAGATTTTTGAATGAACTTAGAGAAGTCCTGACAGCACCACTAACTAACCTCTTCAATGCTTCTTTGGAGATGGGAGTAGTTACAGAGGACTGAAGAAGGGCAAATGTGTTTCTTATTCATAATATTGGAAGTAAGGAGGAGGCTGGAAACTCTAGGCCAATTAGTTGGATCTCTATGGTGAACAAATCAATGGAAATGCTGTTAAAACAGAATATAGTACAGTTTCTGGTAGAGATGTACATTGCTTACCTCTATCAGTTCAGGTTTTATTTTTGGGCCCCCGTGGAAAATTTCATTTTTCCTGCAGTTTTTTTTTCCCCATAGGTCCTGATTTTTGTGTTAGTGCACGCTAACTCCCGTTAGCGTGCACTAACATGACCAACATGAACTATGAATTTTTCCGAAATTTGGAAAAATTCCATTCGTTTTTCAGTGCCCACGAACCATGACGAATTAGACAATTTTGTTGAAATTGAATAATTCGGGAAAAATAAAAGCATATCCCTACAGGGTAGACAGTCAGGAAAGTGTGGAAAACATAAGGAGGGATCTAGCAAAGCTTGATGAAGAGTCTAGAGCCTAGCAGCTAAGATTTAATGATGAAAAATGCAGAGTAATGTCTTTAGGCTGCAAAAATCCAAGGGAGAGGTACAGCATTGGAGGCAAAATTCTTCTAAACTTTAAAACAAGAGTGGGATCTGGAGGTGATTGTAACTGATGATCTCTAGGTGGCCAAACAGTTAGATAAATCAATGGCAAAATCCAGCATTATGCTTGGCTGCAAAGGGAGAGGAATTTTCAACATTGAAAAGTAGGTGATATTACCTGAGTATAGGTCCCTGATGAGATATCATTTGGAGTAATGTGTATAATTCTGGCGACAGCAACTTCAAAAGGATATAAACCAATTGGAGTTGGTCCAGAGGGTAGCTACTAAAATGATCAGTGGTCTTCATTCTAAAGCTTATGGGGATAGACTTAAAGATCTCAACATGAATACCTTAGAGGCAAGGTGAGATAGGGGAGATATGATAGTGATATTTAATTGTCTATAAAGATTCTATGTATAGGAGTCAAGCATATTTAAATGGAAAGGGTACTCTAAAACAAAGGAATCATGGGATGAGGATGAAAGGGGTAGAGTAAGGCATAATTATTATGCTTGGCTGTCCGTGAGCTTCTTCTGTGAACCACTGTACTCACCTTCCTGATGGGCCATCCCTGCTGGGTACTGACACAGGCCCACACCTTTAGTCCTTCTCCTGGTGAGACACTATACTCCAGTGCAGCAAGGTGCCACCAGTGTTCCATGCTGCAGAGCACCACCAGTGCTCGACGTGGCAGGATGCCACCAACTTCATTATGCCATGATCCTCCTTAAAGGGCCCACAGTAGGAAAAGCACCAAGTTGCCACATGATGACATCACACACTCAGGCCTATTAAAGGTCCTTGCCTTACCACCTTAGCAACCGGACCAACTACTTCCTAGTAGTCCATGTCCCTTCCAGTCTTCATTCAGCTTGTTTTCAGTTTTCGTTTAGCTTGTCTTCTGTTTTCATCCCTGTCTGTTCCATCCATGTTTCCCATGTTTTTTCCTCTCCTGACTGCCATGCCTATCTGTCCCTCTTAGCCTCCCTCAGATGGATACCTAGTTTTATCTTGGCCTGAATGCTGCCTGCCTCTGACAACTGCTTGGTCCTCGTATATGGCTGATTGCTGCCTGCCTATGACTCAGAATGCTACAGACCTTTCTATACCATCAATAGAGACCCCATCTAAGTCTGGCCAACCCCGGCACCCAAAAGCTCAACCTGGTCTGATATAGGTGAAGGTCATGACCAGTCTCTGTTTGCCTGGGTCTGCTTGTTAATGTGTGAACCTTCAGGACTCCTCCCTGAAGCTAGAGCCAATCCTGCCTCAGACCAAGGGTCCGCAGATTCAACAGATTGATGAGGCCATGGACTTGGTGGACTTAACTTTGCTGCAGGCCATCCCCAGCATTGGACAGCATGCTATAGGATCAACAAAGTGCCTTAGATGTTCTAGCAGCAGTGATGGATTGGCTTGCCAAGCATCTGGATTCTCTGACTACTTTAACATTACCACCTCCACCCACATCACTAGCACTGCTTCCACTAGTATTCAGTTGGCTGGTTCCTCAGTTACCAGCTCCACCCCAGTATTCTGGAGATCCTAAGCTGTGTTGGGGATTCTTGAACCAGTGCTGAATGCACTTCTACCTGCAGGATCTACTATTCCCTGATGACCAAGTTAAAATGAGATACATCCTTTCACTGCTTGATGGAGCAGAACTGGCCTAGCTTTCCCACTCTTGAAGCAACAGGATCCCCTCTTGTTCAATCTGCAAGAATTCATGTAGCAGTTCCATACCATCTTTGAGGAGCCAGGTCATGCAGCAATGACTTGCTTTACCTCTATCAAGGGTCCTGAACTCTGGCTGAATATGCAGTAGAATTTTGGACTCTGGCTTCTGAGTTAAACTGGTGAGAGGACAGTTTAGTCACCATTTTCCAAGAGGGCCTTTTGGGGATAATCAAAGATGAGCTTGCTGCCTGGTATCTTCCCATCTCACTAGAAGTTCTCATTGCCCTAACAGGCAAAATTGAATCCGCCTGCAACAAAGGGCTTGTGAGACTCATCCAGCATAGAGGAATGTGTCACTGGCATCTCACTTCCAATGTCCACTATTTCCCCCAGCTTCTACACACTCAACATCTTCTCTAGAAGAGCTAATGTAATTGTGACACTGCTGCTTAGCCCCAGAATAGAGGCTCTAATATAGATAGCAAGACCTCTATCTCTACTGCACAGCCTGAGGGCATCTCTTGACACAGTGTCCAGAGAAGCTGGAAAAGTTAAACACCTAGTGCCTTTCAGAGAGGTGACCCTAAGCTTTCCCATTCTGGCCCCCCAACTCATCCTGCCGGTCATACTGGAACAGGGTTCCACATGTTTCTCCACCCAGGCCTTTGTAGACTCCAGATCTGAGGGGAACTTTGTTTTACAAAATCCAGTCAATCAACTCCAAATCCCCATGGACTTTTCCTCTAGTGATCTCCTCTTTTAATGGAGATCCATTTCCTGGTCAGGTTACACAGACCACAGAGCCAATAGTCTTATGCACTGACCTCCTGTACCTAGAGAAAATCAATCTCCATGTGAATTCCAGGGCCATCCATCCCATCATACTAGGTCTGCCATGGCTTCAACAACATCAATCACATTTCATCTGATCTACCTTACAACTTTCTCACTGGTGCCATGGTTGTACAGACCTCCTGCTTGATGCCAGTTGAACTCCTTCATCCTGTGACTGTGGCTTCCTTACTTCCAGGATGTCTGCCTCAATTTGCAGACTATAAAGACATCTTCTCAAAAAAGAGTGCTGAAGTATTGCTTTTTCATCCCACTTACAACTGTGGCATTCAGCTCATTCCAGGAACCATGCCTCACCATGGAAGGGTTTACCTTCTGCCTCTCCCAGAGACTCAGGCCTGTCTATCTACATTCAGGAGAATATGGAATGTAGATTCATCTGCCCTTCCTCCTCCCTGGCAAGGGATGAGATCTTCTTTGTTTTGAAGAAAGACAGGTCTCTCAGGATGTGCATAGAATACCGCAGCCCAAACGCCTAAGGGTGCCAAGAATTTCACAAAGTTGGACCTTAGGCGTGCGTACAACTTCATCCGATTCAAAGCTGGTGATAAATGGAAAACCACATTTAACATGTGTGATGGACACTACAAGTATTTGATCATGCCCTTTGGACTTTGCATTGCCCTATTGATCTTCAAGAAAATGGTCAACAAGAACTTTTACGACCTTTATACACTTGTGTGGTTGTATACTTGGATGACATATTGATCTTTTCTCAACCCCTGAGTTCCCATCAAAGAGATGATCGCATCATCCTACAAAGCCAGCAAGATAATAATTTCTATGCCAAATAAAAAAAAGTATTTAAACAAGAAGAGCTTCCTTTCCTTGGATACATAGTCTCATGAGACCTATTTCAGGAGAGACCCTGCCAAGCTAAAAGCCATCATAATCTGGCCTAGCCCCGTGGGACTCCAGGCCTTACAAGGATTCCTGGGTTTGCTAATTATTATCAGTTTATCCCAAACTACTCGTCTTTGGTAGACTCCCCTATTGCCCTTTCACCAAAGATTGGCCACTGAGATTATCAAGGCATTTCAAAAGTTAAAGAACACTTTTGCTCATAAGTCTTACCTGTGATACCCATATTCCACATGACCCTTTGTCCTAGAGATAGATGCCTCTACCCTGGTGGTAGGGGATGTCCTGTTCCAACCCCCCCCCCCCCCAAAAAAAAAAAAAAAGGGATACTTCATCTATGTTACTTATTTTCTAAGAATTTCTTCATGGCTCTATGCAACTACATCATTGAAGATCGAGAGCTCTTGGCCATCAAATTAGTTCTTGAGGAATGGTGCCATTTACTCAAAGAAGCTCAATACCATCTTACAATATGCACAGACTACAAGAGCCTTGAACATCTACATCAACCTCAGTAGCAAGACAAGCCCATAGATATTGTTTTTCACCTGCTTTGATTTTGAATTATGGTATTGCCCCACACTCAAGAACCAATGAGCAGTTGCAATCTCTTGCTCCTTCCAGACCAAGAATCTCCCAGGCATTTCATAAATCCCCCTAAAATACTCCTAGCCACTATGGTACCCATCCCTCTAAGAAAGGTGGTCATACCTTCCAAAATGCATGAGAAGGTGCTGAAATGGGCTCTTGACTCCCACGTCGCAGATCATCCTGGGTAGGCATGATCCCTTGAATTACTTCAATGACACTACTGGTAGCCCCAAATGAAGCATGAGGTCATGGTCTTCATTGACTCATGACCCACTTTTGCACAGAAAAAAAGGTTGCATGGAGGACCCTGGGGACAATTACATCCATTGCCAGCTCTTAGGGAACCCTGGACTCAGCTGTCTATAGACTTTATTGCAGACCTTTCTATCTCAATGTGCAATTGTTATTTTGAGTGGTGATTGATCAATTTTTGAAGATGGCATACTTTGTCCCATTACCAGGCCTTCCTTCTGCATCAGAGTTAGTGTGTGTTCACCCTCCACATCTTTCGCCTATACAGCCTACTAAAGTGCATACTATTGGATAGAGGAGTTCAATTCATCTCCAGGTATTGGAGCTTCCTTTGTAAAACATTTGGTATCATGCTTGATTACACTACGGCCTATCACCCATAAAGAAATGGACAAGTCCTGGGCCGGTACAAAGATATTAGGTGCCCTAAGTGAACCTTCTGCTTTCCTCCCCACTCCCCCCAATCCAGGCCCCAGCCTTGACATCATTCACTGAGTTGCCACTCATGGCCTGCTGAGTGTCTGATTTTCTTGGCCACAAGCAGGATGGGCACTGCTTACAGCCCACCAATTCTGTGCTTCTCTGGGCTGTGATAAGAATGGGCACTGCTCGCGGTCTGCCGAGTCTCTACTCCTCTTGGCCGTTAGTGGGATATGCGCTGCTCGCGGCCCCGCATGACTGCTCTTTACCACAACCTAATAGTTGCCACCCTAGGTGACCGATTAGTTTGCCTAACCAGGAACACTGGCCCTGCTCAAGACCTTCCTTCATTCCTATGTCAATGTGTACCAGGATAATTGGGTCACTCTCTTACCTTAGGCCAAATTCTCCCATAGCACTCATGTCAATGTAGCTACCGGCTCTTCCCCTTTCCAGTTGGTCTATGGAAAACAGCATCTGCTTCCTCTGCCACTGCCTGTAACAGTTCCGTCACCAGCAGTTCAACTCCCCCACCCAGGAATTGCATGAACTACGGGAATGGATCAATTATTTGATTGAGAAAGTTGCTGCCAGAACCAAGAAAACAGCAGATGCCCATAGAAAACCATCTCCTCTTTTCAAAGTAGGAGAAAAGGTTTGACTGAGTACCCGACACTTACACCTAGAACTCCCCTCTATGCAACAGTCACCACATTTCATTGGGCCTTTCTTTGTGCCTTGGCATCTGGACCCTGTCACATCAACTAAAGCTACCATCTAAGTAAAGATTCAGTGTATTTCATGTGTACTGCTTAGGATGGTAATACTCTCTTAGCCTTCTAGAGTGCCACCCAAACCACAGAATGTTGCATGTGATAAAGATGTGGTATACAAAATCCGAGAGGTTTTGGATTCCCACTGGAAGGGAAAGAAGGTTGAATACTTGATTTTGTGGAAGAACTACAGCCCAGAAGAACATTCTTGGGAGCCAGCCTTCAACATCTTGGACCTCAACCTCTTGAAAGACTTCTATCACTGGTAGCCAGAGAATCCCACAGCCTCATGGAGGGGGCTTAAGAAGGGGATAAAGTTATGCTTGTCAGTCCAAGGGCTGCTTCTGCAAACTGCTGCAGTCACCTTTCTGGCCAAGCTAAACCCATTAGCTCCTGACATAGCTGGGCACCTCCGGTTCTCCTTGTGGTAGGACACCACTCTCCAAGGTAGCGAGGCACCACCAGTGGTCTAAGCTGCAAGATGCCACTGACTCCAACACACCATGCAACTCCTTAGGTGCGTGTGCACCCAACATCAGTGCTGCCTGATGACATCACACACTCTGGCTTATAAATATTTACAATCAGACATGCTGATTGAACATGCTTTGCTTTTGATATTGGCTATAGAATCAGTCCTGTGCTTTTGCATGATGTCTGTAAAAGTACCCCGGTCTGTAAAAGTAGGTGTCCAGCATTGGCTATAGTCTGAATCCAAGTCCCCTTCATCACCCTCCCACCCTGCCATTGAAGAGTAGAATGAAATTGCAGTTGAACCAAAAGCATAAAGGCTAATCAGTTAATAGTAATAATGACATGCTTTCTAGGGATGTGCAGCAGGGACGGATGTGCCGGTATTCAAAATGGCGCCAATAGCCTTTGCCCTTACTATGTCACAGAGGCTATCGGCACCATTTTGAATACCAGCAGCCGGCAGCCCGAGTGCAGGAGATCGCTCCAGGACCCCCGCTGGACTACCAGGGACTTTTGGCAAGTCTTGGGGGATCAGGAGGGTGGGGATTTATTCGTTAGTGATATGTTGTATTTGTGGGGGTTCGCCATGCGTTTCATGACCCCCACGAATACAACGAATATGGCATATACGTTGCGGATTGCCAATACGTTGCAAACGAATGCACACCCCTAATGCTTTCTGATTAAGGGAACTGCCCCTCTTTGCAGGTTACCTCCATGAACCCTTTACTTTATTTCAAACCTCTAACTTTAGAGATCCACAGTGTTTAGCCAATGCCTTCTTGAGAATTCATTAACTGTTTTCATCCTTACAACCTCTTCTGGAAGGGCATTCCAGGCATCCACCATGCACTCTGTGATTAAGTTTTTCCTGACGCTGGATCCAAGTTGTCCTCCTTGGAGTTTCATTTTGTGACCCCCTAGTTCTACTGCTTCCTTTCCAACGAAAAAAGTTTGAAGTTAATGCACCATTAAAATCTTTCAGGTATCTGAAAGTTTGTATCATATCTCCCCTGCACCTCCTCTTTTCTAGGGTATACATGTTCAATTGGAATATGCAGGAGAAAAATTTTGTTTTCATTATTCGGTTCATTTTCAGGAGTATTTTCCCACAAATTATGGTTTGTGAATTACTTGATTAATTTCATTTATGTGAAAAAAAGCTAATCAAGCAATAAAAAAACCAACCAAAAATTTACACAAAAAAGAAAGTAAAGCCTCCCTCTCACACTCCTGGAAAAATACAAGGGCCAAGATCCCCCCCGGTCTCCACTTACCCGGTCCAGTGAGGATCCGCCGGCAAGGTCTAGGCCAAAGACTCAGACTTGCGTCGGCAAAGACCGCAATAGGACACCACGGACTTGGCCTACTCAAGGACAATGCTTTGGCCTACGTAAGAGCCTAGACCCAGAACTGAGCCATGACTCAACTGGAAGGCCGAGTCCTGACCCCAAGCCTGACACCATTTCCCTGAACAGTAAGTCGGATCCCAATGCCGGGGCCTCAGCCTGAGCAAAGACCTGAAGCTGCGACCTGATTCAGAGGCCAGGTGCCAGCACCTAGAACTTGGCCTAAGCCAGAGTCAGAACTAGGCCTGATGCCACAATCTGAACCAGAGGCTGGATCCCGATGCCAGGATATTGGCCTGGACCCCAGCTTGACACCATGTCCTGACCTGGTGACCGGGTCATGATGCCAAGACCTCAGCCTGAACCCAGGCCTGAAGCCATGACCTGACTCCAAGGATAGGTCCAGATGCCTGAGCTTCAGTTTAAACTGGAGGCTGAGCCCAGGCCTGATGCCACAACTTGACCCAGAAGCCGGGTGCCAAGGCCTTGGCCTGGAACTAGACCCGATGCTGCGACCCACCTGGCAGGATGGGTCCAAATGCCTGGGCCAAGGCCTAGTCCAGAGTCCTAGAGCCCTAGTCCAGAGCCCAATTTCAGGTCCCAGTCTCCAGGTCATGATCTGACCTGGAGACTGGGACCTGAAATTGGGACCTTGTCCCAGACCCAAGACTGATGCTGTGACCAGCCCCAGAGGCTGGGTCCTGATGACTGTCCTCAGTCTAGTCTGGAGCTTGAATCAAGACTTAATGTCATGACCCTACCTGGAGTCTGGGTTCTGACATCCGGGCTTCGGCCTAGGCTGGAGCTTGAGCCCAGGCCTGACACCACAACCTGACCCAGAGGCCGGGTCCCAACGCTGAGTCCTTGGACCTGTAATAGGATTGATGCTGGTACCTCGGCCACTAATCCAGGTCCCAATGCCTGAGCCTCAGACCAGGGTAAGGTCCAGGTCTTGGAGCCCAGGACTGGGAGTACCGCTTTGGTTCCTCTTCTTTCTTTGAATCTCCAAAGCCAAATGACTGCATCCACTGGGGTTGTGCCAGAGTTAATTAACTCCACCGCATTCACTCCAGTGGATGGCATCATTTTGATGTGCAGCTTTGTAAGACATTGCCGTATATTAAAATGGCACTGTCCACTGAGGTGAAAGTGCCAGAGTTAATTAACTCTGGTGAGAAACCAGCAGATGCACTCATTTGACATTGAAGAGCAGAAGAAAGGGGACCCAAAGAAAATCTCCCAGAACTCAGCTCTGAGTCCTGGGCCTGACCCTGGGATGAGATCTATACATCATTTTTTTAATGATTATGAAGGGCATTATCACATGCTTTTAACACTGGAAATAACTACACCTTTTTTCCTGGCGTTGAGCTGTGGTATATGCCTGAAATGGCTGTAATGCAATTTGCAATAAAGATTGCAAATTGCATTTTGGCTGTTTCTGAGAGAGAGAGAAGGGGAGAGAGAGAAAGAGAGAAAGAGAATGAGAGAGAACCTCTGGAGGGACCATTACCGTATTCAACTATTTATATCACTATAGGAGGGCCAGCTAATAACTCGAGGTAAGGTTTTGGTGGTGCTTTAGGGTTCTGGGGCCAGTTTGACAAGCAGAGTTAGACTTACGAATAGCAGAGTACACCTGTGAAGATTTGATGTCATTTGGAGTGAGGAAAGTCTCACAAAGATGAGCTTGATAGTACCCTGTTATAGAGTCCATCATGCTAGGGTGAGAGAACATTATAGAAATCTCATCTTTGTGAGACTTTCCTCACTCTAAATGACATTAAATCTTCTCTGAGGTGTACTGTGCTGTCTGTATGTCTAACTCTGCATTTCAAACTGGCCCCAAAAACTTAAACCACAACCAAAACCTTACCTCGAGATATTAGCTGGCCCTCCTATAGTGATATAAATAGTTGACTACTATAAAGGCCTTATAAAGAATCTCTTTCTCAACAAATTTGACATGCATTGTGGGTAAAATACCTATATGAATTCTAACATAGCCATGTTCCTTATTGCAGGCATTATTCATGCAAAATTTATAGCATTTTGATGAAGCTAGGCCTTATCTAAATAAAGTCCAAACTGTCATGGTTCACAGTATTTAAATGTATGATCATGTTTGTACATATGTACTCATATTTTATAACCTGAGTATATTGTTTGCACACATGTTATAAAATACTGTAGCAATTTTGTGTGCACCCATATGCATGTGTATATGGCAATGCACAAGCAATTTTGAAAGTTATCCTCCTTGGTTTTCTTCCACTCTAAGAGAACTTCTGAATGTACAAACCTTTTTTCTGCAAAAACCGACAGAGAGAATATTCTTAGACCTTTCAAAGGGAGGACATCATCAGCATCAATTAATTCAGATGGCAGCTATAAACTAGTTTAAAAAAATGATTCATCTTAATTGTTCATCAACCTATTTCACTAGGTCTCTTGCCTTGGCACAGCTCCAGCTCCTATGTCACACGGGCAAGCTGTGATTGCTTTAGTTACCACTTTGTCCCTACAGCTTTCTGACTAGGTTTTAATATGCCAAAGATTTGCAAGAGAAACAAATAAATGAGACAAATATTTCTGTTTAAATATGAGAGCCCATTCCATTTGTTTCAGGGTCAATGATTGAAACAAAAACTGTCTCATTTATTATATTTCACCCATTATTTGAAACAAATGCACATTCCTAATGGAGTGTCAAGTGTGGCTTCTCTTCCTAAGCACTCCATAAAACTTTTGTTCTAAAATGAACATTTTTTTCAGTCAAGAACTTCTTGAATATCTGTTTTTATAAGTTACTATTTGAAATATATGACTATTTCCCAGTATTTGCAGTCCAGAATCTAAAATGAATTTGGGCAAATGGAGTCTCTGGATATTTGTGACATTTGTTTACTCTGCAATTTCTCTCATAAAAATGCATATTTATGGTAAATTGAAAAGAATTATAGCCTAATTATTCCAATGAAGAAATTCTTATGAACTGAACAAAAAGTTGCCTGATGGATGAACAGTATTCAGAATGCCACTGACTAAAATCTTTTACTGTGAGATAAGGTGAGATTCTATCACATAATCAAAAGCAATAAACCTCTGAGAGTCAATTACTATAATTTCTTTGGATTCTTTTTTTTAACTAGCTAATCTTTATCTTTCAAAAACTATCATTTGAAGGCTCATTAATGCCAGAACAGTATGTTGTACTTTCAATGATTTATTTTCATCAACACTGCTATGCATATCTATAAATTAACATAGAGCTTAAAACTTGCAGGATTAATTCCTCCCCTGCAGCAAGCAGAAAACCAGTCATAGTCTCTTGCTTTCTTGCAGAAAATATATAATAACCAATTTTATAATTCTGATTTCTGATCAAAAGTATATTTCTAAAAGTCACAGTCATGGGGCATTTATGTGCTGTATATTTAATATAAAAGTCAATTTTCAAAGTGATTTCTACAGGTAAAAATCATTTTACCCACTTAAATTGTCTCAAAATTGCCACTCATTATTGCAGCTAAAAGTCTATTTGTTGTTCCAAAATCCATGTACTTTTAGCCTCATTGAAATGATATGTTCCCAGTGGAGTGTTTCAGTCAGAGGAGGAAAATAAAATATTGGAAGGATAACTTAAAAAAAAAAAATGTGCATGGTGGCTTACATGCATATATATAGATTTGTGTAAATGTATGCTCTTATTTTAGAATCTGAATGCATACACCAGTACAGATTATAAAATACAAGTTTTCCTTATATAAAATATATGTGCGTTGCATATACAAAATCTCAAATGTACATGTTTATATTTATCTGCGTGCATGTGAACTCCCAGTTCTTATGGGGTGGGTTCATTCCAAGATTACACCTGCCCCCAACCCCCAGCATGCCAGCTGAATTTTCCACCAGCGACAACCACAATCTGTATCCCTAGTAGTGAGGGATAAGGGGAGTCTATTCTCAATCCAGGGAATCTGCGACCAGTTGACTCTGGATGGCCTCTAGGGATGTGCAGTCATTTAAAAAAAAACTGTAAAACAAGTTGAATAAGGCTAATTTGTTTCATTTGGGGTAGGGTGGGGATTGGGGGGGGGGGGTGAACCAAATTGGGGGCCACTGAATGAAAAGCACCTTATTTAATAATTTCATTTCAAACTAATGATTTAGGCCTAGGTCTAGGACTGAAGCCTAGGCCTTGCCTAGGACATAGACCAAGGCCCAAAGCAGGGACCAAGGCCTATGCCCGAGCACAATGCCAGCACCTCGGCCTTATCCCAAAGTGCCTCGCCTAGGGCATAGACTGAGGCCCAAAGCAGGGGCCATGGCCTAGGCCCAAGTGTGATCCAAGGGGCTTGGCAGAAGCACAGGCCGATGCTGGGTCTCGGCCAAGAACCCCGAAAATTAAACAAAAAAAATGTACCTGATCCATCAGGTATCTGATGAAGGCTGGGTCCCAATGCCATGTCCTAGATCCAGACCTGGGCCTGACACTGTAACTCAACCCAAAGGCCTTGTCCTGATGCCAGGGCCTCAGCCTGGACCCAGGCCCGATGCTGTGACCTGTCACAGAGGCAGGATCTTGACTTGGGAGCCTTGGTCATGACCCAGCACGACGTCACAATCAGACACGGAGGGTGTGTCCCGACCCGGTGTCTCAGCCTAGGCCAGAGCCTGGGACCAGGCCCGATGCCATGACATGATCAAGAGGTGGCATTCTGATGTCAGGGCCTTGTGACCTGACCCAGAGTTCAGGTTCCAATAGCAGTGTTTAGGCCAAGACCCAGGTCCGACACCGGTGTCTCGGCCAGGAGGCCAGATCCCAATGCCTGGGGCTCAGCTCAGGGTCAGGCCCAAGCCTGGGATCCTCTTCTTTATTCTCTTCATTCCTCGGCACTTGCAAGCGAAATGACACCATCCACTGGGATCTCACCAGAGTTAATTGCGGATGGCACCATTTTGATGTACTGTAGTGCCGTACACATTGCCGTGCATCAAAATGCTTCATATGCTGGGATGAATGTGTTGGAGTTAATTAAGTCAGATGGGACCCCTCGGACAATGTCATTTGGCTTGCATGTGCCAAAGAATGAAGAGGACCAAAAGGCTCCCAGACATGGGCTCCAAGGCCTCAGTGTCAGGCTTGGTTTCGGGTCGAGGCCCCAGCATCGGAACCCGGCCTCTGGGCCCTGTCATGGCATCTGGTCTGGGTACAGGCCCCAACCTAGTCAGAGGCCCAGGCATCGGGACCCAGCCTCTGCGTCAAAACCAAAGCCTTGGCTTTGAGTAGGCTGAGGTCACTGCAACCTCTTACATCCTCAGCCAATGCAAGGCCAAGGCTCAGCCTGAACCCAGGCATAAGCTAGTTTATCCAGCCCAGCCCTTCATACTCTCCTTAAATATGGTACTATATCTGGATATAAAATTAATTTTGACAAGTCAGAGTTGATTCTGACCGGCCCAAAGATAGGGGTCCCAGAGAATCCTTTCGCAGTTTAAAGTAGTGGCAAATGGTTTAAAATACCTGGAAATTTTTGTTTCTAGGAATTCTAAAGAGCTCTATGTCAAAAATTATGTCCCTTTAATAAATCAGCATGGGAGCATTTGACATTTTCCTGGGTGGGTAGAATCAGCTTGCTTTAAATAAATCTGTTGCTGAAGCTTTTGTATCTTTTCCAGCATATTCCCTGTTTGATACTGGTTAATATGCTTAATGATCTAAATACATGTATGCCTAAAATCATATGGAAGATTTGACAGGCCAGAATGAGGTTAAGTCATGGCTTTACCCAAGGCAAGTCTTGCCTCAAAAAAGTGCTTCACTTTTTTGAAGGGGTTAATAAACATGTAGATAAAGGATTATTTGGATTTTCAGAAGGCATTTGACAAAATTTCTCATGAGAGGCTTCTAAGAAAAGTAAAAAGTACTGGGATAGGTGGGGATGAACTTTCGTGGATTACAAACTGGTTAAAAGACAGGAAACAGAGGATTAAATGGATAATTTTCTCAGTGAAGAGGGGTAGGCAGTGGAGTCCCTCAGGGATCTGTACTGGGACTCATGCTTTTCAATATATTTATAAATGATCTGGAAAGGAATACATTGAGTGAGGTAATCAAATTTGCAGATGATACAAAATTATTCAGAGTAGTTAGATCACAAGCAGATTGTGCTAAATTGCAGAAGGATCATGCAAGACTGGAAGATTGGGCATCCATATGGCAGATGAAATTGAATGTGGACAAGTACAAGGTGTTGCATATAGGGAAAAATAACCCTTGCTATAGTTACATGATGTTAGGTTCCATATTAGGAGCTACCACTCAGGAAAGAGATCTATGCATCATAGTGGATAATGCATTGAAATCATGAGCTCAGTGTGCTGCAGCAGTCAAAAAAGCAAACAGAATGTTAGGAATTATTAGGAAGGGAATGGAGAATAAAATGGAAAATGTCATAATGCCTCTTTATTGCTTCATGGTAAGAACGCACCTTACTGTGTACAATTCTGGTCGCCGCATCTAAAAGAATATATAGTTGCGATGGAGACAGTACAGAGAAGGGTGACCACAAGTATAAAGGGGATGAAAGAGTTCCTCTATCAGGAAAGACTGAAGAGGCTAGTACTGTTCAGCTTGGAGAAGAGATGCCTGGGGGGGATATGACAGAGGTGTTTAAAATCATGAGAGGTCTAGAATGGGTAAATGTGAATTGGTTATTTACTCTTTCTGATAATAGAAGGACTGGGGGCACTTCATGAAGTCAGCATGTAGCACATTTAAAACTACTTGGAGAACATTTTTTTTCACTCAACACACAATTAAATTCTGGAATTTGTTGCCAGGGGATGTGGTTAGTGCAGTTAGTTTAGTTGGGTTTAAAAAAAGGTTTGGATAAGTTATTTAAGGAGAAGACCATTACTTGCTATTAATCAAGTTCACTTAGAAAATAGCCACTGTCTGTTATTACTAGCATCAGTAGCATGGGATATATTTAGTTTTTGGGTACTTGCCAGGTACTTGTAGCCTGGATGGCCTCTGTTGGAAACAGGATGCTGGGCTTGAAGGTTTCTTGGTCTGACCCAGTATGGCAATTTCTTATGTTTTTATGGACGTATGTCATTAACAAATCTTCATGTGTATAATTAGACAGACGGACTTATTTCCTTGAAAGCATGGTTAAACTCTCAGGATGAATCTTTGCTCATGCTGTAGAAGATTCAAGCCCAGGCAGTCAATTTGACAATACTTCCTTTCCTACCTCATGATTCCCCTAATAGTTGAAGAGTGTTCAGTCACATCCCTTTGCTGGCCCATACAATGCATGCTTGTAGGCAGGTTTTAAAATCCTAGGGTCAGAACAATAATATCCTCTCACCTGTTGCTTTCATTTATGAAAACCTAACTATTTCTGGTTGCACATTTTCATCAGCTTTTAAGGCGCAGTGAGATAAAGGTTTGTATAACCCAGTTATGGGTCGATGAGAGTTTTGTCACTTTTCTGTCTTTATGTGAAGCCATTTATACGTGCAAAACCCCTTTGAAAATGTAATCAGTAATTTAGATTATTCTTTCCTTTATGCATCACATTCATTTTTCTGCATTAAATTTCATTCCCCAGTAATGCAATGTCCTCTTGAGGGACTTTGTCAAATGCCTGTAGCAAATCCAAATACACTATAGCAGCTAACTGATCTTTGTCCACATGTTTTTTAATCCCTTAAAAAAAATCTATTGCATTTGTAAAGCAAGACTTTTCTTTGCTAATACATGTTTTGCTGTCTCATTAGTTTGTAGGGACATATATTCATAGAAACTTAGAAACATAGAAATGACGGCAGAAGAAGAACAACCGGCCCATCCAGTCTGCCCAGCAAGCTTTCACAGTCATTTTTCTCATACTTATCTGTTACTCTGAGATCAGGGCCCTTATTGGTAACTTTTTGGTTCTAATTTCCTTCCACCCATGCCATTGATGTAGAGAGCAGTGATGGAGCTGCATAAAAGTGAAGAAGATCAAGGCTAATTGGTTAGGGGTAGTAACCGCTGCAATAAGCAAGCTACTCCCACGCTTATTTGTTTACCCAGCCTGTGCAATTTAGACCTTGGTTGTCTTAATATAAATCCTCTTTTCTTCATTCCTCCCCTGCCGTTGAAGCAGTGAGCTGCGCTGTATATATATTCAAAGTGAAGTATCAGGCTTAATTGGTTTGGGGTAGTAACTGCCGCAACAAGCAAGCTACTCCCACGCTTATTTATGAATGCAAATCCTTTGTCCCACATTTCCTCTTGCCATTGAAGCATAGAGCAATGTTGGAGTCGCATTAACCGTGTGTATGTTTATTGAATAACGGTATTAATCACCAGGTAGTAGCCATCATTCCCGCAAGACACCCCTATGCTTCTCTTCATTCACATCCTCAAGACATTATGGATCCACAGTATTTATCCCATGCCACTTTGAAATCCTTCACAGTTTTAGTCTTCACCATTTCCTCCAGAAGGGCATTCCAGGCATCCACCACCCTCTCCGTGAAGAAATACTTCCTGACATTGGTTGTGAGTCTTCCTGTTGCCTGTTTTGTTGCCCTGTGCAAATGATTACTGGGCTGCCCCTCCTCCTTCCCCACCCTCACCAGACTCTTGTGGATTTTAATGTGGCAATTCATGGCTTCTATTTTTTTTTCCTAAAAAAATAACTTTTTGCATCTAAACATGGTTTCAGGTATGGTGAGATTAGCATAGGTGACCAGAATGCTGGGTCATTTCTTTTCTGTTGTTACCATTCGACGATCCTTGACGCTGGGGGCTCCCTGCAGTGCCACCGCTCAGCGGAATTTCCCAGCTGTTGCGCGGCCCAGCATGAGTCACGTCCTGGCTCCGCTCACCGAGGCACATCATCACCCCTCCCGGAAGTCCCCATGTTTACGCGGGTAATTCTGATATTTAAAGCCCTGGTTCCAGCAAAGCACTGCCTCGGCTACAGGCTTGCTTGTGCTGGTGCTCTCGTTGGATTCCTGTGTTTCTTGCATTTCTGACTCTGGACTGTGCCTGGATTTTGCCTTCTTACTGTCTCCCTCGACTCTGGACTGTGCCTGGATATTGCCTTCTTGCTGCCTACCCTCGACTCGGATTGGATTTGGTTCTTCTCTTGCCTGCTATCTGCCCTGACTCTGGACTGTGTCTGGATATTGCCTTCTTGCTGCCTGCCCTTGACTTGGATTGGAATTGGTTCTTCTCTTGCCTGCTGCCTGCCCTGACCCTGGACTGTGCTGGGATATTGTTGTCCTCCTCTGCCTGCCTTGTATTGGCTTGGATTGAACCATATCGCCGGTTACCAGTCCTGGGATGACCTGGCGTCATCTCTAAGCTTGTCAGTTTCGGCCTAAGGTAAGACTGTTCTTCTACTAAGGGACTCACTATCAGATCCGTAACAGCTGAAGTGCCAACAGTGGGCAAGAAGTTTATTTCCAAGGAAGAGTGGAAACCTGGTGGGTTAATTTCATAGAAAATCATAATAATCTTCATTCAAAATATATCTAAAAACATTTTCTAGAATTTTGAAACCACTAAATATTTCATTCCCAATGGAAATCCTTGCATCTAGTGTGTATGTCCTCTACATGGGAAGTAATTGTACACCACAATAATTATAATCAGTAGAAATATGTGAAGCCTGAACCTTTCAGTTTGGGTTTTGTTTTCGGCCCGCTGCAAGAAATTTCGTATTTCCCACGGATCAGGCCTTTTAAATTCAGGGGGACACAAATTTTCGATTAGTGTGCACTAATTCCCATTAATGTGTGCTAATATTTTTATGTTGGCACACACTAATGGGAGTTAGTGTGCACTAAACCCAAAAACAAATTTTTCACAAAATTCCTGCTGTTATCAACATGTAAATTATTTTTTAAAGAATCAAAAGTGGCAAGAAAAAAATACAAAGTCAATTATTTATGAGACATACATCCCAGTCAAAGACTATGACCTGGATTGCAGGATATCTTACACCAGGGCCTGTGCAAGGGTCTTATGTGCCTAGTTGAACCTTTCAACCTTCCACTGCCCTACTACTAGTTGCTAACTTAACATTTCTATAGCACTAGTCAACATATGAGTGCCGTAAAAACATGAAAGAGACAGTCCCTGCTCAATAGAGCTTACAATCTAATCAAAAGACTAGAAGGGCAAAAGAAATGTGAAGAGTTTTATATAGTAAGCAAAGGTTAAAATTAGTTAGTTAATTAGACTGAAGGTAGAAAATCAGGCTTAAGATTTAAAAGAAGCCTCAAAAAGGTGGGTTTTAGATGGGATTTCAAACAGAAAGGGAGCTTGATGTACCAGCTCAGAAAGGGTATTCAAAGCACATGATGCAGCCATGTGGAAAAAAACAGACAGGCCAATGCAAAACTGATGCACTAAAAACATGCATCCCAACTGGATGCACTTTTTTTTAAAGCACGCACAAACACCTCTCCTGGGTGCTCAATGCAATAGGCAAATGAGCTTCAGCACTAAAAAGGATGTGCTAGGGATAAACTGTCCATCCCTAATGCGTCCAAGGAATCAGGAGCCCAGGAGAAGTATCTGTGCCTTTGGTAAAGAAAACAGACACTCAGTTTTATGAGTATCCTTTTCCCTAACCTGTGCATAGCAACGGGTTAGGAAAATGGATGCTCATTAATTGAGCATTTGTTTTCATAACCTGACCACCAGCAAGACATTTTTTTTTTACGTTACTCCTTTATTCAGATATTAAGTTGGAGAAACTACAAATGCAGTATTTTCTGCTTTTCTGTTAACTTTTGGGGCTCCTCAAGTCTTAAGGCCAGCTCCAGAGCTGACGCTAATTGTTGAGGGTTAAAATGTGTGCATCGGGTACACATTTATTTCTTACATAAGGGGACAATAGCTAATTCCCTCATCAACATGGCATTCATGTGAAGAGCGCTATTAGCTACATGCTGCTTTGGATGCGCATTTTGGATGCTCTAATCCCTTTATTGCATAAGGGTTGATGGACGCGCATCCAAAATGTTCGTCTATCCATGGGTTAACCTGTGTACTAGCCTGAGCGCACAGTATTATATTGGCCTGAGAGTCAGGAATTGGCAGTAGAGTAGAAGAGTGACTTGTCTGATGAGCAAAGTGCACAAGGAGAAGTGGCAACATTTAAGGCCGAATTTTCAAACGGCCACAGGTGTAAAAATCGGGACTTAGGCACACAAGTGCTGGGCCCTTAAAAAGGGGCGAGCCATGGACATGGTCTGGGTGGGGAAGGGCGGGGCAGGACAGAGGCTGGCTGGGACAGTGGCCATTAGCTGGTTCCAGGAAAGTGTGCGCCGGGAGCCAGCTGGCGTGCACATACTACTTCTGCTCAGGAGGAGCAGTAAGTAAAAAAGTTAAAATATTTCAGACAGCTTGGTAGGGGTTAGTGGTCAGGGTGGAGAGGGGAAAGGGAAGAAAAGTTTGGCATTGGGGTAGGGAAGTTCCCTCCCAGTCCACTCCTTAATTGGAGCAAACTGGGATGGAACTGGGGGAGGCCCAATTGCGTCGCCGCGTGTATTTTACTAAAATTCAACTCCCTGCACATGTCACCCGCACATGAGTGCAAGGATTTTAAAACCGGCACATCCATGTGCACATGCCGGGAACCATGTGCACATGTCCATGTGTGTGCTCTTTTAAAAATCTACCTCTTAGTGTATTTGATCACAATCCCTACCACAACTCCATCCCCAAGAATTCTTCTGCTCAGTCCAGATACAGTTGCATGCAAATATAAAATACACATATAAGGGTTATCTGCATATTGAGCAGGCAATTTTGTATAAGGCCACTTTTGTGAATAAAACAACTTTCCTACAGAAATCCCTTTGAAAAATCACCTCTTTATTGATCTGTAAAATAAGTTTTGATGAATATGATAGCAAACTTATTGTTCTATGATTTCCACACTCCAGTGCTTTGTTAATTTTTGGAACTGGAATAATGATTCTGACTAGGAAATCTTCCAGCAATATTTCAGTGTTGTATAATCATCAGATTTATGAGAAACATAACTGCTTTCTTGCCTATATTTTACAAAGATTATATAGGCGTGTTGTGTTGAATAGCTCATGAATAACTCATGTTATTATCTCAATTGCTAATGTATATTGTCCTTTATTCTACCTACAGAGGTTCATTAGCTTAGGTGAACCAAGTGCTATAAGAATATTGCATTTCTGCAGGATTTTATCAAAATGAATCTAGAAATGATTGAAAACTTGTTTGTGCTTTGTGATTTGAATCAAATTTCTGGAAGTCTGCCCCATCTGGATCATTTTACAAAAGCAAAATTTAAATCCCTTCAAATTTAAGTGAATTGGATAATAATAAACAAAAAAACCCTACTCTACTTTATTTTACAAAATTCATTAAAGGATTTTTAAAAGATTAACACTGATCTGGGTAGAATTCCATTATTGCTCTTGCTTTACTTTTAAACTTTTTATTAATGGTTACTTTCATAGAACTTTTAATATTCCACTGCAAGCCAACTTTCAGCATGTTTTGTGGCTGCACCTTACACAGTGACCTCAAATGTGGAATTTTACAGTAAAAAAAACAAAAAACAAGCAATGTTGACATCCTCTTTTTCTAAAATGACAGCAATATCAGTTAGAAATTCCAATTAGTCAGTGACTTTGTGGTTTCCTATTCTCTCCTGTTTTAATGATGGTGTTCTGTTGGACAATTGTCAGGACTCACATCTTTCACTTGATTTATTTGAATTGCACAACATTTAAAAAATGCCAAAGCTCCATCAGCTTTAACCTCTTACTTTTCTTGCCATTCTTAGACATATCTTACCTGATCATGGCCTTATAAATTATAAGATCCTCTTAACATTTAATTACCATTTTAAATGCAAGTTCTTACACTGCTTAATTTCTAATCTTCTGTCCCCCATAAATCACATTTTAAAAATTATCTATACCTTTATAGATTCCTATTGTACTTTAAAAAACGAATCAACTTTTTCAACAGGTAAAGTAGTATGTTTAATTATGAAATTAATAATCTCATTCTACCTTCATTTACTATGTTTCTGTGTTACATTATATTTAATAGATTTGAGGGACAGTTTTCAAAGTGATATAAATGGGTAAGAAAGCATTATATGTATGTAATTATGTGTGGAGTGGAGGATTAGAGCAGTGGGCTACAAATCAGGGTTTGAATCCCATTGCCACTCCTTTTGACTTCGGGCAAGTTACTTTACCTTCCTTTGCCTCAGGTACAAACTTAGGGGGTCATTTTCTAACGGGATTGCAAGCGAAAAGGGACTTTTCACACGTGAAAAGTCCCTTTTTGCATGCAATACCTAGATCGGGGCGGAGTCGGGGCGACGACATCACCGGAAGGGGAGGAGTCGGGGCGGCACCAGGGCGGATGCGGCGGAGACATTGCTGGCGGAGAAAAGTTAAGACCCCTTATCGCCGTCAGTAACGCGCCCAATAGCACCACCTTTCACGGTGGCGCTATTGGTTTGCGAAAGCCGGCAGCGATAACACCGCTGTGGTAGGATCACTGCCGGCTTTCGCAGGCCCGACCCCCGCTTCGCCCCCCCGGTACTGCACGATTCTCAAAGGCCTGCGATTTTAGAAATTCCAGGCCTTAGGGCCTCATTTACTAAGCATTTTACCCATTGACATAGAATGTGAGAAAAGCAGTAGTGAATCAGTCGCTTAGATGGTAAGCCCTCTGGGGATAGGGAAATATTCACATTACCTGAATGTAACTCACTTTGAAGAGCTGAAAAAGCAGAATATAAATACATCTTATAAAGATGTTATGTTAAAATCTCTTGCTTTGGCTATATCTCTATTTTATTAAAAAAATATATATTAGACTTTCTAAAGTTCATAGCTATCAAAGTAATCCTAACTAATTGGACAAATAATACATTTTAAATGCAGTTTTATGGTAGAATACTGTCAGTTCATATTCTTAATTTGAGTTAGCAGTGGTGGTATATAAAGGTTCTCTATTCCACACTATGACAGTGTAGTCTGTTAATTTCTTTCTGTATTGTTGTATTTTTTGTATTGTTTGCTTTTACTTGTTGTTGAAATCAATAAGGAATTTTGAATTAAAATACTGAAAATATTTTTAAAAGTTTTATTCATATTTAATATTTATTTAAAAGTTTTATATGTTTTTTATTGATGTGTGTGTCTCATTTATTTACCATATGCTTTCATCCCTTACCACTCCCAGTAAAAGCTCTTTCTGGACAGCCAGTTTTAATCACTCTGCAAACACTCTCTCATCCACATATTGCCATGCAGATCTTTATAGTAATCTAAATCCTCCTCTCATCTACCTTTATATTTGCATATATGTAACTTCTGGTTATTAGGGTTTGCAGTGTTTACTAATCTCCCTTGAATGACCTTCCTGTAATGATCACAACACTGCAAAGAATTTAGACATCATTTTTCTCTTAGCTCATGGTTTCCCAGACTGTAGGTTGGGACCCCATATGGAATCCTTAAACAAGCACAGGTATAGTCTATAGAGCAATTCTGTATGCTTTCCATTACTAAAAGCACAGCATAAAGTGACAAGGAACAAACATGAATTGACCATTTCTACTACAGCACAACTAACAACAGAGAAGAGGTGTCATATAGATGTTTTGATAGGAGCTCTATTTAATTAAAGCTGACAGCTACAGCAAGTTTGACTAATTCATTACTATGTCTCAAAAGCTGAAGAAGTCAATGAAATGACAAACAATCTTTCTTACCCCAGAAAATGATGGCCTAACAGGATTTATACAGGTGACTGCTGTATCAATAACACTGAGTTTAATCTTCTTCCTGCTCATATTGGCTGTCCTCCCTGACAGGGCCCAGCTTAACACCTTGCTTCCATCTGCAAATCCCTTCATAGACTTGCCCACATTTATATCACAGAAAGACCCACCTTTCAATGGAGACCAGCCTGTCAGAAGACTGATTTGCCCTGTATTCTTCAACACATGAATGATAATGTGCTATTTGAGGCCTCTCAGACAAAAGTTCCCAGCTGTGAAATATTGGGGACTCACCACCTGTAATCCATTAGGACCTTCACAATGGAAGCCTTCAGAGCTGGCCAATCACCTGAAGCAGGGTCACAGCTGTAAATTACCTGACCTGCTTCCCATCCAAACAATCCTTATACCACTAACAGTTTATAGATAGATGAAGTTACAGACATGCAGAAGAAACTCTTTGCCTTATACAGGGCATATAAAAATTCCTAAGAGATTGAGAAAGGCTCGCACTCCCTGCCTGACGACCCAACCTTAACATCGGGTCCACTGGTGGGTGGAGCACATGCCGTGAGCCCCTTACCCTGTGACATGGGCCGAGTGTATTCACGGTCCGGAACAGACAAGCAATCCCTCTCTCGAGCAGTGTGGTGTAATCAGAGCTGCGACACAAGCTCTGAATCACATCCCAGCCCTGATTAAAAAGGCAGACATCTTTGGCAGCCTTCCCTTTTCCCCCGGCAGCATCGTCTGTGCAGACAGCGTGGGTGTCTCCTGTGCTATCACTGCGGGTGAGCGGAGCCGCAAGGAGCACTATCTTAATCCTCCGGCCACACAAAAAAATAAAATAAAATGCAAGTACAGCAAGGGGGAGCGGCAGCAGGGTGCAAGAGCCACAATTGATGAAACGCGAGGCTTGACTTTGAGGTCGGGGCATGATCTGGATTTGTGGCTGCGGAGCCTGGAAGAGCAACAAATCCCCTTCACTGTTTGAGGAGAGAGCTGCTGGGGGAATCTTGCTGCTCAGATTCAGCCCCATTTTAAAATTGGTTTCTGACAAGCCACATGGGAGGGGGAAGAGCAACCAGTGCACAGCCTGGCGAGCAGCAAGAATGGCTGACTCCATACCGAACACCAGGAGATCAGCTGCCCGGGGATACTCTGTAGTGCCCAAGTCCTCCACAACCTCCCAATCCAGACCTGCTAAGCACCAGAGAACCGGATCCAGGCACCCTGCGGCCCACCAGGCAAACAAGTGCCTGAGGGCCTATCAAGCAGGCCCTGGACAAAATGATGAGAGTGGTGCAGGCCTTTCAGCGGCAACAGGTGCAGTCACATGGGCTCACCCCAACTCCCCCTTAACAACCCGGGCCCTGACATATGACAAAACACTTCAAACACTGCAATGGCAGCCATAGAAGCCATCACCATTTCCTCCACAACCAACGCAAGCGGAGCATCTCCCATTAACATGTTTCCTACCACGATCCCTGGATGGGGTGCGGCATGGACAGGCATAGGGAACATACTGGCTCAGGGCCCATTTTTTGCTGTGCAAAATTGGACACACAGCAACCTGTATGCGACTGCACCGTTTACTTATACCTGAGTGGGTAGAAACGCAAGTCAATACACAGTGTGCTATCCGGGACCATACCCCAGCTATAGTGAGATAACAATAAATGTGATGCCGACACCACAGTGGGCATATGGGCCCACCAGAACTACTTGGAGCCCACATGGTGGCCGATGACACCCCAAGCCAATTGGAGCCCCTTAGTGGTGCACAGCGTGAGGAACCAGTCACAACAGGGCAGGAATCTCCTGCTACTCCAGCGTCAATCTCCAATAGACAGGAACACATGTCCCTCGAAAGGAGCAAAGGTGATGATCTGGCAGTACCCATTACGGTCCGCACCGGGGCGATCCATTCGGAGGAGATAGCCTTCCTAGTGTTGGATAAGGCTGTCCACCCTGTGGTGCTAGGGTTGCCGTGGTTACAGAAACACTCGCCCACGATTCAGTGGGATATGCTACAGATTGTTAAGTGGAGTCCCTTCTGTCTGGCTAATTGTATGAAGGTGCCTAAGACTCCCGCACTTCCATTGATGCACTCTGTCGTGGGTCCCCCTGCACCTTATGAGGACTTCATGGATGTATTCTCCAAGACCAAGGCGGAGATCCTTCCGCAGCATCGTCAGTATGACTGTGCTATTGACTTGTTACCTTGTACTATGCCCCCTCAAGGAAGGGTTTATCCCTTATCTATACCTGAGACCCGGGCCATGTCTGAGCACATTGCAGAGAATTTGGCCAAGGGGTTTATCCGCCCGTCCAAGTCGCCTGCAGGGGCAGGCTTCTTTTTTGTCAGCAAGAAAGACAGCTCACTGAGGCTGGGTATAGACTATTGAGGCCTAAATTTGATTACCAAGCGAGATCGCTACCCGCTCCCGTTAATCCAGGAGCTCCTTACATTTAACTTGCCAACGCTTATGCATTTTCTTATTTTCTTCTGATGGATCCTTCTTCCAATTTTTGAATGAAGATCTTTTGGCTAAAATAGCTTCTTTCACCTTCCCTTTTAACCATGCCAGTGATCGTTTTGCCTTTTTTCCACTTTTCTTAATGTGTGGAATACATCTTGACTGTGCTTCTAGGATGGTATTTTTTAACAATGACCACACCTCTTGCACACTTTTTACTCTTGTAGCTGCTCCTTTCAGTTTTTTTCTAACTATTTTTCTCATTTTATCCAAGTTTCCCTTTTGAAAGTTTAGCACGAGAGCCGTGGATTTGCTTACTGTCCCTCTTCCAGTCATTAATTCAAATTTGATCATATTATGATCATTATTGCCAAGCGGTCCCACCACCGTTACCTCTCTCAACAAATCCTGTGCTCCACTGAGAATTAGATCTAAAATTGCTCCCTCTCTTGTCGATTCCTGAACCAATTACTCCATAAAGCTGTCATTTATTCCATCCAGGAACTTTATCTCTCTAGCATGTCCCGATGATACATTTACCCAGTCAATATTGGGGTAATTCAAATTTCCCATTATTACCGTACTACCAATTTGGTTAGCTTCCTTAATTTCTCTTAGCATTTCATTGTCCGTCTCACCATCTTGACCAGGTGGACTGTGGTATACTCCTATCACTATAGTCTTCCCCAGCACACAAGGGATTTCTACCCATAAAGATTTTATTGTGCATTTAGTCTCATTCAGGATGTTATCCTGTTGGACTCTATGCCATCCCAGACATAAAGCGCCACACTGCCTCCCGGGTGCTCATCTCTGTCATTTCGATATAATTTGTACCCCAGTATAGCACTGTCCCATTGGTTATCCTCCTTCCACCATGTCTCTGAGATGCCAATTACGACTATGTCATCATTCACTGCTATACATTCTAATTCTCCCATCTTGCTTCTTAGACTTCTGGCATTAGCATACATACATTTCAAAGTTTGTTTTTTGTTTGTATTTTCATTCTGCTTTTTAATTGATAGGGATAAGTTAGAAATTTTTAGCTCAGGTGAGTTTTTAGTTACAAGCACTTGGTCTACTTTTCTTATTATTGTAACCTCTCTGTCAGGATGCCCTAACTCTCCTGTTTCATTAGAATCCTTCAAGGATACATTTCTCCAAACCATGCGCTGCTGAGCGACTGTCGGCTTTCCCCTTTGAACTAGTTTAAAAGCTGCTCTATCTCCTTTTTAATGGTTAGTGCCAGCAGTCTGGTTCCACCCTGGTTAAAGTGGAGCCCATCCCTTTGGAAGAGACTCCCCCTTCCCCAAAAGGTTCCCCAGTTCCTAACAAAACTGAATCCCTCTTCCTTGCAACATCGTCTCATCCACACATTGAAACTCTGGAGCTCTGCTTGTCTCTGGGGACCTGCGCATGGAATAGGGAGCATTTCAGAGAATGCTATCTTGGAGGTTCTCGATTTGAGCTTTATACCTAAGATCCTAAGTTTGGCTTCCCCAATTTCCCATCCACATTTTCCTATGCCGTTGGTGCCCAATGTATCATGACAGCTGGTTTCTCCCCAGCACTGTCTAAAATCCGATTTAGGTGACGCGTGAGGTCCACCACCTTCGCACCAGGTAGGCATATTACCAGATGATCCTCATGCCCACCAGCCACCCAGCTGTCTACATTCCTGATAATCGAATCTTCAGCTATGATGGCCAACCTAACCCTTCCCTCCTGGGCAGAAGCCCTGGAAGATACATACTTGGTGTGAAAGGACAATGCACCACATGGAGAGCATGTCCTTGCTTCAGGATCCTTTCCTGCTGCACCAGGTTGATGCTCTCAGTGATGATGAGACCGTCTTCCTCCAAGGCAGCACCAGGTTGAGATGTAACCAATAATGGTTTCCATAGCATACATGAGCTAAATTATCATGGCCTCATTAGTGTTAAGAAGCCCGTACTGTCTCATAAAGAAATGCCTGATGGATATCTTTACACTGCTTGACTGTCTATAGCCTATACAGAAAGCCAACATTTCCTCAAAAAAGCATGCTTTTCAGTCTTTCTGCAGACTTGTGTACAGTACTGTGTTAAGTAAGATTAACCATGTTTCAGATAAGGTACAATTCATTAAAAACCAGTAAAACATTGCCTAGTTTTAGTATGCAAATTACAATGCTCTCCTTCCTGCCGTAGATGTTGCATGCTGTCTAGCTGCCCAGCTTCCCCCACAGCTACTTCTGATAAGGTGTTCAGCACCAGCTGCTCAGATGGGGTGAAGCTGATGTGGCTACTTTGTCCCTCTGCAATCCTCTGGGCCTGCTTTTTTTTTTACATGCCTCCTCACTTCCCATGACTTGTGCATCACCTCCCAAATGCTACAGTTGTGGTGGAACACAGAGTTGACTGCATGCCTGATGCTCTTTCAGATCTGCTCCTTCCTGAGAGCCCCCATACTCTTGCACTGGGTACCATACAACAGATTGTGGAACCACATGATATGCTTAACAAGTATGTCCACCTCAGCTGGTAGGAAGTTAGGCTTCCTGATCATCACTCCAAGTACCTGAGATATGGTACAAGTTGGTGTCTCGCTCGGGGGTGGACCCTTGTCCTGGAACAGTGGAGAATGGCTCCCTGGTAAGTACCAGAAAGAACCTGCCCCCAGAGGTGGAGCACTGGAGGAGACAGAGGCTAGGATGAGCTTCACCACTGGAAGCCCCTGGAACCCCCGAGTGGAGCCTGTGGGGACCCAGGCCACTTGAACTTAGGTGGGCCTCACAGGGTCTCCTGGAGAGGTAGTAGACAGGCGTGCCCATGAACAGCAAGGGAGTGCCGTTGGACTCGAGGCTTTAGGTCTGATGGAGCAAGGAGGACCAGAACAGCATAGGCGATGACAAGGCAAGGGACAGAGCCAGAATCAGGAGGCATAGTCAATCAGGCAGAGGTAAGAATCCAGAAGACAGTCCAAGGAGTAGTCGATGAGGCAGAGGTCAGGTTCCGGAGGTCAGACAAGGCTACAAGGCAGGCTGAGGTCAGTACCAGAGAGAAAGTCCGAGGGTACTATCTGGGAGATGGACAGACAGATGCAAGAACAGAGGGACTCTGGAACAGTAGGATGCAGGAACAAGGCTGGAACAGTAGGATCCTGGAACAAGACTAGAATAATGCAGTGACAATCTAGCACACAATACAATGCCGACCCGATTGCCAAGGCAAGGAAGTGCAGGCAGCAACTTCCTTAAGTAGTTCCTTCAATCAGGGTGCGCCGCAAAGCTAGGACCCACCCCTGGTCCTACAAGAAGCCGGGTGGTCCGCACACGTACATAGAGGCGTGGCCAATGCCATGGAAGAAGCCAAACTCCGGCGTGAGGCCTGGTGCGTAAAGGAAGGCCCGGCGACCGCTGCCATGGAATGCCAAGGCCTGGAAGCGCTAATGGTTGCCACTGGGGAGGCCAACCCTGGACCTGCAGAGGAGCCAGAGTGGTGAGCAGGCCCGTGTGCGGGCCGGACATATACGGGTTGCGCAACAGTACCCCCCCCCCCCCCCCTTCTAGGCCTCCCTCTACACAGCCGTGGCTTGTCAGGGTAATTCCTATGGAAGGAGTTCAGGAGTTCCTTACCAAGGATGTTGTGGGAAGGTTCCCATGAGTTCTCCTCGGCCCCATAATCCTGCTAGGTTATGAGGTACTCCCTCGACGCCGATGGACATTGAGGACTTCTCTTACCTGAAGAGATGTGTTGGGTTCGGCAGAGAACCATGGAGGAGAGGGTACTCTACATGAGGGCTAGGAGAGGACCAAGGGCTTCAGCAAGGAAACATGGAATGTGTTATGAATGCCTATGGCATGCGGCAGTTGGAACTGGTACGATACTGTTCCCACTCTTCGAATCACTGGAAACGGGCCAATGTATCTGGGAGCTAAGTGATGCGAGGGAATTCTCAATCTTATGTCTGAGGCTCAACCACACCTTCTGGCCAGGACAGAAGAATGGAGCGGGACATCTATGGGCATCAGAAGTACGCTTGGAACATTTGCGGCCTTGGTAAGGCATTCTTTAACTTGGTTCCACACTTGATGAATGATGTGGGCCATGGATTGCGCACATCATTCATCATTGGCTGCGAGGTTGTTGTCCAAACACCACGGAGAATGGAGATACATCAGTGGCAGCAGCAGCGACATGGGTATTCTGCGACGGTTCAGCCCAGGGTAGTAGATCAGACCAGTTGTCTTGCTGATCATTCATGTAGGAAAGGAAGAATGTGTTTAAGGTTCAGTTGGTCCTTTCAGCTTGACCATGGCCTGTGGGTGGTAGGCCTACGTGAAACTCAAGGCAATGTTAAACTTCTTACATAGGGAGCGCCAGTACCTGGCGGCAAACTTTGGTCCTCGGTTGGATATAATTTCCTATGGGAGTCCATGGAGACGGAAAACGTGCTTCAGAAACAACTTGACTAATTCTGGGGCCAATGGAAGGCCCAGCAAGAGAATAAAGTGACCCATCTTTGAAAAACGGTCGATGATGACCCAGATTATGGAATTGTTCTGGGATGGAGGCAGGTCTGTAATGAAGTCCGTTGAAATGCTGGACCATGGCTCGGTAGGTGCTGGAAGTGGTTGGAGTAGTCCCCAAGGCCGTCTGGTAGGCGGCTTCTGTTGGGCGCAGATGGGACATGAATTTACATAGTTACGAGAGTCTTGCACCATATTGGGCCACCAATAATACCTTCGTAACATCTCTAGGGTCCTGGAACGACCCGGGTATCCTGACAACTTGGAATCATGAGCCCATTTTAGAACTCATTCACGTAATCTACGTGGAACAACGGTTTTCCCAGCTGGGACTGTCGTGGTCACAGCAAGGGATACACTGGCAGGGTCTATGATATATCTAGGAACGCCAGGAACATCTTCAGGTTCAAAGGATCTGGACAGTGCATCAGCACAGAGGTTCTTGGAAGCTGGGCGGTAACATAGAACGAAGTTGAACCGTTCAAAGAAGAGCGCCCATCGGGCTTGTCGAGGGTTCAAGAGTTGAGCTTCTTTAAGGTGCTCAAGATTCTTATGGTCAGTGAAATGGTAAATTTGTGTTGTGCCCCTTCCAACCAGGAGCACCACTCTTGGAGTACCAACTTGATGGCAAGAAGTTCTCGGTCACCAACTGTGTAACATTGCTCTGTAGGAGAGAACTTGTGTGAGTAGAATGATCAAGGTATCAATTTACCCTTGGGAGAAAACTGGCTTAAGATGGCTCTTGCTCCAATTGCAGAGTCATCGACTTCGACGACGAATGGGCATCTTGGGTATGGATGCTGAAGACAAGAGCCGGAGCAGAACACTTCCTTGAGTATCTAAAAGGCAGCTTGTGCTTTGGGAGTCCACACATGAGTGTTCGCCCCTTTCTTGGTCATGGCTCAAACTCCCCTATGTCCCCTTCTATCTACCCTACAATCCCAGCTTATGCCCCTTTCCAGTCATGTGACTCTAGTCACCTCGCTCACCTTGCTAGAACAACTATTTCTCCTCCAAATGATCAGTTTTATCCCTTTGTTAATCCGTCGTTTCCTGTTAAGTTTGTTATCTCTTGTTACAGCTATCCCCTGATTCTAATATTCTCTGTTGCCACAATCCTCTCATGATTTTTATGTATAATGTTTCTGAGTTCTTATGTATAATGTTGTTCAAATGTAAACTGGAGTGAAGGCCAACACTAATACTTCAGTATATAAAAACAAACAAATAAATAAATGGCGGTGAGCGGAACGGCTAGGGTAGAATAATTGGTAATGAAGCTCCGATAATAATTGGTAAAGTCAAGGAAACATTGTAAGGCCTGTAGGCCTACTGGCTGGGGCCAGTCTCAAATCCCTTCGACTTTATCTGAGATCATGGAGAAACCTCGATCAGATATGATGTACCCAAGAAGGGTAAGCGATTTTGCTTGAAGAGGCACTTTTCTAACTTTGCATAAAGATGGTTTTCTCTTAGGCATTGGAGGACAATCTGAACATGATCCCGATGGAATTCAAGGTCTTTGGAAAAGATCAGGATGTTGTCAAGATATACGACTACGAAGGAGTACAAGAGGTCTCAGAGTATCTCGTTCATGAGATGTTGAATGACCGCTGGGGCGTTGCATAGTCCAAAGGGCATCACGGTATATTCATAGTGACCATGCTTTGTGTTGAATGTGGTTTTCCAGATATCTTCAGGTCAGATGCGTACCAAATTGTATGCACCCCTCAGATCCAACTTGGTGAAGATCCGTGCCCCTTAAAGGCGGTAAAACAGCTCGCTGATAAGGGGCAGGGGGTATCTGTCTTTGTGGGTTATGGCATTGAGCCCTCTGTAGTCAATACAAGGGCATAACCCACCGTCCTTTTTCTTAACGAATAAAAATCCTGCGCCAGCAGGCGAATCAGAGGGACGAATGGACCCTTTTTCTAGGTTCTCTTTAATATACTCAGACATGGCTAGGGTTTCTGGGTGAGACAGTGGATAAGTTTTGCCCTTGGGAGACATTGTGCCCAGCAGAAGTTCTATGGGACAATTGAACTTGCATAATGGAGGCAAGGTATCCACCTTCTGCTTCGAGAATACATCTTCAAGGTCAACATACTGAGTAGGCAATCCAGAGAGGGTAATAGACTTCAGTACAGGGACAATGGGAGATACTTGATGTAGACATGTCTTCTGGCATTTGGAATCCCACTGCACCAACTGCAGGGACTGCCAATCAAGCTGGGGTTCGTAGACCTGGAGCCAGGGCAGCCCCAGGATAACAGGATGTGTAGAATGTTTCAACACATAGAAGAACATCTCCTCCTCATGGAGAGTGCCCAAGATAAGATGGACAGCCACTGTCTGATGGGTGATAAGCCCTGGAAGAGGTTCTCCTTGAATTGAGGCGATGCGAAGACTCACATCTAATGGCTTAAGAGGAATGTTCAGAAGCTTGACAATGTTATCTATGATGAAGCTGCCACTTGCTCCGGTATCGACAAGAGCAGTGATGGCAAAGGAATGGGCTTTGATGCCCAGAGAGACGGGAAGCAGGAGTTGGGGGCTGGTGACAGTAGCGCCTATACTCGGGACCCCCGCTTTGCTAGGCGTTGCAGTTTTCCGGATGGACCGGAAAGAACTGCCGAGTATGTCCGGAAGTGCCACAGTAAAGGCAAAGACCCTCCTTCCTCCAACGGAGATGTTCGGTCAGAGACAGTCGCCCATGGTTCACCTCCATAGGTTCCACCACGGAAGAGGGCGGTAGTGTTGGAGTCTTGGCACGAGGACTTAGGACACACGTGGGATGCGGTGTAGGAGAGCGGGAGGCCTTTACTTCTAGGCGCCTTTGCAAGAGACAATCGATCTTCCCGGTGAGAGAAATCAGGTCCTCTAAAGATGTGGGATTCTCACGGATGGAGAGTTCAACTTTGAGAGTGCTGGAGAGTCTATCTAGGAAGATGGCTTGCAGGCAATCTTCTTGCCACCCGAGCTCAGTAGCCAGGTCGTGAACTCCACCTTATACTCATAGAGGGTCCGTGACCCTTGACGGAGGTGGAGTAGACTATGGCTGGCTACAGCCTGGCTGCCTGGGTCTCCGAAGGTCTGCTTGAAGAAAGCAACAAACTCAGATAACTCAGAAAGTATGGGATCTGAGCATTCCCACAAGGGAGAGGCCCATGACAGAGCTTTCCCTTCCAGGCGGGAAAGGATAAAGGTCACTTTAGTGCTTTCCTTCAGGAACAAGGAGGGTTGCAGTGCAAATTGCATGAAGCACTGATTGAGGAAGCCACGACAGGAGCATGAGTCCACATTGTATTGGGGAGGTGCAGGGAGTGCCAATGATGCTTTGGGTAGCATAGAGGCTGATAGGCCTACAGGATTGGCCAGAGCGGTATCTCGCAGCTGAGAGTGAAGCTCTTCCACCGAAGAGGCTAGCGCTTCCAAAGCTTGGTGATGTTCTTTGACTGTGGTGGCGAAACCCAGTAGGGCCCTGGAGGCAGGAGACTCCGCTGAGTCCATGGCCTTGGCACCCTGTTGCACTCAGGGGTGGACTCTTCTCTTGGAGCAGTGGAGAACGGCTCCCTGGTAGGGCCAGGAAGCACCTGCCCCCAGGGGGCGGAGCACTGGAGGCTAGAATGAGCTTCACCACTGGAAGTCCACGGTCCCCCTGGGTGGAGCCTGTAGGGACCCGGGCCACTTGGACTTAGGTGGGCCTCACAGGGTCTCCTGGAGAGGTAGTAGACAGGCGTGCCCACGAACAGCAAGGGAGCACGGTCGGACTCGAGGCTGTAGGTCTGATGGAGCAAGGAGGACCAGAACAGCGTAGGCGATGACAAGACAAGGGTCAGAGCCAGAACCAGGAGGCGTGGTCAGTCAGACAGAGGTCACAATCCGGGAGACAGTCCAAGGAGTAGTCGATGAGGCAGAGGTCAGGTTCCAGAGTTCAGACAAGGTTACAAGGCAGGCAGAGGTCAGGAGGAAGGCATCAGACAGAGAGGTCAAGGAACAGGCCGAGGTCAGTACCAGAGAGCCAGTCCGAGGGTACTACCTGGTAGATGGATGGACAGATGCAGGAACAGAGGAATTCTGGAACAGTAGGATGCAGGAACAAGACTGGAACCGTAGGATCCTGGAACAAGACTGGAAATTGGTTTAGTATGCAGTGACAATCTAGCACACAATACAATGCCGACCCGATTACCAAGGCAAGGAAGTGCAGGCAGCGACTTCCTTAAGTAGTTCCTTCAATCAGGGCACGCCGCAAAGCTAGGACCTGCCCCTGGCCCTACAAGAGGCCAGGCGGTCCGCATGCGTGTGCGCAAAGGGGCGTGGCCAATGCCATGGAAGACGCCGAACTCCGACGTGAGGCCTGGTGCGCAGTGGAAGGTCCGGCAACCGCCGCCACGGGATGCCGAGGCCTGGAAGCGCTCGCAGCTGCCACTGGGGAGGCCGACCCGTGACCTGCAGAGGAGCCAGAGAGGTGAGCAGGCCCATGTGCGGGCCAGACAAGTACGGGGCGCGCAACAGTTGGACCTTGAATGGGCAAAAGACAGTTTTATATGCAGAGTAATTTGTGCCCCTCCCCATGTGCATCATGCACATAGGTGAGTCTGATCTATGTGTATAGCAGTTGAGCATGTGAACAATTAAAACTGATGCAGTACTAGGGATGTGCAAACACCGAACCTATCGGTTCAGGCTTCTTTTTCGGCATGTGGTGGGAAATCTCGTATTTCCTGTGGTTCAGGCCTTTAAAATTTGGAGAGACCTGAATTTCGTTTTTGTGCACACTAACCCCATTAGTGCGCGCTAAACCAAAATTCGGGTCTCCCCAAATTTTAAAAGCCCGAACCGCGGGAAATACAAGATTTTCTGTGGCGGGCTGAAAATCATCTGGAGCAGGAGGAGCCCAGCCTTGGGGGCAGGGAGGGGAGCCAGGGTCTCCCCTCCCCCTGGGGCTTTCACAGTGTTGCTCTACTACCAGCATTATAGTAATCACCTGGATGATGTCACTGCGGGAGCAGCAGCCCCAGAATTGGGAAACCGGAGCTGGAGGGAGTAACGGAGAGGCAGAAGCAGGTCCCGCAGAGAGAGGGACAGCGCCCGCACTATGGAGGCCGGGGGGGCTGTAAACGCGGCGGGCTCAGCTACCGGCCCTGCTCTCCCTCTCCCAGTGCTGGGGCGGGAAGCAGGGCTGCTGTCGCCTGCACTGCCCCGGCAGCCCGGCTGGCTTCTCGCCAGTGCGGCCGGGAGGTAAGTGGCCCCTCTGGGTGCTGACACGTGGCCCCGCAAGGAGCTGTGGACGATCCTCTTCACCATTCTTCGCATCCATACTGCGGGCCTTGGGGGATTTATGGGGGAGATCACCAGCTCTGGAGATGCTGAGGAAGGAGCTGCCTTTGCCAGAGGGCTGGGAGTAAGCCTGGGACTTTGATGGGAAAGTATATTACATTGACCACACCAACAAAACCACCAGCTGGATCGACCTGAGAAACAGGTAGGTGCACTCACCTGCTGAGCCTGCTGGAGATTCGGAAGGCCAAGTGCACCCATCGCCAGCAACTGGGCTCTGGAGCAAGAGGGCACCTGCTGTCAGGCTACTCTGTTGCTGCTCTCATTCGTGGCACATTTCCTAGTCGACTGTTTATGGATTTCTAAGTGCTTTTGAGATGTGATGCTACAAGGGGCTAGAACACGGGGCTTGTTTCTGGCCGCACAGAGGCGCACTAAACCCAGAACAAATTTTTCCAAAATTTCAGGAAAAATTCCTTTGGATTGCGGGCTCCCTGATCCCTATGCAGTACAGGTGCACACTGGCAGATTTGTGCATGCCACCAATTAAAATTGATGAAGGACATGTGCACACTGGCTGATTTATGCATGTGCAATTAAACTTGATGATGGACATGTATGCGCTGGCTGATTTGTGTATATAGCAATTAAACTTGATTGCCGTCATGTGTGTACTCGCTGATACATTGCAATTAACATTGATGCCACATGTGTGTGCTTGTTGATTTCAGTACATCTAAAGAAGATTTATTATTCCTACATGAGTTAATTAGACTGAGGCTTAGGAATGGTAATTCTCCACCAACTCATTATTGCACACCTTGGCCCAAGTGTTAATGATATCCAGTGTGAAATGGCTGAGGAAGTTTAAGCAATCAAGGGGAACCTTTTGAAGCTTATGCTTTATCATTGTGGAGATCATTAACATCTGACTGCCTTGCAGTGTGGAAGAGTGAGTTGATTAATACCGAGGCATGATTGGGTTGATCTTCTCTGTGACCTTGCAATCAGGATCTTGCAGTCTTCAAAAGGGCTATTATGTGCCCAATACCTAGATTGGAGTTTTGCATGCAGCTGCTATAGGAACACCACAAAATCTTTCAGGTAACTATGGGTTGGAAATTCAAGCCTAAGGGATCATGTATATTATCTTTTTATGCTCTTGAACATTTATGTTGAGAGTATGTATCTCCTATTTTGTTGTATGTGTCATTTCTCTCTAAAAGGATTCATGCCAATGCAATCCCCCTCAATCTCTTAAATGTTTTCAACATGCAATGCAGTAGAATACATTCTTGCTCGAAGATATTTTACAGAGCTAATATAGTAGTTGGAGCTTCAGGTGATGTGGATTTTTCTCCAGCCAGTTCTCATTGATAGAGCATCACATAGGGATGAGAGGGAACAAGAAAAGACATGTGAAATCCAACATCTGTAACTGCTGTTCCCGCCCAGTACACCCCTAGTTTAAACCTTTTTTCATGTCTATATAAGCGCATGAAATGTAAAGTATCCATGTACTTTAAATTTTTATAAAATAGTGATTAAGCAAATATCCATGTACTTTAAATTTTTATAAAATAGTGATTAAGCAAATATATGCTAATTTTTTACATATGTAACTCATTGAAAATTACCTTCTATATATTATGTTTTGTACATGAAATTTAGAAAATGTAATTGCTATATGTATTATTAATTTGCAGTTTTATGGTTTTAATATATTATTTTATTTAATATTTTTATTTCAGTGTTAATTTAGATTCATGATATTAGGTATGTTTACTTATTTTTATGATTTTTGATAGGAACAAGAAAGGACTTTTTTACTGAGATTAATCCTGTTGCAGACTTTCTAGTCAGAATATGATCATGTTGGGTGTTTTGGATTGTTTGTTGTAATGAATTTCATATCTGTATTCAATTATCATCAACACTTATTGGTATATACTGTATATTAGGACAGCAATAAATTAATTTTGACCTGTCCATTGTGAGCTTTTAATTCTTAATTTACAATTATTTTATGTCATTTGTTTTATCATATGTTTTATTAATGAGTTATAGGTGTTTGTGTTCTGCTATTGATCATTAGTTTTCTGCAAACCTCTTACCTTCACAGTCTGTGATATCTTTCTGGCCTGCTGTTTCATAATTTCACCAAAACCAGAAGCCTGTCTCCTCCAGAGGGACTAGATGATCATCTTGAGAAGGAGGAAGAGGCAAACAACCTGAACACTTAGGGATTTGCAAGAAATACATTGCCAGAATCACAATCAGGCTATAGAAGAAAGGAATTCTCTGGTTTAGACAAATTTTAAATGGTGAAGATGCATTTGTTTACAAGAACATGCTGAAATTTAAGGGTGGATTTTCAAAGGTCTGAGTGTATCAAAAGTGAGGTTTACACTTGTGGCCGTGCCTTGCATGTGCCGCACACATTTTAAAACTGTCCCGGACACATGCATAAATATTGCTATGAGCACAAGTTCCTGGCCTAAAAAAAGGGGTGAGCTGGGGGATGAGTATTGGCAAGGAGGAGCAGGGTGGGGCAGAACAGTCAATGGCTGGGACAGTGGCCATTAGCCGCTGTCCTGAAGAAGCATGGGCCAGCTGCCAGCCAGTGTGCATAATTTGCTTCTGTTCCGGAGGAGCAGTAAGTAAAAAAATAACATTTTGGCTAGATAGGTAGAGGTTAGGGGTCAGGGTAGAGAGGAGAAAGGGAAGGAAGGTTAGGCAGGGGGGTAGGAAAGTTCTCTCCCAGTCCGCTCATTAATTGGAGTGGACTGGAAGGGAACTGGGGGAGGCCCAATTGCTGCTGGATATAGGGAGCCTGGTGGAGGATTACAGCCTCCTAGCAGGGAGAAAAGCCAGTATGCCAGGGAAAAAGGTGAGGATTTGTCATGCTTTTACATCAACCACCAGTTGCACTACAGGTAGTTCTTCTTCAAGGTGAGTTTATAAAGATGATTCCCCCAATTTTTCTCTTACACTGCACTCTTAGACAGAGGCATTTTGATATAAGTACATTTTAGTTTTATTAGACATATCTGCAGCGTTTGACACACTGGATGACAAGGTCTTAATTTAAGATTTGGAATCTATTGGAATTTCAGGCACTGTACATAATTGGTTTACCTCATACTTACTCAATTGCCCTCAACAAATAAACATTGGGGCACGTAGTTCAAATTACTATTTCATTCCTTCAGGTGTCCCACAAGGGTCTTCTCTCTCAGCCCTCCTTTTCAATATATTTCTGCTCCTACTCTGCCATCTTCTATCTGGGTTGGGTGTAGATTTCAGAATCTACACTGATGACATACAATTTTTTTAATTCTGTTTAATGTTTCTTGGGATAACATCATGTCCTTTGTCTCTTTGTGCATAAATTCTGTGAACATTTGGCTATCTCACAACTGTCTGAAACAGAATACATCAAAAACTGAAATTATATTTTTAACCACATCCCAAATTTATCATATTACCCTGCTAGCATATTGAAAGTTGATTGTCATTCTGTCTCAAGCACACAAAAAGCCAGAAACCTTGGTGTAACATTAGATGCAGAGCTATCCATGACCTACCACATATCCGCAGTTATTAAATCCTCATTCTTCAAAATTCATTTATTGTAATGGCTAAAACCATCTCTTGATAGAGATGACTTTCACTTGGTCTTACAAGCTCTAATTCTCACTGGCCTAGATTACTGTAACACCCTCTGTATAGGCCTCCTAGCCAATTCAATTCGACTACTTCAATTAATTCAGAATGCAGTTGTTTGCATATTAGCAAATTCTACTTATCATGAACATATCACACCCATCCTCTGATCCTTGTATTGGTTACCTATATCATTTCATATACAGTTTAAAATTCTCACAATCATTCAGAATTTAATGTACAATAGCTCTTCTATCTGGCTATATACAATCTTAAGAATCTACAAATCTGGTCAACACCTCCATTCAACAAATAAAAAGTTTCTAAACATTTCTACTACTAAGATAGCTAGACTTGATCTCACTGGAAAGCATGCTTTTTCTATTGCTGGACCCACTCTCTGGAATGCTTTATCTGATTTTCTCCACTTACTGTCTAAAAAAAATTTAAAACACACCTCTTTAAAAAAGATTTTGGCAACATGGGATAAAAAGGTTTCTGTCAACATAGATTAATAAACTAAGGCATGTCTAGAAGTACATTTTTTCTTTTTTTGTAAATTTTTCATTGTATATTTTAAAGTAGTTATACTGTTTGATTGTTTTATTATTTTTTAATCATCATGTTATATTGTAAACCACCCTCATCAACATTGTTTGTAGGATGCTGTATATAAAACTCTTAAATAAAATTGTAAATAATTAAGTAGATGTAAACTGTTAGTGTAAATAGGATATCCTACCAGTATTTCAATATGATACCTTTTCTCTGCAGGAAGGACAGCTACAGGTGAAAAGGTCAATAATAGTCAACTTCTTGTCTATCTACTGATTGATTTTAGATGTTAGGAAGCTGATATGATATTTCCCTCATGTCAGGGTATATCTCTGTTTGTGGGTTGGATATACTCACATCCCTGCCACTTGTAGAAAGTAAAATTTAACAGTTTGAATGTGTAGCATGTATTCAAGTTAGGACATTCAGGGGAGATAAGTGCAGAATGCAAATCCTAATAACCATGTGTTAAACTGAATAATTTGTTAGGATTGATGAGTCTAGATTTTAGGACAGAGGTGCAACCCAAACTACATACATGACTGTGTGTGGTATGAGAGTGAGTGTATGGGGCAGTATAGAAAATGGCTGATAGATTTATTTATAAAATTCGTATATACCGTTGTTCAGACTGGCTATCACAATGGTTTCCAAACATAAAATGAAAATAAAAGAATAGTAAAATTTACAAAATACATGATTACTCAATTATTATATAAAACATAAATAAAAATAACCAGATAATATGGGATCACTCCTTTAAAAATAGATTAAACAAAATAAAACACAATAAAATGCATTTATAATAAAACAATATAAAGTAATCTAAAATGCATAATATTTAAGTGCTTTTATATCTCTCACTCTCAGTTGTAAAAGAATAGCTGCTTCCTGTTGGCTATTATCTGACCTTCTAATTATATGAAAGCATCTTTTCCCCAAAATACCTTTTGCCAGTTTTATGGACTGTCTGGAGACCCATATATGCAGTAATGCATTGGTGACCTCTACTTGCCAACATCCCGCCAGTCCTACCATCCTCTTACTACCTACCACCATTGTGATGGTATATACTTAACAACGGTATAGAAAATATTTTAAATAAATAAAATAAATAAATAAATACTACTCTATCACCCACATACCAACTCCTCCCATACACCTCCTCCTTCTTCATCCCCACCACTGACTTATCCTCCATGCCCTCTTAATCACACACTTCTCCATATTTACCACTTGATGCTTACCCATTGGAGATAGGAGTCTCCTTGATTCAATTTCTGTTGGAAGCTGTGCCAGGTCTGATGCAATTTCCAGTAGTTCCAGCAGATCATCCTCCACCCAAATGGGAAACAGCTGTTTTCCATCTCATCCATCTCAATCACTAGGGACACCAGTGAGACATATCCTTGATGGTGAAACTGGGCTGTCTGCTGGGGAAAGGGGCATTTTAGAATGACCCCACCCTGGAAGAACTGGTAGTTTGTACTTGTATATAAAAACAGATGAACAAATATGTGCATGCACAAGCTCACTTATGTGGAAACATTTGTGCGTACAGCAAATGTACACATGTACATTTGGAGCCATAGATATGTGTATTTTATAAATTGTGCAGATAAATCTGCTCAGATTATAAAATACTATAGGAAATCTGTGTGGACCCATACTTGCACATCCATGGGGCCATGCAGTGTCCTTTTAAAGTTATCCCCTGGACATTTTCTCTATTTTTCATAGAAAGTCACCTTTTGAAACAAAAACTTTGAAAAGTTGAGCTTCGAAAAAATAAACTTTCATTTGAATTCCATATTAATGAGCTGTTGCAATGCACAATCATGCTAAGCAGCTCATTATTGAGTGAATTTGTGAAAAGGGCACACAAAAAAGGCACTGTGGACCCAGTTTTGCAAAAATGATAACTACGTCTTAAAGAAGTGTAGTTATATTTCCGGACAGTCTGGGAAGTAGTAGTTCACTTCACAGGTACCAACAAGCAGTGTTAAATGGGCTACATGGTCAATCTGAAGTCCCTCATCCCGTGTTCCTAAAAATCCCTGGTGGCCATGTAGATCTCCTTACCCTGACCCACTAACAAGCCATAAATGTAACAAAAAATGTTATGTTTAAGTACCCATTCTTTCAAGCCCTGCCTGTTTGTCTTCTAAAATAATTAAAAGCTTCAGTTTGCACCTCACTCTTGTATCCTTTGTTTCCCTTTTAAATTCACCTCATAGATAGGATGGCTTTCTGGGGCAAGAGTGATCTGCCAATGACATCTTGAAAATGGCACCATCTGAGCCCCTTGTTATTTTGAATGTACATTGGCCCTTGATAATGTGTTTTCTTCCTCCTTCTTGAACTTGGAGAAGGGTGAAAGGTTTTAAAGGGAAGCAACTACCTACAAAAAAATATGGCTGATCTGAAGTTCCCCAGCTTAGATTTTAGGGAGAAGACTTTCATGGTAGTAATTTGATGGTTTTCCTGCGGTAAAAAAAAAAAAAGAAACAATTATACTTTAGCCTTACCAAAATGAGCAGATATTTACCTTAAGATCCAGAAGCCAAAAGCTCTGTTGCAATTTTAGTGGTGTGTTAGAAAGCCCTTGGAATTAAACGTTATCGTCAGTCCAGTGAGCTAGGCTGTAGCATTGCAAGATCGGGGTCTTGTATCTACTATACCAGCAGAGGTAACATAATCAGTCCCAGTGAATAAGGCAAATTGACTGCTGCTACTGTTGTAACTCCTGCCAGCCAAAAAGTGTGACCCTTATGCACTGTCCTGGAGGAAATGTCCCTTCAGGTCCTAACTCCAGTAAGAGTTTCTAATGCTGCTGGGGAGGTAGAAAGGTTTAAAAAGGGAAAAAAAGAAGGCACGGAAAAATATTTTAATGTCAGCTTGAAACCGATCTGTGCCATCATAATCCTTCCCACCACCCTGTTATAATAGCTCATATTTATGACTCTACACGTTGTGTCTCATTTAAGAAATTGATTCTTTTAAATAATATAAAATTACTTTTGTAATTATAGAGAAACAGCCACTCAACACAAAATGTGACTGGAGAACAATAAACCTACTGAATTGTGCTTCTCAGTATATTGTTTCTGAGAAAGATACAGCATAATACATTTAGGGTAAAAATGCAATGCACGTAGAATTTACAGTAACTAGGCTAGCACTATTGCTCATATTTCTGATTAATGTTCATGAATGTGTAGGAGAAGAAGTACTGTATGTACCTTGAAATAGAATTGGAAACTGTAAGTTTAGCTCAATGAAAAGGAGAACTACAAAGATATTTCTCAATTGTAACATTATCTTGATTTGGGTATTTTTTATTTCAAGTATAAATTGGATAGTATAACTGTATAGCTTAAGCATATTTTACAATTATATATTATTACACTTCAGTGTTCTTCATACTACAGACTGAATAAAGTCAATGTATGAAATGCTTCAGAAGATCAAATTCAGCAGAAAATGCTAGGAGTCATCCATTTATGGAAATTTTACTAAATTACATTTCACTGATGAGAGCTGTACAGTATTCATCATTCAAAACTCCTCAGAATCCTTCCTTGATTAGTTTCATAAATGTAAAACATTTTTATTCCACTTTGCTACTCACTTTTCAGTTCTTATAGTTATCTGAAAAGGTTCATCACATTTATAACTGAAAAAATGGCTTGGTAGCAGTGCAGCATGCTGCCATGTGGAGGACCTGGGTTCATTTTCCATGTCTGCTGCCGGGGGCCAGGGAGTCAGCATTCACAGTTCCTATGGGAGGCAGGGGATGGAGTCCATGGCATTGTGTAACAAGCAACTAGTGGTTGGACTTAAGGTCCATGATTTCAGGGTAGGGGTGTGCATTCGTTCTCGATGTATTGTGAATCTGCAACGTATATGCCACATTTGTTGTATTCCTGGGGGTTCTGAAACGTATGGCGAACCCCCACGAATACAACGGATCACCAACGAATAGGCCCCCACCCTCCTGACCCCGCTGGACCACCAGGTACTTTTGGCAAGTCTTGGGGGGGGGGGTCAGGAGGGTGGGGGGGTTGTAGATAAATAAATTTAAAGGGTTGGGATGGGGCTTTTGAGGGGAACAAATGTATTTTTGACATATGAATGGATCGGGGGCCCCCGAGAATGGATGCAATGGATTTGGGCCCCTACGAATCCGAATCCTGAATGGGACGAATCCGTCCCTGCTGTCCATCCCTAATACAGGGTTCCAGACAGAGCCCTGGTGCCTGGCCCCAAGCTGGGGTTGTCTTTGAAGTGACTGAGTTAAATGAGGCGGGAGAGGGCTAGAAAAGGAGAGTGATATATTTAAACAATGACAAATCTGGCTTATAGGTAAATATCAAACCCTATTTAGTTTAGTTAGCCATCCCAGAGATTCTCATCATAAACCTGAATATAATCTGTTTTCAAGGATTTAAATAAAGGTATTCTGCTCTCAAAATTCTTTCGGGTTTTTTAAAATCATTTTTGGGGGGCTTTTTGTTGTTTGTTTTTTTGTCCTCCAAGTACCGTGTCATTTAATGTTTATTTAATTGAAGTTCCTTTACCAAAACAAAAAAAGCCTCCCCCCTGAAAAAAAATGATGCTGAGGCTGGGAATCACCCGGTCCCTGCTTTCCCCATTTTATTTATTTGAAGTAATTTATTACCCGCCTTTCCTACATTCAGAGCGGGGTACAATATGAACATACACAGTCGAATGAATAGAAGAGACAAAACAATACATAGATCATCTGAGTGGGAGGGGGGAAATAACATAATCCTTTACAACAGAACATAGGTCAACCAAGGGGGGGAGAATAATATAATTCTTCAGGAAGAGGAGTTCAATCTATCAAGATAGTTGACCTCTGCCCTCACTTCTAGCCTCTAAGTGGAGCCCTTTCAGGGTGGACATGGGGTTAGTTCATTATCATTTACATTTGAGAATCCTTTTTTGAAGAGGAAAGTTTTAAGGGCTTTTTAAAATAATTTTCTATTTGATGATCCAGAGCAATAAAAGAGGCAGGGAAACCCACTCACCTCCTTCCCCCTTAGTCATTTATTTAAAATGGTGCTGGTCAGTGCCATTTTCTTGTATGGCCATACAAACTTATGGTGGTACAATAAACTGGTGCTGGCTAGTCCTGAGACTGGCACCATTTTAAAGTCACTATAGTGCCAGTCTCAGGGCCAATCAGCACTATTTTAAAAAAGACAAGTGGGGTGGGAGGAGGTGAGGTTGCATCCATCCTACCCTTTAACTGCTGAAGAGTGGACCCCACAGGAGGGGTAAGTGGAGGCCAGTGTAGTTCTTAGCCCCCAATAGCTTTCTGGAAAGGAAGGACAAAGATGCCTTGGGAAAGCCTCTGGGGTAAGCCATTAGGGAAGGTAAGCTCCAGAATAAGCTGCTGGGCAAGCCCAGGGTAGGCCATGGGGAAGCCTCAGGGCAGGCTGTAGGCAAGCCTTGGGCAGGCTCTGGGGTAGGTCTTGGGCCCATAGAGGATGCTTTTTTGTTTTCTGAGTGATTTTATTTTTTTCAAAATAAATCTATGAAAACCAATAAAAATGTGTTGGATTTTGTTTCATTCCATTTTGGAAATATAATAAAGTGAAATAGGAAACATTTTTTTTCCTATTTTGTTTCAAATAAATGTACATCCCTAGATCATAATAATAAGATTCAGGCCTGGATTTTCTAAGTTCACAGAACTTAGAAAATCTGGTGGTAACGGGGGGGGGGCTTTCGCACCCAAATGCGCCACCATGAAAGGTGGTGCTATTGGGCATGCTACTGGCGGCGATAACGTGGCCTACCTTATCGCCACCAGTGAAGTCATCACAGAGTCCGCCCAGAGTCCCTTTTCGCATGCGATATCATTGGAAAATGACCCCCTCAGTGACCTGTTCCTGAAGAAAAGAAGAGTTCTTATCTTGTCTGTGTTCACATGTATGAGAAACACAATAAGTATTCTACTAGAGAGGATATTGATGTTGAGTCTCATGGGGTTTGTGTTACCTAAAATATGTTTTGGCCTAAAGGGGAGAAATAGTGGAAAATTTGGATGGTTTGTTGAATGGAAGATATTGTAACCATGGCTATTTGCATGAGTTTTACACAGTCAAACTCAAATTTGGACCAACAGATTTCCAACTTATGCAAACTGCTTGCAAGTCGGCTATCTTTTACAGTTTTGAAATAGCACATCTTTTGTTTAAAATTTACATTCTCCAACTTCAGAAAGGGAAATACAATCCACATTACATATTTTTTTTCTGTGCTGGTGTATAATTGTTTAAACTTTTTTCCCTTTCTAGAAATCCCATAAAGCTAAACATTTGGAGAAATGATGCTCCATTTCAAAACTATCCAAGGAAGCTTAGTTGAAGAATGTTTGTATATTTTGGGACTAAATTAAATTTAGCATGCAGTGAGTACCTTAATAAAAATATTAGCACTTTGTATGAAGTTTGACCTCTATACACAGAATAGGCAACATCAACTCAGTGCTCAGATTGACCTCTTCAGAGTGATGAACATTTTGTGACTTAAAATACATGAATATTTATTCCTGTCTCAAGCAAAAGCATTAATAACTAAAATTCAGATAGATGTCCCTAATCATAAAACTAAATATTCCTAGTTAGCTTTGCTTTGCTTCAAAATTTCTTTATTCAATATTCTCCATAAACATTATCTATAGTTTCTTAAACTTTTTAACACAAACGCTATATTTAGGCCTAAATTTGAAGACAGACATTCTCTATTTCATTAATCCTTCATTTATTCTCCCTATCAAATGCATTATGCTTATACTATTTTTATGTATTTTATTTATCTTTTTAGAAACATATATGAATTGCTTACAGATTACAATAAATCTCCTAAAGCGATGTACACTTTAAAGAACAGTCAGATAACAGACAATAAAACAATAAAATAGAATAAAATTACCTGAATATTAAAATAAAATGGGAATATGAACATAAGAAAACCCCCAAACAAATGCTTGAACTGTAGTCGCATGTGACAATAGTTCCAACATAGATTAATCCAGACCACTCTTCACAATTAAAATATGGAAGGTTAGGCCTGTACAACAAGCAGAACATGAGTGAATGCATTTTGTACATGGTGAATGGATTTACCGGTACACATAGAACTGACTATATTTCTTCACAAGGAAGGGTCCTAGGTGGTGAAAAAGTTATATATTTTTTTGTTCAAACTTATGGAAGATCTGGCTAAATAGCCATGCTTTACATTTCTTATGGATGGCCGGGTAATATGCTTGAAGGCCAATGTGTCATGGTACTTCATTCCATAGTTTAGAAGCATAGCAGCTAAAGGCTCTCTGGCTTGTGCTGGACAATTTAGCAGCAGGCAGGATTGGAGGGGGCATCTTTTCACTTTGACTGTACTCATTAATGTTCACATTTATAAATTATGATGTATTTCTTTCATATCTATATGGAAATTCAGCTCCATTTTCCATTTGTACATGATAGCTTCACAGTTTCCAGCTCTGCCGTTATGTATCTCTCTGAGGTTCCCAGATTCTTCTGGCAGGAGAGAAGATATGTTTCAGGGTTCTTAGGCATTGGACTTCTAGGATACCTCCAGTAAAACAAATAACATAGCCATACAGGTTTGGGGGTTATTCCAAAAATTAAAGAAAAAAAATGTTTACTGAGGAATTAGTAAAAAGCAAGCTGAACAAATGCACACCTGTTATTTCTATGCTGGCATCCATAACAGAAAAACAAAGCCAAAGGGTTCATCAATTATAAAATCACCAACACAGCTTTGGGGTTTCTTTCACTTATAAATCCATCAGGATACACTGCCCTTTCTTTATTTGAACCTGATTATAGCTGTTAATTCTTCCTCCCTCTTTTTAGACAATTCAGAGCAGTTTTCCTGCACAAAAATTAGATCTTTCTCACCTTTGTGGTGTCTCCTTTGAAAATCCACTGGATATATACTTCAGAATAACTTTGTCATCTCCTTCCTGGGAGCAGAAACTTTTCCCTTGGAGAACATATACCACTTGTTGCGGTTCTGCTTGTAGGCCTAGCAGCGAGCAGCTCCTTCCCTGGCCGGCCCGACTCCCCCGATGCTGCCATCTTGCCTAGCGGCCCGGAGGCCGCATCCCCAGACTTTGCTGCGGCAGATCACCGCTGTCCTAGCCATCATCACTGGTCTGGAGCTGCAAACATTGCCATCTGGTTCTGCAGGCCGGAGGCCACATCCCCACTTGCCTGCAGTGGGAAGCCACCTTCAGTTCCTCCTTCGGCGGCAGGAGAGTCGCCTCGTGCATCAGGGACTGTTTCCTCGGCCCAGCCCTGCTCCGTCTTCACAGTGGCAGCATGGCCGCTGTCTAGGGTCCTGCCCCTTCCTTCCTAATGGGCGGGCCCACGGCTTCTTGACAGATTTAAAGGGCCAGTAGGGAGTGGTCCCTCTGGCTTCACCTTGGACTCCTCCCTGGGCATCTTCATTCTTCTGCCTATAAATAGGCTGCCTGGCCAGTCAGTCCTTGCTTTGGCAAGGGGCTACTCCTCCCAAGGACTCCTCATCTTCAGCTCTTGCCTGGCATCCTTGACCTTCACCATGGTTCCAGTCCTGATGTTCCATTCCAGCCCTGATGTTCTGTTCCAGTCCTGATGTCTGATGTCTCATCCCAGTCCTGATGCTCCAGGTCCTGATCAACCCATGCCTCTGGAGATTCCTTGTTTTTATTCAAGTTCCAAGTTCCATGTTTTATCTGCTCCTGAATCCAGTCCTGACTCCGGAGGATCCAAGGGGTTGCTTAATTCCTGTGCTATGAGACCTCCCGAGCCTGTCCTGCTCCTCACATGATCCACGACCAGCCATTGTGCTGAGTAGGGTGCGTGGAGGACAGCATGGTCCACAACCAGCCTCCAGGCTATGTAGGGCGCCTGAGGGTCTTGCTCTTCCCCTCTGTGTCTATGCCCAAGTCTTCAAGGACTTTCCTCATCTACGTCTGCTCCAAGTTTACATCTGCTCCAATTTTTCAAGGACTTTCCTCGTCTATGTCTACTCCAAGCCTTCAAGGACTTTCCTCGTCTACATCTGCTCCAAGTCTTCATGCCTGCTCCAAGTCTTCACGTCTGCTCCAAGTCTTACTCGCCTGTTCCTGACTCCCAGACTTGGACTGTTCTCACCGCAAGGGCACACACTCTCCTTATCCCACACTGGACATCTCCCAGTTGTGCTCCATGAGCCGTGGGGGAGGCCCCTGCCACTCTGATGTCAGCTTGCGGCCTCGAGGATGCCTCAAAGCCTGCCTGCTCCTCTCTGCGTCTCTGTAGGGCAGGGCACCACTGTCCATAGTCCTGCCTTCCTGCAGGGCCCTCCTCTAGGTGCTGGCATGCATCTCTTCAGCCCATTTAAAGGTCCAGTGACAGGAAGTCCTCTTCAGCTTGTTTCCTGCTTCAGCCCTATAAAAGGGCCCTGCCTGCCTTCAGTCAGTGCCTTTGGATCGGGTTCCACAGTCGTCTGTGTCCTCTTCTTCGGTCCAGGTCCTCCATGGTCTTCTCTTGCTTTGATGGCTCCGTCTTCATGTTCCTGATGTCTGCTGTCTCTTCATCCATACCTCCAGATGTCTTCATGTTCCTGATGTTTGATGTTCCTTCGTCCATACCTTCAGATGTCTTCGTGTTCCTGATGTCTTGGCCCTCTGTTGCCTCAATGTTCCTGATGTCCTGGTCTCGTCCTCCCTCTAGAGTCTATGTCGGTTCCAGTGTGGTCTGCAACCAGCCCCGTGGGTGGGCAGTGTAGAGCGCGCTGCGTTGCAGTCTCAAATCAGCTTTTGCTCTTGACTTGTGTCTACAGAACTTTGCTCTTGATGGTTTGTCTCCATAACTTTGCTCTTGACTACATCAGTTCCTGCATGGTCCGCAACCAGCCCCACGGGTGGACTATGTAGGTTGCGCTATGTCACAGTCTCAACTCAGCTCTTGACTTGTTGTCTACAGAACTTTGCTCTTGATGCTTTGTCTCCAGAACTTTGCTCCTGACTATGTCGGTTCCAGCGTGGTCCGTGACCAGCCCCACGGGTGGGCTGTGTAGGTTGCGCTACGTCGCAGTCTCAACTCAGCTCTTGACTCATTGTGTACAGAACTTTGCTCTTGATGTTTTGTCTCCAGAACTTTGCTCCTGACTACATCGGTTCCAGCGAGGTCTGTGACCAGCCCCTGTGGGTGGGCTGTGTAGGGCATGCTGCGTCGCTGTCTCAACTCAGCTTTTGCTCTTGACTTGTTGTCTACAGAACTTTGCTCCTGAACCTTTGTCCAAGAGTCTTTGCCTATGTCTTCGTCCACATGTCTTCGCCCATGTCTACATCTACATCCATGTTTCAAGGTCTCCATCTGCTCTCATCCTCTGTCTGGCCTGCCACCTATTGCTGTTACCCAGCGGCAAGTCCAAAAGGGCTTGGAACAATCAGAGGACTGTTCATTGACCAACATTGCGTTGCTGGTCTTCTTGGGGTGTGCAGGTCCAATAGAGGGTCAGACCTTCATTCTCTTTGTCTTTGCTCCAGCCTTTTCTGTTCCTTGTTTGCCCGTGCTTGCATTGGCTCACCTCTTGCTTTGCTCTCAGGGCTCCTCCCTGAGTGGCATGGTGATCCAAGGGCTCACATCTCCTGCCAGAAGCGACCACGCCTCCGCGCTCACAATAGAAGCCTTGTGCCCGGTGGGAGTATCCTGGTCCCGGGTTGTCCTGGACTTTGTCTTGACCCCAGAATTTTTTTGGGATCTTCTTATGACCTGCTGGAGGCGCCGTCATCTGGATTTCTACGATCTGCAGGAGACGCCTGCATCCAGACTTTCTTAATCATTACCAAGTTGGGGTTCCAAAACCTGCAGGAGGCACCTGCGCCCCACCTGATGTTTTCTGCTCAGCCTGATCCCACCCTGGCTTCCTTCCCCCATCTTCTTTGATGTTCCTGAATTTTTCTGTTGTTTCTTGTTCTCTTGTTTCTTGTTCTCCAGTTGTTCTTTTGTTCCTTGTGCCATTCTCCATTTGTTCCTCTATTTCTTGTGCTGTTCTTTATTGTTCTGCTGTTCTTTCTTGTTTCTTTCTTGCTGTTCTTTCTTGCTCTCTGCTGTTTCTTTCTCTCCGCTCTGCTGTTTCTTGTCTTGTTCTTGCTCCACTGGTTCTCTTGTTTCTTGCTCCATTGCTTCTCTTGTTCTCTTTTCCTCTGTTGACTTCTTGTTCCCTTTTGCTCTGCTGTCTTCTTGTTCCTGTGCTCCTCTGTTTTTCTTGTTCCCTCATGCTCCACTGTTTTGCTTGTTCCCTCTTGTTCCTCTGAGTTCCTTGTTATGTGTTTCCTTGCTCCGTGTTCTCTTGTTTTCTTGTTTGTTCCTTTTTGTTGTTTCCTTGTGCATCCACTTGTTCGGTGTTCCATTCCCTGTTCTCATCCACGACCAGTAGGAGGCACCTGCACCATCCCAATTCCAGTTGCCTTCCTGGACCTCCCGAGGAGGGGAGAGGACCCCCTTTGAGGGGGGTAGTCTACATCTACTCCAAGTCTTCAAGGACTTTCCTCATCTATGTCTACTTCAAGTCTTCAAGGACTTTCCTCGTCTATGTCTGCTCCAAGTCTTCACGCCTTCTCCAAGTCTTCCTCGCCTGTTCCTGACTCCCATACTGTTCTCACTGCAAGGGCACACATTCTCCTTTTCCCACGCTGGAGAACTCTCAGCTGCGCTCCATTCCATCATCAGCGGAACAGAATTGCCAAGCTTTGAGTGTCCCGAGCTCGAGGCTGATGCAAGCTCCAACACAACTAGAACCTAGACTATTCCAAAGTATATCTCCATATAATTCCAGAGAATATAAGTATATATGATTTGCAAATCTCTAGTTCAGACCAAAGGTTCATCAAGCCCAGCATCCTGTTTCCAACAGTGGTCAATCTAGGTCACAAGTATCTGGCAAGATCCCAAAAGACTGATAGATTCCATGCTGCTTATACTAACGATAAGAAATGAATATCCCCAATTTCATTGTAAAAAAATGGTTTTCTTGACTTTTACTAAGGAATTTATCCAAACCTTTTTCTAAACCCTGTTCACTGAAAGCTTTTACTAGATCATCCTCAAACATTTCCAGAACATAATTTTGCATTGATTAAACAATTATTTTCTCCTATTTGATTTAAAGTTTCTACCAAAAAACTTCATCGTATGTTCCCTAGTCTTTCTACTTTTAGAAAGAGTAAACAACTGATTTGTGTTAATTTGTTCCATACCACTCATTTTCAGAGCCTCTGTTATATTATCGATCAGACATCTCTTCTCAAAGGTAAAGAACCTTAACCTCTTTTGCCTTTCCTTATATGGAAATTATTTCATTCCCTTTATCATTTTGGTCTATACCTTTTCTAATTCTATTATATCTTTTCTGAGATGAAATGACCAGACATTTACATAATACTTAAGGTGAAGTTGCACCATGGAGCGATACAGAGGCATTATGATATTGTCGATTCCTTACCTAATAGTTCATAGAATTAAATTTGCTTTATTGGCTGCCACAGCACAGTGAATAGAGGATTTCAACATATTATTCACGATGACACCTAGATCTTTTTTGTGGGTGATGACCCAAAACGTAGAAACTAAATTTATGAGGCTATTATTTGGATTGCAATTCCTTACATGCATCACTACACACAGCCTTATTACATTTCATCTGCCATTTGGAAATCCAGTCTCCAAGTCTTGCAAGACTTTTCTTGGCTGAATCCATTTTAGCTTTATCCCATTAAACCTTGACTATCTAAATGTTTAGTAATGTTGTTCTTTATAATAGTTTTTACCCTTTTGCCCAGCAAGGATGTCAGGCTCACCAGTCTGCAATTTTCAGGATCATCCTGGAACCCATTTTAAAAATTGGCATTAGATTGACCATCTTCCAATCTTCAGGTACCATAGCTGATTTTAAAGATAGTTAACAAATTTACTAATAGTATTATGAAATTTCATTTTTCAGTTCTTTCAGTACTCTGGGATAGAGATGTGCATTTGTTCATGACGAATTAGGCAATTTCAATGAAATTGCCTAATTTGTCGTGGTTCGGGGGCCTCACCCCCCAAAACAGATTTTCCCCGAACTATGAGAAAAATTTGTTTTTTGGGTTTGTACGGGGGGGGGGGGCACATTTTATTTTTTTAATTAAAAAACACCCCAAGCATTAAAATTTACAATAATACATTAAATTCAAACCCCCCCCCCCATCCTGATCCCTCCCCAAGACTTACTAACATCCCTGGTGGTCCAGCAGGGTCTCACAAGCGATTTGTCCCTCCGTGCCATCGGGCTGTGTGGCCTGCCTCGCAAAATGGCACCGATAGCCTTTGACCTACTATGTCACAGGGGCTACCAGTGCCATTGGTTAGCCCCAGTCACATGGCCATCGGCGCCATCTTGTGCTCCTACCATGTGACAGGGGCTGACCAATGGCACCGGTAGCCCCTGTGACATAGTATGAGCAAAGGCTATTGGCGCCATTTTGATTACTGGCAGCTGATGGCCCGAGTGCAGGAGATCGCTTCCGGACCCCCGCTGGACCACCAGGGACTTTTGGCAAGTCTTGTGGGGGACAGGAGGGGGGGGTTTGAATTTAAAATTTTAATGCTTGGGGTGGGTTTTTTTGAGCTTCGTTTTATTGTGTTGTTTTTTGGGCCCGTTTTGTTTTTCCCCATTTAGTTTTTTGTTCATTTTTCCAAAAAACTAACCAAGGAAAAATGAACTTTACCCTGAAGCGTCCAACTCAAAAAATGACCTGGTAGAAAAAAATGAAGCTCATCTCTACTCTGGGATGTAAATCTCATCAAGTGATTTGCTACTCTTTAACACTATTATATCTTCCAGGGTCACTGAGATTTGCTTCAGTTCCTCTGAATCATCACCTTTAAATATCATTCCTGACATGCGTATCTCTTTTAGATTTTCCTCATTAAAGTGTGAAGCAAAGAATTTATTTAGACTCTCCACTAAGGATTTGTTCTCCCTTAGTTCCCCTTATCCCCTTCAATCATCTAATCATCCAAATTACTCCATTGCAGGTCTTTTGCTTCATATGTACCTCTAAAGTTTTTATTATGAGGTTTTGTCTTCATAGCATGATTCTTTTAAAATTCTCTCTTAGCCTTCCTTATCAAGGCTTTGCATCTAACTTGCCAGAATGTATGCTTTTTCTTGTTTTCTTCATTCAGATACCTTTTCCATGTTTTGAAAGATGTTCTTTTGGCTCAATAAACTCTCTCACCTTACCTTTTAACTATTTGACTTTTAACTATTTGAAATTCTACCTTTTCAAATGCAAAAAATACATCTGGTCTGAGCTTCCAAGATAGTATTTTTAAACAAAAAAAATATTTCCTAAAAATATACATTTAAAATTGAGGTAAATGAATTTGAACCAATGATTATTCATAAGGCAAGTGAAGACTGTATATCTGATAGTGTCTAGTATGAATGTCTTTTGATTTAAGTGATTAATTACTTAAGAAATATTATTTGTAGATGATATTTTGCTTTTGATTTATCTTTTACATGGACACATTTTTATGTACCAGTAGTTGAGTGATTGTATCCATGAATCCAGTACAACCTTACGTAAAAACATTGCTTTGTTCTCATACTTTTAGCTTCACAGAGGAGTATGTAGCTCAAGCCTTAAAAGAAGCCTCTTCATTTGAATAAACAGAAGTGTGAACTTTGGAATGCTAATGAATTGACTTAGCAATACAACAAGCAAATAGTAAGATCTGAATTGCATAGTGTTGCGCTCAGGGGTGGACCTTTGTCCTGGAGCAGTGGAGAATAGCTCCCTGATAGGGACCAGGAAGCAACTGCCCCCAGGGGGTGGAGCACTGGAGGAGACAAAGGCTAGGATGAGCTTCACCACTGGAAGCCTGAGGTCCCCCCAGGAGGAGCCCATAGGGACCCTGGCCACTTAGATGGGCCTTGCAGGGCATCCTGGAAGGATGGAAGTCCAGCATGCCCACAGACAGAAGGGGAGCATGGTCAGGTTTGATACTGGAGGTCAGATGGAACAAGGAGGACCAGAATAGTGTAGGTGATGACAAGGCTAGGAACAAAGCCAGAATCTAGAGATGTGGTCAAGCAGGCAGAGGTCAGAATCCGGGGTCAGTCTGAGAAGTAGCCAGCAAAGCAGAGGTCAGGTTATGGAGGTCAGACGAGGTCACAGGCAGGCGGAGGTCAGAAAGCAGGCAGCAGGCAGATGAGTCTAGGAACAAGCTGAGGTCAGGAGGCAGGCAGCAGGCAGGCAGGTCGAGAGGCAGACTGGAGTCAGAAGGCAGGCAGCAGGCAGGCAGGTCGAGGAACAGACTGGAGCAGGCGGCAGGCAGGCAAGTCGAGGAACAGACTGGAGTCAGAAGGCAGGCAGTAGATAAGCAGGTCAAGGAACAAGACGAGGTCAGTACCAGTAAGACAGTCTGGAGGTACAACCTGGGGACATGGACAGACTAACAGGAACAGAAGGATGCTGGAATACTAGGATGCAGGAACAAGGCAGGAACATAACTGAAACAGAAGGATCCTGGAACGAGACTTGGAACAAGACTGGAACAAGATACAAACGTAGTGACAATCTAGCATAAGCCAACCCGATTGCCAAGGCAAGGAAGTACAAGCAAGGACTTCCTTATAACAAGGAATCAATCAGGGCATGCTGCAGAGCTAGGACCCGTCCTTGGCTCTACAAGAGGCTGGGCGGTCTGTGCGCGCGCGCGTAGGGGCGTGGACAACATGGCCGAGGACGCCGAGCTCCGGCGTGAGGCCTGGTGTGTAGTGGAAGGCCCGGCGACTGCCGCCGTGGGAAGCCAAGGCCTGGAAGCGCTTGCAGCTGCCACTAGGCAGGCCGACCTGGGACCTGCCGTGGAACATGCCCAGGAAGTATTAAGGTTCACAGGGCCTGAAAACAGGGAATCCTGTGGAGCACCTTGATGACATAAGCACTGTTTCGGTATTTAATGAAGCCCAGTTTTCTTCAACAATTGCCTGAGCATCAAGTCTTGATATTCCTGTACTGGAATATTCACTTCTTCACTTTCCCTCTTTGCTTTGACCTAGACTGTTCTGACCTCGCTCTGCTTGCCACCTGCCCTGACTTTTGCCTGGTATTTTTATCTACAAATAGACTCCACTGGCCTGGATCCTTGCCTGATTATTACTATGCCTTTCTCGGTTCTGCATACTACCATTTTGCTTTATCTGCTTATTGTTGGAGCCAGATCTTCTCACAGATCAGGCAGCACCAATCTGACAGTGGTAAAAAATGATTTACATCTCAGCTGTGACAGACCAGAAAGGGCCAGAGGAGTAGCTGGAGGGCTACCCCATTTCACTCATTCAGACTAGATAAAATTCAAAAATTTCATAGAGATGAACATGATTATAAATTAGGCACAATATATCTTTGACAAGAAAGAAAAAAATTGTTACAGAATAATGCTACTTTTCAAGACTCTACTGATATCTCATCATCAGGTTTTGATAAAGGTTTTAACCAGAACAGTCAGCAATGAATCCAAACTCAATGCCCTCCTCATGGCATGCAAGAATCAATATGGTTGCAGCCATACACAAAGTCCCAAGCTCAGCAGTTTCTGCCATAGTGAATCTATCTGGTGATTCATCATGACAAAAATTCAAGATCAGGTTCTAAATAAGAGATTTTCTTTTGTTCCCTCTTAGGTCAATGATCCATTTCAATGCAGGATTGACCTATACAGATTTTTTTGATTACTACATATTCGACTGTTTTTTTCAAAATGTCTAATGTATGTAGGTGATAAGTCTTCAACTGAAGTCATGCTGGATTACACCTGGACCTTCTGATGTTCACAGTACCTGAATATAATCTGTTTTGAAGTGAATATATCACAGAATGAGGGTGACAGTGAAATATCCAAACATTGAGTTGTAACAGTTATGTTTTTATAGGTGCTCCATATCTAATTATTGTTTGCCACAGAGTTAAATTCTTCAATATAAGGCAAAAGCATTCACTGTATATCAAATGGAGATAAACTTTTCAAAAGAAAAGATGCTTAATGTAAATAAATCCCCCATATCAAACGAAACAAACTTTTGAAAAGCAAAGAGGTTTACAGCAAATAAGTCCACTTTGAAGTTTCAAAAAGCAGAATATAAATAAATAGACTTTAATGGAATTAGCTTCCCAGGACTTGGATGTTTTAAACAGCGCCAACCACGGAGGACATTTAAGTCAGGAGGAATATCAAACACTGAGGGAATTACAAAACAATGAAACCTTAGAGGTACATTTTAAGAGCTATATGCAGGCGCACATGTGTGCACGTTTGCCAATGTGGGAAATATGCGCTTGCCAGCAAGCCATTTCATCAGGGTTAAACATTAACTTCCCTTCTCCCTGACCTTTGCCTGAATAAAAGCATCACTTGTGCTTAAGCCTCTCTGCCTAGGAAAGGATACCTGACTTCATGTATTTCTCTGGCTTATAATTAATCCTGATTGCCTGAAATAAGGGCTGGGTGTTCCCTAGTCAGAGGCAGGACAAAGTCAGGAGGTATAGATTTCAGCAGCCAATGAGATGATCCGTGCACACCCCCTGAGCCAAAGCCAATAGTGTAGGGACTCGTCTGTTGCTATGGGAAAGTAGCCAATCATGTAATGACACATCATCTGCCTTTGTATGAATGTACAATAAAAGGAAGAGCCTCGTGAGGGCTCACCCCTTCTCTTCCTGCCTGCGATGAAAGCTGCCTCAAGTGTGCTCTATGCCTCCATACTCAACATGCCAACACGTGCATATGGACACAGCGATTTTTAAATATATGCGTATGTTTTAAAATTGGTTATTTGCAAAATACATGTGCACACAATTTCATATATACTTACTCATGTGTGTGCAAATGCTGCCTTGCACGCATAAGTGGGGAGGAGTTTAATAGACACATGCACCGATGCAATTACCTCTATTCCCAGTTTGCCCCCACTTCGCCCCAGTAAATGAGAGGACTTCCTAATCCTCTTAAATAACTAACCTCCCTTTTACCCTATTAGGCATGAGCCTTAAAAACTTGATGACTACCTTATTTTTCTTTGTTCTATAATTTACATGCTGTCCACAGCAGAAGTAAAGTTACATGGTAAGGGACCACAGCGAGCACGCATGTGTATAACATCTTACGCATAGACTTCATTGTGCATTTCTGGCCCACCCATGTCTTGCACATGCCCTGCCCAGACCATGCCCTTTCCATGCCCCTTTTGTGAAAATTATATTGTATGCATACTAGGAGATATACACATGCCCATGCAAATTTTAAATTCCGTGTGGTGCACCCTATGCTGAGTCACATGTGTATTTCCTGGCTTTGGTGTGGGTAGGGCTTTAAAAACCAACCAGTTAGTTAAGAAACTAGTGACAAAGGGAGAGCTATGTTCCTGCAGCAGTAGGACCAGTATATTTTAAGATTAAATGCCAGCTACATAACCATCTATATAACCATCTACATTATAAAAATTTAGATTGGGATCCCACACCTTCCTCGATGCATTTGATTAGAACTGAACTGAAATTAACCAAGATCATGGGGTTTTTCTCTAAAAAGCAAATATTTTCTTTTATCTTGGAGTATCAAAAGATCCCAGTCAAATTCGGATTATTTATTTATTTATTTACATTTATAGCCCTAGGTGGGATACATTAAAAATTGTACACAGGGGCATGAAGGATTCTGCTGAGGCTTCCTGCTGTTGGTTACCCTCTCAGAACATCTTGGTTGGTTGGTTCTCCCTCCCCCACAGTAGCGTAGCCAGAATTGATTTTTTGGGTGGGCACAAGGTTAACATGGGTGGGCTGTAGGCATGCAGGTCTACTAGATGTTTTTTTACTGATAAATAATGCCAAATTATGCAGCATAGCATTCACATCTACACCTAAGTATGAGGTTTACTTAATGATACAAACATAATTCACGGTGATTTGTGGTACTTTAGCCTTCTTATTATTACGATTTTATACACGGCTCCTACCTGTCCATAAATTTTGAGAGAGCGGTTGTGTTGCTTATATTTAAATTGCTAACATCTCAAAATATAGATATATATTTTTACCTTTGTTGTCTGATCTTTGTATTTTTCTAATCAGTTGGTCCTGGTCTCGTTTTCCCATTTTTTCCCTTATAGCTCCTTTCCTAATTCCTTTTCAGTGTCTTTCTTCTATTACTGTCTTCTTCCCTTCCACACACACACACGTACACACACGTACACGCTTTCTCTCACAGACTCCCTCTCACACACTCAAGCTGTCACTCTCATATGCTCTCCCCCCCCCCCCACAAGCTCACATTCAAGTTCTCACTTTCTCACCCCTCCCCAGGCTTATATTCTTATGCACACACAGACGCACATCCAGGCACCCATTCTCACCCACACACATAAACCCAGACTCCCATTCTCACCCACAAACCCATGCTCCCAGTCTCACCCACACATATTCAAGCTCCCATTCTCATCCATACATATACACATTTAAGGTACTATTCTCACCCACACATACACACATTCAAGCACCCATTCTTATCCACATATTCAAGTTTCCATTCTCACCCACCCACACAAACCCAGGCTCTCATTCTCACCCATATATACACACATTCAAGCTCCCATTCTCACTCACCCACAAACCCAGGCTCCCATTCTCAACCACACATACACACATTCGAGCTCCCATTCACCCACATATTCAAGCTTCCATTCTCACCCACATACAAACCCAGGCTCCAGTTTTCACCCACACACACTCCCATTCTCATCCACACATACACATTCAAGCACGTGCACAGCTTCCGCTTTCTCCCCCAGAGCAGGAAGATCAGCTGCCTCTCCTGCTGCCACCGGCCTCCTGCTATCTTCGGGCATCGGGCCGTACTGCCCGCCGAACTTCCTGTCGGGGGGGGGAGCGGAAGCGCAGCGCACAACGTCCGCTTCCTCCCTCCCACCCCGAGCAGGAAGATCGGCGGGGCATACGGCCCGACGCCCGAAGATAGCAGGAGGCCGATGGCAGCAGGAGAGGCAGCTGATCTTCCTGCTCTGGGGGAGAAAGCGGAAGCTGTGCGCGGCGCTTCCGCTCCCCCAAACAGGAAGTTCGGCAGGCCGTTTGGTCCGAAGATAGCAGGAGTCCGATGGCAGCAGGAGAGGCAGCTGATCTTCCTGCTTTGGGGGAGAAAGCGGAAGCTGTGCGCGGCGCTTCCGCTCCCCCAAACAGGAAGTTCGGCGGGCCGTTTGGTCCGAAGATAGCAGGAGTCCGGTGGCAGCAGGAGAGGCAGCTGATCTCCCTGCATTGGGGGGAGGAAGCGGAAGCTGCGCGCGGCGCTTCCGCTCCCCCCCCGAACAGGAAGACCGGTTGGCCATACGGCCGCAGCAGCGCTTCCCCATGTGTGCCGTGATGGCGCGCGAGGCGTGGGTTCTCTTGTTCGCTGTCGCGGGGATGGGATCCCGCGACAGCCTTGCAGTTCCGGTGCCAGTTGGGTGGGCCTGGGTCTAAGTTGGGTGGGCACCTGCCCACCCAGGCCCACCCGTGGCTATGCCACTGCTCCCCCATATGTGTTATCATCTGCAAGTGTTGAGACTTCTACAAAAGGAGGTGCCCTGTGATAGTTGGTGGGTGAGAAAGATTCTCCTGAGGCTCCCTGCTGCCGGTTACCCTCCTGGAACATCTTGGTTTGTTGGCTCTCCCTCCCCCATGTGTGACATCATCTGGAGGTCCTAAGGCTTCTACTAAAGCAGATGCCCTGTGGTGCACCACTGGTGGTGCACCAAAGCCACAAACCTAAGGGGCACACCCCTGGGCAAAGTTTGGTTTGATACAGTTTTGTGAATTGGTTTCAATTTGGCTCTTTTGCCCTCTTTCCCGTCTTTGTCAACATACATAAATAAAGAGGCCGAGTTCAGAGAACTTTAGCTCCTAGTCCTCCCCAGCTGACAACTGTTCCTCATATGCTTTTGGTGTTTTGAGGCAAGGGAATTCAGGTGCGGTCCTCATTGCTGACACTGGAAGTGGAGCAGTGGTTGCTCAGCCTGAGGCAGAGGTCACTCGGAACCCTGAAGATAACAATCCTTCAGCGCCAAGTTTGTGAATGGACATGACCGCTTTCAATCCAGGAGCTGATCCCAAGGTTCAAATATTTAACCCAGGTACTGAGGAATCCTTGGGTGGTCAGGACATGTCCTCATTTGATTTTTTTCTGCAGAGGCCTGCAAACATTGGTCTTGAAGATATGTGGTGGACTATAGTGCTGTTGGAAAAATCTGTGAGGAAAAAACTGGATGATTTTTCTCTATCTATTGATTCTGTAAAAGATCAGGCTAATGCTCAATAATCTTCTATTTTAAGCCACAAAGAGAGGCTTAAAATTATTGAGGCTGATTATTCATTGAATCAGGAATTTAGATCTGCTTCTAGTGTAGATGTTACAAATTTTAACAAGCTTTATGGAAAATAAATCCACATTTCTTAGTTTGTGCTTTTGAACTTTCCTCGTTCCTCTCAGATTGGACCCAGATAATTATTAACTCCATACATCAAAGGTATTCTTAGTATTTCTGACAAGTGTATGCTGTCTATTTCTAAGTTATATTAGGTGTTATATTAGGTGTTTAATGCTAATGTCCAAGATAATGTTCCTGCTACTTCTGTTATCTGGTCTGATTCCCTTAACACATTTTTTAGAACAGTCCAATGATATTATAAAAGATTGTGCTACTCTATTGGATACTTATTCTTCATAAATAGAAAAAAAATTAATTATGAGTTACCTGTCTGCAAAAAAATTGTATTTTCCTTGATGTAGCTAGACAAATTCAAAGTAGATGTAAATCTTTCCTCCAGATTAGAGATATTGTTGTGAGTTTGAAAGGAGATTTTAAACTCTGTTATCCTGTTAAATGCTCTGTTAAACTGGATGTGAATAATTATGTCTTTTTAGAGTCAAGTCAGCTGAAGGAATTGTTGGATAGATAGTAAGATTGCACAGCAACCTGCCTTTGTTCCAGAGCCTAATTAAGAAGCATGTTAATAAGTGATCATATTTGTATAAGTTGGAGCCAGGTCTTTATTCTTTATTTTGCAATTATTCTTAGAGTTTGCTCTTTATAATCCTTCACTCTTCTTCTGGTTATGTTTAGGGGCAGCACTGTTTTGTTTAGTTATCTTTTTATTAGTTGCCTCTTTTTTTGAATCTGAGTACTTTCATTTTCAAACTGAATTTCTAGCTTGTATTATTTGAAATGAAAAATAAAGTGTTAGAAAAACATAGACAGAAACATAACATAAAATTCAATGCACACTTAAAAACAAGAATCAAATTAAAAAAAACATGGAATTAGTTTTTCAGCATTAGCTAAGCTTCATATTGCTCATTAATGACAGTCAGGAAAGGCCTGTTTAAATAAAAAGGTCTTCAGATTAGATTTAAAGGCTTTAACACATTCAATCATCCTTAACTCTTGAGGGAGTGAATTTCAGATTTCAGGAGCTGCCACCAAGATAGCCTGTTCCTTTGTGTCTGCTAGCCTAGCCTGGTGAACAGGTAAAGAACAGAATTGTCTAGATGGGTTGTAAATTTATAACATGGCATTTATCCATGCAAACAAATTCATAGCTAACAATTTGTGTAACAGGAATGCAATTTTGAATTTGACCCTCCACTGGATCCAGGGAAGGTCAAATAAAATGGGTGAGATATTATCTCTCCTGTTATGCTCACTTATAAGCCGAACCACTGTATTTTGTAGCAGTTGCATTTCTTTAATCATGGAGGTGGGTAACCCTAAGTAAATCAAATTACAATAATTTAAAGAAAACAGCTAAAAGGCAGATCCTTTGTTGCATTTATAGGTTCTAGATTAGAACCCCTGTCCATTTTTGTTATCTTGTTTTAAGAATCACAGTATCACAGGCCTGCTCTTATGTCAATGACTTTTAGCATATTCTGAAATATTTAGAAGAAGTTCCACTTAATATCAAAAGGCTATTATGGTAAAACTGGATAGGCAAGCTTTATATGTGAATATCCCCCAACAAATGACAATTAAAATAGTATATTCTACTTTAGAAACACATCTGAAACCTGGTAGATTTTAAAAGCGTTGCTTGTGCAAAAATAGCCCCATACACATGTATAGGGGTTGCATATGAGCTTTAAGAAAGCAGGAAATATGTACATATCAAGAATAAGGAGGTAACCCTAAAATTATGCATGGCTGACCATGGCAATGTGTGCCATACTACCTGTGTAACTTTACTAGAAGTGCAAGTCTGGAGATTTTGGGCCACAGGGATGAGAGAGATAGAGAGTAGGGATGTGAATCGTGTCCTCGATCGTCTTAACGATCGATTTCGGCTGGGAGGGGGAGGGAATCGTATTGTTGCCGTTTGGGGGGGTAAAATATCGTGAAAAATCGTTAAAAATCGTTAAAAATCGAAAAATCGAAAAATCGAAAAACCGGCACATTAAAACCGCCTAAAACCCACCCCCGACCCTTTAAATTAAATCCCCCACCCTCCCAAACCCCATCCCTCGCCGGAACATCGTTAAAAATCGAAAAATCGAAAAATCGAAAAACCGGCACACTAAAACCCCCTAAAACCCACCCCCGACCCTTTAAATTAAATCCCCCACCCTCCCGAACCCCCCCCCAAATAACTTAAATAACCTGCGGGTCCAGCGGCGGTCCGGAACGGGCTCCTGCTCCTGAATCTTGTCGTCTTCAGCCGGCGCCATTTTCCAAAATGGCGCCGAAAAATGGCGGCGGCCATAGACGAAAAAGATTGGATGGCAGGAGGTCCTTCTGGACCCCCGCTGGACTTTTGGCAAGTCTCGTGGGGGTCAGGAGGCCCCCCACAAGCTGGCCAAAAGTTCCTGGAGGTCCAGCGGGGGTCAGGGAGCGATTTCCCGCCGCGAATCGTTTTCGTACGGAAAATGGCGCCGGCAGGAGATCGACTGCAGGAGGTCGTTCAGCGAGGCGCCGGAACCCTCGCTGAACGACCTCCTGCAGTCGATCTCCTGCCGGCGCCATTTTCCGTACGAAAACGATTCGCGGCGGGAAATCGCTCCCTGACCCCCGCTGGACCTCCAGGAACTTTTGGCCAGCTTGTGGGGGGCCTCCTGACCCCCACGAGACTTGCCAAAAGTCCAGCGGGGGTCCGGAAGGACCTCCTGCCGTCCAATCTTTTTCGTCTATGGCCGCCGCCATTTTTCGGCGCCATTTTGGAAAATGGCGCCGGCTGAAGACGACAAGATTCAGGAGCAGGAGCCCGTTCCGGACCGCTGCCGTTCCGGACCGCCGCTGGACCCGCAGGTTATTTAAGTTATTTGGGGGGGGGTTCGGGAGGGTGGGGGATTTAATTTAAAGGGTCGGGGGTGGGTTTTAGGGGGTTTTAGTGTGCCGGCTCACGATTCTAACGATTTATAACGATAAATCGTTAGAATCTGTATTGTATTGTGTTCCATAACGGTTTAAGACGATATTAAAATTATCGGACGATAATTTTAATCGTCCTAAAACGATTCACATCCCTAATAGAGAGAGAGACCTTTTTAAGGGGCCAATCTGACACTCTATATATCTCCCACTTTAAGAGGTGCACTTTAAACTCAGGGTGAGTTTGGGGGATGTTACATTGGACTGCTTAGGGCGGAATGGTCTGTAGACCCTAAAAACACTGCCCCCTCAAAACCCATCCTGAGTTGAAAGTGCCTCTCTTAAAGTGGGAGATATATAGAGTGTCAGATTGTCTCTTTAAAAGACATTTCTATCTCTCTCTCCAAGGCTCCAATACATGCAATAGCATTTTAGCTAATCACATGCTCTCTATATTGCAACTCATCCCTGCTCATTTTTCTTCACAAATTTGGTTTGGTGGTTTAAGTTCTCTTTCATATCTCACTTTTTTTTTTTTCTGCTAACCCATGGTCCCTTTTTAACAGACCCTCAGATACCCCTTAGTCTTATACTGCTTGTCTTTCCTCTAATCCTAGCCCTCTGCTTATCATCTTATTTTTTACCCTAATAGATCCATTCCCAACTCATTGGATTGATCGCTTTTATGACAATTATGACTATGTAATTCAAATTGTTTTCCTAGTCAGTTAAATTTATAACTATGTTGCCCAGTTTATTATACTGTATGTTCTTGGTTCCATGTATCGCCTTACAGGCAGTTTTTTGTTCCTTGTAAACCGGTTTGATTTGTATCTAATGCAAGAAGATCGGTATATAAAAACTAAAAATAAATAAATAAATATTTAAATGGTGTGCGTATTTTTGCTCACCTGACCAATACGCGAGGTTGTAGGTGCATGTGTGCTTCTTTTAAAATGTACTTGTCAAAGTATACCATCAGAGTTTATCCTAAGATAAGCCAAAATTACCTTATGCTATAATGATTTTTGTTTTCAAGACTAAGGCGCACGCATGTTATAATATCCGGTGTCGGCGCGTGCAAAGGGGTGCACAATTGTGCACCTTGCGCGCCAAGCCTGCTCCGAGCTGCACTGCCTTCCCCCGTTCCCTCCCAGGCCTCTCCGCCAAAATTGGTGCGGCCTCGGAGGAAACTTCTCTATCTCCCCGGCGCCATTGGCAATACGTGGCCGTATTGCCAATCTTCAAAATGGCGCCGGCGCTACCTTTGCCCTCACTATGTCATACGGGCGACGGTCGCCCGTATGACATAGTGAGGGCAAAGGTAGCGTCGGCGCCATTTTGAAGATTGGCAATACGGCCCGCGTGCAGTAGGTCGCTCCCGGACCCCTGCTGGACTTTTGGCAAGTCTTGTGGGGGTCAGGAGACCCCCCCAAGCTGGCCAAAAGTCCCTGGGGGTCCAGCGGGGGTCCGGGGGCGATCTACTGCACGCGTGACATCAGGAGTCAGGAACCAAAATGGCGCCGGCGCTACCTTTGCCCTGTCACATGATAAGGGCAAAGGGCCACTGGCGCCATTTCTCAATGCAGCAGTGGCCAGAGAGCTGGAGATCGCGTCGTGACCCCCCCACTGGACCCCAGGTAATTTAAAACATTTTGGGGGGGTTCGGGAGGGTGGGGGATTTGTTTTAAAGGTTTGGGGTGGGTTTTAGGGTTTTTTTGGGGTGCCGGTTTTCCCGCGCCCTATTTAACGATACAATACAAATGCCTCTGACGATAAATCGGGGGCATTTGTATTGTATCGTGCACTCTAATGATTTTGGACGATTTTAAAATTATCTGACGATAATTTTAATCGTTCAAAAACGATTCACATCCCTATTAGATATGTTCCTACAGTAAAAGTCCATAACCTGCTTTTGATTTATTTAAGTTAGATTTTTATATTCTTCTTTTTGGCACTTCAAAGTAGATTACATTCAGGTACTATAGGTATTTCCCTATCCCCACAGGGCTTACAATCTAATTTTGCACCTGAGGCAACAGAGGAGAAAATGACTTACCCAAGCTAACAAGGAGAAACAGTAGGGTTTGAATGCTGCTTTCTCTGGGTTGTAGCCTGCTGCTCTAACCACTAGGCTAAACCTCCTCTTTTTGATCAGTAAGGAATAGTAGTTTGAGATCTATTTAATGTGTGAGTACTTGTTACTTGAATTGGCCACTGTTGGAAACAGGATCCTGGGCTTGATGGACCCTTGGTTTGACCCAGTATGGCATATCTTATATTCTTATAGTCATCTAACATAATCATATTTCTATATCAATTATACCACAATTATCAGTTAAGCCTTACATTGCAGATTAAGATGGAAACTTTGATACCAGCATGCGGGCACACATCTACATGCGTATGCTGGCTCATGCCAAAGGACGGCCATTTTATTACATACGCATGTACATACATGCATGGTATAAAATAGGCTGTATCTGTGAATTTTAAAAGCCTGGCACATGCCAAAACTGGGAGATACATGAGTTTGATCAGCTGGCACATGCCGAGCAGATTTTATAAGCTACCCGTGTATGCATGTATCTCCCGGTATGCTCACAAGTGAGAAAGCCCAAAAGGGGCAGAGCGTGGGTGTGGTATGGTTGGGGCAAGGGTGTGGCAAGGGCATTCTAGGACTTTAACATGGAATATGCAAGAAAGGATTTACACGCACAAGTGTGCCAAAGTCCCCTGCCATGTAACTTTACTACTCTGTGGATGGCATGTTAGAAATAAAATTAAAACAACTATGCTAGTCAGCAGGGTTTTAAGGCTCAGGACTAACTGAGGGAAAGGGAGACTATTAAACTAAGGGGGTTGGGAAGTCATATCCCTTAACTGGGTGAATTGGGAATGACCTGTAAAAACTGCATATGGTGTCAGCATGTGTCCCTTATAAAATACCCATATTTACATGTTAGAGGAGGCATTTTTGTGCACATGTCTGAGTCCAAATACAACTATTCACATATTTTTGCAAATACAGTCTTTTTTATACCATGTGTGCGTATAAGCACGTATGTTAGAAAATGGCTGCTACCTTTGGTGTGAGTCAGCATATGCGTGTAGATATGCCCCCTCGTGCTAGTATCAAAGCATAAATTTGATATGGATGCACACGTGTGTGCAAAAGCTTCCTTTACCGTGTAAGTGGAAGAATCTTATAAGGGATGTGCGCCGATGCCTTAAAGAGTTTCCCAGTTCATTCACAGTTCACCCAGTTAAGGGATCAGACTTCCCAACCCCCTGGTTTAATAGTCTCCCTTGCCCCCTGTTTGTTCCAACCCTTAAATCCCCACTGACCAGCCTAGATTTGTTTTATTACTTACATGCCATCCAAAGCAGTAGTAAGGTTACGTGACAGGGAACTTTTGTGCGCGCTTGTGTGGGTAAATACTTAAGTGCACATTCTATTTTAAAGTACAGGAATGCCCATGTACCACCCTTGCCCTACTGAGACCAGACCCACAGCCTGCTTTTTTTTTTTTGCTTTATCACTTGTTTGCATATCTGGAGATACGCGTGTACACAGGCAATTCTTATATTCCACTCAGCACATGCTGGCCAGACATACTTGCATATCTCCTGGTTTTGGCATGAGCTGGGATTTTTAAATTCACCCCTAAATGATACAGTTATGTGCAGCCATCTAAGAGAAGTTTGATTGTAAATGAAAACTTGGATTATTACAGGGGTTTAATACTGTACCCTGTGATAGACAATAAACAGTAGTTGGGAATTAACAGTTCTTAATCACCCTTAAGTCTATTTATTTCTTTCTTTATTTATTTCAACTTTTTATACCAAGGGGAATGGAACAACTTGTTATACCAAGGGGAATGGAACGACTCCCCTATGAGGAAAGACTAAAGAGGTTAGGACTTTTCAGCTTGGAGAAGAGACGACTGAGGAGGGATATGATAGAGGTGTTTAAAATCATGAGAGGTCTAGAACGGGTAGATGTGAATCGGTTATTTACTCTTTCGGATAGTAGAAAGACTAGGGGGCACTACATGAAGTTAGCTTATGGCACATTTAAAACTAATCGGAGAAAGTTCTTTTTTACTCAATGCATAATTAAACTCTGGAATTTGTTGCCAGAGGATGTGGTTAGTGCAGTTAGTATAGCTGTGTTTAAAAAAGGATTGGATAAGTTCTTGGAGCAGAAGTCCATTACCTGCTATTAAGTTCACTTAGAGAATAGCCACTGCCCTTAGCAATGGTAACATGGAATAGACTTAGTTTTTGGGTACTTGCCAGGTTCTTATGGCCTGGATTGGCCATTGTTGGAAACAGTTAGCTGGGCTTGATGGACCCTTGGTCTGACCCAGTATGGCATTTTCTTATGTTCTTATGTTCTTATGTTAACTCAAATATTCACTAAACAGTTTTCAATCAATATATAATTCTTCAGCGTATCTTTTATTAGCTAAATTAAAGGTAACAAGACTTCTCAGAAGAAGTTATAAGTGACACAAGTGTAGGTTAAAAGTTGAGTTATTTGTTTAGGTTTTTAGGTTTCAGGAAAATTCCATTAAACTTCAAGAACAAGATGACCTATGAAAGATAATACCTTGGAACACATAGACTAGTATCCGGCAACAAACACAGGGTTCTCCCAAAGCACCAAGGCAGATTGTTGGTATTTTCAGTAACAGTTATGTGTCATGTAAGAGATGGTTTTAAATCTGATTAGATTTATTTTATTTTACTTTGTTTCTGCTCCTGCTGAAGAAATTTTAGTGATATTTTGGTTTGTACTTCTAACACATTTTAACAATGCTAGATTCTATACTAAGTAAGAATTACTCCAGTGGGCAGTGACGTCAGAAGGGATGTTTTTATTAAATGTGCCAGAGGTTAGAAAAGCTAAGATACAGGAGACAAGGAATAGAGTCTTCTTGTGTGCAGCCACAGCCCTTTGGAATGAGCTCCCGGTAAGCATCTGTCAAATGCAAGACTATAAACTGTTTCAAAAGCAAGCTAAAGCTCATCTGTTCAAGGAAGCTTTCAATTAATTAGGCTTTAAGAATAGGAGGAATAGCCTAGTGGTTAGAGCAGTGGATTACAAACCAGGAAACCAATGCTCAAGTCCTGCTGTTGCTCCTTGTGACCTTGGGCAAATCACTTTACTCTCCATTGCCCCAAATATCAAAGCTTAGATTGTAAGCTCTCTGGAGGTAGAGAAATACCTACAGTACCTAAATGTAAACTGATGTAATATCTTGATTGAATGTCAATAGATAATAAATTATGTAATTAAAATGTTTATATCCTGCTTATCCAAAATTCTATTCTGTATGTTTTATGTTGTTTGTTTATGAATATGTATGTTATTATGAAAACAGCCCAGAACAGTTTTTTATAATTGGACAGGATAGAAAGTTAATAAATAAATAAATATTAAATGAATTATCACTCAGGAAAAGGACATTAGAATCATTGTTGACAATGAATTGAGATTCTCAGCTCAGTGTGCAGTAGGGATGTGCATTTATTTAAAATGAATGACATATCTGAAACAAAAAGACCTCATTGGTTTCAGTTGAATGAAACATATCCTATTTGTTTCATTGTTTTAGCTCTCATAGAATTGCATGGATCATTAAAATCTTTGAAACCAAAGGATTCTAAGGGAGGAAGTCATGTGGAAGTCTCCATAGCAACAAGCCCTTGTCTGTGACTCAAATGTGACCTCACAACCTCATCAGGATGTGTCAGCAAGGAGACCAGAATGCCAAAATACCAGAGTGAAGCATTTTTTCAATTTAGTCTATCGCTGCCCTATGGATCCAGAGACTCTGATCATGGGTTCTGAGTATGTGGAAGGAGAGGACTCTGCATTTCTTCTTGGAATTTTTCTGGAAGAGAAAGTTCTCGTTGAGCTCTCACAGAATATTCAACTATGCTTTGTATTTGTAAAAACTATAAACATTTCAAAACCTTTTCATGGCTGTTTTTCTGCACTGGTCTTAGACTTACTGTCATACTTAGCCACTGAGCAAGGACAGGTTGTGCCAGGAATATACCAATTGTCAGGCCGATACAGTAAAGTGCGCTCCAGCGGAGCACACTCTTAGCCCGCATTTGGCCGCATGTTTTCGACACTATGTTTACCCCTTATATAGTAAGATGTAATAGCACGTCGAAAATGTGTGGCCAAACCCCCCCCCCCACGAAACTTATAGCACCCACAAAATGCAAATGCATGTTGATGTGCCTATTAGTTATTCCCGCATGATACAGAAAGTAAATGTGCAGCCAAGCCACACATTTTACTTTCAGAAATTAACTCCTGCCAAAGGCTGGCATTAATTTCGGCTGGCACCGGGAAAGTATACAGAAAAGCAGAAAAAACTGATATCATAGCGATATTAAATCAAAGGCCCCAAAATAAAAAAATATCCAAAATTAAAAAAAAAAAATTAAAAATTTGCCTGCAGTCCACGGGTTGGAAGACGGAAGCTCAATTTAGCTGCGTCCATTTTATGAACCCATGGCAGTCAGCGGGTTCGAGAACCGACGCCGGTAAAATTGAGCATCAGCTGTCAAATCCGCTGACAGCCGCCACATCTGTCAAAAAGGAGGCGCTAGGGATGCGCTAGTGTCCCTAGCGCCTCCTTTTACTGTGGGCCCTAATTTACATACCTGGGCTTTCTGAATCACACGCCCAGAAGAGTGGCCTGTGTGCACATCAGGAGAGCGGGTGCTCACTGGCTCTCCTGCACGTTTTTCTGTATCGGCCTGTGTGTGGGGAGCAAGATAGAAGCTATCATGTGGGTTTGGAGCTCCCCCATGTGGAAGCTAATAATGGTGAGTTCCATAGGCTTATAGAGCCTTGCTACCATTTTACTGTGTGGATTTTCCTTTGGATTTGCAGATTCAGCATGTCTTGACTGTTCTTTGTTTTTTCTCTGTTAGCTTACTTGTGGCTCTATGGAGATTTTTTTTTGGAATAGGAGTTTCTTTCCACCTTCTCACTGTGCCCCTTAATCAATTAATTTAATTAAGTTTGAGGAACCCAGCCACTTGGTACTCAGTTAAGTTTATTTAAGTTTGTTCTTCAATCAAATGGAGAGGTTCCCTTCATGTAAGAAGAACCTCTGATCACCAAAATCTAAGAGTAGGATGGCATCCAGCCATCTTGAGAGAAGGAAGGAGAAAAAGGAGAGAGGAGACAAATTGGACCCCATTAAAAGCCCATGATCGTATGCTGAAGATTGGGAGAAGAGGAGTGAGAGGTATCAATCTGATACCATAAAAAGAGAGAGAGGAAAAGCTAAAGGAAGAAGGTAGGAGATAGATGACTATATAAAATTAATTCCATCTTTAATACTTCAACTACATTGCAAGAGTGACATCATCTTTCCCATATCCAATGGGAAGGAAGGAACTCATCATTAATTTAAATAACTAGGTCAATTTAATTTAACATCAGAATTTGAGAAAGACTGTAAGAAGTCACAAACTTACCAAAATCACTTGCACCATCTTAAATGAGAACATATCACTGTAAAGACTAAATCATCATTTTGCAGTTTATCAGTAAACAGGAAAGTTGGAAACCACCAAATCTTTCTCATGTGTTTCATTTAGTAGTGATTTTAATACTGTTATCGTCAGTGCAGTGTGCAAAAGATTTTACTGTGGGAAAAACTAAAAGCAATGGGGTAGATTTTGAAAAACTGCGAGATCGCGTACTTTTGTTTGCGCATCAGGCGCAAACAAAAGTACGCTGGATTTTATAAGATACGCGCGTAGCGTATCTTATAAAATCCTGCGTACTTTTTTTTCAAGGCACTTCACATTCGGACGGATTCACTATCCGAGAAGGCCCTTCTCGCGTAAATCCGCCTGGATTTACGCGAGAAGGGCCTTGTGCGCCGGCGGCCTATGGAAAATAGGCGCGCCAGCGCACAAGGCCCTTCTCGCGTAAATCCAGGCGGATTTACGCGAGCAGGACTTTGAAAATCCGTCCGAATGTGAAGTGCCTTGAAAAAAACTTTCCCCCAAGCAAGAAAACCTGGAAATACAGACTTTAGCATCATAACAGTGTTCCATTTAAAATAGAAATGTGAGATATGATCTCTGGAATAGTAGCTGGGTTCGACCATCACAGGGATTACACACAAATATGTGTGGAATGAAAATGCAGAATTATTAGTAAGGGCCATAGAAATACTAAAAAAAAAAGGAAAACAAAACAAATCAAAAGTCTCTATGGTGGATCAGATGAAAACCCAGCCTTGGATGCAAAGTTAAAGAAATAAAAAGATTTTAAAAAATGGAACAAATTAAACTGGAATATGAAATGTCTCGATATGAAAACACATATCCAGAACAAATTGAAAAACAAAATTAAACAAATGAGTCTGAGAAAAAAACCAAATAGAATGTGTCTATAGATTTAAAAACATGCATATTTGAGGTAAGAAAATTAATATGTGGAAAAAGCAGAAATATGAGTAACCACTGAATTAGTAAACAAAAAATGTCAACCAGGAAGAATCTTAAACTGCTGAGAAATGAGAATAGCAACTGTAAGTACAAAGAAATAATTAGAAATATGTATTAAAACATAGAAGAATGGCTAGAAAAAAACATTTTCAATAAAAATGTGATGAAATCTAAGCACTAGGCAAACATTGATCTTTTTTGTGTTAAAACTTTAAAAAGGAGAAGTATAAGAGTAGAGTATCTGAGGGATCAGTCCTGTGCTGCTTTCTGTGCAATATTGCAGAGGCAGTAAGGAGGAAAAGTGTATTTTTGTAGATGATATTAAGATTGCAACAGTGGACACATCTGAGGCAGTGGACAGTATGAAAAATGATTTCACAAAGCTAGAAAAGTAGTTGAACCCACCATGAGTTGAAAGTGCCCTTCTTACAGTGGGAGACATATGGAGTGTCATATTGTCTCTCTAACAGAGGTGTTTTCTCTCTCTCACCCACATATGCATGTATGGGGCCAAGTTTGAGACCTGCTATGTTTAGGAAATAGGAGGACTCAACATTTTATTAAATTACTAGCAGTACCTGGCCACGCGTTGCAGTGGCAGAGTCAGGTTCTTTACCCTCCCTCCCCCTTCCCCTTGCTCATTTACCTCAGTCACTCATCCTCCTCCCCCTTGGTCACTCACCCCCCCTTCCCTCCCCTGTCCCCACTCCAACTCTCTCCCCTCACACTCACCTCTCCCCTCATTCTCCCTCCCCTGACACTCACCTCTCCCCTCATTCTCCCTCCCCTCACTGTCACCTCCCCCCACCTACTACCTACCCTTCAGATCAGAAAACCTTTGTCTTTCTATTTCTGTGGGAACCCCCCCAATCCCAACCCTTTAAATCAAATAATAACCCCCCACCCTCCTGCCCCCTCCCAAGACCTGGGAAATTAAAATTGTTGGTGCTACATGTGGTCTGTCCCTGGGCGTCTATGCGCATTATGTAGCCAAATAGAGGAGTGCCTAACCAAATTTGCACTTCCAAATTTGTTTTGTGGTCTGGGGAGGGCTCTTTTGGTGCGTTCCCAAGATCGTGCAAGTTTAGTGTATGTATTTGTGTGTGAACCTCCCCCTTCCAAAAAAAAACAACCCTATGAGAAAAGTTCTCTTAAACTAACCACTCCACACTCTCCTGCACCCCCCTCCCCCAGCCCTGTGAAAAATAGTAGCCCACCCCCCTGCCCCCCAGTGTTGCTGAATGAATGAAACCTGCCCCCCCCTCGTGACCCCTCCCCAAGATGTTCGCAATAAATTCATTACCACCCTCCACCCCCCACCCTCCAGACCCCCTGAGACCTGATAAAAATGTCAGTCGGTGGAGCGGGCGTTCAGGAGCTGTCCGGGAGCGATGTATTGGCGTTGGTCTGTTGGCTGCGAGCACTGAAACGGGTTCCGACGGACCTTTGCCCTTACTATGTCAGTGGGGTGGAGCAATGGCAGCAGTAGGTCCTCTGATATAGTAAGGGCAAAGGTTCGCCGGCTGCCAGTCCTTAAAATGGCGCCGAGGGGCCCTCGCCCTTACTATGTCACATGGGCTACTGCCGCCATTGGTGTCCCCGAGTGGCATAGTAATGGAAAGGGCCATCGGCGCCATGTTGAGTGCTGGCAGCTGACGGCCGTAGTGCAGGAGATGTGTCCCAGACCGGTCCTGGCCCCCCGCTGGAGCCTCCCGGACTTCTGTCAGGTTTTGTGTGTGTTGTGAGGGCCTGGGAAGTAAATAAATTTGGCATGTGTGAGGGGGGTGTGAAGAAGGTGGTGGGTGTATTTTATCTGTAAAGGAAATAGTTATCTTCCGGCAAAAAAAGTACGCAAATGTGTTAAAATGGAAGTGAAACATGGACCTGGACTGGCGAAATAATTAGTGAAGCATGTATTAGTGTAAGGTGTAACAGATGGCGCTTATGTCTAGCAGATGTCGCTGTTTTCTCGAAAAAAATTTAAACCTATTTTACTTGTCACAGGTGTGCCATATCTGTAATGTAAGTACAGAAGAACCTTCCTGTATGCGAAATGAAGGTTGTGTCCAAATTTGAAAGCAATCGGTTCAGTGGTTTCTGAGATTAGCGATTTTGTCCAAACTATTTAACATTTTTATTTATATAGATATGGGAAATTGCTTTTTTATATATTTCATTCTTGCCCTTCCAGTTTTGGACTTATTTATTTAATGGTATAAAAAGTATTTTTTGGCATTATCCCTTGTCCAACAGCTTCCTTTCTATCAGGAAAGGTTTGGTTCCCATGCATTATTTATTTAATTAATTCATTTAAGTATTTACTTTTAAATACTTACATTCCTCAACTTCCAAATTTTGCAAAATTTGTCCAGGGTAGATTGCATCAATACATACATAATTCTAACAATTCTTCTACAGATGGCATATATCCTATCCTAAGCCTGCTTTGGCTGCACCTTGATCATTTAAATACAAGCTCTCCTTATATTGAGGGATCATTTCTGAAACTTGGAGGAATGTCACAGACCAAGTAACCCCGAGTGACTTTTCATAAGTTGACACCTCACCAATGCACATTTGAAAGGCACTTTATTCACATACATGAGATGCAGTGATTTTATCAACCTGCTTCTTTACTGCCATTCTTTTCTATGATTTAACATCCTTCTTCACACACATTAGAATGGTGCTCTTCCAATTGTATTTGGTTCAACCCCCCAAATTATCCTTTAGAAATTCCGCTTGATGTATCTAATTGGACACATTTCTCAAGAATGTAATGTCATTTTATTTTACCACATGTAATTTGTTCCTCCCGATGCAGCCTTTGCGAAATATGGTCCATGTCTGGGGACTGACATTTCAATAAAGATTTGACATTTTGGAATTATTGAACTCTTCCTGTTTAAATTTTTTTTTCTGGTTTGTTTTACATAGACCTTTTCAAGTGATTTTTGCAATCCACCTGTTGGATTGGGTATCCTAAGGGTCCATAAAAGAAATTCTTTACTTCGGCTAGCTACTCAATCCTTTCCCCAACTCTTTTTTCTCGGGGTGGGGGGGGATTCTTTTCTATAGGGGGAAAGATAACCTTCTGGGTCCAGGCATTGGATACAATCCAGTGGCAGCACTGAGAGGGCAGGATTGCCTTGCTGGTGGCTGAAAGGAATCAGTAAGTTTTTGCTTGGAAAATTGTCTTTTTTAAAAGTATTGGGACAAAGTTAACTATTTGGGAATATTATTTAGTGTGTTTGTGTGTTTGTTCTTTTAATAGTCAGTAAGGCAGCAAATAAACTGAAGTTAGACTGTTTGTATTTTAAATAGTCTGTAAGGCAGCTAGACTTCCCAAAAGTCCAGCGGGGGTCCGGGAGCGACCTCCTGCATGCGGGCCATATTGCCAATTTTCAAAATGGCGACGGTCGCCCGTATGTCATAGTGAGGGCAAAGGTAGCGCCGGCGCCATTTTGAAGATTGGCAATATGGCCCACATGCAGGAGGTCACTCCCGGACCCCCGCTGGACTTTTGGCAAGTCTTCTGGGGGTCAGGAGGCCCCCCCAAGCTGGCCAAAAGTCCCTGGGGGTCCAGCGGGGGTCCAGGAGTGATCTCCTGCACGCGTGACGTTGGGAGCCAGGAACCACAATGGCACCGGCGCTACCTTTGCCCTGTCACATGATAAGGGGAAAGGGCCACCAGCGCCATTTCTCAACACAGCCATAGCCAGAGAACTGGAGATCACGTCGGGATCCCCCCACTGGACCCCAGGTAATTTAAAACATTTTGGGGGGTTCGGGAGGGTGGGGGATTTGTTTTAAAGGTTCGGGGTGGGTTTTAGGGTTTTTTTGGTGTGCCGGTTTCCCCGCGCCCTATTTAACGATACAATACAAATGTCCCTGACGATAAATCGGGGGCATTTGTATTGTATCATGCACTCTAATGATTTTGGATGATTTTAAAATTATCTGACGATAATTTTAATTGTTCAAAAACGATTCACATCCCTAATACATTTTTTTTATACAGTACTACCTCAACCTTTATTTTTATCCACCAGAAAGGTTTCTAAATGGGCAGGGTCTTGAAATGTAAATTTATTCTTCTGAAATACTACCAAACACTTACAGGGGAATCTTAAAAAGAATGTTGCCCCTATAGATAAATCTCTGGGCTTCAAAACAAAAAATTGTTTCCTTTTCAACTGTGTAGTACGTGAAACATCAGGGAATATTTGGATCCTTTGTCCACAAAACAAGAAGTCTTTGTTCTTAAACTACTTCTGTAATATTACATTTTTATCACATTCTCTACAAAAAGTAACCAATAATGTTGCTCTTTGAGGAATATCATCAACTGATGATTCCAAGAATGCTGTTGGATTAGGAGACTCTTATTGGACTCGATCCACACCTTCCTCAACCTGTTGAATCCTTAATCTGGTGTTAGGAATATAGAATATCTTAGATATACTCTTTTCATCTATAAATGAAATTGACAACATTTCTTCCAAATATTTTTTTAACAATTCATTGGCAGAAATTAATCTGGAAACAGGAAAATTTAGAAATCTCAAGTTTCTAACCTTAAAAGCATTTTCCAAATTTTCCATCTGCCTCTGAGTTGTTAAACTATCTTTAATAAAGGAAATGTTTACCGTCTGTAATGCAGTTAATTGTACGGATGTTGTTTTACTAATTTCCTCTAATTGAGTTATTTGATTATTACGTAATTCTATAGCATTTTTATTTTATCTCTTTACAGGTCTTATTATTCTGGGTTATAGAGGCAAACATAGTTTTCTGTAAGTCAGTAATTTCCCTCCACACATCTCCCAACATTACATTTTGGGGGTCTATGGGCTCCGGCACTACTACCTGTAGTCCAGAACCCACCTGTACCCCCAATACCTCTGTATCTCCACTAACTGTGGGTGACACAGAGTCAATATTTAATGTTTCCACCAAAGGTAGTATCATGCTTTGGGCTGAGGGGACAGGCATTTCTCTCAATAGTTGAGATGGCTATATCTGGCAGGGACTCTCTGAGGATCCCGATGAAAAAGAGATTTCAGGGATTGAGTTTTGGGCAGTTTGACTTACCCTCCTCATAACATGGAAGTCCATAGGACCTCTGACCACAGGAGCAGATGGTGAGGATGTCCAAAATTTTGCTTTTCTTTTCCTGCCCATACAGGTTAAGAAAATAGTTTAAGTAAAAATTCTTGATAAGGGGCGCACCCCTTTGGCACGCGGCTTCGGTAGCGTGCCAGCGGCTGTGCGCCGCACTTCCCTTGAATGTATTCAGTGTCCCATCCCCATGTGATGACATCATGAGAGGGGCATGGCTCCGGATCAATTTCAGATGTTACTGGCTCCCAGATGACAAAGAAAGCCTCGGTCAGGATCCCTCTCATCTTCCCTCTCCACAGAGAGGTTTCTCCTGCTGAACTCCTCCAGGTATGTGCGCTGCACTTCCCTTGAATTTATTCAGTGTCCCATCCTGATGATGTCAGGAGGGGCATGGCTCCAGATTGATTTCAGCTGTTACTGGCTCCCAGATGACAAAGCAAGCCTCGGTCATGATCCCTCTCGCCTTCCCTCTCCATAGAGATATTTCTCCTGCTGAACTCCTCCAGGTATGCACGCCGCACTTCCCTTGAATTTATTCAGTGTCCCGTCCCCATGTGATGAAGTCATGAGTAGGGCGTGGCTCCAGATCAATTTCAGGTGTTACTGGCTCCCAGATGACAAAGCAAGCCTCGGTCACGATCCCTCTCGCCTCCCCTCTCCATAGAGAGGTTTCTCCTGCTGAACTCCTCCAGGTATGCATGCCGCACTTCCCTTGAATTTATTCAGTGTCCCATCCCCAAGTGATGATGTCATGAGGGGGGGCATGGCTCCAGATCAATTTCAGGTGTTACTGGCTCCCAGATGACAAAGCAAGCCTTGGTCACAATCCCTCTTGCCTTCCCTCTCCACAGAGAGTTTTTTCCTGTTGAACTCCTCTTGACTAATTTACCTTAGAAGCACAATATATATTGCAAGGGAAGAGCTCAGTAACCCATAATACAGTGGGAGCACTGAGAAGAGAGGATCACATTGCTGGCGGCTGAAAGTAATCAGTAAGTTTTTGCTTGGGAGATTGTCTTTTTTAAAAGTATTGGGACAATGTTAAGTATTTGGGAATATTATTTAGTGTGTTTGTGTGTTTTGTGCTTTTGTGCTTTTAATAGTCAGTAAGGCAGGGAATAAACTGGTTAATAATTTTAAATAGTCAGTCAGTAAGGCATCTAGTAAGAGGTAGTTAGTGTGTTTATTTTTAATGGTCTATAAGGCAGCTAATAAGCAGAAGTTAGAGTGTTTGCATATTAAAAAAAAAAAAAAAGTAGCCAGAAGCTAGAAATAAGCTAGGAGCAGTGCATACTGAAGTAAAAAACATTGTGTTTACCTCATTCTTCTTCTCTCCATTACTGCCTTAACCAGACTTTGCACCTTGAAGATCTTGCTGTCATACCCCACTGAGGGTGTGTGGGGGTGGGGGTTGCTTTGCATGTGCCATGGTGCTTTGGAGTTTTGATGCCATTCGAGCTGCTTTGTCCCTTTATTAGTGCCTTGTGGCTTTTACTGTCACTTTTTATGCTTCATTACCCTTTCATGGTATCTTAGCATATTGATTCTATTCTTGGTGCTAATTTGCCTCTCATGCTGGTTTTGAGGATTCATGCCACAGTTGTTGGTGGCATCTTTTGAGGCCTTGGGCATTCTTCATACTCTTGCCACTTCTTTGTTCCTCATGATTTCCCTTGGACAGCTCCTGAAGCTGCTGGTACCCCTTGGCCCCTTTACACTGTTTTAGGCTCTTTATGCCAATTTTGGTGCCATATTGACATAATGTTGATGTGTTGGCATGCCTTTATCCTTCTGATGGTATTTATTCACTAATTTTATTAGAATTAATGAGAAAACTCCAATTCTGGAGCCCAAAATAGGCTGATGTGCTTCCCCACTGAATTTAATGGTAAATGAATGAATACATAAAACAAATATATTTTTTTTCATTTTAATATAATGACCCATGGAGGTGCCCTACAAGGCAAATGAATGAACTAAAACAACATTTTTCCTCTGCACACTACTAGCATTCAACAAACTGCTGTTTCCAGGGATGTTCTTGGTCTTGGCTGTTTCAGTTATATCCTCCATGACTATACTATCTGCCTGTGGATGCTCATTGGATATTACACTAGTAACAAGGTTCTCTAAACCCTCTACAGTTACTAGATGTTCTATATTCCCTTCGTTTAAATGTTTAAAACCTAATTATTATTCACCTGAATCAGTTGGTTCTTGACAAATCTTCTTTAGACAATGGTAAAAGCAAAACAGGGAGAGCTTCACTATCATTAATTGATCCTCTACTAGAACGCTTAACTTTTTTCTGCCATTTTCCACTGAGTCTGCCTCCTTCGTCACCTGAACATTACCAACAGTGGAATTTGAGGTAGATAGCTACTGTTCTTGCTTCTGATCCAAACTTGTATCTCTATTTGGTTTCCACCTCTTAAAAAAATCATGCTTGAGTTTGGCTGCAGGATTATTGTTACTAATTCTATGGCTATTGTCAGCAGTGCTGCTACTGGCCACAGCTCTCACTGGCACAATTTTCTTTTGAACAGGCTTTTGTCCTCTTCCATTACCATATTTGCCTCTTAATGCCTTTGGTCATGATTGACTTTCTTAACAAAGATGTCAATTGTGGGTGGGGGAGGGGGTTATAATGTTACAATGTACACACAGTAAAGTGAACACAAAGCACTCAAGCAGACCATGCATTGATTAACACTGTCTATGTATTGTGCTCTGTGTCATATCACCTTTATAGATAGACACAGAGCAAACTGTCACAGTACACAGCATACACTGAAAAGTCTGTAATCACCAGACAATCTAAAACAGTTTACCTTTCCCAAAGAAACACAACTGGTCTAAAAGTAATTGTGCATGCTCTCAGTCCTGCTATTACTGTAATGTACTCTAACATAGTAACATGAACACGGTAGACAAATTAAGTTTAGGCTTAACTTACAGTTTATTTATTAGTAGTAACTTGCCGGTAGCCTACATGAAATGTCAGTTGCTATTACCCCAAAAAGCCTTGCTGGGCAAACTGGATGGACCATATTGGTCTTTGTCTGTCGTCTTTCACTATGTTACTATGTTAGTTACTATGATACTGTGTTAGTACTAGTTGCACTGCACACTGATTAGGCACAGGCATATATATCCACACAGACAGGCAGAGGCATCCACACATTTTAATGTGGTATCTGTAATTATTCTGTATCTTATTCAACTGTTGCCAATTAGGTTCCATTTCTATTGCTTTGATTTTACTATCTGACCTTTAACTTTTATTTTCTTTTATCTGATTTATTGTTGTTTAATTTATTTTACTATGTTATTATATTTCACTATTTTTAATTAATTTTTATGTATTTATGTTTATTTATGTATGTTTTAATTTTATTGTACACTGCCTTGATATTTAATATGAATCATTAAATAAAACCAACTAATACAGGCACAGGCACAAACACACACACTCAGGCTTTTATAGACCAGACTACCTGAGCAATGCTGGACCCTTTTCACTAGTACAAAGAATAAAGGCAGTGGTTCAGAGAAATCAACATATTGCTATATCTGATAATTTTGTCCCTTTCTACACTTGATAGCTATGCAAAATTAATCTGGAACAATCATGTATTTCATTTTTCAAGAAGTCAGTTTGTAGGGTTCCCTTTCCCTTTAATCAGTTCTTTTGAAGTAGTGTGCCAAAAGTGTATCGTAAAATTGTCAAGTTGCCCCATCCTGCCCTAAAGGATGATTTTACTTGGTAGTCACCAAGTAGTTTACTATATTACCTGCTGTGGCCTCTTTGTTCATTATCAATGTTTCATTGTTCTTTTGATAAGAAAATACCACAGGTAGTACATTTTAAAATAATATGGTACAATGGAAGAAAAAATGTAAGGGTATATAAACTCGAATGTACAGGAAAGTTGAACAGTGAAAAAGAAAATGACAAGTCAGTAAGAGAATTTGTTTTCTATTCCTGAGTGTATTTACAAATAAGCAAAGATTTACTATGAATGACTATATCTGATATGTGTGAACACTAAGAAATGTAGAAGCAATATTTTAGAGGTATTTTTCTCTTCTAAGTGAAGCTGACTTTGTGTTTTTCATGTTGAACTGTATCACCCTGACATGAATACTACAGTGAGACTTAATTGATGAAATATTGATTAGCAGTTGTAAAGTTTATTGACATGATTTCTAGAAGCTGATATTATTTGCACTTGAAAAGACAAATTGACTTCTGTTTTTAGTGAAATATAAAATCCTATTGATGTGCTCTGTTACTCAGAGGAATGAGAGAGAATTGGGAGAGTGCCATAGGGAATGAATGAAAAGCTCAGTCCATCTGGAACTTGCTCGTAAAGGATGGCAGAGCCAATTTAGGTCTATTACATGTACTTTGCATCCATTTTTTCCTGAATTTTTGGAAAATTGCTGGCAGCTTTATAAAAAAAAAGAAAAAACATTAAACAAAAGAATACTAAGCACAAAGAAGGTGCATATTTAAATGTTGATTGAGTAATTGCTGGCATTAAATACTGTTTCCTAGTGAGCTAAGTTGAAAATAGATTAAAGGTTTATTAAACTAGCTTTCTTCACATTGTCTGATAGCTACCATTACAGCACTTTCATGAAATGGATATCACACTTTAGGCATATAGGGTTAGCATAAAGTATTTTGAGGACAATTTTCAAAGACATTTACTTGGGTAAAATGGCCTAAATGAAAATTGTCGTTCCCAAAACTATACATGGGTTCTATAGTGTAGCTACCTGAAAAAAGGGAATTCTGTGTGCATGTTTAGGTTGTGGGATGAACACATTCATCCATTTTGAGGCTGGACTGAAGGCTGAGTTCAGTAGCTGCTTGGGCTGCCCAGTGAATAGACATTTTAGTAATTCACACTCTGAATTTAGATTGGATATCTAAATTGAGGTAGTGTTTGTAAAGGAGTGTATAATGAAAGAAATCATAAATGCCCTTCTCTGAACTACAGAATAAATTAGCTGCTTCATGTTATTTTGCATGAGTCTCACTATCCCTTTTGCATTTATGCAAAGTCATTTGCCTGACATCAGCAACATCTGGAACTGAACAAGAAAAACTATAGTTAGATGCATGGGTTCTTGTGTCATCAGAATCAAAGAACAAGAAGTTGAAAACATTTACACAAACTGAAATCTTAATTGCCTTATTTATTTTATTTAGCTTTTGGATGATTTGCTCCTGCTCTTTGGGCTTCCACTTCAATCAGGACTGTCCTCTGTTAGTTCATGGCATGAGTCTTCCTTAAGAATTGTCCAGATTTATTTTAATGTTAAACAGACATGGCTCCTTCTGGAGCATGGGAATGTAGACATTGACTCTGACTACTAGGTGGCACCATTGAGTTATGGTTGAGACTCCTTCTCCTAAGTGCTATAAATATTAGGTCCGTCGGCCCCTATGACATAGTGAGGGCAAAGGTAGCGCCGGTGCCATTTTGAATACTGGCAATATGGCCCGAGTGCAGGAGGTCGCTCCAGGACCCCTGCTGGAATTTTGGAAAGTCTTGTGGGGGTCAGGAGGCCCCCCCAAGCTGGCCAAAAGTCCCTGGGGGTCCAGCGGGGGTCCGGGAGCGATCTCCTGCACTCAGGCCATATTGCCAATATTCAAAATGGCGCCGGCGCTACCTTTGCCCTGTCACATGGTAAGGGCAAAGGGCCATTGGCACCATTTTTATTAACGCAGCCGATGGCCTGAGAGCGGGAGATCGTTCCCCGTGGCCCCCCTGGACCACCAGGTATGTGTAAAAAGTTTGGGGGGGGGGTCGGGAGAGTGGGGGAGGCTAAGGGTGTAATTTTAAAGGGTCGGGGTGGGTTTTTTTTATCGGTGCGGGCCTCACTAAAAAAAATTAGTGATGTGAATTGGAATCGGAACTGATCCCAATTCACATCTTTAACGATCAGATCCCCCCCCCAGCCGAACCCGATCGTTAAAACGATCGGGCACACGATTCACATCCCTAATATTTCCTACATGTACTTTGCAGGTAGTTTCCCTTTGAAAATTAGCTAGCATATAGAATCTGCTATAAGTGCCTGCATACTATTTATTAGAGATGTGCAATCGTTTTTCACGATTTAGTCAATGCCAACGACATTGTCTAAATCGTCATTGTTGGGGAAGTTGGGAAAAAGAATCAAAATTCCACGAATTTTCGGGTTAAAGTCGGTTTTTTATTACTGCGCACTAACGGATGTTAGTGCGCATGGACTATCCGTTAGCGCGCAGTCGCTGGACGTAGTGCGCAGTACATGGCGCCTCACCATACTGCGCACTAACGGATTATTAGTGCGCGCTCAGTACATGGCAGTGCGCGTTGATATATGTTAGTGCGCACTAACGTAAATTGATACTAAATTGACACTTTTTTTTAAATTGAAGGTTGAATATGTATTCCTATTGGGTGTCTTCTTGTTTTTTATTCATTACCAAGGTTACCAACAGCCAAGGTGCTGTTTTTTACAGATTGTTTTATATGGGGGATGGGGAATGGGAATGGGGGATAGAGCTATTAGCTTTTAGCTTGAAGTTCTAATCCTACTGTAGTAGTGTGTCTGTGGATATTGTGATTAAGTCATCAATCATGTGACTAGAATTTGTTTGATATATTATGCATAATATTCATTTGCATCATTTTTGAATTGGCCACTTAAATTAATAGGTTTATTTTCCCTCCTACTTTTAGTCAATAGGTAGCTATAATAGCTATATAATAAGGGGTGCTCTGCTTATGTGTTGCTTTTGTTTTGTGGGTTTGAGGAGAAAACATCAGTCAATCAGTCATTATAGCTAGCTGCAGCTGTTGATTGATAGCTAATATTATACAGCCTTTATTGTTATTAATAAGGGGTAGCTGCTAGCTGGCTTAGCTAGCTGATACTAGTATCAGCCTATGATACTAGCCAGCCAGCCAGTAGCCATTGCCACTAGCCACAGTAGCATATAGCTACTGCTAGCAGCCAAGTACCACTAGCCAAAATAGCCAATAGCCACAACCAGTGAGCTGAGCTGAGCTCTACTCTTTTTTTCTGTTTCTTGAGTGAGCTCTTCGTTCGCAGCATTCCTAGCCTAGGCATAGGCAGGCACCAGCACTCCAGTCCAGCAGCAGTGCTTGCTTATAAAGGACAAGGTAGGTGCTTTGACTGCTTTCTGAACATTGTAGCAGTAGAGTTTTAATAGATTTATAAATATATAAAATTATATAATATTATATTTATCAATATTATATAGATGTATGTGTAATCTACTAGATTTATCACTAATAGTGTTTATAGCTAGCTAGCCATAGCCAGTGACACTAGGCTAATAGCTAGCTTGGCTATTAGCCTAGTGTCACTGGCTACTAGCTATTAAAGCCAGTGAGTCACTACTATCAAATCAATTCTACTACTAAACCTATAATTGGCCAATAGTCTGTCCAATATCCTATATTATGTTTCTTGTGCTTGGCTTAAGGCTTCTGCTCCTGTGTGTGAGATTTGTGGGTAAGACTTGAAGTGGGAGGGAGAAGTTATTTTAGTCCAAAGAACAGAATAGGCCTGAAAAGGATATGAAAAAATAAGAATAGGACTTCTCTAACCTCAATGCTTGGCTTGCATGTAGTATTAACAGAAAAGCCTAGCCAGTCCTGCCAGGAGGCTAATGTAATGAGTGAACTGAAGTATTGCAGCCTAGTTTCAGTCTCAGTCTGCTGCAGTTTGATGTTCTGGCCAATGCATGGTATAAATTGCAATATAATATATTAGTAAGTATACTATATCAAATTATCAATTGTCAGTGTCACTCACTGACTAATAAAAAATAATCACTATATCCTTCTTTGTCCTGTGGTCTGGGGGGTAGCCTTAGCAATAGCTAGCTAGCTAGCTAATGCTATTAGCTCAATAAAGTTTTAAAAATGAATACCAAACTAATTTATTAACTTGTTTAATGTACTATATTTATTATATATTTCTTTGACCACAGGATCATAATGCCCCTACCAGTACCCTCTGGAAAAAAACGTGTTGCTAGTGATAGTGCTACTGGAAAGAGCTGTCTGCCAGTCCCTAGGAAAAAACTGCGATTTTTTGAGAAGAAAGAGGATGTAGAAGTGCAAGGAAACTTGTTGCAAGGGAAGGAACGAGCAGAATTTGAGGGAAAGGTGAAAAGATTAGATGAAAGAATGGTGCTACAGAAAATATTTGATGATGATGAAGAATCAGATATTGAGGAGGAGGAGGAGGAGGAGGAGGAGGATGATGATCAGGAGTTTTTGGCTAGTAAACATTCAGAGGAGAAGGAGGAGGAGGAGAACAGAAGCAATGACAATGTTAGTCAGATTGCAAAACAAACAACTACTGCCAGTGCCAGCAGTATTGCTGGTACCCTGTCCCCTACACCATTTGAACATCCACGTGTGACTACTACTACTACTACTACTATTTCTACTACTAGTATGAAAATGACAAGTATCCAGCCTAGAGTAAGGAACAGTACAAGGACATCAAAGATTTGGAATCATTATCATGTTGTGGCTGACCAGAGATTTGGACAATGTATCCATTGTAAAAAGATGGTGAGCCGTGGAAGAATTATTGGACATCTTACTAACAGCAACATGAAATATCACCTTGAAAGAGAACATAGAGCACTGTTGCTTGCAGAAGAAGCTGGTCCCACCGTGCTTGCCCAGGCTTCAAGTAAAGCAACAGGGAAGCAGCCACAGAAGGAAAGTAGTAGTACTAAAGAAGATACAGATTGTGTGCATCTGCAGAAGCAGCAGTCTCCTCTTCCTCATCCCCAGCAGCAGCGGCAAGCTACCATGGAGCAGATGGGGTGGTGTTCTTCTGCAATGTCACAGAGCAGGAAGCAGGCAATGTCTAAAGTGGGTACACGACATATTGCTCTAATGATTGCTTTGGATGATCAGCCACTGCAGATTGTAGAAAATGAGGGATTTAAGCGGATGCTCCATTATTTCGCCCCTTACTACAAACTTCCTTCAAGAAGTACATTTAGCCGTCAGGTGCTTCCTTCCCTATACAGAAAATGTCGTGCTGAAATGCAGATTATGATGGCAAGGGCAAAGGGGAGGAGCATCCATCTCACCACTGATGTTTGGACTAGTATGAATGCAATGCATGCATATTTGTCTCTAACAGCACATTGGTGGCAGCTGGATGAGGCATTAATACCTGTAAGCACTAGCAGCATTGGCAGTGGCAGTGGCAGCAGCTCCAAAAAGGTTTCGCCAGGATACCATTGGGCTTTACTGCATGCTCAAGTGCTAGACAAGAGACATACTTCAGAAAATATCTTACACGCAATTCAGGGGATGATGGAAAAATGGAATGGGCTCCTTAGAAGCAGTGATATGGAATGCTTAAATGGATTTTTCATTACTGACAATGGTTCCAATATTATTAAGGCTCTGGCTGATGGCAGATTCAGCGGCATCCGATGCTTTGCACATACCCTGCATCTGATAGTGAGGGATGCTTTGGGGCTTAGTGGCAAGGAAGGTGGTACTACTACTAGTTGTAGTAGTCAACTCCTGAAGCGGTTGATTGAAAAGTGTCGCAAAATAGCTGGGCATTTCAATCGTAGTGTAAAAAGTGGGAAGCAACTCAGAAAGAGGCAAATAGCAGTTGGCGCACCTTTGCACAACCTTCTTCAGGATGTGCCTACCAGATGGAATTCCACCTATCTTATGTTGGAGAGGTTGTCTGAACAGCAGACACCTCTTCATGATTTGGCAATGGCAACTGAAATTGGATTGGAAAATCCTCTTGGATGTCAGGACTGGACAAACATTGCACACATGGTGCATGTCCTCAAGCCTTTCAAAGTATATACTGATGCATTGAGTTCAGCTAATGCCACTTTGGGTGGTGTCATCCCTGTAGTAAACTATCTGGAGGAGGTATTACAGGAATTTCTGCATCATCCAGATTTCTCTAAGGAAGTGTTAATGCTTGTTAAATGCTTAAAAGAGCAAGTTGAAAAAAGATTGAAACCTCTCATGCAAAGGGATTGCTATATGTTAGCCACGATGTGTGACCCACGTGTGAAAGGCAGTATTGCTCTCAAGAACAATGCTCTTACACATTGGAAAAAAAAGTTGATTACAATGGTTGAAAACATAATGTCTAACAGGGTCTGTTCCACTGGTAACGATGAAAAAGAATTAGTATTATCCTCTCAGTCTCCAACTCCATCCTGCTCAAGTACTAGTATGATCAGCTGCTCCCCTACCCCTTCCATAACACATCAAAATATGAGTCATTCCACATTTAATGAACTGCCTGCCATGTCACAAGCAATCGCATCAGCTGTTGGCAGAAGAGTTACTACTACTGAGTCCTACCTGCAGGAGAATGTTTCAGAACTGCATGTTAAGAGTTTTCTGTCTGAGCCAATTCAGAGCATGGACTCAGATCCCTTGAGATATTGGGCACAGAAAGCTTCAATGTGGCCTGATCTTGCAATACTAGCACAGCACTTTCTTTCCTGCCCGCCAACAAGTGTGCAAAGTGAAAGAGTATTTTCAATGACAGGGAACATAGTGAGTCCACACCGTGCACGTTTGTCTCCAGACTTAGTCGAGCAATTGGTTTTTATCAAAACGAACTTTCCACAGCTTGGGTATCCGAACTTTCCCTGTGACTGGGAGGAGTGAGCCTCTTGTCGAGGGCCGAGATCCAAGGTCAAGGGGTGGAAGAGAGGCTTGGCTCTATGCAGCTGTGCTCCCCGCATCGCTTGCTGGGGTGCCCGGCCACAAGAGGCAGCAGCGGCCACAACACTGCCGCTGCTGCCTCTTGTGGCCCACAGGAGAAGCCAGTCTGGGAGTCACAAGACATGAACACTCTGTCCTGCTGCGTCTCCAACACAGGCTTCTCACTCCCAGGCTCCTTTCCCCCAGTGTCCACCTCTGAGGCAGGCAAGTCCTCGCTGGGTTCTTCTGCCTCAGCGTCCATCTCCGACAGCATGATTGTGTGAATGAAGTATGAAAGAATTTCAGGCCAATACAATATAAAATTGCACTTACAGTGCACAGAGAGGTTGATACTCTAACAAAGTAGCTAGTGGTTGTACTAGTAGTAGCTAGCTACTAGCTAGCTACTACTACTAGCTACTACTTGGATATCCAGTTTATATCCAACTAGTAGCTACTACTACTAGCTACTAGTTGGATATAAACTGTTACTGTTATATCCACTACTGTAACAATATATTGATTAACCAAATATATACAAACACCCTTGAGTGTAATAAAAAGAGAAAACTGAGCACCCAGAAGTTGTACATTTCTGAAGGATTTTTTGTTCATGAGTCTGCTTTCTCCTAGTCCTTACTCCTACTTTAGTATCACAAGCATTAAAGTTTTTGCTTCAAATGGCTGTCTTGGTCATGGAGCAATTTTTGGCATTGACGTGTGAGTCATTGCAGTAGCTTGAGTGCTGCACACACTGCACACAGTGCACAATATTGTATTGGCCAGGTTGAAAGATGTGTGAATGGTCAGTAGCCACGGTTGAAGCCTTGACGTTGGCGCTACTGCTCACAAGTATACAACTTGTGCTAATTCAGCCAGACTGAATGTTGTATGGAAGTGTATGACTAACTTAGTTACTACTAAAACAATGAAATATGTTGGATTATAATAGACATACATCCGTACATGTCTGCTCTTTGTAATTTAGTAGTACCATACTATATTATTTATGAATAATTATTATTAGTTAAATGACTAATAAAATAATATATAAAAAAGAACAAACAAACATTTTTAACAATGTTAACATTTATTTTTTTTTACAAATATTTAACTATTAGAAGACATTAACAAATTACAATAGACAAACATTTTTGTCAAAAAAAATAAATTAAAATAAAAAAAAACCAGCCCAGCAGCCCAGGTCAAGGCGAAATATGATGCCTTGACTTCATGATGTTGCAGCAGGGTCAGGCTCATGTGGAGAGGAGGGTGCCGCCACTGGAGAAACCTGCTCTGAAGCAGAGGGAACTGGCACCTCCTCCTCATGAGGCATCTCATGAGGAGGAGAAGCCATTTCCCTCTGCTCCTGAGGGGCCTCCTCCAGGGCTAACAACCTCCTCTCCACATTGCTGACACTGGCCTGCACCTCTCCGACCCTCTGCTGCAACATCATGAAGTCGGCATCATATTTCGCCTTGAACTGCCGTACTTCCTGCAGGATCTCCTCCAACTTTGAATATTGTGCACAGCAGCACTTACAGGTTGGAGGAGATCCTGGAGGAAGTACGGCAGTGCTGGTGCTGGTGCTGGCACTGGCGCTGGCGCTGGTGGTGGTGCTGGTGGAAGTGGTGGGCCGCTGGCTGGTGGCAGCTTTATCTTGGCCTGTAAAGAAATTAAAAAAAAATAATAATTCAACATGAGACACAGAACTATACATTATACATACATTACACATAGTCAGATATGACAAATAAAAAAGCAAATACTGGATGCGTGCGAGCAAGTTTATAAAATAATCTACCCCTTATTTAGTTTATTGACCTTGAGGATTATAGAAAAATGAGGAGTCCATTGCAGGGGAGAAGGAGTGAGGGGGAGAGTGGAGGGATATCAAATCTATCAACATAGATTAGAGAGAATACATAATTTGAAGGATTGGAAGGAGAAATAATAGTCAATCTCAGGTTACACAGAATATGATGGTAGGAGATACACTACAAACCTCTTCTTTTTTTTCACCTTCAATTCTTTAGTTTACTATCATAGCCACTCAGTGTCATTTAATATATACAAATAAATAAATACACACTTCCCCCCATTCCCAATCCCCAGCCACTAAAACTGATTGATATAAAAAAAAAAAGATTTTGTTTTTCAGCCTCAGATAATATATACTACTTTACTGGCCGTGCCAAGAGATATATTATTTCCTACCTAGACCACTACTGGTTGCTGCCTCCGTCCTCCTCTGGTGACAGCTCTGCCTCCCACTAGGCCCAGGAAGCCCCGCCTCGTCCCTGCCTGGGTGTTGTTCTGTACAAGACAAATCAAAATTCAGAGAACAGTTAGAATTTTAAAAACAAGAATGAGATCAGACACAATGATTCATTCACTGTTATAGTAAAGAAACATTTTTAAACACAAATTCCATTACAATTAATTGAATACTTGTGTAATGTGTGTTGTTCTTGTGTAGTATTCTGAAAACAACTTACCAGGCACGGAACGGGCCACGGTTTGGCGGACCTCCTCGAGCCACCTACCCTCGTGCAATCGCAGATGGCGACCTGAAAATTAGAGGGATATACAGGAAAAAGAATAACATTCATTAATTTTTACAACATGCCCATGTTTTGCCTTGACCTACTAGATTATTTTTTATGCAACATACAAAAGTTAGTTATACATAAATACTATTTTATTTATATTTCAATGTGGCTTTCAAAAAAATCCCAAATACCACCATTTCAAAACGATTAATATATAAATATCAATAATATACCACAGATAATTTTATTTCCTGTGTAGTCTAGTTATTAAGTATTAATACTAGTATAGTATAGGGTAAGGGTGGTACACTAGTAGCTAGCTAGCTAGTAGCTAGCTACTAGTATTTCTGTTTTTTTAAAATATATTTACTTAACATTATAACTTTTATTACTTATAGTAGTTAATTATTACATTATAATTATATAACTCAATGTATGCTACTAGTAGCTACTGTAGCTAGTATTACTATCATACTCTATTTAATTTTCAATGACAAAATAATATACATAATTTATAATTGAATATTATGATCAACATTATTATTTTCACCTTTCTTTTCAGGTCTTCCACCTCACGAGGGTAGGAGGCCCGCCGGCAAAACTCCTCCTGGAGAGAGGCCCAGGCAGCAGTCTCCCTTTGCAGGTTAGGCCTGCTGCCTGGGGGGGTGTAAAGGTTCCCCTCATCCAGGAGCATCAGCCGGGCCAGGAGGTCCACGTCGGCCTGGGTAAAGCGGGGCTTCCTGGACCTTGCTGCCACCTTGGAGGAGGACGGTGGGGAGGAGTCTGACTCCCTCCCCCTGTCATCTGACTCCCTTTCACGTTCCATCCTACCATGAGAAAATAAAAAAGAAGATGAAAAAAAGTATGTGCTATAGGACAGCTGTTTGTTCAGAAGCTCACACACTAATGCAGGGAGGGGCTAGGCAGCTCCCCCCTGTCTGTGAAGCCAGCCCTCAGCCCTCACCCTCACAGTGACAGTACACTATTCAGTTCAGTGGCAGGGACATGGGGGGAGGGGAGGAGTGAGGGTCAGGCAGCTGAGCTCCCCCCCCCCCCCCCCTGTCTGTGAAGCCAGCAAGCCTCTCACTACGTAATGCAGGCAGGGAGGGAGCTGTCTCAGCCCTCACCCTCACAGTGAGGGCTGAGACAGCTCCCTCCCTGCCTGCATTACGTAGGGGGGGGGGGGAGCTCAGCTGCCTGACCCTCACTCCTCCCCTCCCCCCATGTCCCTGCCACTGAACTGAATAGTGTACTGTCACTGTGAGGGTGAGGGCTGAGACAGCTCCTGTCTCAGCCCTCACCCTCACAGTGACAGTACACTATTCAGGTGAGGGCTGAGACAGGGCTGAGACAGCTCCTGTCTCAGCCCTCACCCTCACAGTGACAGTACACTATTCAGTTCAGTGGCAGGGACATGGGGGGAGGGGAGGAGTGAGGGTCAGGCAGCTGAGCTCCCCCCCCCCCTGTCTGTGAAGCCAGCAAGCCTCTCACTACGTAATGCAGGCAGGGAGGGAGCTGTCTCAGCCCTCACCCTCACAGTGAGGGCTGAGACAGCTCCCTCCCTGCCTGCATTACGTAGGGGGGGGGGGGGAGCTCAGCTGCCTGACCCTCACTCCTCCCCTCCCCCCATGTCCCTGCCACTGAACTGAATAGTGTACTGTCACTGTGAGGGTGAGGGCTGAGACAGGAGCTGTCTCAGCCCTGTCTCAGCCCTCACCTGAATAGTGTACTGTCACTGTGAGGGTGAGGGCTGAGACAGGAGCTGTCTCAGCCCTCACCCTCACAGTGACAGTACACTATTCAGTTCAGTGGCAGGGACATGGGGGGAGGGGAGGAGTGAGGGTCAGGCAGCTGAGCTCCCCCCCCCCCCTACGTAATGCAGGCAGGGAGGGAGCTGTCTCAGCCCTCACTGTGAGGGTGAGGGCTGAGACAGCTCCCTCCCTGCCTGCATTACGTAGTGAGAGGCTTGCTGGCTTCACAGACAGGGGGGGGGGGGGAGCTCAGCTGCCTGACCCTCACTCCTCCCCTCCCCCCATGTCCCTGCCACTGAACTGAATAGTGTACTGTCACTGTGAGGGTGAGGGCTGAGACAGGGAGGGAGGGAGCTGTCTCAGCCCTCACCCTCACAGTGACAGTACACTATTCAGTTCAGTGGCAGGGACATGGGGGGAGGGGAGGAGTGAGGGTCAGGCAGCTGAGCTCCCCCCCCCCTGTCTGTGAAGCCAGCCAGCCTCTCATGCAGAGAGGGAGCTGTCTGACACTGACAATTTCTGTTAAACTTTTTTTTTCACTAAATTAGCATAAAATTAAATGAAGTACTTTTGTGTGTTAAACTTTTAATTTCCCCTAATGTAAGTAACTTCATTTAATATTATTTTTATATTATTTTATGCTACTTCACCGAAAAAAAGTGCATTAACTATTTCTTAACCAACTAAGTAACTACTAGTAAAGTAATACTGTTGTATAAAAACTAAAACAAAATCTTATATATTTAATTTATTATATTATACACTTACAGTGGTAGAGTTGATGATAATGTGGGAAGAATGAATCAACGTCTGTTGAATTGATGATTTTATTACTGGACTGGTGTCTGTACTGCTGCTCACAGTGCTCAGAGACTCAGAGTCAGCTCACTGCGCGTGCTGCTCAGCTCACTGCTCTGTCTCAGAGACTGCACGTAGTAAGAAAATAATTATTAGTGCGTGTATTTTAAGCAAAATGGCCTCCGGGGACCTCACAGAGCATGCTCAAGGTAGTGCGCACTAATCCGCGATAGTGCGCACTAGCCAGCGATAGTGCGCACTACCTACGGATGATTTAAAATACTGGTTCTACATTCCCATTGCCTGTTTTCCAGGTGGTGCGAACCAGTGGGAGCTGGGAACCGTACATTTAGCTAACGGACTCCTTAAAAATTGATACGTTTTACTTAAAAGTTGCAATTTTTTGGCTGTGCGCACTAACTTTAGGTAGTGCGCACTAACGGTAACAGTGAGCGCACTAACCCCGTTAGTGCGCACTAACTACGGATGATTTAAAATACTGGTTCTACATTCCCATTGCCTGTTTTCCAGGTGGTGCGAACCAGTGGGAGCTGGGAACCGTACATTTAGCTAACGGACTCCTTAAAAATTGATACGTTTTACTTAAAAGTTGCAATTTTTTGGCTGTGCGCACTAACTTTAGGTAGTGCGCACTAACGGTAACAGTGAGCGCACTAACCCCGTTAGTGCGCACTAACTACGGATGATTTAAAATACTGGTTCTACATTCCCATTGCCTGTTTTCCAGGTGGTGCGAACCAGTGGGAGCTGGGAACCGTACATTTAGCTAACGGACTCCTTAAAAATTGATACGTTTTACTTAAAAGTTGCAATTTTTTGGCTGTGCGCACTAACTTTAGGTAGTGCGCACTAACGGTAACAGTGAGCGCACTAACCCCGTTAGTGCGCACTAACTCCGTTCGTATAAAAAAACAAAACACACGCGAAAAACTAAATTTTTAAACGAATCGGTCGACCGAAGCCAGACCCGATACCTAAACACGAAGCACATCTCTACTATTTATGTGGGTGGCAGAGTGAGGCAAATAGCATATGCACATCTGAAAATGCCAAATCAGCATGATTTTCTACTCCCCTGATCTAAATGCACTCAAAGTAATGGCACTTTTAGTAATGCTAAAGTATACACATTGTGCACCCCATATATACTTTTTAGCTGCCTTGAGGACGAATATTTTCAGAAAGTATAATTTACACTTGCAAATCTCCAATTCAAAATTAATTAACAGGCTTGCTGAGAATAGAACTGTAGCTCTGAAGTGGTTCATTTCCTTGCTTCAAGGAAGAATGCAGAGAGTGCAAGTAGATGCCAGTCATTCTGGTTGGCAGCCTATTTTAAGGGTGATCCCACATGGATTATCCTTTTCCACAATATTATTTAACATGTTTTTACAACCTTTGGGCATGCTATTGGCTTCTTTACAATTAATCTATTACATTTATGCAGATGATATGCAATTCTATCTTTCATGTGATGCTAATGGTGTATTCCTATTGGCTTATTTTTTCCACTGTTTTGGGAAATTAAAAAGTTGGTTTGAAGAAAATGAGTTAGTATGCAATTATAAGAAAACCAAAATATTGTGGTTAGCTTCACAAGAATTTCCATATATACTTCATATATCTATGCTGGGTAATGATGCAGAATATGTACTGTCTGGAACACGTAATTCAGGGTTTATGTTAGACATGAAACCGCAAATGAAGTCTCAAATTAAAAAAGTTGCCAGATCTCCATTCTTTAAACTCATATTATTAAGGCCTTTGTGCCTTATACATTTAATTTATGATCTGTGCCTTGTGGTACAAACTGTGGTGTTGTCACACATTGATTTTTGCAATGCCTTATACAATGGTTTTCCTAAGTATATTATTTATTAGGGATGTGCAGAGCAAAATTTTATGTTCATATTTTTTATGTCCGAAAGGGGGTCCCACTTGCGGCCAATATGGACATAAAAAAAATCCAATGAGTTGGGTATATGTACATATGTGCAAAAAAAAAAATTAAACCCCCTCACCCTCCTTAATCCCCCCCCCAGACTTACCACAACTCCCTGGTGATCGAGCGAGGAGTGAGGACGTCATTTCTGCAATCCTTGGCGAGAAGCATGTGACGTCGGTGGCACGTCGAGTGACGCGGCGTCACGTGATTCCCGGCTCGTTCGCGCCGGACGGCTCGTTCGGCCCAAAAAGAACTTTTGGCCAGCTTGGGGGGGTCAATCCGAATGCACACCCCTATTATTTATGTGTTGCAAGTGATCTAAAATGCAGCTGTTAGGACAGTATTTTGTTTACAGGGAAATGTTGGTATCAATCCTTATTTGAAAGATTTGCACTGACTCCCAGTGGCACAAAGGATACAATTCAAATTGCTAACATTAATTCATATGGCTATGTATGTAGATACATGTTATTTGAAAAATATTAACCACTAGGGATGTGAATCGTTTTTGAACGATTAAAATTATCGTCAGATAATTTTAAAATCGTCCAAAATCGTTAGAGTGCACAATACAATACAAATGCCCCCGATTTATCGTCAGGGGCATTTGTATTGTATCGTTAAATAGGGCGTGGGAAAACCGGCACACCAAAAAAACCCTAAAACCCACCCTGAACCTTTAAAACAAATCCCCCACCCTCCCGAACCCCCCCAAAATGTTTTAAATTACCTGGGGTCCAGTGGGGGGGTCCCGACGCGATCTCCAGCTCTCTGGCCACGGCTGCATTGAGAAATGGCGTCGGTGGCCCTTTGCCCTTATCATGTGACAGGGCAAAGGTAGCGCTGGTGCCATTTTGGTTCCTGGCTCCCGACGTCACGCGTGCAGGAGATTGCCCCCGGACCCTCACTGGAACCCCAGGGACTTTTGGCCAGCTTGGGGGGCCTCCTGACCCCCATAAGACTTGCCAAAAGTCCAGCGGGGGTCCGGGAGCGACCTCCTGCACGCGTGACGTTGGGAGCCAGGAACCAAAATGGCGCCGGCGCTACCTTTGCCCTGTCACATGATAAGGGCAAAGGGCCACCGGCGCCTTTTCTCTTAATGCAGTCGTGACCAGAGAGAGGGAGATCGTGCCGGGACCCCCCCACTGGGCCCCAGGTAATTTAAAACATTTGGGGGGGGGGGGGTTCGGGAGGGTGGGGAATTTGTTTTAAAGGTTCGGGGTTGGTTTTAAGGTTTTTTTGGTGTGCCGGTTTTCCCGCCCTCCTCCGATTTACGATTTTTAACGATTTTTAAAAAAGAAAAACCACGACGATCAGATTTCCCTCCCCCTCCAGCCAAAATCGATTGTTAAGACGATCGATCACACGATTCACACCCCCATTAATTACATCATTTATTGCTGTTGTGGTTTTGCCTGCTGCACAGCCTCCCTTCCACAAGGGGTCTTCAATGAGCCCCACTTCCAGCTGAGGAAATCACCACTTTCCTGATCACCAGATGCCTCAGCCCCAGCCCTACTTAACCCTGCCAGTACAGTCCCTCAGTGCCTCTTAATTGAGTCACCTTGGCTTTCTGACTTGACCAACCTCACCTTGTTACTCTGACTTGTCCTGTGTCCTACTCAGGCCTCTTATCTTGCGTTGCAGCCTACTCAGGCCTTGCCTAGTGGCCTACCCAGCATTCCTGCCTTGCTATCTGGACTCTCTTGGCCTCTTGCCTTGCTTTGGACTCTTTAAGGCCTTCTGGTATTGATCTGTTGCTTCTTAGGCCTACGTGCCATACTCAGTGCCTTCTTGGGCTTTCCTGTCTTACTGTTATGAATCAAGGTGTTTGAATTCTCAGGGACAATAGTGATGGTATCTCCTATGGGGAGATGCCCCGTAGGGAACAGTAGCACTGGGCTAGACTCAGATGCACAAACACAGCGAATATATCTTTTATTATACAGCTTGTCTGGTTCACCAGAGGTGGCAGTAGAGAGTGGATTAGATAACAACAGTCTGTGATCCTTGGCGTGGGAGACCTGTCCCATAATGGTGGTGTAAGGTCCCGATGCAGATGTCCAGTAAGGCACTATAGGAGAGACAGACTGGCAGATGTTATAACACACTCCCTTGTAGCTGAGTAGATAGAGTTCCCAGTGAGCAGTAGAGAGAGGATATATATCAACAGTCTGTGATCCTCGGCAGAGGAGACCCGTTCCACAATGGTGGTGTAGGGCCCGATGCAGATGGACAGCGAGGAGCTATAGATGGATAGACTGGGAGAAGTAGTACTCACTCTCTGTAGCTGATAGGTAGTGTTCCAGCAGGTTGAAGAATTGGTAGCAGGAACCAGGATAGACACACAGGCCCTTGAGGAGCTAGTACCTGTAATTAGGATAGGCACCTGGAAATAAGCAAAGGGCCCCCGAGGCGTGGGTACCCAGGTTAGTAGAACCTTGAAGGGTAAAAGTAGCTTCCAGCAGACATAGAAGCGGCAGAGCAGCTTCAGACTGGAGCGAATCCAATCTGTTGCTAACTCAGTGAGAGTCAGCAAATGTGCAACCTTTTGAGGAAGGAAGCAGTGACGTCACTCGAGGGGGACGCCCCCAAGGTTTGCGCAAACACTGCTACAAGACGTGAGGTGTGCACGCACATCTGCCCTAGGAGGCCTCAGGTCAATATGGTGGGACGCCGTGCCAGAGCCGCTCTGGGGAAGTTGGAGGTGTGGCAAGGAGACGCTATGGATGCCATTCTCCCGAGGCTGGTGGAGAAGGCTGAAATAGAGGTGAGGCATGACGGACAAAGCTGTCTGAGACCGACGGACGCAACTTACCTTACAGCTTTCAGGCCTAGTAGGTTCCTGCCTTGTACCTTTTTGAGCTTTCCTGTTTACTGTTGCCTGTTCTGTCTAATCCAATCTTTGTCCAGTCCTTGTATTACGGGGAATATAACAATAAAAGAAGGTACTTCTAACTTTATATTTAAAAATTTGGATTTATTCTGATTATGAACATTTAGAAAAATTATCATTGTTTTGGACATCAGATAATATATTGTTAAACAAACTTAATAATAGTTGACAAGAAGTAAACATCTTATTAATTACAGTTTACATAATATATACTGTATAAAGTAGCTTCTCTCATAAAATTGTCTAGGGATCTTTAATGGTAAAATAGTTGTAATGTGCTACAGTTCTAAATTCCTGTCTTTTATCTCTGCATTGCCATTTACTCCAAATCATCCTTATGGACTAAATTTGGTTAGTGGAGAGACAGAATGCAGAGATGTCTTCTTCCTCTTTTTATCTTCTCTTTATCTTCGATGAAGCAATATTAATACTGCCTTTTATAATTTCTCACTGCCTTGAAAATGCAGTTGAGAACAAGTGTCTCTTTCTGATCAGATATATGATTCATTTATTTCTCTCATAAAAGGACATCATGGACATTGTCCTATATGAATAGACAAGCTCTATGTTGCTGCTAGCCATACACACTCTTGGCTATTTTGTAACACATAACAACAGATGTCCATCTGCAGTATTTTTAAACAAGTCAATGTCTGCATTTTTTATGGAAAACAGCATATTGTATGCTATTCAGATCCTCAGTAGCTCTTGTCAGCTTCCAGCATATCAGTGTCTATTGTAGCGTATTTAAAGAAATACAGAAACTTCAATAAGTCTTCAGTCATTTTTGTTATTAAACAGTCATTTTCAATATTTGAATGTCAATGCAATAAACACAAGAATTAATTACTCTTTCTTTGATCTACATTTGTTCTGGCTTGCACTGTCCAGTCCCTTTTCTGTTTCCAAGCTCTTGCCTTAAACCTTTTGCCTCAGGCCTTGCCCTTGTCCTCCAGCCCCAGTCTGTGCTCTGTATCCAGCCCCTAGTCTGTATTTGAGCCCAGCTCCCAGTCAGTAGCTGGTTCCAGCTCTCAGCCAGTACTTGGTTCAGGCTCCTATTCTGTGTTTGCCTTCAGCTTCCAGCCTGTTTCTTCCCTCAGCTTCCAGCCTGTGACTGACCTCAGCTTCCAGCCTTGTGTGACCAATGTTCCTGGCCTGTACTCCATACCAGCACCATGATGTTTTAATAAGGCAAGTCCTACCTGCTCCCAGAACCCAAGGTCTCAAACTGCGGGTGAGGGGGCTGGATAGGAAGAAGACCAGCTACATTCCATCCTGCAGTACTGTCTTGCTTCTGCAGGGGTACTTGCTGCCCTCTAACACCCTATGCTTGGACACCAGTATCTATACATGTCTTCCCCTTTTCTTTAAGATATCAAGCAATCCATCTACTTTGCACCTCATCTACCTCACTACTTATCTCTCTTCTTAAAATTAAAACACCTAAAATGGTTATAAATTATGACAACTGTTAATGTAACACAAGTTGTGATTATAATCCACCTTGAGGCCAAATTAGGAAAAGGTGGAATATCAAATATTTATAAATAAATAATTGGGTATTTTATACTGCATGGCACACAAATGAAATATACTCCATGTATTAATAATTTCTTGATTCTGGCAGCTATTTATTAGTTTTATTTAAAAAAAAATACTTTATTTAATATGTATTTGAAAGAAAGATATACTACTAAATTTCCATTTATGTCTAAAGACCTACCCCTAGTGCTTTGCACATCCTACAGAAATAGATCTGACAATTCAGAAGAAAAGTGTACTGGATGCAAAATTATTTTTTAAATAGTGTCATAAAGGGACAAGGGGCCTTCTTCTTTGATAGATTCATCATTGTAGAATTATCCCTTGGTTGAAATTATTCAAAATACAAAGATATGGATTATAAACTGTACTCTTCTGGGAACAATATGAATGCATTCTTACAGCAGAGATAATATTACCCCAAACATAGCAGTCTATAAATTGCAACCAACTTTGCAAACTATTATGTGACTTGGGAAACATGAATCCATACTGCATGAACAAGTTATCTGCCGTTTATGCTCTTTGCTGCCATATAAGTAAGAAATATGGAGAAAAGTAAATTGGTTCAGGATGACTTAATCAAATAGGAATGACCAGATATCCAAAAGGACTGCAACATAGTTAAAACTGTCATCTAAGAAATATTATGGTTTTGCATTTTCATTTTCTATTTTAAAGTTACAGAAAGAGAACAAATGACATTTTTATCTAATAATGTTCTTAGAACTCTAATTTGATTATCAAAAGAAAAAGTATCTATCTAAGTGACCAGCAGTGATCATCACTACTGACAAATATTTCTAAAAGCTAGATTTGGATAACAGATAATCTGTTTATATTTCTCTGTAGTTTAATCTATCCTTATTTGATTTATGGTCTGAATTTTTAGATTCACTTTAACTCAGATTGGAAACCAAGTTCCTGGAGAAGTCAATAAACTGTTATTAACCAAGTAGACTTACGAAATAGCTACTACTTATCACTGCACTATAGCAGCATGGTATTTATTTACTGTTTGGGATCTTGCCAGGTACTTATGACTTGGATTGGTCACTGTTGGTAACAGGATTCTGGGCTTGATGGACTCTCAGTCTGACTCAGTATAGCAAATTCTTATGTTCTTAGGCATTTTCTAGTTACAGTCAAACTTGCCTGAATCTGGTTCATCTCAGTAACATAATAAAGAAAAACAATATATGTATGTGTTTGTGTGTGCATACGTGCATCTGTATGTACATGTAAGACAGCTTGGAATTTTAATATGACCTTGTTCAGTTTGATCTAGTTCTTAGAAGAGATGATTTTTTTGTTATTTAATTCACTTGTTCCCCTAACCTATAATATTTGGCAGCAATTATATCAGATACACATTAAACGAGGGTCCAAATCAGAGTTAATCTTGTTCTAGTATGACAAGCAATGTGGAAAAGCAGGATTGGTTTCAAATTTGGTGAGCCAAGTCAATTCTCGTCTAATTTGACAAAAACAACATGATTTAGAATAATCTTTAGCACACAATATTCAAACTCTGACAGGTCCTTTTACCCATCAGTCTAATCTAAAGCTAATTAAAATTAAATCTCAGTTACCTCTACCATCCTTAAATGCCCCAAATTAGTGATGGTGATTCAAGTTTGGGGACACATTTTTCACTAGCAAAAATTGCACAAACTGAATTAACTGCATATGTTTTTTAAGTAGAACAGTGAGGTCTGTCTTTATGTAGACTATTATATTAAATGCAACCTGAAAAAAATTAAGGGGCTGAGTCATTAAAGGTCACTAATACTTAGCACATGCTAAATTGTGACTTTGGACATGATTTACCAAGCTTTTTTTTCTCTCCCATAGATATGAGATTGGAAAAAGACTTAATAAATCAGGTCACAAGTTGTTGTAGCATCCTCCATCTTGATATTAGTGTGTTTACCTGTATATGGTATCTCTCCATCTAGAACACCTCTGCACTGTTTTTTTACTTTGCAGGTAGTACAGGAGTAGAAACAAACAACTCCAGTTTAATCTGTATTGTGTATAAAGTAATGGCAACAATTACTTATTGCAATAATTTCCTTATTAGTCTTACAATTTTTTCTGCTTTGGAATATTATAACATTCTCAATGCACCAAATTAGCTGGAAGTCCAAAGGTTAGCAGATATATAGGATTGTTCTTCTACTTCCTAGGTACTAATCCAAGGGCCAGATTCACTAAGGCATTTCTCCCATTCTGTGTCTATGGGAAAATACCTTGATAAATCACTCTCAAAGTTTCTTCTACTGACAATCTCATCATCATTTTTTTTTCCTTTCCTTTTGCTACCAATCTCTCATCTTCTGTCTTTGGGTTCCTCCTCATTTAGAAAGTGAGAATGGAGGAGAAAAAAAAAGGAGGAAAATGGAAGCTAGAAGCCTGACATTCTGTGCCATTTGCCTGGCTAGGTTCATACTTAACTGGGCAAATGGCAGGATTTAAAAATCCTGCTAAATTGACTGGCCCTGAGATAGCCAGATAAAAAGTTAACTGGTGTTTTTAAGGGTAAGGTGAGTGAATTCTGGGATGGAGACACTTATCCAGTTAAGGGGGTTATTTCCAACTCACGCTATGGCATTTTCACATGCAAAAAACACCTTTATACATGGTATGATGCTAATTTGGAAAATTGGGAGGGATTTCTGTCAACGTGGGCTGCCTTTCCAAAGCCATGTCACACTTTTAGCTACCCTTTTTCATTGGTGTTAAGCTGTGGGATATGGCTAGATTGCAATCTTTTCACAAATAGCATAAGAGAGAGAGACTAATTATAAGGCCCTTCTCATACTTAAATATTTATACCTCTATAGGAGGCCCACCTAGTAACTCGAGGTGAGGTTTAGGTAGTAGTGTAGGGGTTAGGGGCCACTTTGACATGCAGAGTGAGACATACAAACAGAACAATATGCTCTTGTGAAGATTTGATGACCTTCAGAGTAAGGAAACTCACACAAAGATGAGATTTGTACAATGTTCTCTCAACCTAGCTGAGTCAATCAAGCTAGGTTGGCCCCTAACCCTCTACACTACTCCTAAACCTCACCTTGAGTTAATAGGTCGGCCTCCCATAGAGATATAAATACCTATCTAGGGTGAGGGCATTATGGCTAGTCTCTCTCTCTCTCTCTCTCACTCTCTCTCTCTCTCTCATATTGTGGTATTACTGTAAAGTACAAAAATGTTATCACACTCTGTGGTAATACCTGCATTAAGATAGTGCACATTGCAATAAATAGGCTATTACCATAAAACATGCCCCTCTTCCTAGCACATGTGATAGTATGATGAATCTTGCCCTAAGTTAGCTAGACAAACACATGTTATCAGGCTGTTAGCCAGATAAACTTATCTACTAACTTTTAGTCATGTATTTTCAGTGATGTTGGCATGCCACTGAAAATCCAGTACAAGTTAGCTGGATACATTTACCCAGCTAACTTATTCCCACACTATGTTACTGAATATAGACCTCTAAGCTTTTTTTATCTTTCTTTTCTCAAGACTATTCCTGCTTCTCCAATCTTAACTTCAAGCAGGCTTTTTTAAACACAACTACAACAGTTTTCTGGTAAGATACTAATTATTACAGATACTGATCATGCTAATTAGCTAATTCATAATATGAAGCTAATTAGCACAGAGAACGTTAGAATATAAAGATAGAATTTATAATCTAAAGCTAATTAAAAAAGTGAACAGGGTCTTTTACTAAGGCATGTTCAATAATTCACAGAATTTATTCCTGATGGGGGTCAATGCAGAATTGGGGAAATTGCTTTTGTTTACTGAAAGTTTAGCCTTCAGCATTCAGTTTCTTATTCAGAATTATTTATTTCATGATGTTAATTCTGTTCACCATATCACTCTATCAGGGTTATAGAAATAAATTACCAGAGTCAGCAGAGGCATAATATGTATGAAATATCATGAGTGAATGCATTAGCAAGCATGATTTTAAAACTTAACAAGCATATATATATAAATAGGAAAAAGGTCATGCAAATTAGGAGTTCTGAATTTTCATAACAATACTACCTCAATGATTAAAGAGTGTGCTACTAGCAGTAAAATTATATTACCTTCATCTGACCAGGCATTAAAAGATTCATATCTGCTATTATAAAAGTGGTCAGCTTGCAGGAAACAGTTTGAGGAAAACATATGGGAGTTTCAGATGCTGCAGCAAGAAATTACTTGGGAAGAAGAATGGAGGGAAGGCTTCAGGAGAGAGGGAGAGAGAGGGAGAAATGGAATAAAGAAAGAGAAGATAAGGACAGCAATGGAGAGATCAAAAGAGAGAGAAAGAGAGAGAGGGTGCTGTAGAAAGCAAGAAGGTTAAAATGTCCCTAAATTTTTAGACTCAGGACAACATGCTGAGTCTTCCGGTGGGAGATGTAATCCGAAGGTACTGCTTGAATTCAGAGGCCATAATTTATTTATTTATTATTTAGATTTATGACCTACCTCTTTGAAAAAGAAATATATCTAGGCTGGGGTACAACAAGTGATTGGAAACATATATGAGAGGATATCCTCAAAATTGAACTCATAAATACAAATACAAACCCACTAAAAAGTAATAAATTAACCAAAAGGAGTGAAAAATGTTGCTTCATCTCAAGAATTTGGTGGTCATTCATTATAATTATTACTAGCATAAAAAAACACTCCAGGACTTTTAAAGTGTAATTTGCACAAAAAAACAAAAAGCATTCAATTAAAAACAACCAAAAGTAAATTAATAATTCTTCTCAAACCAAGCAATTTGAGAAATCTCAGAAAAACAAAATATCAAAACAACTGTTTGTACCATAAAGACATTTTTCTTTCATGTAAATGATGCTTCAAATTGTCATTTGTGTTTCTCATAGGTGATTCCCAAAATACCCTGCAAAGGACCTTTGTTTTGCTCAACTAAAGATTGGTGGAATTTAAGATATATGAAATGGCACTTATCTTTTACAATCAAAAGTGAGGTGTGTTGCATAATAAATTTCTGATTTGCCACAAACATCAATCAAGTAGCAAACATATTCAAAATAATTTTAATATAAACTTAAGAAGGAGTTCATATTCTGGTTGTTGTGCTCGTGGGTGGACCCTTGTCCTGGGACAAGAATGGAATGTCTCCTGAAAGAGAACAGGAGGTAACTGGCCCCAGGGGGCAGAGCACTGAAGGAGACAGAGGCTAGGTAGAGCTTCACCACTGGAAGCCCAAGATCCCCCGGGAGGATCCCATAGGGACCCGGGCCGCTTAGACTTAGGTGGGCCTCGCAGGGTCTCCTGGGAGAATGGAAGTCCAGCGTGCCCACAGACACAGAAGGAGCGCGGTCAGGTTCAAGCTGGAGCAGGGAGAACCAGAACAGAGTTGGTGATGACAAGGCGAGGAACAGAGCCAGAATCTGGAGCTGAGGTCAGGCAGGCAAAAGGTCAATGTCCAAAGGTAAGTCCGAGGAGTGGTCACCAAAGCAAGGGTCATATACCGGAGGTCAGATGTAGTCAGGGGCAAGCAGAGATCTAGAGGCAGGCGGAAGACAGGTGAGCAGGTCAGGAACAGGCTGAGGTCTTTGAGGCATGTGGCAGACAGACAGAGTCAGGAACTAGCTGAGATCGTAGACAGGTGGCAGGCAGGCAGATCAGGAACAGGCCGAGGTCAGTACCAGTAAGACAGTCTGAGGGTACTACCTGGGAAAGCAGATAGACGAACACAGGAACAGGCTGGATTCAGGAACAAGGATGCAGGAACATGTCAGGAACCGATCTGGAACAGAAGGATCCTGGAACAAGACTAGGAACAAACAGGAACAAACGCGGAGACAATCTAGAATACAGGCAGACCTGATTGCCAAGGCAAGGAAGTGAAGTCAGGAACTTCCTTATATTGTTAATCAATCAGGGCATGCCGCGGAACCCAGACCCACCCTCGGCCCTTCAAGAGTCGGGGCAGGCCGCTCACGCAAGTGCGCGCATATGAGCATGGCTAGCATGGAGGAAGACGCCGAACCTCGGCGTGAGGCCTTGTATGCTGTGGAAGGCCCAGCGACCGCAGCCACAGGACGCCGGGGCCTAGCTGGGCTAACAACTACCGTGAGGGAGGTCGTCCCGGGAACCGCTGAGGAACTATGCAGGTAAGCAGTCTCGTGCGCAGGACGGCTGCGGGCGTGGCGTGTAACACAGGTGTAGAGGCAGTGACGTGTTTGTGGCAGTGAGGACCCTTTGTCGCAATGGAGATGACTCCGCCCATGGGGAGGGGCCCCATGGGAAACCACTGCAATAGGCTGAACTCTGATAGCAGACACATTATGGATAGAGGCTTTATTGTACTGCTGTAGATAGATGGTGAAAGCAGGAAGATAAGGCACTGATCCACGAAGTGTCAGTACGTTCAACAGGCTCAGAAGTGTAGTCTCACCCAGTTGTTCATGATAGGCGGGAGCCCGCAGTGCGGGTAACGCCGTGGCTGGTGGGTGGAGTTGGAGCACAGGATCGTAGAGGTACTCACAGAAATGAATGCATCTTCATGATGATGGAATGGTGGGACCGAAGGTCCGTGGTGCAGGATATAATGGGTGGCAGGCCCTCGAGGAGCGAGCACCTTTAGTCCGATATCCTGAAATGTAGAAAGAGAGAAAGACCCCCGAGGAGAGGTTGTCTTAGTTAGAGAGGACCCCGAAGGGTAGTTGGTAGCGAGAGACCCCCGAGGAGCAGGTGTCTAGAGCTTCTACAGAAGCGAGGCCCTTGGAGTGGTAGCGGCATCTAAGCATGCAGCTTAGAGCGGTCAGAGTAGCTAAACCAAAGTCCTTGCTAACTCAAGGTGGTAACGGAAGTGGAGGCTTGTTATACACGGAGGAACGCCCCCTAGGTTCCCGCCATGACGTGTATTTGAGCATAAGAGATCTGCGTGCTCACGCCCTAGGAAGCCATGGGAGTGAGCATGGCAGACTGGGATGCCCATGCTAGTTTGGAAACGCCGAGACCCTCGGCTCTCGTCACCGGAGACAGCCATCTTGCCCAAGTAGAGTGAAAGAGGAGAAAAAGAGGTAAGGCAGAGTGGTCGTAGCCGTCTGCGACTGATGGACGCAACAGTACCCCCCTTTAAAGGGCACCCTCCAAGACCTTTTCCATGTGGTCTGGGCTTGCGTGGGTGTGCCAGGTGGAATTGACATACCATCTCTTTGTCTTTAATATTGGCCAGTGGTTGCCAGGAGTTTTCCTCTGGGCCGTAGTTCTCCCATGAGATGAGATACTCCCATGTCTTGCCTCTTTTATGAGGATGTCATCTACGGCATATTCAATGTCATCTTCTGTATCCAGGCTGGTAGGCTCTGGGTCTTTCCTGGAGAACTTGAAGAGTATCACTGGCTTTAGTAAAGATACATGAAATGCATGTGTATCTTCATTGATGGAGGAAGTTTTAGACTGTATGTTAGATTTCCTAATCGTCGAAGGATGGCGAAGGGTGCCACAAAGTGAGGTGCAAATCTTGCAGAAGGAAGCTTAAGTCGAAAGTACTTGGTGCTTTATCAAACCTTGTCTCCAGTCTGAAACTGGGGTGCCTTTTGATGATGAGCATCATAGGTTCTCTTTGCCTTTTGTCCTTCTCTGAGGAAAATCTCCTTCATCTGTCTCTAAAGTTGAGATAATTCTGCTGCGGTAGCCTGGGCAGCAGGAGAGGCTACTGACAATGATATTGGCAGCAGAGGTAATGGTTGTCTCCCGTAGATGAGCTGGAAAGGGGAAGACCCCGTTGAAGAAGCAGGATGTGAATTGATGGCAAATTCTGCCCAAGGCAGTAATTCAGCCCAGTCATTCTGTCTAGAGTTGACATAAGATCGCAGAAATTGTTTCAGCGTTCTATTCATCCTCTCAGTCTGACCGTTAGACTGAGGATGGTAGGCAGAGGTAAAGTCCAAGGCGATGTCAAATCTTTTGCATAATGCTCTCCAAAACTTTGCAGTAAATTGCACTCCCCTGTCGGATAGGATATGTTTAGGCATCCCATGAAGATGGAAGATGTGTTTAATGAAGAGTTTTGCTAGCTCAGTAGCAGAGGGTAATCCTGGTAATGTTACAAAGTGTGTACACACAAGAATTGCAAGAATACATTTTTTCTGGTCAAAGTTCAAAGATATCTTGCACTTCTTGCACTTCTTGTATGTACACTATACGTTTGAGTGCAACTAGAGCTCCAGTGTGATAATGTTACAAAGTGTGCCATTTTAGAGAAACTGTCAACCGAAACCCATGTGGTGTTATTGCCATTGGATGATGGCAGATCCATTACTAAATCAGTAGCGATATGGGTCCATGGTTTATCCGGTGATGGTAGAGGCTGTAGTAGGCCCCAAGGATGCCCAGGTGGTGACTTCTGCTTGGCACAGACAGCGCAGGAACCCACGTATGCTTATACGTCCTTCTTCATGGTTGGCCACCAATAGTATCTTTGCAACATAGCTAGGGTTCGACTCTGTCCTGGATGACCTGCCAGATGGGAATGTGTGCCCACTTCAACAGTTTCTTTCTTAAACTTCTGACCACTGTCTTCCCAGCAGGTACCATGTGGATGGCTGCGAGGGTTCATCTGGCACATCCTGTGGTGAGAAGGATCGTGATAAGGCATCGGCCTGAGTGTTTTTCTCTCCCGGACGGTACTTAAGAAGGAAGTCGAATCTATTGAAAAACAGAGACCATCTTGCTTGACGGTGGTTGAGTCATTGAGCATGTTGAAGGTACTCTAGATTCTTGTGATCAGTGTATACTACTATGTGGTGTTGTGCACCTTCTAGCAAAGGACTCCACTCTTCAAAAGCCAGCTTGATTGCGAGAAGCTCCTTGTCTCCTATCCCATAATTTCTCTCAGCAGGCGAGAATCACCTAGAAAAGAAGGAACAAGGATGGAACACATTGGATTCACTGTACTAACTTAGAACCGCCCCCACACCAACGTCGGATGCGTCAACCTCCATGATGAAAGGACAGTGTGGGTCAGGGTGGCGGAGACACGGCTTCTTTTGAAAAGCCTCTTTGAGCGTCAGGAAGGCTGAGATGGCTTCTGGAGACCAATTAGCAGGGTTGGCTCCCTTTTTGGTCATAGCAGTTAGAGAGATTGTCAATGATGAGTAGTTTTTAATAAAGGATCGGTAGTAATTGGTGAATCCCAAGAAGCATCACAATACCTTCAGGCCTGTGGGTTGAGGCCTGTCCTGGATACTGTCAAGTTTCTGGGGTCCATTTGAAACCATTCTTAGAAACAGTGTAGCCCAGGAAGTGTACAGCTTCTTTGTGAAATTCACACTTCTCAAGCTTCACGTAAAGGTGGTACTCATGCAGGCATCTTAGGACTTTCTTAACATCCTCCTGATGACTTTGCAGATCTTGAGAAAAGATTAGTATATCATCGAGATATACTACTACGCATTGATACAGTAAGTCCTGTAAGATGTCATTCATCATATTTTGAAAGACTGCAGGTATGATATTTAAAACCGAAGGGCATGACGAGGTAATCAAAGTGTCTATCATGGGTGTTAAAACCAGTCTTCCATTTGTCTTCTTCTCAAATATGCACCAAGTTTGTAAGCTCTTTTAGGTCTAATTTGGAGAATATTTTGGCTCCTTGGAGCCTAATCAAACAGTTCTAATATTAAGGGCAGTGGGTACCTGTCCTTGATAGTAATCTCATTCAGACCCCTGTAGTTGATACAGGGACGTAAGGTGCCATCCTTTTTCCCTACGAAAAAGAAGCCTGCACCAGCAGGTGACTTGGAAGGTCTGATAAATCCTTTTTTTAGATTTTCTTGTATGTAGGTAGACATAGCTTTAGTCTCAGCTACTGAAAGAGGGCAAATTCTTCCTTTGGGAGGTTCTGAATTTGGCTTCAGATTTATGGCACAGTCCAAACTCTCTGTGTGGTGGAAGAACATCAGCTGCTTGCTTTGAGAAAACATCCTGGAAGAAAGCGTATTGTGGAGGTAAGCCAGGTAATGATGGGGTAGTGGGCATGCAGATGAGCGGTGAAATTTCGGCAAGACACCAATGATGACAGTCTGGTCCCCACCGGGACAGTTCCAAGGTAGCCCAATTAAATTGTGGTATATGGGCTTGAAGCCCCAATACCACCGGATGCATGGCTTTTTCCAATACTAAAAAAGAAATAGATTCTGAGTGTAGATCTTCAATGCGCAGGCCGATGGCCTGGGTGGTCAATGAAACTTCTCCAGGAAGTGGTTCTCCATGGATAGATGATAATAGCAAAGGCTTAGCTATTGGTGTGGTAGGAATCCGTAGATGTTCAACCAAGTGCTTCAGAATAAAATTACCTCCAGCACTGGAGTCAATGAGAGCGAGAGTCTGAAATTTGAGACCTCCGCAAAGCAGAGATACTGGTAATGATAATGGAGGAGTAGGAGAGGTGAGGCCCAGAAGAAGTCCTCTTGCAGATCCCAGACCCATCAGTTTCCCGGACAAATGGGACAGGTTTGGACTGCGTGACCCGATTGGCCACAGTAATCCCATGCACTTGCGATAACTTCTCTCCTTAGAGGTCAAATAGCTTCGGCCTAATTGCATAGGTTTTTTCCTCCTCTAGGGGTGCAGTCAGTAAGCTGGAAGTAATAGGCACAGGTTTAGGATGGTTAGCCCCCATTGTAGACTTTTCATGGACTCTAAGCCTCCTGTGTACGATTGCGGATACTGCGGTCAATTCTCCCTGCTAGTTCCATCAGGGACTCAAGGGTATCAGGCAAATTACGAGCCACTAATTCATCTTTTACGCGAGAGTTGAGACCCTCCATGAATATGGCATGTAAGCATCCAGTGTCCCAATGGTAGTTTGGATGCTAGAGTCTAAAATTCAATAATAAAGTCTGTAAGTGGCTTGTTACCTTGCTGAAGGTTGAGCAAGGCACATCCAGCGATGGTCTGGTGAGCTGGGTCATCAAACACAGACTTAAAAAGTTTTAGAAATCCTGGTAGGTCATTCAGAATAGGATCTTCACATTCCTATACTGGTGTAGCCCAGACCAGGGCTCGTCCTTCTAGAAACGACAGGATGTAGGTGGTCTTTGGCTTCACTGGGAAAGAGGGTAGGCTGTAATGAAAAATGTATGCTGCACTGATTAACAAACCCTCTGCACATCTTGGCTTCAGTCTTAAAGTGGGTAGGTGTGGATAAAGGTACAGTGGTCTTAAGGGTTACCACTGGAGACAGCAATTCCTTTACAGGAGGAGCTGAAGAGTTCAGTTGAGCGTGTAGTTGAAGGCAGTAGCTAGGCTCTCCAAAGCCTTTTGTTGTTCCGTGATCCGCTGGGCTAGGCCAGGGATGGCCTGCAAGGCTGCGACCTGAGCCGAGTCCATGGAGTTAGCAATCTGTTGTGTTTGTGGCATTGTGGAACCTTGGTCGCAATGGAGATGACGCCGCCCACAGGGAGGGGCCCCGTGGGGAACCACTGCGATGGGCTGAACTCAGATAGCAGACACAGTATGGCTAGAGGCTTTACTGTACTGCTGTAGATAGATGGTGAAAGCAGGAAGATAAGTCACTGATCCACAAAGTGCCAGTATGTTCAACAGGCTCAGAAGTGTAGTCTCACCCAGATGTTCATGATAGGCGGGGAGCTCGCAGTGTGGGTAACACCGTGACTGGTGGGTGGAGTTGGAGCACCGGATCGTAGAGGTACTCACAGGAATGAAAGTGACTTCCTGATGGTGGAATGGTGGGACCGAAGGTCCGTGGTGCAGGATATAATGGGTGGTAGGCCTTCGAGGAGCGAGTACCCGATAGTCCAATATCCTGAAATATAGAAGAGAGAAAGACCCCCAAGGAGCAGTTGTCTTAGTTAGAGAGGACCCCGAAGGGTAGTTGGAAGCAGAGACCCCCCGAGGAGCAGGTGTCTAGAGCTTCTACAGGAACAAGGCCCTTGGAGTGGTAGAGGCATCTAAGCATGCAGCTTAGAGTGATCAGAATAGCTAAACCGAAGTCCTTGCTAACTCAAGGTGGTAGCGGAAGTGGAGGCTTGTTATACCCGGAGGTACTGATGTCATGCGGTGGGGCCGCCCTTGCGGTTCCCGCCGTGACCTATATTTGAGCGTAAGAGTTGTGCGCGCTCGCGCCCTAGGAGGCCACGGGAGTGAGCATGGCAGACTGGGACGCCCATGCTAGTTTGGAAACACTGAGACCCTCGGCACTCGGCACCAGAGGCAGCCATCTTGCCCATGGAGAGTGAAAGAGGAGAAAAAGAGGTAAGGCAGAGCGTTGCAGCCATCTGCAACCGGCAGACGCAACAGGCAGCAAGCATGCAAACATGCAAAATAAGCTTAACAACTACAAATTGTATTCCATAATAGATCACCCAGCACGGGCCGTGTTTTACAAATAACTACTTCGGGAGGGACAGGGATGACCAGAGGTCGTTAACAAGAGAGTATCTTATAGCAAACTTGACCAGGAGAGATATACATGCTGTAGTTTCTTCTAAACACCAAAATGGTGCCATCTAATGAGGAGGAAGTGCCGGAAGTAATTTACTCGGCACATCCCCGGTCTACGCTGTCATTTGTAGATTAAAGAAGAAATAAGACCTCAGTCCATGCCTGACACTGAGCTGAGGACCAGGCATTAGGATCTAGCCTCCGGATCAGACTCCAGCATTGGGCCTGGGCCTGGGCCAATGACCAGGCATTGGGAACGATCTTCCAGTGTCAGGCCTTGGCCCAAGCTTTGGTGGAGGCTGAGGTCCAGTTTGTCTGAACCCAGCCTGCAGACCGGACTCAGTCCTTGAGACCCAGCCTCCGGGCTGAGCCAGGTGTCAGGAGCTAGTCGCCAGGTCAAGGATCTTGATCTGGCCTGGGTCCAAGATCAAGGCCCAGACATTGGGACTAGGCCATGGCATGGCGTTTGATTCAGAAAGTGGAGGGTGTAGGGAGTTGGGAATTTTCCCTGGCTTGGGTCATTACTCAGGTCTCAGCCAAACCCTGGTATCTGTCAGGGCATAGACTGAGATCCCAGTGAATTGGTTAGTATTTTTCATCCAATCAATGCAAAGTATGTGTCATCTTTTGATTGGAAATAATTTTTTCAAAAAGAAGCTGGATTTTTGAATAAAAGTTCCTCTCTTCCATGAAAATGCTGACAGAGTGTGTCAAGGAGGTTTTTTCCTAAATTTTGATCCTTGAAGTCATTATTTATTTAGTTAGTTAGTTAGTTTTTTATATTATTTTTGTACCATCATTCTGTGGCCAATCATAACGGATTGGGTAACCTGTTCCAAATAATGTTTTTGGGAGATTGGGTGATAATGCTGCTGTTACTTTCACCATTAGTGTTTAAGATATTTTTAAGATTAGTGTTTGCACAACATTTAAGTTTTGTTGTTTCAAAAAGCTAAGCTCAGCAATATTTTATTATATGTGTTTAAAAGCTTTTTTGTTGTGTTCTTTTGTTATTTCAACAGAAATATGGACATTGACTAAACATATGCTTAGCTTTAGCTTTACTAGACAAGTGGATGGATTACCCTCACGTAGCCTGTACATAAGAGCATAAATATGCCATACTGGGTCAGACCAAGGTCCTCAAGCCCATTATCCTGTTTCCAGCAGTGGCTAATTCAAGTCACAAGTCCTGGCCCAAACATTAAATAGATCTCAAGCTATTATTCCTTATTGATTAATTTCAGTTATGGATTTTTCCTCTTGGAACTTATCCAAAACCTTTTTAATGCCATTTACACTACTGTAGTAATCACATCCTCTGGCAATGAATTCCAGAGCTTGACTATGTGCTGTGTGAAAAATCATTTTTGTTTGATTTGATTTAAACGAGCTACTTGCTAACTTCATATGAGAGAAAAATAACCAATTTACATTTACCTGTTCAAGTCCTTTCTGATTCTGTAGAACCTCCTATCATATGCCCCCTCAGTTGTTTCTTCTGCAAACTGAATAGCCCTAACTTCTTTAGCCTTTCCCTCATAGGGAGCCGTTCCATGCCCCTTATCATTTTGGACACCCTTCCTCTGCACTTTCTCCAGTGCAACGCTATCTTTTTTGAGATGTGGTGACCAGAATTGCAAAAATATTCAAGGTGCGCTCTCACCATGGAGTGATACAGAGGCATTATAACATCACTGTTTTATTCAGCATTCCCTTCCTAATAATTCCTAACATTCTGTTACTTTTTTGACTACCACAGCACACTGAGCTGACAATTTCAATGTATTATCCACTATGACGCCTAGATTTCTTTCCTGGGTGGTAACTCCTAAGAGAGAACCTTACATGTATAACTACAGCAAGGGTTATTTTTCCCTATATGCATCTCCTTGCATTTGTCCACACCAATTTCATCTGCCATTTGCAAGCCAATCTTCCAGTCTCACAGGTCCTCCTGCAATTTATCACAAGCCACTTGATACTCAACTACTCTGCATAATTTTGTGTCATATGCAAATTTGATCACCTCACTTGCCATATCCCTTTCCATATCATTTATAAATATATTAAAAAGCATTGGTCCAAGTACAGATCCCTGAGACATTCCAAAGTTTACCTTTTTCCACTGTGAAAACAGACCATTTAATCCAATTCCTCGTTTCCTGTTTTTTAATCCGTTTTCAATCCACAAAAGAACATTATCTTCTATCCAATAACTTTTTAGATTCCTTAGAAGCCTCTCATGAGGGACTTTATCAAATGCCTTCTGAATTCTAAATGCACTAACATCTACCGGTTCACCTTTGTCAACATGTTTTTTCACCCCTTCAAAAAAATATAGCAGATTTGTGAGGCAAGACTTCCCTAGGATAAATCTATGCTGACTGTGTCCCATTAAACCATATCTATCTAAATGTTTTGTGATTTTATTCTTTATATCAGTTTTCATGATTTTTCCTGGCACTGAAGTCAGGCTCACCAGTCTATAGTTTCCCGGATCACTCTTGGAGCCCTTTTTAAATTTCCAGTCCTTTTAAACACCTTCCAGTCTTCAGGTACAATGGATGATTTTAATAATAGGTTACAAATTAATTGAAATAGGTCTGAAATTTCATTATTTATTTAGTTCTTTCAGAACCCTGGGGTGTGTACTATCCGGACCAGGTGATTTACTACTCTTCAGTTTGTCAATCTGGCCTACCATATCTTCCAGATTCACCGTGATTTAGGTCAGTTCATCTAAATCATAGGTGAATACTGACAGCATAGGAATTAATAATTGGGAGTATAAGAATTGAAGACTTTTGCCAAGTTAAGTAGACATTTCTTACATTTAAATGTATGCTTTACCTTCTTTTTCTTCCATTCAAAAATCCTTTATATATGAGAAAACAATTTCTATATATAATATGGATTTCTTGTGCTTTAAAATTATAGATTAGGTAGTTTATATTACTAGCTATAGGTCTAACATTTCTTATTGATGACCTTCTACTGTCTCATATTCAACAGATCAAAAACTGATTTCTGCCTCTCCTTCACTATTCTAAATAACTCACCTTTTTTCTCATTATCAATATTTTAACCATATTTAAGTATAAAATATTCTAGTTTCATATCTATTGGAGAGGAAAGGGGAACTAACAATGCACCAAAATATTAAGTAGAAAACTATTACAATACTCTAACTGTAAAAAGCAATGTACATAAAGTGTGATGAGATATGGTTAAATAGATCAAAATGTGCATCACATACACAAATAGCATGCAGGCCAGGAATCAATGATTTACCCTGTGCTGAAGTAGTCCATTTTTTCCATAATTTTATAATGGTAAGGTGTATGTACTTCTATAAAGGTGAGTATCCACAGAGGGAAAGACTGAAAGCAAAAACTTCCCTTGATGAAATATGAGCAACCTATGCCTGGAATAAGCTCCCAGTCCCAATATAAGCCAGTATTTTGGCAATGCCTGCCTCAGGGGAAGCAATTAAATGAACACAAAATACTTATCTACCGTGTGCAGAAAAAGGATGGTCATCATGTTTGCCTTCTTTGCTTGGTATGAATCCAGCTTAATCGGTGCCAATACACCTCAAGTAATTGTCTCTTGCCACAGGTAAATCCATAATCCATTTCTTCATCATTTCTCACTTATCCTCCTCTAAAACCTCCTGATTTCCAACTTCTAGGGCCTTATTCAATAGAGATTCTTTTTTTTTTTTTCCAATGGCACTGAATATAAAAATGGCCTCAGATTACATCAGGAATCATTTTTTCCAGCACATTTATCTCTGTAATATAAATATACATTCAGTATTCATGGCCTGTAGTTTTCTCCTATAGGTAATGAAGACTTTTTTCATTTCCTGTGGAAAGGAACTTTAAGTCACACAAGTTTTCATTGTAAGCATACAGGAGATTTATTAAAAAGTAGCAGTTCTAATTATTAAACTTTCTTTTAACTAATTTTTTTTTAGTAGATGTAAATGGTCCTTTATTTATAATTTCTATTACACCAAAGGAAAATAAAACAAACATGGAATATTTGTTAAAAATTTTGAAGCAGAGATAAATAAGATCTAGTAATGCACTGTAAGTTAATTTTCTAAATGTTGATTTAGTCCTAAAATAGAGGCATATGAACTTTACTATTCTTCAAACCTAGTGACCTATTAGGTTAGAATGAAAACTTCCAGCCCAAATCCATTAAACTATTCATCATTTACAGTCAGAGCATATAATAAAATTGGATTACATCACAAGGAAGGCAATTTTAAATGTAAGTTTCACAGATAAAATGTGCTTTACCCTCTTAAATTGGCTATCTGAAAATTGTTCACCCTCAATATGGTAAATATTCAAAGGATGTTGCCAGCTAAGCAAAGACTTAGCTACCTAAATAAAATAGTGATTTTCTTTTTTTTGGACTGCATGGCTAAGTAGCTTAATGTAGCAGATCACATTCTGGGCAGGTCTAGGGACAGAGTTAGTTCAGTGCTCCCAAAGGCAAAGAACCATAATAATAATACTCTACTTTATGGAGACAATCTCTCCTCCTGGTAACAGATAAGGATTAAAATGAAAAAGACCAAATCAATGATCCACCTGCCTTTTTCTCTCCTACTTAATATATAAATATTTTTAGAAAATCCTCTTTCAAATTCTGATCCTTCTTGCCTGCCCACACCCTCCCAGCACTCCAGAAAGCATTATATATATATTGGAGATGCAATCAGTCCTGTCCCCATTCCCATTATATTTCCTTCTTTGCCCCCTCCTGACCACTACCACCTGCAACCTTCTGAACCTCACAAACTCACCCTTAATGCTTGAAGTTGAGATGGCAGGAAAAACTGATCTTTCCTCTTGCTGGCTCAACATCTAAAGTTTATCTGTCAACATAAATAGTAAGGACATCAGTAGCAGTGCTGTAAGAGCAATACTGGATGCCAAACTGAGAAGAGGGAAGAATAAATCTTCTTGCCAGCTTGTCTAAGGGCGCTGCAGGGGAGTTTGTGGGTTTCAGAGGGATGCAAGAGGGGAGCACGGTGTGTGCGTGTGGGGAGGGAGAGAACATGAGAATAGAATAGTAGGTGAAGTTTTCATCTTTAGCTGTTTTGTTTTGTTTTTTTAATGTTATGGAGTGATGGGGTTATAGCTTTGGGATTGTAGCTCAGGATTGTTTAAGAACCACTGCTGGTGTGTCTTGTTGCTGTGAGGTGCTGAGAGCAGAACCCAATGCTGGTTTGGATCTGAGAATCAGGCAGTGATGACTTTTCCATGGTATACCTGATCAGGTCAGAAGGCACACTGGTGGGAAAACACCGTCACATGCAATGCTCACCTTGCTATTGTGGAGGTTTGCTGTGGTGTTTGAAAAGATGTTTTCATGGTGATCCTTCAGCTGAATAGCAGGAGCTTATCAGTAAACCTGGCCCTAGTGGTCATGGAAAGGGCTAGGCAAGATACAGCTTATTATTCAGACAACTGTTTTAAAATAGGTGGGCAGTTGTCTGAATAATAAGCTGTATCTTGCCTAGCCCTTTCCATGTCCACTAGGGCTAGGTTTACTGATAAGTAGAGATGTGAATCGCAACCGAATCGGTTCGGATTCCGGTTCCAATTCACATCGTGGGTTTTTTTTTTCGTCCGGCCGATCGCGGTTTTGTTCATTGGCTGCGCCCGAGCCAATAAACAAAAAACCTACCCCGACCCTTTAAACTAATCCCTTAGCTTCCCCCCACCCTCCCAACACCCCAAAAACATTTTACAGTACTTGGTGGTCCAGTGGGGGTCCCGGGAGTGATCTCCCGCTCTCGGCCATCGGCTGCCACTAATAAAATGGCGCCGAAGGCCTTGCCTTTACCATGTGACAGGGTATCCGTGCCATTGGCCGCCCCTGTCACATGGAGGGAGCAGTGGATGGCTGGCCACCATCTTTAAAAATGGCGCAGGCCATCCAGTGCTCCTACCATGTGACAGTGGCTGGCCAATGGCACGGATACCCTGTCACATGGTAAGGGGCAAAGGGCCATCGCGCCATTTTGATTAGTGGCAGCCGACAGCCCGGGAAGCGGAGATCGCTCCTGGGACACCCACTGGGACCAACAGGTACCTGTAAAAAGTTTTTTGGGGGGTCGGGAGGGTGGGGGAAGCTAAGGGATAGTTTTAAAGGGTCAGGGTGGGTTTAGGGGTTATTTTTTGTGCTGTTTTTCCCGCCCTCCCCCAAAACGATAAGAGAACCCCCACAAACAATATCGTGGGGTTTTCCTATCATTTGGGGAGCCCCCCGATTTATGACGATTTTGAAAATATCGATATTTTCAATTGTCCGAAGCCCGATTCACATCCCTACTGATAAGCTCCTGCTATTACTGTCACATTGTATGACAATGACAACAAATGTGCATTCATGCTATTAATGGAATATGCAACAGTTACAGCAACCATACATACCTATTTACTCTACTGCTAAATGTTGGGCACTTTGGGCCCCCTTCATCCCACCATCAACATTCATACCTACCACCACACCCCTTCCAGAACTCCACAGTGCCCCCATGTAAAACCATGCATACTTCCATCCCCAGAGCCTCTCTAATACCCCCTCACTTAGCCCCACTACTCATATTATACTTACCCCACATGGGTAGAAGGCTCCTCTGTAAAACACCTGGAGCACTGCACCCCGGCCAGCTTGCTTCTCTGAAGGTTTCTTCTTACTCTGGAGATTGGGAACAGTTCTGACTTATACCCCAACAGCAAAGATGCAGATAGGTGACATCCCTGGCTGCTAGCGGCATTTTATTTCTCTTTGCCCATGAAGAGCCTGAAGTGCTGGTCTAATGGCAGCATGTGTGTGCATGTGCATGTTCATAGGTCATGCAAAAAACACAAGCAAATGTAAATACAAGTGCATGTACTTATGTGTATTTTGTATAATGTGTGTACATATGCATGAATGATACAAAATATGTGCAATTACATGAGTGCACCCATCTACATGGTTTCAAAGACATGCACATTCACCTTTGAAAGTTATTCTCTTGACATATGAAGATGACTATATCGACATATTTTCCACTCTTAAAGTTGGAATATTCTGTAGAGGACTTCAATGCTAAAGTACTAAATTACAAATTTTAAAAGGCTTAAAGCCAGCTTATTATTTCTTATAGCGGAAATGCAACAGGACACAACAGAAGATGAACCTGAATTTAACATGTCTAGAGCTACCAATGAAAAGGTGCAAGAGAAATCTAAAAAAAAAGGAGGGGGGATTGGGTCCCAGGTGGTAAAAGAGGAGAATGAGCTTGAGGCACCATGGTTTACTCTCCTCCTACTGCAAGCCTGGATTAGTGGCGATGATGCAGGTACAAGCTGGTTATGAGAGGGGGATAGTAGGAGTGGGAGGGGATGAAAAGAAGGAATTATTCTGGTGGGGGAAAGGAGGAGCTAGAAAGAGCTCATTGGGTAGGGAATCACGGGGAGTGAGAAAATGCTAAATGAAAGGCTATCTAGGGTACCCTGTGTCTGTGTATTGGAAAGAAGGAAGTGGAGGGCCAGAAGGAAGTGGAGGGCCAGAAGTGGAAAGGTCAGAAATTGGCATTGTGAACATAAGATGTGTCATACTGGGTCAGAACAAAGTCTATCTGTTACACCTGTCGGTCGCAGATGGATGCGACCTCTCATGCTCACCTCTTTCTGCCTGCACCGTCAAGTCTGGTAAGAATGGCAGTCTCTGTGAATCCCTGCTGACCTCGCAGGCATTCCCGGGACAGTGTGTATGCTGCCGACTGCCATCTTGGATCCGGAATTACTTAGGTGCACGCGCGTGTGCAAGGGCCTCCTTTGTGCACGTCATGGCGGGAACCTCGGGGGCGTCCCCTCCTGATGATGTCAACCCACTACTGTATTTAACCTGTCCAGCACTTGCCTTCTACGAGTTAGCAAGGAGTTCCATCTTGCTGAATCCGCCTCATTCGAGGACTTCCGGGGGCTCCCCTGCCTGACAACGACCAGACTTGTTTCTCAGGTCTCTCTCTCTCCTGGAACCATCTCTTGTGAGTACCTCTACTGACTTCTACTATACGAACTGAACTGAGGATCTCCCACGGTGTACCCCGAGCCTCGAGTCACTGCTGCCTTTCCTTCAGTAGAAGTTATTCAGCATTTCCTGCGCTGCAGGGTATTGACACACCAACTACGTGAGCAACTTCTGGGTTCCGAACATCTCTACCAGTTCTTCAACATCTACTGTACAGACATCCTCGGGATTCTCTGCTCCGTGGGCCACTACCGGATCTGTATTCCTGAGGTGCCTACACTCGTCAGAGGCGATCTCCGGCTTACCCTGCTCCACAGGTCACTACCAGATCTTCTCTTCTGTGGCCTCGCTCTGGGTATTCCTCATTGCTCAGGACTGTACTATGACATCTCCAGCTCTGTGGACATTACTTTTCCTTCCTTCATAATAAAGTCTCTTACTTCTAGCTGTGTCCCACGCCACTGAGACTACGCCTGCTGACGGTGAGGCTCACAGGGCTCCTCCCTGTGGTTGGAGTCACTTCTCATCTCAGCCCAGGGTTCACATTCTTACAAAAACACAACACTATCAATCCAGCATCCTGTCTCTGACATTGGCCAATCCAGATCGCAAGTATCTGGCAGATTCTATAAAATAGATCGATTTCCTGTTATTTATTCCCAGGGCTAGCAATAGATTAATTTAGCCTACCTGGCTAATAATGTGTTGTGGGCTTGGCTAGTCATCTCAGAGTTGGGATCCTTGCTGGGCCATGGCAGGGGCTGTGTACTGGGGCAACATATGTCTGATGAACCCCTACAGGTCATTTAGCCTGGGTATGATCATCTTGCTGGGATGTGGAGGATGCCTGCTGGTACAATAGGAGTAGCAATTGCTGCCAACCAACCTGTAGGAATCCAGAAGACATACATTGCCCCAGTGCACTGCTCCTGCCACAGTCCAGCAAGAAAACCCAACTCTGAGATGTCTAGCCCGATCACATCCACAAGTGCAGAGTTTCAATACCAATAATCCAACTACCTCAGCTGGACTAGCAGCATAATCCAGTAAATCAGATAAGTTCAGGTAGCCCACACTCAGGAAAACAAGCTATGAAAGCCAATGATTAGCAATTATCCAAATAGAGGGATACTAGAGATGTGCATTTGTTTTGAACGAATGCGCAATCCGCAACGTATAGGTCCCTAGTCGTTGCATTTGTAGGTTCCCGAAAAATATGGCGAACCCCCATGAATGCAACGTATCATTAACGAATAAAAGCCCACCCTCCTGACCCCCCAAGACTTGCCAAAAGTCCCTGGTGGTCCAGCGGGGTCCTGGAGTGATCTCCTGCACTCGGGCCGTCGGCTGCCTGTATTCAAAATGGTGCCGATAGACTTTGCCCTTACTATGTCACAGGGGCTACTGGTGCCATTGGTTGGCCCCTGTCACATGGTAGGAGCACAAGATGGCGCCGGCCGTCCATTGCTCCTGAGTGCAGGATATCGCTCCAGAACCCCCGCTGGTCCACCAGGGACTTTTGGCAAGTCTTGGGAGGGTCAGGATGGTGGGGGGTTGTAGTTAATTAAATTTAAAGGTTGGGGTGGGTTTTTTTTCAACTTTAATGGGAAACAAATACTAGGGTGTGCATTCGTTTCACTACGAATTGGTAATCCGCAACATATAGGGCCATATCGTTGTATTTGTGGGGAAGCGAAACTTATTGCGATTCCCCACGAATACAACAAATCTTTACCAAATTATTCGACCATCTAAAGGAGCCAATTTAAACAAACCCCACCCTCCTGATCCCCCAAGACTTACCAAATCTCCCTGTAGTCCAGCGGGGGTCCAGGAGCCATCTCCTGTACTCACACCCTCGGCTACCAGTATTCAAAATGGCACCGATAGCCTTTGACCTACTATGTCACAGGGGCTACCGTTGCTATGGTCAGCCCCTGTCACATGGTAGGAGCAATGGATGGCTGGCGACATCTTGTGCTCCTACTATGTAACAGGGGCTAAAAGTCCAGTGGCCCATCAGCCCCTGTGACATAGTGAGGGCAAAAGCTATTGGCACCATTTTGAATACTGGCAGCTGACGGCCTGAGTGCAGGAGGTGGCTCCCGGATCCCGCTGGACTTTTGGAAAGTCTTTTGGGGGTCATAAGGGTCCCCCAAGACTTGACAATAGTCCCTGGCAGTCCAGCAGAGGTCTGGGAGCGATCTCCTGCACTCGGGCCGTCGGCTGCCAGTAATAAAACTGGCGCCGAAAGCCTTTGACCTACTATGTCACAGGGGCTACCGTTGCTATTGGTCAGCCCCTGTCACATGGTAGGAGCAATGGATGGCTGGCGACATCTTGTGCTCCTACTATGTAACAGGGGCTAAAAGTCCAGTGGCCCATCAGCCCCTGTGACATAGTGAGGGCAAAAGCTATCGGCACCATTTTGAATACTGGCAGCTGACGGCCTGAGTGCAGGAGGTGGCTCCCGGATCCCGCTGGACTTTTGGAAAGTCTTTTGGGGGTCATAAGGGTCCCCCAAGACTTGACAATAGTCCCTGGCAGTCCAGCAGAGGTCTGGGAGCGATCTCCTGCACTCGGGCCGTCGGCTGCCAGTAATAAAAATGGCGCCGATAGCCTTTGCCCTTACTATTTCACAGGGGCTACCGGTGCCATTGTCAGTCCTTGTCACATGGTAGGAGCACCAAGATGGTGCCAGCCATCCATTGCCCTTACCATGTGACAGGGGCTGACCAATGGCACCGGTAGCCCTTGTGACAAGGTAGGTCAAAGGCTGTTGGCGCATTTTGAATACAGGCAGCCGAGGGTGTGTGTGAGTGTAGGAGATGGCTCCTGGACCACCTGCTGGACCACCAGGGAGTTTTGGTAAGTCTTGGGGGGTCAGGAGGGTGGGGGGTTGTAGTTAATTTAATTTTAGCCGGGAAATGAATAAGAATTAACGTATAAACATATCGGGGGCCCCCTTGCCGAATGCAACGTATCTGCCCCCCGACGAATATGAATCCCCAATGCAATGTATGGTGTCCCTCTGCACATCCCTAACAAATACCATATGTAACTAATGGACGAATCTGGTTCCCCCGAAAACGGATGCAATGGATATGGGTCCCAACGAATACGAATACCGAATCGGACAAATCCGTCCCTTCTGCACATCCCTAAGGGATACAGCTTCATAAACTGCAAAAGAGCTGGAGTTTTCAAGACACCCATCTCTTGTATACTCTCTACCCTTCCTATTCCCTTTGCCTCCTTGTGGCATTGAACCGATCAGTGGATGAGAAAGCCTACTTCTGATTCAAACCACAACCACACATTTTTCAACAGCACCAGCCACCAATCCCCTCGCCCATCTGAGCAGCATGAGGCAGTTCTTGCTGATCCTCATGCCTGATTTATTCCTGGGCAGCCAGGATAAATCAGCCATCGATCAACACAAAACTCCTCTATGTAGTACCTTGACCACATCCTCTGCCAATAGATTCCACTGCTGATTGTGCACTAAGATAAATAAATAATTTCTACTATTTGTTTTAAACCTGCTGATTGTTTTAGTTTCATGGAAAGTCCCCTTGTTTTAATATTTCCTGAATAGCTAAAAACTCTCTATTTTCACCCATTATCATATCCCCTCTCGCTGTCTCTTTTCAAAGCTGAAGAGCCCCAGCCAGCAAAGTCTTCATCATAGGCGAACTGTCCCATTCACTTTATCATTTTTGTCAACCTAGTCTGCACTTTTTTTCTAGCTCTGCTATGTCTTTTTTTCAGATGGAGTGGACCAGAACTGCACACAGTATTCAATGTATGGTCTTACCTTTGCTCAATACAGAGGCAATACGATTTATTCCTTTTTATTTCTAGGTTCCTTTTCGGATCATTCATAACACTGTATTTGTTTTTTTGACTACTGCCACATATTGAGCCAAGGATTTTAATATATTGTCCACAAGGACTCCAAAGTCCTTTCCTGGTTGATGGCTCAATACTGAACCCCCTCAAAATAAAGAGGCTAGCAGTGCACTAAAACTTTTTCAAAACCTTCAGTGATTATACCAAATTTGATTGCATTATTCATTTTTTGATTTTTTTTAATATTCTGCTTCTTTCACACTTCAAAGTAGATTGCATTCAGGTATTTCCATATCCCCAAAAGGGATTATAATTTAATTTTATGACCAAATACAATGAAAAGTAAAGTGACTCCTCAAACAGTGGAATTTGCACTCTGGTTTCTGTAGGGTGTAACATGCTGCTCTAACCACAAGGCTCCTTCTCAACTGTCATTGCTTAGAAGCCCCACTAGAGTAATAACTCCTTCACCAGACTGTGCATTCTACTGAGTACTAGATCTAAACTATTTGCATGTTTCTCTGCTGGGCTGCGTGGAGTAGGAGGTCAGAGGGAGACTGGGATACAAGGGGGAGCAGAACCAGATAAGAGTCGGGACACATTTTCCCACCAACTCCCAATTAATGCAATTTGGATCCCTTCTCCTTTGATTTTGGAACCTATCCCTCATCCCAGAACCTCTTTTTCATGCTACCTCTCTCTCTTATCCCAGATCCTAGAACCCTTTCCTTGCCCCTCCTTTCCCACCCCCCAAACCACACACTCATACCGTGATCCAATATTCCTGCCTCATCAATCTCATTCCTACTCCTTCTACCGCAATCCTGGAACATTCCATGCTTGTTCTTCTTTTTCAGTCCAGGATGCCTGAACCTCCTTATCTTATCTCCTCTCTCTTTTCCTTGATTTCACCATCTTCCCATCTTACCTGCTCTGATCCTCCTTCTCTATTCCCCCATTCCTTGTCCTCACACCCTCATTTCCTCTTCTTCCCATCTTCATTCTCTCCTTCCCTCTCTCCAAAATAATTTATACATACACGAGAAAAGGTTGATTAACTATTATTGTAATGTGTAATCCCATCTCGAGGGTGGAACCATACTTCCCAGCCCTGCTGAGCACTGAACCATTCGATAAAGATTGGGGGGAACTTGCCATTCTGTGACTTGGAGGGCAGTAAAGAGACAGACACCTTTCATATAAAAGATGGAAATGTTTGCCAATGTGGCTCAGAATTTTCTAATTCTTGCCACAGAATCTACCCCTGAGCAGTTCCAGGAACCTTCTACTCCCTGCTATTTTTATCTTCCTTGGAGGGATAGGGGAGGCAGCACCTAATTCCATCGCTTGTCCTCTGGAACACTGATTTGCAGAAATAAAATTGTTTGTTTTGGTACAAAGATACAACACAAATATCCGGGTCAAATAAATAGGATATCAGCTAAAGTTATTATTTCAAGCTTTTTAATTTCTTCTTCCCCTTTCCCTTCTAAAGAGAGATCCTTACAGCATGTTCGCTTAGTACATTTAGAGTCAAATGTATTAAAGGGTTTGCCATGTTGTGTCTATAAGAAAAGTTCTTAATACCTAGGTGCCTACATTATTTACCTAGTTATAAGATTTCACAGTTGACACTTGCTAACAGCTAGAAAAAGGGCAGAAATTAGTGTTAATGAAAAAAAATAAAGAAAGCTGTAGCCAGGAACATATAGAGATTGATATTCAAAGGGTTTGCCCAGCCTGCTTTTGGAGTTAATTGATAGATCACAAGATTTTAATATTTCCCTGCTCCCTTGCTACATTTTTCTGGACAATTATTATATAAAAATATGTACAACAGCTGGATTTAAATCATATGAACCATAGTGAATGCTATTTTTTTTATCTTACTTAATAAGGACTTCATACTAGTAGTTTTAAATATGTATTAACATAAGTGTTGCTGCCCTTTCTAGTTATAGAATGGGCAATGCTTTAACAATATGTTTTTATATAAGGCATATCTGTTTATTTGCAGTTTTACTGGAAAACTGAAAAATATCTCTGCATATCCAAATGTATAATAAACAAAAAGATGAATTTTAACATGTTTTCAGTCAAAGCTACAATTTTGGAGTTACTGTAATGGCCTCTCATACTAAAGAGGATTATGATAAAATAATAATCCCAATTTCATTGTGGATTTATTTATAACTATAAAATATCATATTCCCTTTTGAAAAAAAAAAGCACCATAATAACTTTATTGCAACCATCTTGCAAAGCAATGTCAGCAAGTTAGCAGTTTGTTGACTTCTGTTCTTACCAGTTCAGTATCAGTGAATTGACCTGATATTCCAATGAAGTCTACAACCTATAAAAAAAACCTGTAACCTATAACAAATTGACTAATTTATAATCCTGCATATTTAGGATGAACTCATATCAATGAGAGACAAACACAGTATGTCATCTTAAAATTCTAAAAGCTTTAGTCTTTAGCCAGTACATTATTTTATGCACTATGGAAATCCTATAAAAAGATAAAAATGCAGGGTTAGTTTATAAAATATAACTATAGCATGCTATATTGAACCAGGAATTGCTCTAGATATCTATCTAATATTCAAAGAGGGTATAAATTACATAGCAAATAACAGAAACACTTTGCCTATATTCTATGCATTTAAAGGTTCCAGAAATATTTATTTATTTATTTATTTAACATTTTATATACCGGGATTCATGCAGAATTTGCATATATTCAAATATAAATTCAAATATTGTTGAAAATGTCTAAAAATATAGCAGTGTTGAAGGCAGAACACTCAGTGTTAATAAAGTTACAAATGTCTGCTTAATTTATGTGCACTGGCTAAACATCTTGGTATGTGCTTATCTACTTGACTAATTTTTCCAAACCATTTATTGTCTAACAATATTTACCTACATTCTGGAATAATCATATTTTTAAAGCATTTGCAATCTACAGTAGTATTAAACAATATACTGTAGGACTGTGGTAATCTATAAAACAGAAATGAGAGAGAAGGAATCTTTAATAATAAAATGTAAAACAAATTTAAATTGTAAAAAGCAAGGCAAGAAAGAGGAATTTTATAAGGATTGTGTGCTATAAGATTTCATAAGATAAGAGAAAGAAAATGAAAAATGGGGAATAAAGAAGATGAGAGAGACATGGAATTTCAATTGGGAGCCCAACAAGAAAAACTAAATCAAATCTATGAAATGCAGGACCCCACACAATCAACAAATATTTGTTTTATGCAGTCACGGAATTCTAAATACTGTAGAGGATTCTTTTGCTTTTTATGTGACAGAATTTGTTGTCATGACTGCAAGTATTTAAATGAAAGAACATCCAAAATATACTTTATACTAGTGACTGAATGTGGGTTATAAATATGGGCAGACTGCATTCTTTAATCATTTGAAGGTTCATTTTATAGCAATCTGCATAACTTCTACCTTCACCTTGTCAAAACATATGAGCTATGAACATAAGTGATACTTCAAAGCAGATTGCATTCACGTACTGTAGGTATTCCGTTATCGCAATAGGATTTACAATCTACATGGCCTGATTGATTAAGCCCATTCTGTGTTTATGGGAAAAATGGTTGGCCTACATTTGTACCTGAGGCAATGTAGGGTAAAGTGACTTGGCCGAGGTCACAAGGATCTGAATGGTGGCTTGCAGCCCACTGCCCTAACCACTAGGCTATTTTTCCATACCTGAAAAGGAGTGGTGTCTACCCAGAAAGACTTATGAGATGAGATTGGAGGACCTAAATCTGTATACCATGGAGGTGAGGAGAGAAAGGGAGATATGATACAGATTTAAAATACCTGTAAGGTATAAATGATGCTATGAGAAGTATCCAAAATAATGTGCACAAAATTACACCTGCTTTTTGTAGCATATAAAAATTGCAGGTTAAATATACGTGTAATTAATCTCCAGCACTCAAAATACCTCGTTTTTGTCAGCTTAGAAGTATTCAGGAAATCAGAATGTGTGCATACTTAGGTGCACAAACCCCGTACAATTTATAAGGAGTCATGATTTTGCACATAGCTAGCTTTGAAAATTACCCCCTTAAAGGAAATTTATGAGACTTTGCATTCAATATATACAGTGAAGTACTGGAGGGACTAATAATGGCTTACAGAAGCCTCATGTTAAATTATTCTGTGAAAATAGAGACTACCTCACTGAGTGGAGAAGAGCTGTTGAATAGCCTCTTAATAAAAATAATAATTGGTAGTAGCATAAGACTCTTGATAAGAAATTAGTAGCAAATCACTCACTATATACCAATTTAAAAATATGACACATCTTACTGAAATGATACTTAACATGAGCAATAGAAGGAGCAGACTAAGTAAATAGTATACAGGTTGGTTAATTGGTTTCACAATAAGGGGATTTGAAGTGTGCATATATAGTATTAGTGCTATTATCATTACATCTGATACTTAGGAAAAATGTGTTGCTTGCTTCATATCCTCTAGTAATGCCCAAGGAGCGTACTGTATTGTGTGCCATTCATGTTATAATCATTTTCAAAGCATGTGGGTATTATGGTATCTGAATTACTGAGACTGAGTTGGCAGCAGGCTCCATGTTTTCAGGTTGTACCTATGAACTACTTCTGATTTTAATTCCATTGCATGCTTGGATAATCAGTTTTGAGTTTCCTCTTGCTTTCCTTAAGAAAGCCAGACCTTCAAGTCATTGCATGGGATGGTAACTTTTAAACAGCCCGACGGGCGCATATGTATAGGCGTATGCTGGCTCACACCAATGGTGAGACCATTTTAAAACATGCATAAGTATATGCATGCATGGTATAAAATAGGCTGAACATGTGTACATGTGAACATGTGAACATGTGCACATCATTTTTTATAGATGCATGCAAATGCCGCCTCTACTGCATAAGTGGTGGGATTTTAGTAGACACAGTGCCATTGCAAATACCGGTTCCCCCAGTTTGTTCCCAGTTTGCCCAGGTAAAGGATAGGACTACATAATTCTTCTAGTTAATTAGCCTACCTTTTACCCTGTTAACCTCAACCCTTAAAACCCCACTAACCTCTTTATTTTATTTTATTTTTGTTTCAGGACTTACATGGCATCCATTGCAGATGTAAAATTATGTGGTAAGAGACCCCAGTACATGCTTGTGCATGTAAATACTTACATGCAGATTTCATTGAGAAATCTAGGCATGCCCATTCCCCACCCAGACTATGCCCAATCCCTGCCCCTTTTTTGTTAAAAAAATCCTTTTGTTCCCATACCAGAAGATACGTGCGTACTCACACACTTTTTAAAATCTATGTGGTGCATGCAGCACAACTTCTGTGCATATCTCCTGAGTTTGGCGTGTGTAGGTCTTTTAAAATTCATCTTAAAGTGAGGTAAAACAACACTACATAGGCCATCCTGAAAAAAAATGGAACAGTTGAGAGCCCTATATATAGAGAGTTAATTTAGAAAAATGCATTCCATGAAACACCCTTAAACGAGAGACAGACAAGCTAAAGTGTTAGATGCTAAAAGTTACAGGAGCCCACAAGAGGCTATGGATATGCTTTTTTGCCAATCTTTGACATCATACAGGTAACTTTAAATATAATCAAGCAACACAGTATATAGATAGTTCTGCTCAAAATGGCCTCTGAAACCAGACAATTGCTGATTTTACTATATATGCCCTATTGGCTTGCCATCTGTGGCATATGTGAATTTTGTAATCTTGTGATTACAGGTATACAGTTACACATTAATAGTTCTAATGTGCCGTATCTATATATGCTCTATTCATCACTACAGGCTGATTCCGTTCAGATTTAGAGATTTTTTCCAATTCGTTGTACAATTTAGTTGGTATTATTTGTATAAAATCCCTCTTTGAATAATTAATGTTTAGCGGATTTGGCTCTTGGATTAGTACATATAGGCTGTTAATCAGCCTGGTATAGCTTTGCACAACCAATTGTACATCAAATGTATGAGTGCCGTCAGATACTAAAATGAAATGTATGGGAACCATGTGTAAATTTAACGTGGTATACAGTATTTACTACAACGGTACTCATTTAATATGTCCTCTAAAGTTATTAAGTATAGCACATGTTTAGCGCTATGAGTACTGTAATCTAAATTGAATATTTTGAGTAACATCGCTCTCATCGTGGCGTCAGTTTTTAAAGTTTGAGTGTTCATTTAAGATATGTATGATGTGTAGCCATTGATCGATTTGAAAGGCACCACATTTTGAAAGAGTAAAAAGAATGCATTTCAGTGTGATATTTGTTTGAAAATTTGTTTTTTATTCTAGTTAGTTCGCTGTTCGATTATTTGAGATTACAGGACATGTGATGTCCATGTTTATTTGATCCTACCTAAGTGACTCAAAAGGTACCATTTGATATTTTAATATTCTCCCTCTTTTCACACTGGTATATGTCAAGTAAAGAATTGTCACACATGTCTTTTATTTATTTACTTATTCATTTATCATTTTTTTCATTTTTGTATCACATTATTTTTTTCATATTTTGTACACATTTTTTTAATTTAACTGAGCTGTTTCCTTTTCATTGGTTTTTGTTTTTGTCTCTTGTATTATTTAACTTTACTATTTTCATTCTGCGTGTTATGATTTATCCATGTACGATCGCACAAAAGGTAGTTTTAAGACATACACAAACACTCCCTTTGCTTGTGTTATTATAGGCTTATGCTATTATATTATATTTATGAGTGTGCTGCAATGGTATTGTACACTCAATTGTAAATGTGATTCACAGTATTGATATATAGTTTTTATATATACATACAAACATTTGAGATATATGTCTATTTTCTCATTCTGTGTTTGCAATATATTTATTATTGATTTTGTTTTTAATTATTTTATATCATTTAATATTTTTATGCTGTTTGTATTACAATGTATTTGTTGATACAAATTTACATGTTTGTATGTCTCTTTTACATGTTTTTATCTGTTTGAAATAGCCCCTGAAGGAGCTTGTATAGCGAAACTCGGCCAGAGTTGGGCAGGCAAGAGTCAATAAAGTCCATTTACCAATTCCACCTTGTTGTGTGTTTGCTGTCAGCCATCTTGGATCAGTTACCGATTTGTTTCCTTGGACCATGCTTGTGCATTAAATACTTACATGCAGATTTCATTGAGAAATCTAGGCATGCCCATTCCCCACCCAGACTATGCCCAATCCCTGCCCCTTTTTTGTTAAAAAAATCCTTTGTTCCCATAACCAGAAGATACATGCGTACTCACACACTTTTTAAAATCTATGTGGTGCATGCAGCACAACTTCCTGTGCATATCTCCTGAGTTGGCGTGTGTAGGTCTTTTAAATTCATCTTAAAGTGAGGTAAAACTAACACTACATAGGCCATCCTGAAAAAAAAATGGAACAGTTGAGAGCCCTATATATAGAGAGTTATTCAGAAAAATGCAATCCATGAAACACTTTTAAACGAGAGACAGACAAGCTAAAATGTTAGATGCTAAAAGTTACAGGAGCCCACAAGAGGCTATGGATATGCTTTTTTGCCAATCTTTGACATCATACAGGTAACTTTAAATATAATCAAGCAACATAGTATATAGATAGTTCTGCTCAAAAATGGCCTCTGAAACCAGACAATTGCTGATTTTTACTATATATGCCCTATTGGCTTGCCATCTGTGGCATATGTGAATTTTGTAATCTTGTGATTACAGGTATACAGTTACACATTAATAGTTCTAATGTCATTATTATGAGATAGCTGAACACTAAGGGCTGGATTTTAAAAGCTCTATGCGCGTAAATCACCTTACGTGTACCCGGCCTATTTTATAAAGGCCCAGTGGCACACATAAAGCCCAGGGACGCGTCTTAGTACGGGGGTTTGCAAAAAGGGGCAGTCCGGGGGGGGGGGGGGGTGATCCGGGGGCAGGATGGGGCAGGGCCAGATACCTCTGACACAGTGGCCATATGCCGCTGTGTCAGAAGATCGTGTGCTAGCAGGCTGCCAGCGCACAACGGTGATAAGAATTGGGGGGGGGGTGAGGTAGTAGATAATAGGGCTGGGGGGAAGATAAGGGGAAGGGGGTGGAAAGGTTAGGTTAGGGGGAAGCTCGCAGGTGTTGGCACGTGCAAGATGCACTAGTGTGCACACCCTTGCGCGTGCCGAGCCCACATTTTATAACTTGCACTCGCACAGGTCTTAAAATCTACCCCTAGTTGTACTTCGTATTTTTCATTTATTTGATTAAATGTCCCATGTGACCTTATGCATGTTGGTCCGAACTATATGTCCTGCGAAGAAGCGTTTGACTGAACCTAAGAATCGGCTTAATACTGAAAAACTTTCAGCACCTTTGGTGCCCATCATTTTTTGAGTTTGAAGCATATTTTCAATCAAATCATTGATCATGTTCCTGAATCAATGAGGGAAGGGCAGATCCGGTAAAAATGTTTAGCTTTGAAGTAACAGATATGGATTTTTAGATTGAATACGAAAGCAACCGAATGAGCTGCAAGGAAGATGTTGATTGGCTTAACATTTCATGACGTGGTTTCATTTTATTGGCTATGCAGTGTTCTGATTGACATTTAAGCACAGTTTTATATTATTTTATTTTATTTATTAAAAGCTTTTCTATACCGTCGCTCAGTGGTGTACCATCACAACGGTTTACATATAGGCACGAAATAGGTTTGGTCGGTTTCTAAGTTATCCATAGGGTGCCAATATTATACGGTTACATAGATCAATAATATAATCTAAATGATAAGTGGATTGGGGTTATTATTCGTATGATTGGCTGTTTCATAGCTTAAATTCATTGACTGTATTTTGACCTCCAGAAACAAGGATATAGTTGGATTAAATGGCGAGTTCCCCTGAAGCAGAGAGGAGTTGAGCACATTCTCAAAACGCTGCCAGCGTTGAGTTTTTGACTGCTGAGTTTTTGTTGGCACATCTTGCCCAGATGACAAATAAGCTAAGTACTGTTGGATATATAAAGTTTGGATATACAAAGTTTTGAACATTTTTTTATTTGCAACAAAAACTATATAAAAAATCAATGAAACTAAGTAACACCAGTCCTATGAGGACAGTGTTTCCCCACAGCGTGTCCTGGCTGCTGAGGTGTAAAGTTGAGGAATTGTGTTTTACAATCTTTATAAATAAGGCATGTGTGCTGTCTTTTTGTAATCTATTGGTTGCATGGCAGTAAATAGATAGTTCTGCTCACAAAGACCTCTGAAACCATAAAAGTGCTGGTTTTAATTTATATGGCCCTATTGTGTTGCCTAGCTGTTTTAACAATTGATCTCAAAGCTTTGGTGGATCCAGAGTGTTGTTTTAAATGTTTTCTCTGACTTTTTGGGCTAAAGGAAGCTTGTATATATTTGATTCTATTTTAGTCAAAGAGTCCTCTTTGAAGAGCAGAATTGGGCTTAGCTCACATCCTCTCTCCCTCCCCTAATCTACCTACCCCAGGCTCTGGTTTAGTAGCATAGTAGCAACAGATAAAGAGCCAAATGTATTAGAGATATCCAGTCTGCCTCCCAAGTGGTTTAGAGTAGTAACTGCCACACCTTGCAGGTTAACCCCATTCCTTCTGTTTAGGGTTGTTACGCGTGCCATCTGCGGCAGACCCGTGGCATGGCCCCCTCACCTTTCTACAGTGACTAGCCTCTGGTTCCTCCTCGCTGGGCGGCGGTGGGCCATCAGCTCTGTCCTTGGGCCTCCCCCGGTGCCTCCGGCTCTGCCACAGTCCCCGACGTTCACGGTCCTGCTTCCACTTCTTGTAGGGCCTCTCCACATGGCCCATGGAGAGACGCTGCTACTCGCATCGCGCCCCTCCCTAGACGCATGCGCATCATTGATTCTTAAGTAGGGACCGCCGGGGGGAACCTAGGCACGGCCCTGGATGATGACATCAAACTAACTACAGTATTTAACCTCAGGCTCCACTTCCCTAGCGTTGCCTTTGCAACAGGTCTCCTCGCTGGTTGAGTACTTGTTGCTTACTAGAGATTTGTCTCATCCCTGTGTTCCTGATTCCTCATTCTGCCTGGTTTCTGTCTCTTTGTTCCTACCCTACTTATGCTTTGGATTGACTACACGGACTTTGACTTTGCTTTGCCTGACTTTGCCATTGATCATCTCCAGACCCAGACCTCTGCTTCACCTGACTACGTTACTGCCTATCTCCAGACCAAGACCTCTGCTTTGCCTTACGCTACTGCCCTTTCTCCAGACCCAGAACTCTGCTTCGCCTGTCTATGCTACTGCCTATCTCCAGACCCAGAACTCTGCTTTGCCTGACTACACTACTGCCTATCTCCAGACCCAGACCTCTGCTCCATTCGACTTTGCATTGCCTATCTCCAGACCCAGAACACCACTTTGTCTGACTACGCTTTTGACCATCTCCGTGATCAGACCTCTGCCTTGCTTGCCACTGCCTTTGGATGCCGCCAGCCCTGACTCAAGCCTACCATTGGACGCCTCTTCAGCTTACTCCCTGGACATGGTTTCTTCAGGCTTCAGCCTGATTTTGCTCGAGCGCCCCTGTCTGCCTTTATTCCATTGGTGCCCGAGTTTCCAGGACATTACCCAGTCCGGAGTAAGACCGTACTATCTCTCACCTGTTGTCTTTGGGCTGAACCAACTCCTTCTGCAACTACAAACAGAGGCCCACCAAAGTACTCTGCCGGCCCCTGCACCCAAGGGCTCAACCCGCGGAGAACGAGGGCTGGTATAGGTGAAGCTCCAACAGCCTCTGTCTATCAGCCCACTCCGCCTGCCAACGGTGGGGACCCATAGGTCCTTACCTACGGGTTGCGTCAACCCCACCTCGGCCCAATGGTCCACCTCCGATGCAACAAGGGTCATAATTGCCACTCAGTGCAGGTTACCCACATGCATAATGTTTTACACCTAAAATTATCACAGGTTTACCCATCCTCTAGCCACTCGGGGCCCTCTGTACTGTTTATCTTATGCCCTTTTGAATTCTGTCAAATTCTAAATTTTTTCATCTCTTCAGCGATGGCATTCTGTCAGTGCAAATAAGTTGAATTTTTACATTTAGTTAGAGAAGTAATATATTAGGCACATTGAACCAATATGGATTATAAATGATTATTAATGTCATTTGAATATATGATTACTGTCCAAAGACCACTGCATCAAAAGACTACAGATTGCATTGATCACTGATACAAACCCGTGTGTTGTTTAAAGTCAATTAATACTTTTTTAAGAACATGTAGCATTACAATTTATTAATTTTTGAGGTGTTCTGCATTTTATATTATTAGTAGATTCCATGCAAACACGTCCTCTCTGTGACATTCCTGACATTGCTCTAGTGCTTCCCCTTTAGAGTTCCATATCATGACCCCTAGTTCTACAGCTTTCCATATACCAGAAAAAAGGTTTGAATCTTGTGCATAATTTACAGGAGCAGATTACAGGAAAATAGCCCATGGGGTACCTGACTCTCTCATACACTTACCTCTCCTCCGACTGATTTAGGCCAAACATAGACAGACCCTCATCAATACAGGGTAAAGACACCATAAAGACACCATAAATTATAAATACAAATGTGCATACAAAAACTGAACTGGAAACTGCAACTGCAACAAGCCAGTATGGATGTGCACTCGTCCTGGTTCGGCCACCCTGAAAAACGAAGCATATTTTCCCAAAATTTCATGTGCTAACCCTGGAATTCGGGACAGCTGAAAAAAATCAGCCCGAACCACGGGAAATTGAAATTTCCCACAGCAGGCCGATAATGAAGGCTGAACCAAAAGGTTCAGCTGAATCACATCTCTACAAGCTGAATACTGTATGTGGTGCAACAATGGATAAACAGTAACCATTCCACATAAAAACATCAAATAAAATCAGGAAATATCAAATATAATAATAAAACCATACTAAATAAATGAACAAATATTTCAAAACAGCTGATAAATAAATAAATAAATAAACTAATTGTGAAGTTTTTAAAATGTGTCCCAATCAGCAATAAAATGTTTCAAAACAGCAAACACATCAAATAACCAATAAAAATAAAAAAATCACCTCTCTTCATACCTGAGAATATTTATTCTAGTCACTAAAAATATAAAAAAATGTGCAGACAAAAACTGAGCTGAAAACTTCAACAAGCCAGACACTGTATATGAAAAAACAAAACATTACCATTCCTCATAAAACATCAAACAATAAAACTATGAAAAATAAAATATAATAGTAAAACCATGCTAAAAAAATGAACAGATATTTCAAAACAGCTGACAAATAATAGATCCAATAATTAAAAAACTCTCTTTATTTTTTAATTTACTGTTTTGTAATATCTTTTTGGTATTTGGAAGACACATAAAATAAAATCCAATAATTACAAAATAATGATACAAAAATCTTGTCGTCTCCATATCTGGGAATGTTTTGATTTCCAGTCACCTGAAGATTGTCATACATTAGCAAGAGAGAGTAGATGCACAAACTTTCTCCTCCCTGTCACCCACATACACACTGACAGAAACAATCTCCTTTTCTCACACACACACAAAGACTGGAAAATGCTCCTTTTCTCTCTCTTACAGCCACAGTCAGCCAGAAGCATGCTCCATCTTTCTCTAACACACACACACACACACACACACACACACAGAAGCATGCTCACATACAAAGACAGAAGCACTCTCCCTATCTCACATTTATACACACACTCAGAAGCACCATCCCTGTATCACATACACACATAGAAGCATGCGTCCAATCTCACATACATACTCACACATACACACAGAAGCATCTTCTCTCATTCAATTACACATAGACAAAAACACTTTTGATCTCACATACATACACACACACACACACACACACCACACACACAGAAGCATCCTCCCCCTCTCATACATACACACCCACACACAGAAATACCGTTCCTGTCTTACATACACACACAAAGCACCCTCCAGATCTCACATACATACATACATACACACCCAGCACCCTCCAGATCTCATAAACACACACACACACACACACACAGAAGCATCTTTTCTCACTCAATTACACATAGACAAAAATGTTCCTGATCTCACATACATACACACACACCACAAACACACACAGACACATCCTCCCTCTCTCATATGCATACACACAAGCACCCTCCTGATCTCACATCCATATACACACACCCACAGAAAACACCTTCCCTGTCTTCCATACACACACAGAAGCATCCTCCCTCTCTCACATACATACACACAGAAGGACCCTCCCTCTCACTTTCATAAATCGACACACACAAAGCACCCTCCAGATCTCAAATACATACATACATACACACCCAGCACCCTCCAGATCTCATAAACACACACACACACACACACACACACACACACAGAAGCATCTTTACTCACTCAATTACACATAGACAAAAATGCTCCTGATCTCACATAACTACACACATACCACCCCCACACACAGAAGCATCCTCCCTCTCTCATATGCATACAAACAAGCACCCTCTCTGTCTCACTTTCATATATAGACACTAGGGAAGTGCAGCAGGGATGGATTTGTCCCATTCGATATTCGTATTCGTGGGGAGCCAAATCCGTTGCATCCGTTCTCGGGGGACCCCAATCCATTCATTAGTTATGTATGTATTCGTTTCCCCCAAAAAAACCCCATCCCAAACCTTTAAATTTAATTAACTACAACCCCCCCCACCCTCCTGACCCCCCCCCCCCCAAGACTTATCAAAGTCCCTGGTGGTCCAGCAGGGGTCCTAGCGCGATCTCCTGCACTTGGGCTGTCAGCTGCCGGTATTCAAAATGGCGCCAATAGTCTTTGCCCTCACTATGTCACAGGGGCTACCGGTGCCATTGGTCAGCCCCTGTCACATTGTATAAGCACAAGATGGCACTGCATATGTACACACACACACATACAGGCACACACAAACACACACAAAGAAGCATCCTCCAGATCTCACATAATACACACTAGGGATGTGAATCGTTTTTTGACGATTTAAAATATCGTCAGATATATTTTAAATCGTCAAAAATCATTAGGGCCACGATACAATACCAATTCCCCCGATTTATCGTCAAAAAAATCGTAAGTCGGGGGAAGGGGGAGGGCAGGAAAACCGGCACACTAAAACCCCCTAAAACCCACCCCCGACCCTTTAAATTAAATCCCCCACCCTCCCGAACCCCCCCCCCAAATGCCTTAAATTACCTGGGGGTCCAGCGGCGGTCCGGAACGGCCTCCTGCAATTGAATTGTGTTGTCTTCAGCCGGCGCCATTCTGCGCCGCCATTTTGCAAAATGGCGGCGCAAAATGGCGGCGGCCATAGACCAACATGATTCGACTGCAGGAGGTCGTTCCGGACCCCCGCTGGACTTTTGGCAAGTCTTGTGAGGGTCAGGTGGCCCCCCCAAGCTGGCCAAAAGTCCCTGGGGGTCCAGCGGGGGTCTGGGAGCAATCTCCTGCCGGCGCCATTTTCCGTACGGAAAACGATTCGCAGCAGGAGATCGCTCCCGGACCCCCGCTGGACCCCCAGGGACTTTTGGCCAGCTTGGGGGGCCTCCTGACCCCCACAAGACTTGCCAAAAGTCCAGCAGGGGTCCGGAAACGACCTCCTGCAGTCGAATTGTGTTGGTCTATGGCCGCCGCCATTTTGCGCCGCCATTTTGCAAAATGGCGGCGCAGAATGGCGCCGGCTGAAGACAACACGATTCAATTGCAGGAGACCGTTCCGGACCGCCGCTGGACCCCCAGGTAATTTAAGGCATTGGGGGGGGGGGTTCGGGAGGGTGGGGGATTTAATTTAAAGGGTCGGGGGTGGGTTTTAGGGTGTTTTAGTGTGCCGGTTTTCCTGCCCTCCCCCTTCCCCCGATTTAGCTACGGACCGCCGCTGGACCCCCAGGTAATTTAAGGCATTTGGGGGGGGTTCGGGAGGGTGGGGGATTTAATTTAAAGGGTCGGGGGTGGGTTTTAGGGTGTTTTAGTATGCCGGTTTTCCTGCCCTCCCCCTTCCCCCGATTTAGCTATGGACCGCCGCTGGACCCCCAGGTAATTTAAGGCATTGGGTGGGGGGGGTTCGGGAGGGTGGGGGATTTAATTTAAAGGGTCGGGGGTGGGTTTTAGTGTGCCGGTTAACGATTTTAACGTTTTTCACGATACTCTAAACACCTAAACGGCGACGATACGATTCCCTCCCCCTCCCAGCCGAAATCGATCGTTAAGACGATCGAGAACACGATTCACATCTCTAATACACACACACACAGAAGCAGCTCCTGTATTCAGCCCCGGAGCCTGGTTTCTGGTGGTGGCCAGCGGCTGCCATTTTTGGCTTTGCCAGTCTGGTCTCTGGCAGCGGCCAGCAGCTCCCATTTTCGGCCCCACCAGCCTGGTATTTGATGGTGGCCAGCGGCTCCTGTCTTCGGCCCAGTGGCAACCAGCAGCTGTCATCTTCAGCCCACACCAAAGAAGCTCTTTTCTTTAGCTGTGGCAGCCTGCAACTCTTTCCTTTGGCCCTGCTGGCATGAAAGACACAGGATGTAAGAAGGGGCCAGTGTTTCCTGCTGCCACAGTGCTGCATTGAGGAGGGGCATGTGAGGCACATGGTGAAGTCCAAGGCCCATGTAGCCACTGTGGTGGTCAAGAGGAGGGGAGTACAGGCCACTGCGACCACCATCAACCACATGATTGGGCCTACCAGCCCACCGGGGCATGCCCGAAGCCCTGATAGGCCAATCCACCTTTGATCATTTATACCTTTTAGGTATTTAAAAGTCTATATCTTATTTCCTGTGTCTTTCTTCTCCTCCAGGGTATACAGATTTAGGTCCTCCAGTCTCATCTCAAATCTTCGGTGTAGACCCTATACAATTTTGGTTGCCTTTCTCTGGACCATTTAAATTCCATCCCTATGCTTTTCAGGGGTGTGCAAAGGAAAAATGTTTGTGTTTTTTTTTTTTATTATTCCATCTTTTTAGTTTTGTGTTTCTCTATTTTCCTTTTGTTTTGTAGGGGGGGTTGTACAATAATGCTTGCTATTTGCAAATAATGTGCACCATTTAGAAATAGAGCACACTATTTGCAAATACTATATGCTATTTTCTGGTACCTAAAGAAAGTTTAAAACCTCAGAGCCTCAGACCCCGGGAGTCCCTAGACACCCGATGGCCCACCCCCATCCCTGGAGGTCAGCAAGTTCCCCCAGAAAAGATAGTATTTATGAAAAAACACTGTTCACATTCTGGCCTCCTATCCCCCCAACCCCTTCTGTTTGTTAAAAAATAAACCAGCCCCAGAAGCCAGCCCTCCCCATTTCCCATCCTAGGCTAACCTCCCAACTGCCCCCTCCCAGTCTTACCAAATTGCCTTGGTAATCTAGTGGGTACCCAAAGTTACCCCTACACTGCAGGGCACAGCAGCATCATTTTCTGAAATGGCACTGGCCAGCCTTTTGCTCTTATCATGTGTTAAGTAGAGCCTATCACATAATAGTGGCAAAGGGCTGGCCAGAGCCATTTTGAAAAATGGAAGCCACTGGGCTCAGGAGCGTATGGGTCTACTGGGACCTGACTAGACCATGAGGGCAATTTAATAAGTCTTGGGAGGTGGATTAGGAGTGTGGGCTCAGGTTATAATGTTTGTCTCAGGAACTGGTGCACACTTTTAAAATAGTACTCACTGTTTGCAAATAGTGTGCACATAAAACAAAATAAATATTTTAAAAAATTGTGGCATTACAGCAACACGATTCGAGTGCAGGAGGTCATTCCCGGACCCCCGCTGGACTTTTGGCAAGTCTTGTGGGGGTCAGGAGGCCCCCCAAGCTGGCCAAAAGTCCCTGGGGGTCCGGGAGTGATCTCCTACGCTCATGACGTCGGGGGACAGGAACCAAAATGGCGCCGGCGCCATTTCCATCAACGCACCCGTGGCCCGAGAGTGGAAGATCACAACGGGACCCCCCCCTGGACCCCAGGTAATTTAAGGCATTTTGGGGGGGTTCGGGAGAGTGGGGGATTTATTTTAAAGGGTCGGGGTGGGTTTTAGGGATGTTTTAGTGTGCCGGTTTTCCCGCCCTCCCCCTTCCCCGATTTACGATTTTTGACGATAAATCGGGGGGAATTCCTATTAAATATCGCCCTCTAACGATTTTTGACGATTTAAAATATATCGGATGATATTTTAAATTGTCAAAAAACGATTCACATCCCTACTTTCTAATTACTGTCATAGTAGGTGATCTAATCCACAGGAGGACGTAAGCTGTATCTTCAACTTGAGCCTTCAGCAGAAACATCCTCCTTCTACTATTATTGACATGTCCAATCCAGTCTTATTCCTGGGTATCCCAGTATCTGCTTTCTAAGTCAGCCTTTCTTTCTTTATATTCTCCTTGGCAAGAGATCATTCCCTCCCACCTCAGCCCCATCTCCTGACACAGTGTAGTCAGTCCTGATGTAATCCATCAGGGTCAGTTCCCTTCCTGAAGTGCAGGCAGTCTCACAGCTCATCAATGGATTGGACTCTCAATCAGACTTTGTACTCAGTTCAGCAACCCAGAGCTCTGCACAGCAGCAGCCTTCTTGGGTCCTCATTTTTTTTTTTTTTTGGGGGGGGTGCTTCTTCTTCTTTTCATTTTATTTGTTTCTTTCATTTTAAATAGATGAAACTAATAAAACAGATATTGAAACAAAGAAAAAAAAGAAAATGAAATAAAACAATGTGCCATATACAGTACTCTAAGTTATACATATGTATGTTCTTCAATCTCATTTCTTGTGATTTTTGGTGGAAACCCTGTAACATTTTAGCAGCTTTTCTCTGGACACCATGGCATCTCTCTATATCATTTCACAGCTGAGCTTCCATAATTGGACACAAGATTTTAGCTGAAGTTTCACCAATGAACTAGACATTTTGGCTCTCTATGGTCCTGTATCTTGTCCTTCTGCCTGTGTGAAATGTATTTTGATTGACCCTTTTAATTAATGGAATAGAAATTTTTTCCTGATCACCAAGAAATCAAAAGATAATGTCTAGGGCAATATAAAAGATACTTAATAACAACAGGATTAGTTATCAAAATTTCATATTATTAAAAAAAAGCTATTCTGCCTACCAGTCCAGCTAGAAATATATAAAGAAAAGGATACTGTAGGGGAATTGAAAGCTTTCATTTTTAAACCATGATAATGAGATTTAGGCTTTTAATAATAATTTGTAAAGTCATCTAGATATATTATTATTGACAAAAACTTCAGGTGTTTTTTGAGATGCTGATTATATTTTAACCTTTTTTATATGGCAATATTCTGTTTGCAAACTAGCTGAATGAGTTAGGCAATACAATCTAATATTCATGAGGTTATCTGTAGGGATATGCAGCAGGGACTGATTCATCCCATTCAGTATTCATATTCGTCGGGACCCAAATCCATTGCATCTGTTCTCGGGGGACCCCGATCCATTCATTAGTTACATATGTATTCATTCCCAAAAAAAAACCCCATCCCAATCCTTTAAATTTAATTTTTTACAACCCCCTACCCTCCTGACCCCTCAAGACTTGCCAAAAGTCCCTAGTAGTCCAGCGGGAGTCCTGGAGCGATCTCCTGCACTCAGGGCCGTCGGCTGCCCTGTATTCAAAATGGTGCAGATAGCCTTTGCCCTTACTATGTCACAGGTACTATCGGCGCCATTTTGATTACCGGCAGCCAACGGGCCCCGAGTGCAGGAGATCGCTCGGAGGACCCCTGCTGGACCACCAGGGACTTTTGGCAAGTATTGGGGATGGGTCAGGAAGGTGGGGGTTATTCGTTAGTGATACATTGTATTCGTGGGGGTTCGCCATACATTTCGTGATCCCCATAAATACAAACAAATATTGGCATATACATTGCGGATTGCCAATACGTTGCAAATGAATGCCACACCCCAAGTTAACTGGCTCACTGAATGTCATGATCATTTATATCAAGCAATTAGATGGACTTTTTCTGTGACTTTAGGTCACAGTGCAAAATAAAGGTGAATTTTAAAAGCCCAGCATGCACATCAGTCAGGGGTGCAATGAATAAGTCAGGCCGAATGCTGATTGTATTATAAAAAGTGTCCAGGTATGTAAGCAAATGCCGTGGCGCATACATCTAAAACATTACCAAAAAGGGGCAGGGTTATGGGCTTGATCTGAGTGGGCCATGGGTATTTCGGGGCCTGGCTAAGAGATGCATGCATAAATATGTATGTGCCCTGGGCCATACTGCGTAACTTCTTCTATGGATGATGTGTAAGTCCTAAAGTAAAAGGATGGAGCCATTTCTGAAAGGCTTATAGGGTCTGGGGTTACTGGGGGGAGTATAGGCTATGAAACAAGGGTGGGTTGGAAGAACTAGCTGTTAACAGGGTGAACTGGTGGTCAAACTGGTAAACTGGGAATGACATGGGTGTGCATCACTTTTAAAAACCCTTGATGTACAGGATTACTTAAAATTTGATGCAGGCACGGCCAGGCTATTTTATAACATGCGCGAAAATACACGCGCAAGATATATGAACTAGCCATGTCCCTGGGCACGGGCCAACACACACGCACAAATGTGTGCCCACACGCTGGTTTGAAAGTTACTGTCTTGCTATTTTTCATTTCATTCTATACAGTACCATTTTCCTTGTTTATATCTGAATTAGTCCTCTGTTGCATTCTGGAATATTTCATGAAAAAAATAAAACAAACATGAAACAGGTATGAAAAAAAAAAAAGTTACATACTTAGTTCAAAATAATAACATGAAAAAGTTCCAACAGTTTAAACAAGTTAAAACTATTGTTACATGGATGACCAGATTGAGCGTATTGACTGTAAGAATCTATATCTTTAATGTTATACTTTTGTTAAAAAACATATTTTGTCAGACCAAAGGTCCATTAGGCCCAGTTTCCGTTTTTAATAGTGGACCAATCTAGGTCGTAAGTACCTGGTAGGATCCCAAATTATAGATAGTAGGGGATGTGCAATCGGGTAACCCAAACCGAACCAAATTTTTCACGGAAATTCAGGAAAATTTGGTTTTTAGTTTAGCTCGCACTAATGGGGAGTTAGTGCGCACTAACCTGAAATTCGGTCCCCCCGAATTACAAAGGCCCAAACCGCGAGAAATATGAAATTTCCTGCGGCGGGCCAAAAAAGAAGCACAAATCAAAAGGTTCGGGCTTTGCACATCTCTAATAGATAGACACCATGCTGCTAACGCTCAGGGATAAGTAGCTGGTTTCCTCCTCAAATCTACCTGGTTAATCACAGTTGATATATTTCTCCAGCAACTTGTCCAAACCTTTGAAATTCAGCTATGCTAATTAGCTTTACCACATTATTCAATAATGAATTACAAAACTTAATTGTGCATTGACTGAAAAAGTATTTTCTCTGATTTGTTTTAAATATGATACTTACTGACTTCATGCAGTGTCTTTTAGTCTATTTTTGAAAGAGTAAATAATTGATTTACATTTCCTGTTCTATTCCACTCATCATTTTATAACCTCTATCATATCTCCTCTCAGCCATCTTTCTCCAAGTTGAAAAGCCCTAACTTCTTTAGCATTTCTTCTTAGGGGAGCCATTCCATCCTCTTTATCATTTTAGCTGCCCTTCCCTGTATTTTTTCAACAATAGTTTTTTTTTAGATGCAGTGACCAGAATTGCACCCAGTACACTAGGTAGAGACTCACAATGGAAAGATGGAAAAGGTATTAAGACATTTTCTATTTTATTCTCCATTCCTTTCCTAACAATTCCTAACATTCCATTTGCTCTATGGACTGCCGCTGCTGAGAATTTCAAAGTATTATCTACGATGACCACACATCCTTTTCCTGGGTGGTAACCTAACATCATGTAACTAACTAATATGTTTCATTTCATTATGAAAGTGAAACAATTAAAAATCCAACAAAATTTTGTTGATTTTCATGCTTCATTTTGAAAACAAAATTGATCTGTCAGGCCTAGTACCAGGCCCAAATATGGGGCCTCACCTATGGAAAAGGCCAAAACTCAAAGTGAGGGCCTTGACTTAGGCTAGAGCCTGATACCATAGCCCTGGCCTAGGCATAGGCAAAAGGCAGGGGCCTCGCCTAATCATAGGCCATGGCACGATGCATGTATCACTGCCTATGCCCAAGCAGAAAGCTGGGGTCTCAGCCAAGGCCCAGGCCTAAACACTGGGGCCTTGACCAAGACCTAAAAAATTAACAAAACTTATCTGCTCAAGTGTTGCAGTCTAGGCCCAGGCCTAATTCCAGGACACAACCTAGATGCCGGGTTCTATGCCTGGGCTTCAGCCTAGGCCGGTGACAGGTCCCAGACCCAATGCCATGACACAGTCCTCAACCCAGACCCAGGCTTGATGTTGAGACAAGACCTAAAATGCCATAGATCAAAATGGTGCCGTCTGCTGGGTAAATGCACTGGATTTAATTAACTCCAGAGTGATCCCAGAGGATGGCATCAGTTGACTTCAAGAGCCAAAGAAAAGAGGACAGATGAGGATTCTCTGATGCCTGGACTTCAAGGCATGGACCTGACCTGGACCTAAGCCGTGGCATTGAGACCCATTCTTCAGACTGGGTTATGGAATCGGATCTGGGCTTGACTTCCAGGCCCATGCCAAGGCCAAGGCCCAGATGTCAAGACCCAGCCTAGGGGTCAGGTCCTTGAATTGGCCTGGGTCCATGTTGAGGCCCTTGTGTCAGGACCTGGCATTGGATCGGAGACTAGGCCGAGGCCCCAGCATTGGTACATGGGTCTATGAACTGGATTGTGGCATTAGACCTGGGCCCAGACCAAGGTCCCAGCCTAGGCTGAGGCCAAGGTATCAAGACCTGGCCTCCTGGTCAGGTCCTGGTGTTGGGCCTGGATCTGGGTTGAGGCCCCAGTGTGGGGACCTTGTCTCTGGACAGGCTGGAGCATCAGCCATGGGCCTGGGGCCATGCATAGGCTGAGACCCAGGCATCAGGAACCTGACATCTGGGCCAGGTTCCAGCATCAGGCCTGGGTCCAGGCCGAGGACCTGCCATCAGAACCTGGTCTTCAGAGCAGGTCACTGGCTTGGCTGAGATCTAGGTGTCGGAACTCAGCCTCCATACTGGCTACAGCATCAGAGGCCGGGGTTCAAGTTGAGGCTCCAGTGTTGGGACCCAGTCTCTGGTCTGGGCTGTGGCACCCGAGCCCAGGCCCCAGCCTAGACTGAGGTCCAGGCATTGGTTCCAAGATTTAAACTTGGACTTGCGTAGACCTACACCAAAGTCACAGTGATCTACCGCAGCATGGGCATCGGTATCAGGATCATCCCGATGCTTAGGCCAAGGCCTAGGCCATAGTATGTCTCTGTGATCTTGGTGTTTGCCTTATGCAAAGCCCAAACTACAGGTTCCCCCCAGACCAGGAAAGTTGGGGCCGGTACAAATCCTGACCCTGGCATTTTTTTGGGAGGGAGGGAGGGATAGGTGGAGGGCTTGGGAGGCCTTGTGAGCCCCTGTTTCTTTTTTTTTTGTTTGTTTGTTTAATTACGTTTTTGTAACTACATAAATGAAATAAACATTTGATAGAAACCAAATCCTCAGCAGAGTCTCACTCACAGGACCTCAGGTTTGGGTCCTACATGACCTGATATGGATCAATCATCTTTTTCCTGGGATTTTCCAAGGGCTACAGACCTTTCTGTAGGAGTGTCCTGCAGAGATGGCATTGCCTCCTAAATCGGGTCATAAGAACATAAGAACATGCCATCCTAAGTCGACCAAGGGTCCTATCAAGGGCAGCATCCTGTTTCCAACATTGGCCCAATCCATGCTACAATCCAGGCTACAATTTCAGGCTGCAATCCATGCTCTGGTCCCTCCTGTGTCCACCACAGCATGAAAATGCCATAGTGCAAGAATGCCTGATGCTGTTTAAGGGGATGTGGGATCAAGATGATACTGATAATGATTTGTGCTGCTTCTCTCTTGAGGAAGGGGAAATTCCCTCAGATTTACAGCTTCATAGAGCTCTTCTCTATTGATTTCACAGAGATGAGTTGTCCGGACTGATTACTCAGGACTCTGAAAACCTTGGGGTGGCTAGGAATGATTCATTGGTTGTCCTAAGAAGGATCCCATATTGCCCATACCTACACAAGGCTTCATGTTTCTTTCCCCTCCTGGATGTGATTCAAGAGTTGATTGACCTTGCATGGAGTGTGTGCTAGAGGTGAGTTTAAAGGAATGAACAGGATAGAAGGATTGAAAATTATCCTTAAGCAAGTGTTTGAGGCCTTGGCGTTGGATTTGAAAATTGCTGCTTGTTGATCCCTGGTTGGCCCAAGCTACTCTGTGTCTCTCTCAGGAGTCTGGGGGAAATTTTGGATGGCAGAGTAGTAATGTAACCAGGGGCAGCCTTCTTAGCTGATACGGTCTGTGCCCTTGTTTGCACTGCCACCAAAGGTGTTGCTTCTGTAATAGCAGCTAGATGTCAGCTTTGGCTACAATTGTTCGGCAGACACTAAGTCCAAGTTTATCAAACTTCCCTTCAAGGTTTCTCTTTTGTTTGGCAGTGAGTTGGAGAAGATGGCAAACAGATGGGGAAAAGCTCAGGTCCCTCATTTGCCAGAGGGTAAGATACCGGCTTCATGGCCTTTTTGGGCATGTGTATACTCTCGAGATTTCAAGTGATTTCATCCTTATAGGACAGCTTCCTCTCAATACAACATCCCTTAAGTAGGCCTCAGTCCTTTTTCCTGAGAAGGCCTCAGAAGGATGAGGGCTCTGGGAGTGGAGTCTCTCAATCTTTTCCAATGAAGGTTTGTGAAACTCATCGGCTAGTGCAGAAGATAGGTGGCAGTCTATATTGCTATTATTAGAGGTGGATCCAGACTACATCGGACCAGTGGGTTCTAAAAATGATTTGGGATGGCTGTGCTCTAGTATTTCTTCACATTCCTCTTGATGCCTTTATTATCTCTCCATGCAAATCCCCCTCAGAAGACAGTAGCAGTGGAAACTACATTGAGAAGACTTTTATACTTGAAGGCCATGATTCCTGTTCCTGAATCACAACAACTTATGAGTCGTTATTCCATCTATTATGTTATACCCAAGAAAAAGGGATCCTTTTGACATATCCTGGATCTCAAGTATCAATTGTCATTTGTCAAATTGGAGACTGAGTACAATCAGGGGATTACCTCACATCTCTGGATTTGATGGAGGCATATAGGTATAATCCCATTCACTAGGAACAACAATGTTCTAAGGTTTGCCATTCTGGGATGCATTACCAATTTCACGCCTTGACTTTTGGGCTGGCCACTGCACCAGGACATTCTCCAAGGCCATAGTGGTAGTAGCAGCAATCTTGTGCAAGGATGGCATCCTTGTTCATCCATATATGTTGACTTGGTTGATTTGTGCCAAGAGCATGGAAGAAAGTCAACGGGCCTCTCACAAGGTGATCTCCTTACTGTAGAACCTAGGCTGGGGTGGTGAATTTGGCCAAGAGCAGCCTTATAGACATCTCAGACTCTGGAGTTTATCAAAATTTGATTGATAAACTCAATACGAAACAGGGCACTATGTTTCTGTCAGAGAATTGAATCCAGAATTTGATTGCTCAAGCTTAAACCCTAAGAAGGACTGTTCAGCCAACAGTGTGTTCTTATCTTTAGATCATGGGTTTGATGGCAGCCACATTGGAGATTGTTCCCTGGGTGAGGGGAGTAAGTATATGCAACCTCTACAATGCATGTTGCTTTCCAGCTGGAGTCCGCAGTCACAGGACTACATGGTGATTGCTTTTCTCTTACCATTAGAGTTGAGCGTTCAATTACATTGGTGTTTGCAGGTGGATCATCTCAGGAAGGATGTTTTTCTTGGAGAGGTCATATTGGTTAGTGCTCACAATAGATGCAAGCCTCCTGGGCTAGGGGGTTCACTGTCAGTAGTTGATGGTGCATGGTCTCTGGAAAGCCGAGGAACAGTAGTGGAGCATCAACTAAAAGGAAGAAAAGATGGTATGGCTGGTATGCTTTGCAGTTCACTGAGCCTCTAAAGGCTATATGGTCTGAATAATGTCAAACAATATGACAACAGGGCCTACATCAACGCATCAGGATGGAACCAGAAGTTAATAGGTTTTGGAGGATACAGATTGCACTTATGTATATGGGGCAGAAGCAACATCTGCTAGACATATCTGCCTCCCACATTGCCTGAAAGGCCAATGTATGGGACACCTTTTTCAGCAGAAAGAGTTTTTACCCAAGAGAATGGGAGTTAACAGATGAAGCATTTCAACTTATAGTGGAGGCTGGGGGTCCCCATACCTAGATCTTGCTGAACCGACAATGCAAAAGTACCCACAGTTTTTCAGGTCACAGGCAGGATCCAAAAGCACAGGGCATCGATGCTCCCATTCAGATATTGCCACATGTCAGCTGCTGGTATGCCTTCCTGCCCTGGCCTCTTATAGGCATAATCATTCAGAAACTGCAAGCCAGGCTAGCACTGTACGTTTGGAGGCTTTGGATTGGCCCTGGAGGTTGTTTTATGCTGATCTGCAGAGATTGCTAGTAGGCAGTTCTCTCAGGCTGCCTCCTCATAAGAATCTGTTGCAGTAGAGACCCATTCCTCATGAAGATCCAGTTTTGATTTTGTCTTACAAGCTTGGCCCTTGAGAGGGCTAGTTGTTGAAGCATGGGTATTCACCTGTAATTATTTCCACTTTACTTCAGGACAGGACATTTTCTACATCTCTGCCTATGTAAAAGTTTGGAAAATTTTGAGGCCTCTTGTAGGGACTGAGGTCTCAGCCTGTTCCATTGATTTTGGAATTTTTTTATAGGGAATATTCTGTAAAATTTTGTCCCTTAAAACTTTGAAGGTTTCAAGTGGCAGCCCTTGCTTGTATAGAGGGCAAATCAATGGTGGGCCCTTGTTTTCCCAACCTGATGTTTCACGGTTCTTGAAGGGAGTTAAGCAATTATGTCTTCCCTTGCAACTGCTGGTGCCCTTGTGTGACTTAATCTGATCCTGAATTTCTTGGTGGATTTGACATTTTGGCCATTATGTGGCCTTTCCTTGCAGCTTTTCTTAGAAGACAGTTTTTCTAGTTGCAATCTGTTTCAGCACATTAGGATTCCAAGCTCCAGGCTCTTTCTTGCCGTGAGCCTTTTCTACATATGACTCCAGGAGTAGTACGCTTCAGACTCTGCCATCTTTTTTCCAAAGTGGCTTTGGAGTTTCATTTGAATCAATCCATTTCTCAGCCCACGTTGGGCAGGGACAGAGATAAGAGAGTATTGTCTTTTGTGTACCTTGGACATCAAGCATCATTTGATGCAGTACTTGTGGAAGTTACTAAATCTGTCCAAACGTCTGGTTGGTTATTGTGTTCCATGGTGGAGGTAAACACAGTGAACCAGCAACACAGGCAATTATAGCCCATTGGATTAAGGAAGTCATTACAACCCACCTATATGGATTAGGGATGTACAGATGGGACCGCATACGTTACATTCGGTATTCGTATTCCATCGGGGGGCAGATACATTGCATTCGGCAAGGGGGGCCCCCGATCCGTTTCATGCGTTCCATTCTTATTCGTTTCCCGGCTAAAATTTAATTAACTACAACCGCCCACCCTCCTGACCTCTCCAAGACTTTCCAAAACTCCTGGTGGTCTAGCGGGGGTCCGGGGAACCATCTGCACTCATGCCGTCGGCTGCCAGTATTCAAAAATGGCGCCGATAGCCTTTGCCCTTACTATGTCACAGGGGCTACTGATGCCATTGGTTGGCCCCTGTCACATGGTAGGAGCAATGGACGGCCAGCACCTTCTTGTGCTCCTACCATGTGACAGGGGCCAACCAATGGCACTGGTAGCCCCTGTGACATAGTAAGGGCAAAGGCTATTAAGCACCATTTTGATTACTGGCAGCCGATGGCCCAAAGTGCAGGAGATCGCTCCTGGACCTCGCTGTGCAAACCAGAGACTTTGGTAAGTCTTGTGGGGTCAGAAGGGTCAAAATGGCACGGTAGCCTTTTGCCCTTACTATGTCACAGGAGGTACCGGTGCCATCGGTTAGCCACTGGCAAGTCTTGGAGGGGTAAGTAGGGTGGGGGTTTTGTTTAACTCCTTTAGACGGCTGAAATATTTGGTCAAGATTTGTTTTATTTGTTCGGAAATTGCGATACTGTTTCGCGATGCAATGAATACAATGAATATGGCCCTATACATTGCAGATTGCCAATATGTTGCAAACAAATGCACACCCCTAATATGGATGTCAGCATTCCTTTGCTGAAGCAGATTAGACCACATTCCATAAGTGCTTATGTATCATGGGTGGAGATTCGGTGTTGTTTCCTGTAAGATTTGCCAAGTGGTGACATGGTCTTCCTACACACCTTTCCAAGCATTATCGCTTGGATGTTGGTCTCGGGATAACTCCATGTTCATTGCAGGCAGATTGACTGGGACTGCAGGCAAACTCTCACCCTATTCAGGAGTAGTTTTTGATACATCCCACTTGTGGGGATTGGCTTGCCTCTTTGCAGAGGCAGACGAAATGACTACATACCTGATAATTTCCTTTCCTCTAAGGAAGGCAGACCAGTTTCCCTCAGCTGCTGATTTTTTGTTTTTGGTTCACGTTTTAGGTGTGGACGATGCAGAATGCTTTTCATGCTATTTATTGGAAGACTGGTAAGTAGCTTAACCAGCCCCTCAATGTACTAACGTTTCTTTTATTATCTGAGCTCAGTGCTCCCTATCGATTGGAAGCATGAGTAGTTAATTGTTAATAATCATTTTCAAATATAATCAGTTGTCCACAGTTTTGTTTTTATAGAGATTACTGGGGGGTGATGTCAGGGCAGGGCTATAATCCATGATGTCATTTTTACTCCATCTCTATCTGCTTGAAGAGGTGCATAAACCCACTTGGGGGATTGGCCTGCCTTCTGAAGAGGAAAGACAATTATCAGGGGAAATAATGTTTCCTTGTACAATATGCACATATAGTTGTCACCCCTAATATATTTTGATTTTGCATCTGACCATACAAAATTTTTCTGGACATGTCAGGTGGTCAATGAGTCTCAAAATATGGAAATATTTTGGGGATCACATTTTTCATGTATACATATATGCAGTTATGCCACATAATAATGTTTTGGTTTTACATCTGATCCACACCAAATGTTTATGAGATGTGAAGGATCTATAAATATCATGACATTGGAAATTTTTTGGGGGGATCCATGTATTCCATGAATGTCCTCAAGTAATTATGCAGGTTAATTACTTTTGGGTTTACATCTGCTCTACACCACATTTTCAGGAGATGTCAAGGAGGACAAAAGAAGTCAGACACAAGTAATTTTTGCTGTATCCATATAAGCATACACAAAAAAGTTTGGCCATATTCTGGAAAGTAGGATCCACTGGTTCTGTGGGGGATTTCTAGTTTTAACAAGTTATGATAAAAAATACATTTTTTATATTGAAAGAAATCGTACCATTTGAATATTTTGTTTGTTTTAAATGTTAAAATTGTTTCTTAGTTTTGTATAACAAATAACCACAACTACCTCCAAATGCAAGTAAATTGACCCTATGACATATGTTTTATTTATTTCCTTTTAACAAATTATATATCACATATTTAGATAAAATAATAAAAAAATATTTACTAATTAAACACCTATAATAATAAATGCAATACAGTAATACAACAATCCAATACAGACAATATAAACAAATGAAAACATAAAAACTTCTGAATCCTGGAATACAACATGAATACTACCCAGAATCCTAAACATATCTTGATAGTGTATGTGGATCTACCCTGATCTACCAAGAACCACCCAGGAGAGAAGGAAAAAATGTATATTGATGAAATCCAAAGTTGAAAGGAGAGGGAGGAAATTTATAGTTAAATATCCATGCAAATGTATATTAAGTTATATGGATAACAAATATGTGTTTTTTCATCCATTAGATTTAAGTAAGTTTTGGATGGTCACCCATTAGAGATAGCTGATTAAGGCTTGATGCAAAATATATAAGCTCACAGATATCACCAGTGTGCTAATAAGTTTAATTGTGAAATTCTATTTCTTTTCTATAGACACTTTTTTACACGCCCCTATTTCCAATATTACTTAAAAAAAATATATATATCCATTAAGATAAAGTGATATGGGAAAGAATGTTTATTTTCTCTTTTGTATTAGAATTGTTTAAAGAATGAATATGGCATGGAAATGTTAATATTAATGTGATGTATTGTATGAAAAAGAATAAAAAACAAACAAACAAAAGAAACCTAAACATATCTAACCTAAGCTCATGGTATTTAGGAATTATCCAAGTCCTGAGCTGCTTATGAAATGTTAAACAATTTAACTCTGACCTAGCAGATTACCAGCAAGGAATTCCATAATCTATGACATGGAAAATATGGGATCTAAAATGAAATAAATAAATAAATACACTACAGATGAAAAAACTCAGAGTGCCCTTAAGGCACAAATGTGGGCTAAAGCTGTGGTTAACAAACAACCCTGGAAAACATCCGGCAATCTAACCCTCCCTCAATGAATTGATCAGTAATTGCCCAAAATAGTCAAGTAAGTATAGAAAAATCAATGGCCTTATTAATATCACTAGTCGTATAGGAATCAGAAATTAGATATCATGGGCAACTATGGTTTGATATCATAACCGGGATGGAAAGAAGTCACCACCAAGAGTAAAATTTTGAATTTCAGAAATTCAGACTATGATAAAAATATAGAAGTAGCTGAGGAGGACCTAGAAACCTCGGAGTTAATGGTGAAGTGGAACAACAGAGGTTTAGATTAAAAGAGCTATTTCTAAAGCTACAAATCTCTATGTAAGAAATTAAACAATGAATAAGAGCAAAAAGAAACTGATCTGGTCTCAAAGAATTGTCTAATAAAATAAAAACCAAAAATAATGGCTATACAAGAACTACATAGGTTCACAGAAAGGGGAACATAGGGAAAAATATCTAATGAAGATGAGGGAAATGAGAAAAGCAATCAGGAAAGCAGGTAATGAGGTAAAGTGAGGTGATAAAACAATTTTTAGATATAGTAGTGAAAGGAAAAGGTCCCAAGGAGGTATACTAAAATTGAAGGAGACAAAGAAACAATGTGCAGAAAAAAAGATGAAACGCAGAAATATTAAACCAAATACTCAGTTCAGTGTTCACCAAAAAAGGAACCTGGAGAACCACTATTGCTGGTTGACAAGAGCATGGATAGGAGTTGGATTAGAAGCCAACCCTGTTTTACAGAAGATAATTTATTGGGAGAGCTAGGAAAACTGAAAGTAAACAAGGCCATGGGGCTAGAAGGGGTACATACCAGGATACTAAGGGGTAGATTTTAAAGGTGCGCATGGGCATACATATGCGCCGCTACCCGGTGCACGCATGTTTATAAAATTGGGGTCAGCGCGTGCAAGGGTGGTGCTGCCTTCTCCCGTTCCCTCCCCCCTAGCCTGACCTTCCTGCCCCTTCCCCTAATCTTTCCCCCCCCCCAGCCCTTCTCTAACCCCCCCCCCCCCCCGACCTTTGTCCTAGCTTTTGAGCCTGCATCTGGGCAGGTGCAAGTTGCACACGCTGGCAGCCTGCCGGCATGCAATCCTCCAACACAGTGGCAAATAGACGCTGTGTCGGAGGCCTCTGTCCCCGCCCCTGCCCCCAACTTTCCCGCCCCCGGTCCGCCCCTTTTTGCAAGCCCCGGGACTTACACGCGTCCCAGGGCTTTCGCTTGTCACCGGGCCTTTTTAAAATAGGCCCGGCGCACGTAGGGCTTTTAAAATCCGGCCCTAAGGGAACTTGGAGTGCTGGCGGCTCTGCTGAAGGACCTGTTCAATAGATCCCTGGAAACATGAATGGTGCTGCAAGATTGGAGAAGAAAGGTTGTGGTCCCACTTCTCAAGGGCGGTAGCAGAGAGGAGATGGGAAACTACAGGCTGGTTAACCTCACTTCAGTGGTGGGAAAATTAATGGAGACTGCTATAGGAAAGGATAGTGAACTATGTGGGTTTCCAGATTCCAGATGTTCTACCACTGTATACAACAAAATAAAAATTTTACCTTGTATAAATACTGACCTCAGAGGAACAAAGACTTTAAAAGATGGATGCTGACATGTATGTCTCAACCCAGAAAAACAAAATTTGGAAATTTTGACAATAACAATATGGGCCCAGCTTATCTGATCTGCTTATTTACTTAAGGGCTATAAGCTTTTTCCCATTAAATATGAGATAAGCCCAGAACAGGAACAGGTCACAGAAGTGAAAACAACTATCCAAAGGGCAGTTTATCAAACAGATCATCTCACAGAACGCTCTGACACTGCAAGACAGCATGCTGGTCAAGAGATTACCAGATCAGACCTTGCTCCAGAACCACCATGTACCAGGAGCAGTAACATCTCCCCAAAGGGAGAGGAGGGCAGCACTCTGAAGTGACCCCTTGTCATGCTCTGATTGACTATGCATGAACTGTTGCATATACAGTGGAGACTGAGAGACCAGGGCAGTGGACAGCGGAGAAAGACTCATTAATACCTGAAGACAATGCCTGAACCATGGCTGCCTGCCCCTTCCTACAGCCGGCAAACCTGCTTCAGCCTGCCTGACATCTCCCCCTATAAGAGAAGGTCATGCCTGCTGCACTGTGGCTGGGACAACAGAGGCATCAGCTTCTGCTGCCATTCCTGGGATGTGCCCCAGAGCCAGAGTGTCTCCCAGGGATATGCAAACTGGACCTCTATAAAGGTCATGGTCATCTTCTACAGTCATGAGGGCTGGCTAGTTTTGTTTATTAATTTATATACCCAAAGCAAGTCAAGATCTCTGATATGTTGTTTACTAACAAAGCAGAGCATTCTCAGTATAAAGCTGTGTTGTATTAAGAACATTAGATGCATGTGTTTATTTTATCAAAACTGCTAAACCTGAAGTGTCTGAAACAAAGCAGTCTAATTCTGAGACAAACAGGTGTTGTTTCTTAGACTTTTTGGATTGCATATAAAGTAATAAGTGGTAAGTTTCCATAGCATAGTCAGTATCCCCCAGAGAAGGAAGGGGAGGGGGAGAAGACAGTCACCTCCCAGCTAAGTATACCCTTATATTGCCTACATACTCACTAGGGGAAGCCCCTGAAGACATATATGAATGGTTTTGTTTAGATTGGTTAACTAGAGAATTGGATCAAGGAAGAGTACTTGATGTGATTTACTTTGATTTCAGCAAACGTTTGATATGGGTGCTCATAGGAGCCTCGTGAATAAAATGAGAACCTTGTGTATAGGCAAGAAGGTGCTGGAGTGGATTATGAACTGGTTGACTGACACGTGTAATGGTAAAAGAAACCTGCTCTGATGGGAGAACAGTGTTAAGTGGAATGCCTCAAGGCTTGGTTTTGGCACTGGTTCTTTTCAATATCTTTGTGAGCAACATAAGGACACAAAAACTTAAGAATTTGTTATACTGGCTCAGACTGAGGGTCCTTCTCAGTGGAAGGGAGTGGACAGTGGCGTGCCTCAGGGTTCTGTATTGGGACCCTTACTTTTCAATATATGTATAAATGATCTGGAAAGAAATACAATGAGTGAGGAAATCAAATTTGCAGATGACACAAAATTGTTCATAGTAGTTAAATCACAAGCAGATAGTGATAAATTGCAGGAAGACCTTGTGAGACTGGAAAATTGGGCATCCAAATGGCAGATGAAATTTAATGTGGATAAGTGCAAGGTGATGCATATAGGGAAAAATAACCCATGCTATAATTACACAATGTTGGGTTCCATATTAGGTGCTACAACCCAAGAAAGAGATCTAGGCGTTATAGTGATAACACATTGAAATCGTCGGTTCAGTGTGCTGTGGCAGTCAAAAATGCAAACAGAATTTTGGGAATTATTTGAAAGGGAATGGTGAATAAAATGGAAAATGTCATAATGCCTCTGTATCGCTCCATGGTGAGACCTCACCTTGAATACTGTGTACAATTCTGGTCGCCGCATCTCAAAAAAGATATAATTGCGATGGAGAAGGTACAGAGAAGGGCTACCAAAATAATAAGGGGAATGGAAAAGCTCCCCTATGAGGAAAGTCTAAAGAGGTTAGGACTTTTCAGCTTGGAGAAGAGACGGCTGAGGGGGGATATGATAGAGATGTTTAAAATTATGAGAGGTCTAGAACGGGTAGATGTGAATCGGTTATTTACTCTTTCGGATAATAGAAAGACTAGGGGGCACTCCATGAAGTTAGCATGTGGCACATTTAAGACTAATCGGAGAAAATTCTTTTTCACTCAACGCACAATAAAGCTCTGGAATTTGTTGCCAGAAGATGTGGTTAGTGCAGTTAGTGTAGTTATGTTTAAAAAAGGATTGGATAAGTTCTTGGAGGAGAAGTCCATTACCTGCTATTAATAAAGTTGACTTAGAAAATAGCCACTGCTATTACTACTAGCAACGGTAACATGAAATAGACTTAGTTTTTGGTACTTGCCAGGTTCTTATGGCCTGGATTTGCCACTGTTGGAAACAGGATGCTGGGCTTGATGGACCCTTGGTCTGACTCAGTATGGCATGTTCTTATGTTCTTATGGCATAACCATCTGCAATACTCTTATGATTATTATGGCTGTTGATTTGCCTGGTCTGCTTTCATGAAGAATGCATCCAGTGAAGTTTGAAATTCTGTTGTAATTTTTTCCTTGCAAAGTTCTCTATCATAGCTTAAATGCTGGAGATGCCCCTATTCATAACAACTCTATGTTCAAACTTGGAGTAATTTTCCTCAGAGACACTGCAAATTCCAAATGATGAAAAGGCTCTTCCAACACTTGATTGTCAAAAGTTTAGGTGTCACATTTTCTTCAACAGTGGGTGCATCTACTCCATTATCTGCCACTTTTTGCTTTTCCATTTCAATAAGTCCTCAGTTAATTCTTCTGAATGTGATGCCAATAGCTAATAGACATACTGTAGTTCAACATCTCAGGAGTTCTTTGCTCAGTTCTATTCTATTTTGAGTTACATTTTCAACTGTCTACGAATGGCACGTGAAATCAACCACATTCAGGACACAATTTTCTCCAAACACCATTTATATTTGATTGTTTACCTGGCTCACCAATATTCTTATCTGAATGGCAAATTTTGAAGCCCTTCAGGAATTCATTCAGACTCATTCCATATTTTCATTTGCCTTGATGACTTATAAAAATGTGTGCTTCTGATAGCAGGCCTTTAAGGGTTCTATAACTCTTGGTCCATGGGCAGCTACAACAAGGTGTTATTGATAGCAGAAAGACCATTTGATTGTAGAAATCATGCCATCAGGAATGGTAGGATGACTTGGGACATTGTCAATGACTAATAATGTTTTAAAAACAATATTACTTTTGATCTCTGATACTTTGCACAAAATGATGATTAAACAAATCTTTTAAAAAGACTCTCTCCATATCGCTGGAAAAAATGCCTTGGAATATCCTTTTAAAGCTCTGGGATTTTCAGAATGGCAGGCAAACAAAGGTTTAAGTTTACAGTCGCCTATGGCACTGGAACCAAGCAAAAGAGTTAAGCTGTCAATGACAGCTCTGTAGTCTGGCTTGGATTTTTCCTCTTTGGCAGTGTAGCTTCTGGATGGCATTCTTTTTCCAAAACAGCTCAGTTTCATCAGCATTAAAAACTTGTGCACAGAAGCCAGGTTCCTCAATGATTCTTGTGAAGTTTACAAGAAAATAATGAGCTACCTCCTCATCAGCACTGGCAGTTTCACCAGCAACCTTGCCCTTGCTTTAAAGCACATAAACCATCACCTATTTGCACTAAAAATCCCAGATATAAGAATCTCTCCTTGTAGTATATTTACATCACTATAAAGACTTCTTGTCTTTTTCTGAATTATTCCTAGAGTTACTGGAACACAGCATTGATTTTGATCCTCCAACCAAATGATTAACAGTTTCTTGACCTGTGTGATAGCGCCAAGATGCTGTTTTATCATCACTGCTGATTGCATAGGAGTAGAACCCTTAACAGCACCTTCTGCTCATGTGGTGCTGAGGGCAGGATTTAAATGTGTTGACATTTGCCCATTGGCTCCTGCATGCTGAGTAACAGGGGCTGGCATTGACTGATAACATTAGTGCGGAGCATCCTGCTCAGCAGCTTTGGAAACTAGTGAATCATGTGTTAAATGTCTGGAGCTGAGTGTTAAATTCTGATTGATGCAAATCCAAGCATTGTAAAGGTGAGGACTTGCTAGTTTGCAAGAAAAGTTTGTTTACCTATTATTTGTAAATTCCACACAAATTGAAGGAGACTATCAGATTGCCCAAAGTATGCTACCACTGTGGGTGAAAGCTGGCTTCACAGATAAAAGCTTACCCTCCTGCAGCGTGTTCGTGCTTACGGTGTAATTAATGTTCATGTACTTTAACTAATGACTTCTAGCCAAACACAGTAAACATTACCTACTTTGTTTTTCTTAAGAACACAAACTTGCTGCACTAAATATTGCTTTTCAAATAAATAATTTATGGGTACTCCTATTAAAATAATTATAGTCTATGGCAAAGAATCTTCATCACCTAAGACCTTAGATTAAAGATTCAATAGTACCAATGTAATTGAATTTCAAATTATCAACAGCAGTGGGTTCCCTAAGAGATTTTGAAAACCAGTAAACAGTCCTTTGTTCTTTCTCAGCTGCAAGCACCAATATCAGGTACAAACTATTCACATATGTTGCACTACATAATTGTGATACTAGATAATATTCAAAGAAAATCTACACTGGTAATTTACCATTTAAAAAGTAGCTACAAGGTATGCACAGTTAAAGTGGCTGATGATAGGATTTGATAGGATTTGAAATGATAGGATTTGAAAATCCTGCCCTTCTGACCCACTCTGTGATAGCTAGATAAAGTATTATCTAGCTAAAAGGTTATCCAGCTAGCTCAGGGTTAGGGAAGGGGATGTGCTGGGGTGGAGTGAATTATCTGAATGAATAAACCAGATAAATGTCACTTTTCAACATTAATAACCAAGCAACTGAACTGCAAGGGGGTAGAGAAAAAGCATTATGGGCCGTCCTAAAAAAAGATGATGGTGTATCCATTTTTACTGGAGTGGTTTACAGGTCTCCAATACAAATGGAAGAACTAGACAGAGATCTGGTTTAAGACACCCAAAAGGTGGGAAAGAAGGGATAATTGTTGAATGTTGGAGATTTTAATTTGCCGGATGTAGACTATAAAAATTCCTTCTGCTGAATCTACCAGAAGTAGAGAGATAGTGGATGCCCTTCAAGGTGTTCTGTTCAAACAAATGGTAAGGGAACCCATGAAGGGCAGAGTAATACTCGATCTGTGCTCACTAACGAGGATAATGTCTCTAATGTCTGGGTGGGTGCTAACCTTAGGACCAGTGATTATCAAATGGTCTGGTTTGATATTGCAAATGGGATGCAGAGAGATCACGTGAAGACCCAAGTTTTGAATATCAAAAATATGGATTTTGTCAAAATGGGGATGTACCTGGAGGTAGAACTAGAACACTGGGAGAAAATGAGTGAGGTGAAACAACAGTGGGCTAAACTAAAAGGTCAATTACATAAGCAATAAATGTATATGTTAGAAAAGTAACAAAAGTAAAAGAAATAAAAAACCAATCTGGTTCTCAAAGGATGTGGCTGATAAAATGAAGGCCAAAAAAAAAAGAAAACAATGTTCAAGAAATGTAAAGAATCCCAAAAAGAGGAACACAGGGAAGAATATCTGGTGAAACGTGAGATGAAGAAAGAAATCAAGAAAGCAAAAAGTCAGGTGGAAGAAAGGACTGCCAAAGAAGAAAGCGAGCTGACAATACATTTTTCAGATATATCATAGAAAGGAGAATGGTCCAAAGTAGTACAATGGCATTGAAAGGTGACAAAGATCAATGTGTGGAGAAAGAAAAAGAAATGGCTGAAATATTAAACAAAAACATCAGTTCGTTATTCACTAAATAAGACCCTGGAGAAGGACCATTGCTAGTTGACAAGACTATGGATGGGGGAGGAGTAGACCAAGCTCAGTTTACAGAAGAGAATGTATGGGAAGTTCTAAGAAAACTGAACGTGGATGTTGTGCTTGCTGGCTGCAGACTGTGCGGTTGGCTTCTCTTACCTGATGCTGCTCTGTGGTGGGATCGGGCCCGAGTTCCTTAGCAGCAGCAGGAAGCCACTACCGATGCACAGTGCTGCCCCCGGTCATAGTCCGCCTCCCCGATGTGAGCCCCATTGACGCCGCCAGTCCTTCTCTCTCCACGGCTTGGATGCCACCAAGCTCCTCCAGTGAGAGACCTCACTCTAGGCATGTGCACGTTCCTCTCTTTTAAAGGGCCTGTGGCAGGGTAATGTTGCTGGCCCTCTCAGATAATATCATCCCTGGAACAGTATATAAGGCTGGATCCTTCATCCAGCCTTTGCCTTAACAACAGTTCTACTCACTTCCTGCGATCTGCATGTTGTTACTGAGTTCCTGAGGTCCTGAGTTCCTGAGTCCCTTTTTTGTTCCTAAGCTCCTCGTTACTTCTACTTGTCTTTGGCTTTGACATCGGACTAGACTTGACTATGAGCTACATCACCTGCCATGACCCTTGCCTGGATTCTGACTTTGAGCAATGCCACCTGCCATGACCTTTGCCTGGACACTGACTAGAGCTATGCTGCCTGCCATGACCCTTGCCTAGATTCTGACTTTGAGCTATGCCGCCTGTCACACCTTTGCCTGGACACAGACTATGAGCTATGCCGTCTGCATGACCCTTGCCCGGATACCGACTACAAACTATGCTGCCTGCCTTTCCTATGGACTTCCATCTTTTTGGAGGCCCCACATAAGTCCAGCTGGTGCTGGCACCCGAGGGCTCAACCTGAGGGGAATGCAGGCTGGTAGCGGTGAAGCTAAAGCTGGGTCTCTGCTAGTCTTCTGCCTCACCTACTGACAGTGGGGATCTGTGGATCTTCTCCCCAACAGGTGGCTACAATTCCCCCTTGATCCAAGAGTCCACCCTTAGAAGCAGATTGTCAAGGCCATGGACCGAGTGAGGTGTCAGTCTTACGGCCCATTCCGGGCTTGGCATAGAAGATTCTGGAGCAACAGAAAGACCTAGAAGCGTTAGCAGCTTCCATGAAATGTCTTAACACTTATCTTTATTCCACGGTCTCGGCAGGCTCTCCAATTCCTAATGCTTCCAGGTTACATGGTCCCTACATCTATTACGTGCCCCATCAGTACTGCTTCTGGCTCTTTCCCTGCCTATCTTGGAGACCCTCAAGCTCTGTTGGATTTCTGAACCAGTGCAACATGCATTTCTGCCTTCAATCTGCACTGTTTCCAGATGATACTACTAAGACACATATATCCTCTCGCTCCTTGAATGGCAAAGGCCATAGCATTGGCCCATCCTTGTGGGCATAGTCAGATCCCATTCTACGGGACCTGTGGGGCTTCTTGGATCTCTTCTAGACAGTCTTTTGTTACCCTGGTTGACAGACAGCCTCAGGCTTGGATCTCCTTCATATCTGCCAGAATTTAATTCCCTCACCATGTATGTCATTTAATTTCGGACCCTGGTCTCTGACCTCCACTGGGACAAGTACTGTCTTCGTTCCCTTTTCTTAGACAGTTTGACATCCCAAATAAAGGATGAGCTGGCGGCTTGTGACCTTCCTCCCTCTCTAGATGCTCTCGTAGATCTTGCCGGCAGGATAGACCATCAACTCCAAGGGCAGAACCGGCGTTGCAAGCTTCCAGAAATGCCCGATCACAGTCCATCACTCCTGGTATTCCTCTTTGCCGATGGAAGGCCCCTCTTCCACTGGAGCCACAGCAGAGGAGCCCATGCAAATTGGGCCACAGCAGGTTGACCCCAGAGGAGCAAGCATCCGGCACCTTAAGGCCAGTCTCTGCCTCTACTGTGGTGAAGCAGGCCACTTAATAACCCACTGTCCCAGTATGGCCATTACATCCTCAAGTCTAGGGTCTCAGCAGGGGATTTACCTTAGGCTTGACCACACCATCTCCCCCCACTAACTCCTTCCCATGATACTCTCAGTGGACAACCAGGAATTCCTACTCTTGCCCTATTGGACTCCAGAGCAGGAGGTAACTTTAACATAAAGGCTCTAGTGGAACACCTCCAGATACCTACTTTCTTCTCACCAGTCCATTGGTCCCTCTCCTCCTACCCGGTACTAAGCCTCCACATGGTAGAGTCTACCCTCATCACTTCCTGAGACATGGACGTTGTCCGAATACATACAGGAAAACCTGAGCAAAGGCTTTTACTGTATCTCTACCTCCTCTGTGGGGCAGGATTCTTTTTGTGGCCAACAAAGAAGGGACCCTCCAGCTGTGTTATAGTTTATCGTGATTTGAACACCATTACCTGGAAAGACCGCTATCCATTACTTCTCATTGCAGAAACTATTTGACCAGTTACAGGGGACAAGAGTGTTCTCAAAGTTGGATCTCCGGGGAGCCTTATAATTTAATCCAGATACTAGAAGGTGACAGATGGAAGATGGCCTTCAATACCAGTAACTGCCATTACAAATATCTAGTCATGCTGTTTGGACTTTGCAATGCGCCCTGCCATCTTCAAAAATATGATGAATGAAATTTTCTGGGACCTACTTTATGAATGCATGGTTGTGTACATTGATGATATTCTGGTATTCTCTAAGTATCCTAAATACCCATCCTCGAGATGTTTCCTGAGTTCTTCAACATCTTTGGGATAACCAGTGGTTTGCAAACTGGAAAAATGTTCCTTCAAGAAGAAAGTCTGCCATTCTTAGGATACATTCTCTCCAAGCGAGGTTTCCAAATGGACCCAGAGAAGCTCAAATATATATGATGATTGGCCACAACCTACAGTCTGCGGACCCTAGAGAGGTTCCTTGGGCTTTGCTAATTATTATCGTACCTTCATTAACAACTATTCAAGCTGGTGGCCCCGCTCACAGCTCCGTTGCGAAAAGGGACAAGCCCTAAAATTATGGCATCCTGAGGCCAGTAACAGCCTTTCAGGACTTAAAGGTGGGTCTTCCTTCAGGAACCTTTGTCTCTGCATCCTGATCCACAACACCCTTTCATTGTACAGGTTGATGCTTTCTCCGAGGGGGGGTAGGAGCCATCTTGAGCAGTACTTGTCCTCAGGAACCTTACAATCCATGCTCCTTCTTTTCGAAGAAATTTTCCCCAGTGGAGTGGAATTACAGGATTGGCGACAAGGATCTGTTGGCCATTAAACTTGCTTTGGAGGAGTGGTGCCAGTGGTTAGAGAGGCCTCAGCACCATATTGTTATCTACATAAGAATCTTGAATATCTTCACCAAGCCACCAGCATTTGAACCTGCGACAAGCTTGTTGGGCCATCTTTTTCACCCACTTTGACTTTGAACTCCGATATAGACTCACAGCTAAAAATGTCTGAGTGGACGTCCTTTCCCACTCTTTTGTCTCAGAGGATACTGTTGACCCCTGCTGGCATATTATAGATCCAGCACAGGCTCTCACAACCACCTTGACCGCCCTCCAGGGAAGATGGTTGTTCCATGTAAATTCTGTAACAAAGTGTTACACTGGTCCCACGATTCCTATGTTGCAGGCCACCCTGGGTGAACCCATGCCCTTGCATTGCTCCAGTGATTTTATTGGTGGCCCAATATGGATAAGGATGTTCAGGCCTATGTGGACTCATATCCCATCTGTGCAGAGCAGAAATCTCTGTTGGGATGACCCTGGGGGCTGTTACAGTTGTTGCCATCCCATAAGGACCTTGGACCTTCCCATCTCCACTGACTTCATCATGGATCTCCTGCTCTCATAGAAACATAGAAATGACGGCAGAAGAAGACCAAACGGCCCATCCAGTCTGCCCAGCAAGCCACGCAGGTCATCCATTTATTTTTTTTTCCCACCCTTTTCTTCTCCCATCTTACCCACACTATTGGCTTCCATCACCCTCAGGCCCCAACTCCCTTCCACCCTCCACCATGCAGAGAGCAGCGCCGTATCCACATTCCCTCATATGGCAAAATGGTCATCTGGGAGGTAGTTGACCATTTCTTCTAAGATGGTCACATTTTATCGCCTTGCCTGGTCTTCCTTCTGCACCACAACTGGCACAGTTCTTCATCCGACACATGTTTTGCTTTCATGGACTTACCAAGCATATTATATTAGATCGTGGCACTCAATTTACAGCCAAGTACTGGAGGGCTCTCTATAAGAAATTCAATATCACTCTGGATTTCACATCTGCCTACCATCCGCAAGTAAACTGTTAGGTGGAACAGACCAACTGTACCCTAAAGCATTTTCTCAGAGCCTATGTCAACACTCGTAAAGACAACTGTGCAACGCTGCTTCCCTGGGACAGAGTTTTTCCCATCTAACTCACATCCTTGTTCTGCCACTGGATCCTCACCTTTCATATTGCCAATGGAAGTAGCTTCTTCCCCTTCTCTGCTGCCACTGACCTGTCCCTCACCTGTGGCTCAGTTGACGTCCCAAGAACTGCATCTACTCTGGAATCATTCACAGCAAATGCTTCAGAAGCAGGGCATAAAGCCAAGAGATTTGCCGATGCTCAATGTAGACCGGCTCCACAGTTTAAGCACAGGGAGAAGGCTTGGCTCAGTATAGGTACATCTGGCTCAATCTTCCATCCATATGGCTGGCTCCACGATATATTGATCCATTTCCGTGCTCTGCCAATTGTGTCCTGTGACCTACCAGCTCTGTATACCCTCCTCCTTAAGGATCCATAACACCTTCTACTTCTCTCTCCTAAAACCCCTGGTATTCTCCTGGCCCTCTAGGAAGTTATCTGAACCATAAAAGGTTTGTCCCTGAAAGTGATACTACATATCAGCTGTGTGACATTCATGATATGAGAAGATGTTGTCGAAGATCTGAGTACCCTCCTTGTTTACGAAGGATACGGCCCAGAGAGAACACCTGGGAGCCGGCATCCAACGTATTAGACAGAATATGATCAAGCACTTCCATGCCTCTCACCCCAGCAAGCAAAACCATCAGGAGATGCGGCTTAGAGGAGGGGTTACTGTTGTGTTTGCTGCCTGTGGACTGCTGCGGTGGCTTCTCGTAACTGATGCTGCTCTGTGGCGGGATAGGGCCTGGGTTCATTAGCAGTGGGCAGGAATCCGGTCTCTGGAGACGAGATCCAATGCTGGACCACTCACATAGGCCTAGGCTCAGCCCCCAGACCTCGGAGGTCTTCTTTCTTCCTTTTGTCTTCTGTCTTCTCTGACAAAATGACACAGTCCACTCAAGAGCTGCTAGGGTTAATTAATCCCATGTCATCTCCCCCAGATGAAGGTGCCATTTTCATGTATGGTTGTAATTGGTACTGCCATACATCAAAATGGCGCGCTATCTAGGATCCTGGGCGTTTGGCCTGGGTCCGGGCTGGTGGTCCCCAGTGTTGTGAGCTATTCTCTGGATTGGAACTCTGGCATCAGGCCTGGCCCAGGCTCTGCCCTAGGCTGAGGTCTAGGTATCTGTACCTGGCCTCTTTGTCTGGCCCTGGCATCAGGCCTGGGTCTGGGATGAAGCCCACAGTGCCATGAGCTGTTTCTCTGGACTGGGGGTTGGGCTTAGTCCTTACCAGTCCTGGGTGTCACCACTGCCTGGAAGGTGATACAGGATACCCAGTGGAGCTGGTATTTCTACAATTCTGGGGGGTCTTGCTCAGGCCTATGTCACGGCTCCTGCATCGGTCCAAACCCTGGTCCCAGCCCCAGTATCATGCTCATACATAGGCCAAAGCATATTCCCTATGAAAGGCCCCAGCCTTTGGGCCTCGGCATAGGCCTGATGGATCTTTTTTTGTTTTCAAAACAAAAATATTGAAAACCAACAATATTTTGTCATATTTTCAATCATTAAGCTTTGAGAACAAAATGAAATGAAAATGGAAATTTCATCTCATTCCCTATTTCATTTCTACTGAATGTCCATCCCTACATTTTAGTAGAAACCCTCTGTATTGACTCCAACCAGTTTGTATTCTTTTAAAGGTGTTATCTTCAGAATTGCATACAGTATTCCAAATGAGCTGATATCAGGACCTATGCAGGATCTTTGCATTCAACTTATCTACCTGTCTTATTACATTGAGATCATCAGATAATATCAACCAATGATCTTGTTTTTCATTTGTGTTCAGAATTTGACCCCATACTATACATCTCCCTTGGATTTTTGCAATTTAAGTGTATAACTCTGCATTTTTTAGTATTAAAACTTAACTGCTTGACCCTAGACCATTCCTTGACCTTCTCTGGATCTCTCCACATATTTTCCTCACCTTTCTGGCTGTCTACACTGTTGCAAGCTTTTGTATCATTGTCAAAAAGACAAACCTTTCCCAACAATCCTTCCACAATGTCACTCAAAAAATATTTGTTAAGATTTGATCCAATGACCAATCCGGGAGGCTTACAACTAATCGCGCCCCATCTTCTGAGAGAATTCTTTATACTTTGTCGCCTCCTACCCAACTAGTTTCTAACTCAGACCATCGCACTATTGCGTACCAAGGGTGCACAATTTATTTGTTCATTTTATGTGGTCCTGCTCCAGCCCCTTCCAACAGTAAACTCCTAAGAAAAATATTTATTAAACAATTTCACTTTTTTCCTCATCAACCTCTTACTATTCCTCCACTTCACTTCTAAATTTCGCAATGACACTTTTGTACTGCCTTGTTATCACTAACATATCTAAAAAAAAGTCTTCTTATACCATTTTCCTATTTTTGCTGTTTTCCTTCCTTTTGGAATCTTTAATTTCCTGACTACTTTCCTAGCTTTTTCTTAGCTTTTCCACGATATTGATGCCTGTTCTTCCCTTTCTGTTGATTTTCTGTAGTTTATGAAACATTAACATTTGTCCCTTTCCTTTTAGCTACTTCTTTAGAAAATCATAATGGGCCTCTTTGTCCTCTTTCTTCTTACTTTCTTAACAAAAGGCTAGTTACCCTATATTATTCTATTTAATTTTTCCCACTGCCCTTCTACTTCCTCTAGATTTTCAACAACCAGGCTAACCTTCTCTGGTACACCCCCAATTTAACAAAGATTTTCTGAAGTCTATATACCCTCATCTATGAAGAACATTCAATCTCCTATGCTAATATTAAACCACACCATACGGTGTTTACTGGATTCCAGATGATCAGTCTACTGTCCCTGTAAGTAAGCACCAGATTCAGATCATCCCCTCTCATGAAGATTTTATTGCCAGTTGATAGTTCAGTTTCCCCCTGAAGAAAATCCAGGATCTCTCAGCCTTCTAGAAGACTCTGTAGCCAGGATGTCCCAATGAACATCCAGCAGATTGAATCCAGCAATGTCATCTCTCCTTTCACAGCATTTTAGAATATCTTCTATTAAATTTCTATCCAATTTTTTCTGTCTTTAATAAATAGGTATTCCATTCTCTCTTTCCAGATTAACCCACAGTCTCTCCTCTGTTGCTTTAATATTTTTGTTTCTATATGGTGCCATGCCTCCTTTCTTCTTTCTTATCTAGCTGTTCCTGAACAGATTGCAGCCTACTATATCTATATTCCAGTCTTAGTTTTCTGAGTACCATATCTCCATGACAGCCACTATATCAAAGTCAGCTTCTCCATGAATATGACTTTATTTTCCATACTATTAGCAATAGTGTACATAACTTCCCAGATGTTGTCCTTTTTTCCCTTTTCTATATACATGTCTGTTTTACTTACTTTAGGGTTGGTTTAGTTCACCCATCCCCAATGCTCGTAGTTTAAAGCCCTCCTCAGTAGGTCTGTGTTGTTCTTTAATGATCTGTAAATTACACAAAATTGTTCAGATTTATTAAAATAGATACAAATTCAATAATTGCAGAAGGACTTTGCAGGAATTTGCAGAAGGACTTTGCAGGAGGAGTTTGAGCATCTAAAAGACAGATTCAAATTTAGTGAGGAAAGATGTAAAATGAAGCACCTAGTAAAAAGTATATTAAAAGATAACCTCTTTGCACAAAGGTTCTTTAAATGTTAAAATGCCAAAATGTGCACTTATTGAATAGGTCCTATTGAGAATAATGAAGTCTGCAGAAAATAAAGCAGGTTTTTTGGACGTTAACTCTTAACACACTTTTGTGAATAGGGTTGTATATTCATACACAATGCTGGGTTTCACGTTAATAGTTGTCACTCAGGAACAGGACTTTGAAAGTCATTGCTGAGCATACATTGAACAAGCAAATAATTCTACAGAATATTAGAAATTATTTGGGAAAGGAAACCAACCCCAACGTCACCAGCGCCGGAAGCACAAAATGAGTGACACTACCAGGCGAAGTTTTAAAAAAGAAAATAAGCCACGCACCATCAATCGCCTGCAGCCCCGGGTAGAAAGGGAAAAGAAAAATGAAAAAAAAAGGCAGGAGCCTTTAAAAATTCTTCACTGAGAGAGCGGGAGGCCCGTAACTGGGAGCCCCGCCCACCAACCCAATGTCACCAGCACCAGAGTGCAAAATGAGCGACATCATCAGGTGAAGTTTTAAAAAAGAAAAGTAAGCCACCCACCATCAACTGCCTGCAGCCCCAGTAAGAAAGGGAAAAGAAAAGTGAAAAAAAAGGCAGGAGCCTTTAAAAAATCTTCACTGAGAGAGCGGGAGGCCCATGACCGAGAGCCCCGCCCACAAACCAACCCAATGTCACCAGCGTCGGAGCGCAAAACGAGCAACAGCACCAGGTGTTGCGCGCCGTGCATTATGCGCCTTGCGGCTTGCGACAAAGGGGAGCGACAAAGGGGCACTCCCCTTTGTGCACCCTTCGTGCAAACCGCAGTGCTAGCAGTACTTAATCTCTTGATATCTCTTGATAACTCCTGAACAAACAAAGAATGGCAAACCATGAACCCCCCCAAATCCAACAGAAACACCCAAACGCTTACAACAACAATTGGAAAGACAGAGGAATTAAAACAAAAATAAAACTCAATATTCAAACACTCCAACCATTACGCACAACAACAAACAAATCTCTCAGCAGCTACTTAACCTTTCTTTCCTACTCTTTTAATGCTCAATCTATAATCAACAAAATACCAATCATCAATGACCTTCTCCATGATGAAAAACAGATTTCATAGCCATCATAGAAACATGGGCAAAAGCACTGATACAGTTACTAATTAAGAAAATCAACAACTTACCTACAGAACTTTTTCAATACCCAGACCTAAAAAGAAAGGCTGAGGCCTTATGCTAATCATCAGAAAAAACCTACAGATGAAATTAATCCTAACCAACAATTGCTCTCCACTGGGAAATTGCCGCTATTTAATTTTCCACATCTACAAATCGTGTCCTGGTATACTGGCCCCCCCTAATACTCCTAGATCAAAACCTGTTCATCACTTATTTAATTTTTCCTAACCAAAATATAAATCAACAAACCCATAATTATTCTTGGTGACTTCAACCTACACATAGACACTACCCCCACTCTCCTACCTGCACCTCAATCATTGGATGCACTATCATCACTGGGAATCAGTCAAATTATCAATGGCCCAACGCACAAAGCAGGTCACACAGTAGACCTAGTCTTCATCAACACTAACATTTGGTCAAACCACCAAACTAAGATATATAAAATACCATGGTCAGCCCCACTCTACCATCCACACAAACTTATATTCAATTGTAAACTAACAACAAGAAAAAACACAATGAAATCCTTCTCATACCGTCCACCTTTTTGCATTGAAACTCTTCAAGCAAATCTACAAACTGAACTAACTAACATCAGACCTTTCAAACACTGAAAACGCAACATCATCCTGGATTCCATAACTAGAACTGTAGCAGACAAAATATATCCCTATGATAAAGAAAACTATATAAAAGAAACAAAAAATCAGAACCCCTGGTACAATGAAAATATCAATAGCAGCCAAACGGTAACTCAGAAAAAAAAGAGAAATCATGGAGAACAACAAAACATCCACACTACTAAACGCATACAGAACACAACTAGCGAAATACAAAAAACTCATCCATAAAACAAAAAAGACTTCTACACTAACAAAAATAAACAAATACCACAAACCCTAAGATGCTCTTCAACATAGTAAAAAGCCTAACCAAATCATCTTACGATGATCCATCACAATCAACACCAAAGATCACTAGTAACAACTTCGCAGACTTCTTTAATGAAAAAATCAAAATCCTCATAAAGAACAACCTAAAAAATGACTCACAAGACCAGAAAATACCAAACATTCAAACAAAAAGCTGGCCCCCAACTTGAAACAGCAATCTTCTTTGGAAGTCCAAAGATCATTAAAAAAATAACAAGCAGCCAAAACACTCCTATTGACGCCATACCCATTACAATGATAAAAATCTCGAACCACCATAACTAAGATGATAACTGAAATCAGACACCTCTCACTCACGGAAGGAGAACTACCTAGAATGCCTAAAATTGGCAATCATCAAACTGAAAAAGGAATAATCTCAATCCTGAAATCCTGAAAAAGAATAATCTCAATCCTGAAACCCACTGAACTACCGACCCATACCAAACCTCCCATTCATTGCCAAAATCATTGAAAAAGTTGTCCACACATGACTCACTGACCACCTAGAAGAAAACAACATGCTGCTACTCGCTCAGTTTGGCTTCAGAAAACAACTGAACACTGAGACGCTACTACTAGCAATGAACGACTTTTGTACTCAAAGGTTTTGAAAAAGGCAACAGCTACCTTCTAATCCTATTCGACCCATCTGCAGCCTTCGATACAGTTAAACACTATATCATGATTGACCGTCTATCCTAAATGGAGCTAAAGAAACAACCCTACAATGGTTCTCCTCTTACCTGACATAAAGTTCCTACCAAGTGCTACTCAATGATTCCCTCTCAAAGAAAATCAATGTAAACACTGGAGTTCCTCAGGGATTCTGCTCTGTCAGCGCACTCTTTAACATCTATCTACTTCCATTATGCACTTCCTATCAAATCTCAATCTGACCCACTTCAATCTATGCTGATGATATTCAATATTAATCCAATAAAAAAATCACTAGACGAAACTTACAAATCAATAGCAACTCACCTAAACAATATAAAGCAAATACTAACCACTTAAAACTCATCCTCAACTTCGATAAGACTGAAATGATCTTAATAGACAGAAGGAACAACTCTCCTCAAATTCCACCTCTCAACCTAATAAACCAAAATACAGCTATATCACCAACCAATCATGCTCACAACCTCGGAGTAATAATTGACGAGAACTTTCCTTCAAAACCATATCACAACAAAAATCAAAGACGGATATCATAAATTACTTACACTCCGTCACTTAAAACCTTTCTTTCCAATAATGACTTCAGATCAGTCCTTCAATCACTACTTTTCTCTCTACATAGATTACTGTAACTCACTCTTTTTCAACATACCTCTAAACACTATTCACCCACTCCAGATCCTACATAACACAGCTGCAAGAATCCTCACTGGATCCAAAAAGCACGACCATATCACTCCAACACTTATTTCACTACATTGGTTACCAATAAGATTCAGGATTGAATACAAAGTACTATCCATCCTTCATAAAATTATATATGAAAAACAAGAAAATTGGCTAAGCACCTCTATAAAACTACATTCCCCCAAAACTAAGATAAGGGACTTCTAAAAACACCACCTAAACATTCCAATCAACTCACCTCAAACCAAAAGAGAGCAATATCTCTAGGTAGCCCAAAACTCTGGAACTCCCTACCAACTGAACTCAGACCCAAGAAAATCTAAAAACATTCAAAAAGATCTAAAAACATGGTTGTTCAACAAAGCATACCAGCTCACCCAATGAATAACACAACATCTTCACCCTCTACTCCAACCTGAAGTTTAAATGAATAAATGAACATATCTCAACTATAGATTTTAACAAGAAATGAACGTAAAACAGAACAGTAACTAACTAGCATATGATTCCCCTATGTTTAACAACTGTTTGAACCTTTTTTGAAACCCTGTTAATCCCCTTAACCTTGTAACCTTCGTATTTTTTGCAAACCATTATAATGGCTTTTATGATGATGAATCCGAATGACAGTATATAAAACTTGATAAATAAAATAATAAATAAATGGTAACAAAATTGCAATATCATAATACATCTGAATGGACCCATTGTTGCAATCCCAGCTTGTGTTCTGTATGCAGTTCTGGGCATCTCATGTTAAAAATGACATGGAAGAACTAGAAAAGGGACAAAAAAGGGCAACAAAAATGGCTGCCTTATAAAGAAAGACATAAGAGAAATGAGACATGATGGAGGCTTATAAATCATGAGTAATATGTAACAAGTTAACAAGGAACAGTTATTTATCTTTTCAAATAGTACTATGACTAGGAGACTTTCCATGAAAGAAGCTGGTAGCAGATTTAATAAGATAAATATTCAGTCAGTTCATTTCTGGCGGTTTTGTTCGAGAAAATTTTCTACCTGCATAAAATTGTATTTTATTCATTTCAAATGTCATTTACAAATATAAAATCCACAAAACATACAAAATAAATGGGTGTTTTAGAATGAATATGGGAAAAATATTTTTGAAACATAGATGAATAAAGCAACAAAATGTTTACTGTGCAGATCCCTAAATGTAAAAAAAAACCCCCAAAATAAGTTAACACAATTAAGTTGTGGAATTGTGCTAGAGGGATGTAGTTTAGATTATAGTATTGCATGATTTTAAGAAATTTACACAAGCTTCCAGAGCACAGATCCATTAAAATAATCATAAGGTAAAGTACTTGTTCATCATCTCTTAAAGATAAAATTTAAAAGTTCATCATGCAGCCCAGACAGAGGCAATATGGAACCGAGTATTCAGTGGTTAACATCTACATCTACAATCCTGCAGATAAGTTTGAAATCTTCCTCCTTTTACCTACAAAAACCAGACCGTATAACTTGGAAACTTTATGAGAAGCAATGGTTGGTTTAGGTAACCTGATGATCAAACAAACTGAGCCACTTACACTTAAATTGGATGACCATGAGGCGCAAATTAAATTGCTGGAAAATACTGTAAAGGTCATTTGTACTGAAGATAGTGAAAAGAAGATATTAAATTCTGTGAAAAATCAGCATGATCTCTTGGTAAAGGATAATTTAGTTTTGTTAAACAAAATTGAAAATATTGAGAATTTATTAAAAAATAAAAATTTTCGCATAATTAATTTTCCAAACGTTACCAAGAGACTCGTGTATTCTATATCCCACTGAGGGAAATCTAAAAAAAGAAGTCTATGGTATGATCAGTGACCCCCTGAGGAAAATATGGGAGGTTAAATCTGTGTTGTAACTGGTTTAAATGTTATAGATCTTTTAGAGCTATCAGACCAAGCCCAAGCTGAGCCAGCCACTTTAATAGTTAATTTTATATTGGAGATGGACAAAGAATGGATTTTGAAATTATATTTCAAACACTGTTTAGAATTATTTATAGGCATGCAAGTGAGGATATTCCCAGATATTTCTAAAGCTATGCAGAAAAAGAGAAACAATTTTTGTTGTTGAGACCTCAAATTATACAGATGGGAGCAACTTTCACGTTAAGGTTTCCTTGTAGATGTCTAATTAAGTTTAAAGACAAATCGTTTCTGTTTTTCTTACCATCGCTATTAATACAATTTCTCTCTGATAAGTCTGAATTGCTGTGTGTGTGAAACTTTATACTTGCTTCTGAAGCCTTAAAATGTCTGAGTTTGTTCCACCTCACATAATATATATATAACTCCTGCTGATGCTATGAATTTAGTTGTATATGATAAGATGGTTTAAGACCACTTGGATCTTTAATAGTGGACTTGGTAATGTATACTTTGATTGCTTGTTTCTCTTTTTTTGTTTTTTGAGAATTATGATGTATACATGAGATTTATCTGATATAATATTGTAAAAATTAATAAAGATTAAATAAAAAAAAAAGTTTACCATTATTTATAAGGATCCTATTCTAAACTCAAAGCAATTTACAACCCAGTAGAAGAACATGGAAAATGCGAGAGGATGAAAGCACATATCATGTCAAAATGCAAGGCATATTTAATCTGTATGTAGATGTCTGTGATGAAGACGAATAACTTCCTGTTCAAACACATTTTAATTGTTTTCCTAGTATCCTCATTACCTTTTTACTGCTGGTATGTGCATATTTCTGTTGTTTTTTGTTCTTGCACTTTCCTCGTTTTTGTTCATCACTGACTCACTTTTTATAATTATTTTATTGAATGTATAAACCATAATATTAGTTTTCTCTCATTCTTCTCAGAATTACACTTTCTCCCTTCTTATTCTACTTTTGCTTTTTCTGGGTTTTAAGCATTTTCTCATTTTGGCATCTGTTATTATAAGCCATGACCCAAGCATGTCTGTCATACTGAGATTGCTAACTAAAAGTATACTATTGTAGCTGTCATTTTAAAATTTGCAAGCACAAAATAAATGTGTAAAATATTCTTCATGGAAAGAAGAACAGTGAATCTTCATTGACACATAGCAACATATCAGCTCAGTCTGCTGAAAACTGATGGCACCACATACAAGCCCCTAGGAAAGCTGCAGGGTATCCAATTGATTTCATTTAGGCTGTCTGGGAGCAGCCACAGGCATGCTCACAGGTTCCCCCATTATTCAACTGTCTTCATTTTATATCATTAGGGAGCAAAAGAAATCTGTTCATTGTACTTGAAATGTTTCAAGTGAATACCGAAACAGCAAAAGGAAAAGATGTTTAACATGAGTAGAAATTCTCCTTGACAGTAACAAAAGCTCACAGATATTTTATCCAAAATATCTGCAGTACTGAAAACATTTCAAAGAATAGGAAATGCACAAACTAAAATTATAAACAAAAAATCTCAGGAAGTCTAAAGGGACTGAGCAAGCATTAACTGAAAGAAGTAACATTTATGAGAATTACCGGTATATATATAGTATAAACAAAATGGTAGATGAAAACATTTTTTGTTCCTAATAATTATAAAATATATAACAAACCAGATAAGGAGCAATATCATATATTTAGACATGCATAAACAAGTTTTTTTATTTACCCATATATAAACATTACTTAATAAAAAATATTTATATTGATTAAAGGTAAATTCTTCTTATAATACAATACAATTCAGTAATACATACTAAAATCACAAGAAGTGTTTATTTAATAAATACAACATAGATCTTCTTACTTCAAAGAAGTTCCTCAAATGTTTTCACTTGCACTTACCTGCTTACATATCCATGTTATCCAGGGGACAGTTAAAGTGTTGATTACTTAAAATAATGGATCCAGGAAAGCGGCAAATCAAATGAAGTACTACGTTCTTCTTGAATAGCTGAACCAGGTCGCTGTCATTGGCTTCCTCAGGAGAACATTCTTTCATATTATGCCGCAAACATTAAACACATCTGTTGATTTAAATAGAAGTATACAAGCTCAAATATATCTAATATTTCATTAGAGATTTCAATCTAAGTAAAATGCTCAGTGCCGACAAACGTATCTGAATCTCTTGTGATATAGTCGTATATGATTTTGTGAACTGAAATATTTTTAATTTCCCAATCCCCAAAATTGATTCAATCCATGTACAAGTATTTTCTGTAAATTTTAGCTCAATCAGATAATATTAAAATGGCCCACAAAGGCCCTGAAGTTTCAGACTTTAACAAAATCAATATTTTTATATTAAATTGTTTTTTATCTTCTTTATTATACTTTTTTTCAAAAGAAGTATAGAATATGATGGAAAGAGAATTTAATTTGCAATAAAAAGATCAATTTAAGGTGGACCAAAAAAGAGAACGATTCAATCAGAAGAACATGCATTTTTCTTATTAGGTTCTGAAAACTCCATATCTAGATTCCAGTTTTTTGCTGAAATTAATTGCGTATAAGGACATAGATCCAGAAATTAGTAGTGCTGCCATGAAAACTTTACAAACCATTTATGGTATCTATCACCAGGAATGCGGCATTTGCATCTTTGATGATGAAGTTTCACTAGACATTAAGCAAAATATGGCTATTATGATGATTTCTACAGAAGACAGTGTTGCAGAAAATCAAATAAAATGATACTTTTTGGTAGTGAAAACCTCAACATTTAAAAGAAAAATACTTTCTATGATTTTATTTCCACAGAATCAAAGATGTAATTCTCAAGATTTTCTATAAACACAGCTTTTCTAAAAAACTGCCCATTTATTGGAAAGATGATGTCAACTTTTAACTGGGTTGGAAACATTGAAAAAGCATTGTAGTAGTTAACAGCATGGCTGAGAGAGGAGTGAAGCTAATCTAAGAATATCAGAACATTCTGACCAAGAAAGAAAAAGAAAAGCAATATTTTGTGCAAATTGTTAGTAAACATGGAGAAAAGTACCCAGATGCTACCAAAACTGGCCTAGTGAAGCAGTAAAATCTGGTATCATATTACATTTTTATAGTTATTATTTCAATTTTAGACATTATTTTGTGAAGTATGCATTTTTTTTGTTTCAATTTTTGCTCAATATTTTGGCTAATTTTATTTCATGTAAATAACTGAATGAAGAAAATAGTTATAAATAAAATTGTCTTTTGATTATACTTGACTATTATTTTCCCAAGCAACATTTGAAAATGAAATACAAAAGTTTTAAATAAGAAATACAAATTTTCGGTGAAATTGAAATTTTAAGGTCATGTCAAGCTATTTCTTAGCTTCTAGTGTGTAATAGCATACTGTGCATTGCTAGCAATATCACAAAGTCATGGTGGTGTGAGTGATGCAGTCATTCTCTCTTTGCTGCAGGAGATTCAGGATACAGTTGCAGACCTGGCTTCTCAGGCCTGTCACTATTCCCAAATAGGCAAGCAGAGATGAGATATAATGAAGCTTTATGTTCTACCCACTGTGTCTTAGAATAAACCTTCAGAGTTCTCAAAAGTAGATTTTGCTGTTTGGTCAAAACGGGGGTGGGTGGGGGGAGCTTTAATGTATGCCTTTCCTAGAGTTGCTGAGATAGTACTGCTCTGCTGTGTATTTCATAATCTGGATCTACGGATATGGCATCCAAGCAGACATAGTTCCATATCTTATCCAAAGATCCCCTGTGTTCTCCTGCAGAAGCCATGGAGACCACAATTACCAGGCAGCCAGCTTCAGCAAAACATAATTATAACACTACTCTGCCGTTAATCCTCATCTAGTCCTTCCCCTTCCATGGACGAGAGCCCAGCAGAGTGGTTATAAATGGTCACATCTCTATCTTTATTTACTCACAGGTCCTCTATCTGGGTGGTGTTGTTGTCTGTTGGTCACAGATGGCTGCGACCGCTCTGCCTCACCTCTCTTTTACCCTTTTCCTCCTCCATTGGAAGGATGGCTGCCTCCGCTGCTGTTTGCCGAAACCCTCGGCGTCTCCAAGCCAGCATGGGCATCCCCGCCTGCCATGCTTCTTCCTGAGGCCTCCTAGGGCATGCACATGCATGCTGCCTATGTTTTTGAATACATCATGGCGGGAACCTCAGGGGCTGCCCCACTGCATGACGTCAGTACCTCCAGGTATTTTAACCTCCACTTTGCTCCAATTCAATGAGTTAGCAAGGACTTCGGTTTTGCTACTCTGACCACTTCTAAGCTGCTCACTTGGATTCCTCACTACCCTCCAGGGTATCTTGCTCCTACGGAAGCTCAGGGTACCCGTTCCTCAGGGGCCACTCATTTCTACCTACTCTTTGGGGTTAATCTGCCTAACCTTAAGGATACCCGCTCCTCAGCGGTCCTGTCTGCTTTATTCAGTAACTCTCTGCGCTCCTAGGTACTCGATCCTCGAGGGCCTATTCTGCCCAGGGTATCCTGTACCTCGGACCACGGGTCCCTCTCTTCATTCAACTACCGAAGGAAGTTATCAGCACTGCTACTCTGTGAGTATCACTACGCTCCAGCTCTCCTCATTCCGCCCTTTAATTTCACGGCCTATCCCGTGCTGCGGAACCACTACCGGACCTTTTGCTACATCTGGGTGAGACCATCAAACTACAGAGACTGTTCGAGCTTACTGTAATATCGCTGGACTACAGCACTGTCAGTTCCTTGGGCAAGATTCAACTCTTCAACAGCAGTATAATAAAGCTTTCTTTCATCAGTGTCTGCTTACTAGAGTCTAGCCAATCATTGTGGTTCCCCATGGGGCCCCTCCCCATGGGAGGATGAGTCATCACCACTTCGACCAAGAGTCCACAATATGCCACAACCCAACACTGGGTCAGTATGTAACAAAAACTACTTAGGCCAAGTTAGGCATCATCATGGTCATGGAGCAATAGGTGCAATGTACAGTAAAAGACACAGTGGTGACATAATATATTGATAGTGATTGTCAGTTTAAATGAGTCATGTCTTGCCATAGTCATATATGATTGCCAAAACAGTATACATAGCTTGCCAAAGCTTCTACCATTTTTCTTGCCTCAGCTACATTTTGGACCCTGTCCTAGCCCTCACATGTGGTGAAGATAGTTTTCATAGTATGAAGGATCCAAGCAGGGCCTAGGACATGGAGTCAAGTATTCTAAAAGTCATAGAAATTGCAAGCAGCTCAGCTGCTTAAAGGCACAGCCTGAAGCTAAGGTTCACAGTTACAATGATCAATCACAGATTTTGACATGTTATAGCCAGATTTCCTAGCTGACATTTGTGTACATCTGAATGTATTCACATGTAAATCAGATACATGTGTCATATGGACCTGCAGAGTCACAGGTGTCAGCACTGCCTCACCTATTTCTGAACTGCTCTACACACTTAGAGAAACACTTACTATTTAATATAATTTTTCACACATGTTTATTATAACAAAAATCAGTATTCTATCTAGACAATTAAATCTATCTATCTCAAAACAGACCTCATTCATCCTATTTAAAAACAAGAATATTGCACCTTATAATAATTGTATTGCACTTATATAATTTGTTATGTAAATATCACACATTAAATCATTTCACTATCAACAATACATCTTCATCCTTTTACTGTTATATGATATCCCTTATTTCTCTTCATCACTTATCTTCAATGTATTCAATATCTTCACTTATTCATTGTTCTCTGGGTATACTCTCTCTTTCTAGTCCAAACATAATATCTCCATTTCACCCTTTCAATAAGGGCTTCCTCAGGGGACTAACCTGAATTATTCTTAAACACAATTTTTTTCCGTTCTCATCTAAAACAACAATAATTCTAGTTTATGCTTAAATCTCAAAACTTCTCTTCTATAACCTCAAATCAACCTCTCCCACTTACCATATAAGCAAAAAACCTCATATACATCAATATTATTCCTCAACGTTTGTGTATATCCTGTTACTCATACTGACGACATCCAACCATTTTCCAAAATTTTCTTTCAATTCTCCAAGATAACTTCAAATTCAGTATCTATTATCAAACAACATATCCCACTCAAAAACTCAAAAAACAACTTCAAAACAACTCTCTTACATGCATCATAATCCGACTACAGCAGTCATGTTGATCTAGACTCAGATTTTCCGGAAATGATGTCTACTCTCATCATTCTATGCATGTCAATACGCTACCGCAAATCTCTATGTTACAATCTGGGTGTTTTAGTGTGCCCTTGGGCCTCAGCCCGACCCCAGACATATCCAGGACCCAACCAAGGGTTATCAAAATGTCCCAGCATGGCAAACACGGTCCTACCCTCTGCCGGGCCTGCAAGCTCCCAGAGCCAACAACAAGATGATGTTGGTAAGGGGAACGGTCCTCCAACCATTCCAAGCCCTTTCGGAACCTGCCACTTGGATCGGCATGGAGCAGCAGGCCAGCCTGAGGATGAGGGCAGATGGAGGCCTTGACATGAAGACATGACACCAAGGCTGTTGTGAAGACAAGACACCAAGGCTGTTGAAGACATGATACCAAGGCTGATGCAATGGCATCAGAGATGAGACGAGGAACTTAGAGAGTCCAGATGAGACGAGAAGCTGGGAAGGAAGACATTGGCACTGTCTCTCATGGTGCCCTTCTCAGCCCACCTTCACGGGCAGACCCAATGGGCTGGTCGCGGACCACCCTGTCCCCACTATGTGCCCTACACAGTCCAAGGAGGCTGGTCATGGACCACGAGGAGAGCGGGACAAGCGCAAGGAGAGGATCCATTCAAGGTGGGACTTTGACGATGAAGCCGATGTCATCCGAAGCACCACAAAGACTGGCAGCACAGGACGGCTCAGGAACACAGGACAGCAGTCCACTGCCAGCATCTCCCAAGACAGAGAAGCGTCACCTGGAGATCCATGGCCAGCAGAACAGAAAGCTCCAGAGCTCAGTCAAAGAACATCAAGGGACCTGGAACATCAGGAAGCAGATAATCAATGACCGAGAAACCAGGACACCTGGACAGGGACCTCAGGCAACGAAGACATGATGAGATGAGATGGACTACATGAGGAGCTCCACGAAGAAGACAAAGGACCTGTCCGGAGCGCTGGCAGGCAGGAGCCTCCAGGGCTGAAGACACTCCGATGCAAGCCCAGGGACGTAGTGCAAGGACAGCCCTTTTATAGGGCTAGCACAGGAAACAGTCACAAAGGTGGAGCCCAGGGCATATCCAGCCATGGGCCCTTTAAATGTTGAAGAGAGGCGCAGCCATGCACCTAGGAGCAGGAAACAGGAACTGTGCAGCACCGTGGACAGCGGTCCTGCACCGACGTCTGCACGTAGAAGCAGGGATGGGCCAGGAAGCAGGCCCCAATGACGGCAGCAGCTCCAGCCGCTGCAAGAGGCCCCGAGGGCGGCTCCAGCCGCCAGGTGGACTCGGGAATTGAGGCCTCCAGCCCCGGGAAAAGCAGGCCATCAGCGGCGGCTCCATGCCACGTGATTGGCAAGATGTCCGCGGTCTCCGGCCGCGGTGAAGAGCAGGCAAGACAGGTGGCCTCCGGGCTGCAAAGGAAAATAAAGTCCGCGCTCCGCCGCACTGGAAGGCCCGATTTCGGTGGTGACACAGCCACATCGTGCACAGCGAGTCAGCGGCAAGGTGAGTGCCTGCTCACGGGGGATTAGCTCCGCAGGCAGGGTTCATAACACTCTCTTATAAAGCTACCTTAATCAAGAAACCCTATTAATGTATTACACCTGAATCCTAAATAATTTGGTCATTAGAACCTTGTTTCATTTTTTGGAAAAACTAAACAAATATTTTCTCTTTTCTCCTACTACACTGTCACTTGTATATACCTATTAGCCAGTGCTGACATTGGAGTGCTCACATAGCAGGTCTTTACTTACAGCCTCATGGGAAGCATATGTCAAACATTGGTGGCAATCCCAAACTTCTCACAGGTCATTGCAAGCTAGCATATCTCATAGGGGGTTGCACTTAACCATGCATAGCTGGGCCCTGCTACACCTATAGAAGCAGTCAACTCTCATGTACAGATGGTAAAAGGCTTCGCCCTTGGGCTGTCCTGTTGATTATGTTAGCTGTTCATGGAGATTAGACAAGGAATCTGGTCTGACTATCTGAAGGCTTCATTGGGAAAAGGATGGTATCATGCCTTCATATATTGTTGAAAGTAACCTCTGAAATGTATAGGCCAGAGTTTATTTAGTGATGATAATAACAGCATCTACATGTCATATAATGAAATGTTCTCCTCATTGAACCCAAGGCAAATTATGTTAGAAGCTTTTAACCTAGCTTGACATTTCACAGGTAGCCATTGGGAGATATTGAGATATCAGGGCCGAGCAATGCCCTTTGCGTGTCCAGTGTAACAAAGAAAAATCAGTGGGTATACATGCTTCCAACAGATGCCTGTCAGGCTGCTCTGTCTGAGAAGTAATGACTAACTACCTCATTAACAAGTAGGGACAAGTTTGGCACAGACACATTGATGGTGGATGAGAAAACAGGTCAGGGAAAAGCAAAAATGGGTACTCAGTGGGCAACTTAAGTGCTGGATGTAGTCTGATCTGTACATCCTTAGCTAAGAGATATGTACAGATAAGCAATCCAAGACAGTGCAAGGGGTGGAAGCCAGTCTGGGTGAAGACTGTCTGGTCCCAAGCAACAGCAGGCCTCATCACTGTTCTGGGCTCTTGGCAAGTGGTGAATCATTATCCTCCACCCCTCCATAACTCATCCACAGTTGTCATACAGCAGCTGACAATGAGCCTTTTCATTGAGGCCACTTTCTGGAATGACAATCTTCTATCAGGCTGCAAGAAGATGACATCTTTTTTAAATGGTCATACCTAAAAAAAGCTATTTTATTGAGTGCCTTTTTAAGTGGAGTGAGGTCACAAGTAACAGGCCCTAAGTAACTTTTTGTGGGGTGATTAGTACCACAGCACTGAATACCATACAAGTTTTAAATATACACTAAGTACTCTTTGGGCCTGGAAGCTACAGCTGTATATTTTCTGCTCCCCAGAGATGAACAAATCTTAGTGCTTTATGTACTTTTCAAGTATGTTTCTGACTAAAGCCATATGTGATGATAGCATTTGGTGCTAGACCCAGAAAGAAGACCCACTGTTTGGTCAGAGGAGATAGATCTTCTCTGAGAAAGAGGATAATGGTTTGTTATAGCTGCACAATGACATTCACAGTTATACACCAACAGAGTGAAGACATTGCTACAGCATCTCTAGCCATGCATTTCTACACTTCTTCCACTGGACAACATTTGGAGGTGAATACCAGCTAGATCGTGCCCATCTCACATGCACCCAAGAGTTAGCTAAGAGTATGTTTTCTGGAGAAGGTAACACAAGACACATATGAAATTCCACAGAAATGAGTTTCATGTTTTGCTCTACCTGTCTTCCTTGGGAGCATAAAAGAAACTTTCCGTTTTAGGATCTAAGCCATATGGACTTGCATTTGAGAAATGTGCCTAGTTGGAATATCCAATGGGACTCTAGTATGGGTCCCAAACCTGATTCCTATTGAACCCTTAAGAGAAAAAACACACAATTGAAAGACACAACCAGAGAGTGAAGTTTAAAGTCATGTGACCATTTTATTATACAAGTCCTACAAAAGGGAGACAAACTGGTTGCAAAATATCAGTACAAACAAAAGAAAAAAATTACACCCAGAACTTAGCTTTAAATTTTAGATCATTTGTTTACTTTGGAGAAAAAAACTTCAATTGTACATTCTAGGCAACACATGCCTTTGATGTGAAAGACAAAAGCACCATCATTAATTAAAAAAAACACATTACTTATCTTAAAGATAACCATTAAATATTAATTTTTATATTTTTTTTGTACATTTTTTTATAGTGGAAAATTTCTTTGTTTTGTGAATTAAACGTGATAATCCCAAAACCATTAAACATGCTACAAAAACTTGTTTTAAAAGGAGGAACTTCCTCTAAACTTATCTCAAATGTACAGGGTGGCCCATGGAAAAGTAGCCTGCCTCCAATATCAGTGCTACGCATGCAGGCTACTTTTCCATGGGCCACACTGTAGAGGTAACCTGCTTTCAGCCTACATTTAAAGAAGCCTTCAATCCAATGCTGTCAGCGTTTTGCCCCACAATGGCTGCGCAAAGGATGATATAGTGAAACCTTTTGGTAATTATATTAAAAATAAAAGCATGGTTGTGAGAGTTTTTCTTATTACTTAAATTAAGAAAGTAAGAAAAAACAAATTTACTTCTTATAAGAATCTCTGTAATCTTATCTTTGTTTTACACATGCTCTGTTTGAGTTTTCAAAGAAGACTGTGGCTAGGAAATATATTTTTGCTGGGATTTAAAAATATTGTTGACCAATCACAGATCACACACATGACCAATGCATTCCTGGAGACATTTACAACCAATTTCAAATGTTGAACTAAAAAGTATTCACCATTAGATGCAAAAGTCAAACCAATAAATTATCCCATTCTTGGGCACAAACTAATTTCCTACGGAATATTAAATGGTGATTGCTAACTCCTTTACTTAAATGTATGAAGATGGTATCAATCTCACAACATAATTCTTTAAGTAAAAAAAGACTTTTAGATGCATCTACCAAATATAGCACAGAAGGAGTTTCTGAATAGGTGTATATATAAAAGACTATTATGCTCTGAGATACATGTTCATAGCTGCTCATAAATGTGACCTAACAAGATTAATCCATACTTAGAAAAAAAAAATTTCATTGAGTTTTAAAGCGTGACCTTTTGAAACATCAGAAAAAATGTTCCCACTCATTGTTAAAATTCAGTTAATTAGGTTGTAAACTGTTGAATTTATAGATCCATTTTTGTTCTTTTGATTTAAAATGTTATCTTGATCACCTCCATATGGATGTTTAAGAATAGTATCAATCACAATCATATTGTCTATAAACTTGAGATGCCTTAACTGAATGTACCCTCGGTGTATGGGAAAAGCAAAATCCCAATTTTCCTGATGATCTGACTTACATCTCTCAAACTTACCATATATTCTAGTACACATGAAAATATCTTCTTACTCATTTGTTATTTTAGTGCTATGTAACAGTTCCTCTCTAGGATAATATAATGCCCTTTTATATGCTTTCTATATAAAAGGGCATTTAATATGCTATAGAGGAACTGTTACATATTCCTTAATATTGGAACAAATCTTCTTGATCCTTAAAAATTGTGCATATAAGACCCAATCAAAATGTTATCAAAAAAGTTTTGGACAGGGCTTACCCATTGTCCATCAAACAGAAAGCATATAAAAGGACATTGTACTATCCTAGAGTTGTAAGTCAGATCATCAGGAATAATTGGGATATTCTGACCTTAAGTCATGCATTTGAAGATAAGAAATTGCATTTTGTGTACACCCGAGGTAAAAATTTGAAAGAGAAGTTAAATCTTATATTTCTTTCTGTGCCAATGAATAATAACTGGAAGAACCAAAATCACAAGCCATTTTAAATGTGGCTCATATTTATGTTGTGAAATCAATTCTAATTAAAAGGTTTGTCCATCCTTATACTAAAAAGGTATATTGGTTGAAACATTTGACAAATTGTGCATCAACATATGTGGTATATGTGGCCGTATGCCCCTGTAAAAAATATATGTAGGAAAAACAAAAGTTTAAGGACACATATTTCAGAGTATAATGTTGCCTTAAGCAGAACCATTTAGAAACAACTTTGGTGGAATATTCAGTTGAAACATCTTATATGTTTATAATCTATAGGTTTTTGTGATCAACACTAATTCAAAAAGAATAAAAAGGTATCTCTGAGTTCAACAGTTTACAATCTAATTTTAATACAGAGTGGGGACATTTTTTTCTGATTTTTCAAAAGGTCATTAATCTGATTAGGTCATGTGTATGATCTGCTAAGAACAATGTATCTCATAGCAAATAGTCTTTTATATAAACATTCATTCAGTAACTCTTTTCTGGTATATTTGGTAGATGCAACCAAAAGTATTTTTTAACATCCTCATACATTTAATTAAAGGAGTTATCAAGCAGCAATAAAAATTCCATGGGAAATTAATTGTCTATCTCAATCAAAAAATGGGAACACACAAATCAAATATTAATTAGCCTTAATGAAGGTGTCAGCAAGCCTGTCGTATTTCTATCGAAACCAACCGGTCTTCTCGATCATTCACCTTCAATATCACTTATTCTATATGCTTTTTTTTATTTTTTTCTTTTGTAGATTTTCATAAACATATTTCTGTCACAGTCCAGAAACTCTTTAGTGCCTGACATGGCTGCGTTTCACACAAGCAGTGCTTCTTCAGGGGCATTTAAACAAGTATTTCAACATATCTATAAAAGTGTAGCAAAAAACTTGTTTCAATAAGATGTGCAAAGAGATCAATAGAACACAGCAATACTTATCTTAAGTAAAAGGCTACCATTCTCATCTTGACCGGTTTCTACAACCGTCTTGCCATCTGAACGGAGGAACCGAGGCTGGTGAAGGCGTCTCTTTAAATATTCCTGTTTACTGCCAAGAGCAGAAAAAGGGTCGTCATTCTATGCAAATGGGGATTTCCAAACAAACATGACATCAGGTAGATGAGGGAAATAGAAAAGAATCTCCTCTAGCTTTTATAATCACCAAATGAACATATAAACCAAGAAAACATGTAAGTCCAATTCAGTATTCAAAACCAAAGGGGCTAACTGTTTTGAGTCTTTATATCCAAGTGTTTCCAGCCGAAGAAAGATATAGACCCTGATTACCTGCCCCGTCAATGTTTGACAACTTGGTCTATTGGCACAGAAGTCAGGTCAGTGAAGGAATGTCCATGATTTAATACAGTGGGGTAACCAAGGTTCTTCTACTTCGGCCAGTTTTAGATTAAATCAATGTTACAAATCATTCTGGTTTTTAGCATCCTTTGGTTTTGCCAACGTATAGCAATCACACGGGGCATTTTATCAAATATACAACCATTGTTGAAATGCATGTTGTATGATGTTAAGATAATCTTAAAAGCCAGATGATAATTTTAAAAATCATCAACAATCATGGAATTTGCACACACAGAACAGGTACTGGCACGATCTATGAGAACCTGAATTCCCAAACATGGTATCAGATGAAAAGAAAAATCTGAATGTACCAATTGGTGTCATAAATTTTTGCACGAGAAAAACTTATCCGTGGTAAGGACTGAAAAACATTGTGTATTTGTAGAACATGCCAATGTTTATAAATGCTTGTTTAATTGTTAATAATCTTCGCTTTCCGGTGAAATGGTAAAATGCAAGTAAGATCTGTGGGATACTTCGCAGGGACTGATGATGAATTAAGATTTTTTGGATTGGCTCAATTCTTGCAATTCAAATTTACACTTCACAGCTGAGATGTCAAGATAAAAAGATTTCTTTTTGTGGGCATTAAAATAGAATTACTCAATGACAGCTTGTTCTACTTCCATCTATAGAAAACCAGTATGATCAAATACATATCTGCATTTTTTAAGTGCATACCCTTGAGCTTTAAAAATGAGCCTTCCAGTGAGTCATTTCTACGGTTACAAAGACGTTGGACAACCGTTGCAGATTTTGAGACACAATACCAGACCTTGTCAGAGTGCTTTTTACAATGTGGTTACCCACGGAAGTGCATCAGAAAGACTTATTTGCGGGGCTAAATTTTCACATAAGGAATTATTATGTTTGATTGTTCTTATGTTCTTCTTATGTTCTTATGATGATTTTTTAAAATTATCATCTGGCTTTAAGATTTATCTTAAACATCATACAACATGCATCTCTATTCAATAGAGGATGGAAAGGCCATATTAATTGAAATTTAAAACAATATTAGTTCATGCTATTCTGCCACATAAGACTCCTTAGAAATAGAAAAATTCAAATCTAATGTCTAATGATTTTACACAATCAGAGGGGGACAATTTACTGATACCCATACCAACAATGACTAAGCTAGGAAACACACCATTATCACCAACCAATAAAATCTCAGTCTTGAATTCATTTATGTCTAAATTAATAGCTACTAGCCAATTTGAGATAATTTGAATGGCCATTTGAAACTGAGTCCAAAGATGTTAGCACTCAGGCAGTAAATTATTTGGATATTATCTGCATAGATAAACTCACATTAAATCAAAATCACAAATTAGCTTTTCAAAAGCTGCAAAAGAGTTGAATAGTAATTGCAATAGTGAGATTCTTGAGGTACTCCACACTCCATAGTTACTGAGACAGAGCCCCCCAGCTAACATTGAAATCTTATATCCAGAAAGAAATTAAACCAGGAGATTTGCACTCCCAAGCTAAAGTTTCACTTTATTGACCTACTGGAATTTTCCTAGCTAATCTGTCTGAAAGTATGCAACTTTAAAGTCTGTGGTTTGGAGATGAACAAATTATTAATTATGGTTAAATTATGGAAGATTTGAACATTCATGTACAGTCAGTTAGAGAAAGGGCTTCTGCTAATTTTGTACAATCTTTACAGGATTTATATTTGGAACAATTGTATTAGTTTCTACTAATCAGAAAGGGTTATATCTTAGATTTAGAGGTCCATATTCATCTGCTGTGTGACTTGGCAAGTTAGCCTGATAAACATATTCGGCAAATTAATCTAAATATTCAGCAGTGTGGCCATACCGCTGAATACATGTAAGTTATCTCGTTATACTCTCAGGAGAACTCTGTTAACCTAATTCTTTCTCTTTCAATTGTCCTGTTTTTGTAATCCCTGTTTATTGTAACTTTCTCTCTTCTGGTTATTGGTTTCCCTTGGTTATAATGTAAACCATACATAAGACATCATCTTGAGCATCGGTATAGTAAAAGAATCTAAATAAATAAATAAATAAATAAGTTAGCAAGGCAAGTTTATTCTAGCTAATTTTAGGACAGGTCTATGAAAAAACCAAACTTAAGGCCAGATTCATTAAGGCTTTTCTCCCACTTTGTGTCTATGGGAAAACCCTTAGTGATTCAGGTACTTAGGTGGATGTTTATCTGGTTAACTCAGTGCCTTCCATTTAAGCTCCTGAAACACCTCTAACACATCTGGCCAAATTTTAGCTATATAAAAAGTCATCCAGCTAGAATTAGGAGGATTAGTGCTCAAATATTAATTTAGCTGGAAAGCTTCAGAGTTATCTGGCTAAAAATCTTTGAATATGGACCTCATTGTTTTAAAATCTATCTTGTGTGATGAATGTAAGGATAGTAGTTTTACTTTTCCAGGATCATGCTCAGAACATTTTCTGGTTATCTTCACAATAAATGGTAATTTAGATTTAACCCAAACCCAGGAGATTAACACTGATTATAGAAACACTTCCAATTTACCTATTAAAAATGTTCAAAAATTGTTAGAGCCATTAGAAATTCAGGAAAATTCAACATCTTTACATAATGTGATAAATTAAAGGAATAAAGTATTTAGAACAAGTTCTCATGCTCTAGCACCAGAAAAAATCATGCTATTAGTAATCTGGGAAAATTTCACCTTAGTTTAATGAAAATTTATGAAAACTAAAATGCCAGTCGAGTCAAGCAGAAAAAAAGTGGTAGAAACTGAAATTGAAAATCATGTTAATTTGTAAAGAATTGTCTTCCTGTTACAGGAGTGAGATAAGGTGAGGAAAAAAGTAATATTGTATTGATCAGTTACATGTGGCACAGAATAACTAATGTCAACTTAATTCCATAATTAATACATTGTCAGGTATGTAGTATAATTCTATGAAACTACCAGTCAGAAATGTAAAAAGAAGGGAACCTGCATTTTATTTGTAGAGAAATTTGAAACATTTTAGGAGGGTATAATTGCTGTTTTGGAAGTTTTATATTATTAGCCTGATATTTATCATTCTTTTCACCAGGACTTGGACCTAATTTCAAATGGTCTTGTCAGTAATTAGTTCTCCTAAATCAGTTGATATTAGAGATGTGCTTTGGGTAAAAATGTTGTGTCAGGCTTCGTTTCGCCCCCACCCCCCCACGTGAATTTCATTTTTCCTGTGGTTCGGGGTTTTTTTTTTGGGGGGGCCCAGATTTTCAGGGTAGCATGCAGTATTGGGGAGTTAGTGCGCAGTAACACAAAAATGAATTTTTTTTCCGAAATTTCAGAAAAAATTCAATCGTTTTCGGTTCTCCCGAATCATTTCTAATTAGGAAATTTCATTGACATTGACTCATTTGGGAAAAACAATTGCACATCCCTAGTTGATAAAGGAGTCCTCCACTCTATATCGCAAAAGTGTCACTTTTTGCGATTAGAGTGGAGACTGCTACATTCTCAATTTGAGCAACTCAAACCAGCAGACAAGTTCGGTGTGAGATCAAACTCATACACATTATAAGCTATACTGCATACAGCCCCTGAGGCAGCCCCGTGTGCGAGCAAAACTTGGCCTGAGTCGGGCACAATATATATAAAGAATATGTCTCCAATTAAAGTTTTCAAATGGACAAACTCCTTGGCGTCTAACCTATTTTGTTGCCTTCTGTGGCTTTTCTAAGCCTTCTGATCCAGTTTTGCTCTGCAGCTTTTCTAAGCCTTCTGCTCTAGTTTTCCTCTCTGCCTTTCTCAGGCCTTCTGCTCTAACCCTGTCCTGTAGCCTCTTTGGCTTTCAGCCTAGCTCTGTTGCCTCCTCAGTCCTTTTCCCTAAGTGACCTTCAGTTCTTCTGTGTATGGTCTTAAGGCCTTCAATGTTTTTCTGTATGGTCTAGTCTCTGTCTTATCTGCATCTTGTTCTGTCTGGTCCCATCTTCTTCCTGTACCTAGCCATTTTCTTAACCTCAGTCTTGTTGCAGGTTCCAGCCCTGCCTGGCCTCAGCTTCTGGTCCTGCAGCCTGCATCTCCAGTTCTGCCAGCCTCAGTCCCCAGTCCTGCCTGACTTCCGCCTCCATTCCTGCAGCCTGCATCTTCAGTCTTGCCCAGCCTCAGGTTCCAGCCCTGCCTGGTCTCAGTTTCTAGTCCGGGTTCCAGTTCAGCACCAGCCTCAACACCAGCTCCTGTATAAGTCCTGCTGGCCACCAGAATTCAAGGCTCAACCTGCAGGGTAGGTAGCTGATTTAGATCAAAGATTCCCTAGCTTAGTTCTGTCTTGCCCTGTAGCCCTGGACTGTTCTCATGTGGGTTGCCCAGTCGCAGTCCTCAACCACAAAAGGGATGACAAGGCCATACTGTCCCTGTGGCAGTGGGTCTAGGAATTGTTGTCTTTCTGGTAATTCCAGAGAAATGTTTCTGATTTGTTAGAACCCTCAGATTTTCTAACTCCTACATGAGTAAATCTGTCAGCTCTGGCATATGGGAGTGCAAGAGGTGTACATTTCTGAATGCTATATATGAAGAGACTTGTTTAGATGTCCTATGTCTAAATCTGGTTCTTCTAAAATATCAGCTCTCCCACAAACCCCAGTTCCTAGAGCTCTGACTTCAAACCCTGTTATGGGGAGAGTTCTGCCTGCCTAGACATGACTTTACCAATTGAACTAGCCCATCGTGCTCAACGATATCCTAAACCTGCAAATCCCTTTAGAAAATGTGCAAAATGTTCTGTAGAAAATCCTTGGAATGAAGTGATCTGTTTCCGCTGTGGATCCATACCAAACCAAGATCCAGCCACAGTACAACTGGCCTCAGAGGAGATAGACTCTTGTAATGTTCAAGTTAAAATACCTCCTGTGTTAAAAACTCCTGATGTCTCCTTCCCCTGTAATACAGAGCTAAAACCCAAACCAGTAAAATCTGTGCCTAGACAGGGATCTGTTAGACATGAGTTACAATCATTTAATGTTTCTTGCAGAAGCACTCTTTCTCCACAAAAGGCAGCAATAGAGGAATGCTGCAATCCAGGAATAAAGATATCTGTTGTGTCCAAGAATGCATTTGTCTGCTGCTACTGAAAATAAAAATGACATATAGCTGAAATCTGGTTCCATTGTCACTTTAATTATCATCAATTCTCAGAGCCTCCACTTTGCAAAAGAATTGACTGTCAGTATCAAACTTTAGAAAAGGAAAAGCAATTTCATTCTGCTCCTAAAACATCTACTCTGACTTTTCCTGAAAATAATATTCCTGTGCTGAAAGCTGTGGAAAGGAAACATCACAAAGAAAAGTTTTCAGTTTCTGAGGTACCTGTTTTATTAACTGTTCCTTGTGTTTCAGCTTCTCCTTTCATTTCCCCAGGTTAAAGGACAAACCGGCCCGTAATCCATCCCCAGATCTGCTAAATAGCTGTAAAATCAGTGCATGAACAAGAACTGGTAAGTATCCATTCTACTATCTCTGAGGTTTCTGCTCCATTGACAAATGCTGAAAGCCATGCTCTGAAGCCTGAAATTCCAGCTGTGCCTAATCAGAAGCTAAATAGTGCTCGAGCTATTTGGAAGGCAGTCTGTACTTTCTCGTTCCGAAGATCTAATCTAGTGTTGTACTCCACTCCAAATTGTATGCATTCCTCTTCTTCTGCAAAAAATGTTTTTCCTGCAAAGGATATCGTATTCTATGCCCAGAGTTTTCCCTTACACTCTAATGAGAATTCTAATCCTGTCCCAGATTCCATTTTAGTTGCTAATCTTGCCCTGTCCAGTTCCTTACAAACCCAGAAGGGATTCCAGTTCCCTGCAAACCCAGGAAGGGTTCAGTTCTCTACAACCCCAATTGGATCCAGTTCTCTGCAACACATGGAGGGGTCCAGTTATTTGCCACCCCAGGAGGGATCCAGTTCCCTGCAACCCCAGAAGGGGCCCAGGCAAGTTCCTCTACCACAGCAGGGGGTTCAAACCAAGTTCAGTTACCTCAGGAGGGGTACAGTCTAGTCATGCGCCTCAACAAATCTAGTCCTCCTTCCCAGTGGGATCCAGGAGAAGGAGAGCTTAAGATGGGGTTACTGATGTGATTCTGCCTGTTAAGCAGCCTCCCAACCACCAGAGGCCCTCGGGAGCTGCTCTTACCCACTCTCCAGACACAGCTACCATGATCCCATGAGTCTGCAGGGTCCAGACTATTTAACCCTGCCCCTGGTTATGTTCAGGGCCTTGTCCTCGAGTCTTCTTGGCTCCCTGTTTGGCCCCACATCTTTGAATGCTCTATGGCTATTCTAACCTTTCTGCTCTCATTTTGCTCTGTGGCTTTCCTAAGCCTTCTACTCTGGTTTTTAATCTGTGCCTTTTCTAGGCCCTTTGCTCCAGTTTTACTCTGTGGCCTTCCTAAGCCTTCTATTCCAGTTTGCTCTGTATCCTCTTTGGCTTTCAGCCTAGCTCTGTGGCCTTCTCATGTTTTTTGCCTAAGTGACCTCCTTTGCAAACAGGTATTATCCATATCTACAAGTCAGAACCAGTACGGGGTGGCAATCAGTCTGAGGAGGTCTGCCTGGTCCAAAGCACAGCAGGCCTCATAGCTGTCTGCTCTTGAACTGTGGGGACTTTCTAGCCTACACAACTCCCTCACTCCTCCTCAGTTGTCTTATAGCTGCTGACTTGGATGTTAGAGCAGGCTGCAGGTAGAAGACATATTTTGTTTAGTGTGAAACCTAAAAAGGGTTTAGTTCACATTGTCTTTTAAGTGGAGTAAGGACACAGGTAAGGGGCCCAATGTTAAAGCTTGTGAGGTGATAATTGTAATTCCTCTTAATACCACACAAGCTTTACATGCACACTATGTAGTCTCTGGCCTATGAAGCTGCAACTGAACATTTATGAATCCTAGAGATGAACCAAACCTAGGGCTTTATGTACTTTTGAAATAGCCCTCTGATTAAAGACATGTCATGATAGCATTCAGTGCCAGAGCTAGAAGAAAGCTCCACTGCTTGGTCAGAGGTGATATACCTTCAAAATGGAAGAGGCCAATGATTTGTTATAGCTACATTATGACCTTCGCATAGCTATAAAACCTATTGGTCTCCAGTAGAGTGAAGACATAACTACTACACCTCTAGCTAAGCATTTCTACAATTATTCCACTAGACTTCATATGGAGGTGAATACTAGCTAGTAGTGCCCATCTCATATGCATGCTCATGTACCCTAGAGTTAGCTAAGATTATGCTCACTGGAGAAATCAATTGGAGTAAAATGTGAAGCACCATAGTATGGAGCTTTTTGTTTAGCTCTTGCTGTATTCCTTGAGAGCATACAATGAGCTTTTAGTTGTATGCCTTAGGCCATATGGTGTAGCCAGAAAGTGCCTAGTTGGAATGCCCAATGGCAGTCTAGCATACAAGGTCATCATGATCCAAAACTTTGACCTAGTGAACCCTTAAGACAAAAAACACACAATGAAAACACACAGCAAGAAAGTGTTTTTTTTTTCAAACATGTGACTACTTTATTATACAACAAATGTTGTCAACTGATGTAAAGCAAGTCAAATTCTTTGGTAATCACAATATGCAAGGACAAGATATCAAATTGCACATGACATTGTAACTGAAATGAAGAGTACATTGAATATAGACCTGCACATACATTGTTCCAAATGCTAATATTACTTATAGAGTCTTGCAAGGAACTGGACAGAGCAGGATTAGCAACTAAAATGGAATCCAGTAAAGGATTAGAGTTTGTGTTAGAGTGTAAGGGCAAACTCTGGGTTCAGAATACCATATCCTTTTCAGGCAAACTTTTTATGCACAAACAAAGTCTTGCCTCACAAATCACTTTTTTGAAGGAGTTAATAAACATGTGACTGTCAGTATCAAACTTTAGAAAAGGAAAAGCAATTTCATTCTGCTCCTAAAACATCTACTCTGATTTTTCCTGAAAATAATATTCCTGTGCTGAAAGCTGTGGAAAGGAAACATCACATGACCATTATGGTTCAGATTAGGCAACGCTGTTGAAATAAATCACAAGAAAGCCGCTCTGAGGAGTGATATACCATCTTTTGTTCCTCAGCTGTAATACTCGTACCAAATTATCTAATTGTTTTTCCCCGTTTGTTTAGCTCCAAGTCTTGATCTCCCTGTTCAATATATTGCATCCTTGTGCAAAGTTTATTGTTTGAATGTAAACCGAGGTGATTTGTAACTTGTTACAAGAATATCGGTATATAAAAATGCCAAATAAAATAAATAAATGTGGATAAAGGTGAACCGGTAGATATAGTATACTTGGATTTTCGGAAGGCATTTGACAAAGTTCCTCATGAGAGGCTTCTAGGAAAAGTAAAAAGTCGTGGGATAGATGGCGATGTCCTTTCGTGGATTGCAAACTGGCTAAAAGACAGGAAACAGAGAGTAGGATTAAATGGACAATTTTCTCAGTGGAAGGGAGTGGACAGTGGAGTGCCTCAGGGATCTGTATTGGGACCCTTACTTTTCAATATATTTATAAATGATCTGGAAATAAATATGATGAGTGAAATAATCAAATTTGCAGATGACACAAAATTGTTCAAAGTAGTTAAATCACAAGCAGATTGTGATAAATTGCAGGAAGACCTTGTGAGACTGGAAAATTGGGCATCCAAATGGCAGATGAAATTTAATGTGGATAAGTGCAAGGTGAAGCATATAGGGAAAAATAACCCATGCTATAATTACACAATGTTGGGTTCCATATTAGGTGCTACAACCCAAGAAGAGATCTAGGTGTCATAGTGGATAACACATTGAAATTGTCGGTTCAGTGTGCTGCAGCAGTCAAAAAAACAAACAGAATGTTGGGAATTATTAGAAAGGGAATGGTGAATAAAACGGAAAATGTCATAATGCCTCTGTATCGCTCCATGGTGAGACCGCACCTTGAATACGGTGTACAATTCTGGTTGCCACATCTCAAAAAAGATATAATTGCGATGGAGAAGGTCCAGAGAAGGGCTACCAAAATGATAAGGGGAATGGAACAACTTCCCTACGAGGAAAGACTAAAGAGGTTAGGACTTTTCAGCTTGGAGAAGAGATGACTGAGGGGGGATATGATAGAGGTGTTTAAAATCATGAGAGGTCTAGAAGGGGTAGATCTGAATCGGTTATTTACTAGAGATGTGCTTCGTGTTTTGCTACCGGGTCGTTTTTTGACTCGGATACTTCGTGGTAAAGTTCGGTTTTTATCGTTTAGTTTTTTTGAAAAAAAACAAACTAAACGGGGAAAACCGAAACCAGGCTAAAAACGATGCGGGAAAACAAAGCTAAAAAAAACCCCACCCCACGCATTTAAATTAATTTTAATACATTACATACAACCCCCCCCCCCATCCCGATCCCTCCCCAAGACTTACCAACATCCCTGATGGTCCAGCGGGGTCCCGGGTGCCATTTGTCCCTCCGTGGCGTGCCCAGTGTGCTAGTGCTAGCCACACTCAAAATGGTGCCGAATAGCCTCTGAACTACTATGTCACAGGGGCTACCGGCGCCATTGGTCAGCCCCTGTCACATGGTAGGAGAACCGACCAATGGCGCCGAAAGCCCCTGTGACATAGTATGGGCAAAGGCTTTCGGCGCCATTTTGATTATTGGCAGCCGACAACGACATCGCTCCAGGACCCCCGCTGGACCCCCAGGGATTATTGGCAAGCCTTAGGGGGTCAGGAGGCCCCCCCAAGCTGGCCAAAAAGCTTGCCAATAATCTCTGGGGGTCCAGTGGGGGTCCGGGAGCGATGTCGTCGTCGGCTGCCAATAATCAAAATGGCGCCGATAGCCTTTGCCCATACTATGTCACAGGGTCTTTTGGCGCCATTGGTCAGTTCTCCTACCATGTGACAGGGGCTGACCAATGGTGCCGGTAGCCCCTGTGACATAGTAGTTCAGAGGCTATTCGGCACCATTTTGAGCGTGGCTAGCACTAGCACACTGGGCACGCCACGGAGGGACAAATGGCACCCGGGACCCCGCTGGACCACCAGGGATGTTGGTAAGTCTTGGGGAGGGATCGGGATGGGGGGGGGGGGTGTTATTATAGTTAATGTTAATGTTTGGGGTGGTTTTTAATTTAAAAAAAAAAAGTGCCTCTCTCCCCATACAAACCCGAAAAATGGATTTTCCCCGAAGTTAGGTGAAAATCCTTTTCGGGTTTCGGGGCCCCGAACCGGGATGAATTAGGCAATTTCTTTGTAATTGCCTAATTCGTGATAAACCATTTCACATCTCTATTATTTACTCTTTCGGATAGTAGAAAGACTAGGGGGCACGCCATGAAGTTAGCATGGGGCACATTTAAAACTAATCGGAGAAAGTTCTTTTTTACTCAATGCACAATTAAACTCTGGAATGTGTTACCAGAGGATGTGGTCAGTGCAGTTAGTATAGCTGTGTTTAAAAAAGGATTGGATAAGTTCTTGGAGGAGAAGTCCATTACCTGCTATTAAGTTCACTTAGGGAATAGCCACTGACATTAGCAATGGTAACATGGAATAGACTTAGTTTTTGGGTACTTGCCAGGTTCTTATGGCCTGGATTGGCCACTGTTGGAAACAGGATGCTGGGCTTGATGGACCCTTGGTCTGACCTAGTATGGCATTTTCTTATGTTCTTAGCAAAGAACATAGAAAGCAGAAGGGGGTACCCTAATAGCTATGGTACAGCTCTAATGTTAGATCTGATAGCTGCACAACTATGTGATGTTAACAAAAAGGCTCCTACAATCCATGTTGAAAGAGTGCACTCAAGGGGACAGCATAAGAGCTAAGGCAGTAGTGTTCAAGAGGAGTTCCAGACAGTCCATGTTGAAAGAGTGTACTCAAGGGACAGCCTAAGGACCAAGGCAGCTGACTTCAAAAGGAAGTCCCAGATAGTCCATGTTGAAAGAATGCACTTAAATGGGGGCAGCCTTAGAGCCCAGGCAGAAGAGTTCAAGAGGAAGTCCCAAACAGTCCATGTTGAAAGATTGCTCTCAAGGGGACAGCCTAAGTTCCAAGGCAACAGAGTTCAACAAGAAGGCAGCAAGACTAGGACCAAATAGCACAGCAGGGAGGCCAAAGACCAGGAGAAGACAGTGCAGCATGGAGACAGAGAACCAGAAAAAGACACCACAGCATAGAGGGGGTTTCCCCATGGGTAGCACCAACACCACCTGTCTCAGGAGAGTGGAACCACCTTCTGTTATCCTGCTGGTGGTTACTGTCTCAGGCCTCCCTGTGCCAACTGCTGACTTTGGGGATGTGTTCTTGAAGCATAAGGCTGACATCCTCCCATCACACCGTGAGTTCAACTGCCCCATTGACCTGTTACTGGGTACCACACCCCCTAGGGGCAGGACTTACTCCTTGTCTGTACCTGAGACCCGAGCTATGTCATACTATATCTGTGAAAACTTGGCTAAAGGCTTTACTCGTCCCTCCACATCGCCTGCTGGTGCAGGCTTCTTCTTCGTCACCAAGAAGGATGTGTCACTACAACCATGCATAGACTTTCACGGCTTGAATGCCATCACTCACAAAGATAAGTACCCTCTGCCTTTCATTAATGAGTTGTTTGATCACCTCCAAGGGGGCGACCATTTTCACCAAGCTGGATCTACGAGGAGCCTATAACCTGATTCGTATGCATCCCAAAGATGTCTGGAAGACAGCCTTTAATACCAGGGATAGGCATTATAAATACCTTGTGATGCCATTCGGTCTTTGCAATGCCACTGCAGTGTTCCAACACATGATCAACAAAATCTTTCGCAACCTGCTCTATTTGAAGGTTGTCGCCTACCTAGATGACTTCGTTATTTTCTCTAAGGATCTTGCTACCCATCATTTGGATGTCCGCATGTTGCTGCAGTGCCTGAGGGAGAACCACCTCTCCGCCAAGTTAGATAAGTGCTTATTTGAGAAGCAGAACTTACCCTTCCTGGGATACATCATTTCCCAACATGGCTTCTCCATGGACCCTGGTAAGCTACAAAGCATCCAAGACTGGCCCTGACCTATGGGCCTCCGAGCATTTCAGTGGTTCCTTGGTTTTACCAACTATTACCACCACTTCATAGCCAATTAATCTCTGGTTGAAGCACCCCTCACAGCCCTTACCCGTAAGGAAAGTGATACTAAGAACTGGACCCCATAGGCTATTGTTGCCTTTCAAGCGCTGAAAGATGCCTTCTTGCTAGGACCCTGCTTGCAACACCCAGATCTGAACCACCCCTTCATCATTGAAGTTGATGCCTCTGCCATTGGAGCTGGGGCGGTGTTGAGTCAGCATTCCCCAAAAGGGGTTCTGCCTCCTTGGTCTTTCTACTCCCATAAGTTTTCCCCCGTGGAGTGAGACGATAGCATTGGGGATCGAGAACTACTTGCTATCAAACTTGCTCTTGAGGAGTGGCGCCCCTGGCTGGAAGGCACACAACATCGGTTCACGATATTCACAGACCACAAGAAACTGGAGCATCTCCGGCACGCCCAGTGTTTGAATGCTTGCCAGGCCTGCTAGATGCTATGCTTTACTCGATTTGACTTTGATCTCCGATATTGTCCAGCCAAGAAAAATTTCTGGGCTAACGCCTTGTCTCGTTCATTCAAACCCAAGGATTCCCAAGACAAGGCATATTATAGACCCAGCCTGCATCTCCCTGTCTGACACCATCACAGTGCCTGCAGGGAAAACAGTGGTGCCCCACAGGCTTCTTGAAAAAGTGCTACAATGGGCACACAATTCTAGAGTACCTGGCCTTCTTGGATGCGCCCGGACTATGTCCCTCCTACAGCGCTACTACTGGTGGCCCACCATGTCCTCTGACACAAGTGCCTATGTAGACTCCTGTCCTACGTGTGCTCATCAGAAACATCCTGTGGGCCTACCTTGGGGCCTGCTGCAGCCTCTGCCTGCCCCTGAAGAACCCTGGACTCACCTGTCCATTGATTTCGTAGTGGACCTTTCAGTGTCGATGGGGAACACTGTCATGTGGGTAGTCATGGACAGGTTCTCCAAGATGGCTCATTTTGTTCTGCTTCCCACCTTGCTCTCGGCACCTGAACTTGCACGTCTGTTCTTTCTCCGCGTTTTCTGTCTCCATGCATTGCCTGAAAATATCGCCTCTGACAGGGAAACTCAGTTTGTCTCCCCTTTTTCTCTGGTGTACAGTAGACAGCCACAGCCTCCTTTGCCTATTCCCCTTACAGTGTCTTCTCCAGCAGCCCAGGCAACTGTGGATGTCCTTCAGGCCTTATAGTCACGCACTAACCAATGATTGCACCAAGCGGCCGCACATGAAAAGAAATCCTCTGACGCCCTTCACTTCTGAATTCCAACCTGGTGACAAGTATGGCTGAGCACCCACCATATCCATTTGAAGCTCCCCTCCCAGTGGTTCACTCCCAGGTATATCGGACCTTTCCCGGTTGCTCAACACATTGGCTCAGTGACCTATCAGTTCCGTTTGCCATCTATGCTGGGAGTACACAATTCTTTCCATGTCTCGCTACTCAAGCCTCTAGTACTTCCTTGGACATCCCGTAAGGCTCCAGTGCCCTCACAAGTCATCTCAGAGACAGAAATAATCTACCGAGTACGAGAGGTCTTGAATGTCTGGAGAAGAGGCCATCGTTGAGAGTACCCTCCTCTCTGGGACGGGTAGCGGTCCAAAGAAAACTCCTGGGAACCAGCCTGTAACATGCTGGATAAAGGGCTTCTTCAGCAGTTGCATCTAGCCATCCAGGCAAACTCAGACCTCCATGAGGGGGGCATAAAGGAAGCGGTACTGTTTGCATTTCCCAGCCACGGCAGGCCCACGGCCGGATCTGCTTACCCCCGATGCCTGAGCCCCTGGCCCTTCCTCCTTGGCAGCAGTAGACAGTCGCCTACTCTTCCTCGTGCTCCTGCCACGCTTCCAGCCTCCTCTGGTAGCTCCATGGCCTCCTCTGGTCCTGGTAAGGTCTCTCCACGTGCATCGAGGGAGGACACTGTCATTTCCATAGCTCTGGCCTGCCACCTTAGGTGCACAGGTGCCCACGTGCGCACCTTCCTCTACTTTAAAGGGCCGCGGTGGGAATTCCTCCCATGGTCCCAGATGAGATGACTCTCAGCCTTATGATATAAGGCGGGCTGCACTATTTAGTCTTTTCATTGGCAACAGGTCTCCATGCTTCCTGCCGTGTAATTTGTTTGCTGCTCATTTGTATTCTGTTCCAGTACCTGATCCTGTTCCAGTCTTGTGTGTACAGTTCCAGTTTCCTGTTCCCACTACCCTTTGGATGATTCCTTGGCTTTGACCCTCGCTTGTACCTGACTTCTCTTGGATGGATTCCTTGGTTGACCCTCGCTCGAACTTGACCTTGTCTTCAGCCACCTTCCCTGACCTCAGCTTGAACCTGACCTTATCTTTGTTGTGGAAATGCAGGTAGTGGTTCCATCTCTGATGTTTTCGTGTGCCCCTGGGCCCTGATACAGCCACAGAGGAGCTCCAGCAAGCACGAGGCAGGTGAGAGGTGTCCCACCATGGGCTGAAGATGAATAAAGATGACCTCAACCACAGCCTCACCTGTACGCAGCAGAAAGGGACCCAAACAATGCAATGTTGGTCTCATGAGTGGTCCTCCAACTATTCCAAGCCCTTTCAGACCTGCCATATGGAGCAGCAACTGCGACAGGGCAGACAGTGGTCAGAGGATGAGGACATCAAAGACAAAGACTTGAAGTGAGAGAAGACTCAGGATACGTGAAGTGGAACACACTTAGAATATGAAGTATTCAATTGTCCTGAATTGTACTCCCTGTTCATTGTAACTTTCTTTCTTCTAATTATGGTTTTCCCTGGTTTTGCTGTAAACCGGTATGATAAGACCTGGTCTTCAGCATCGGTATATTAAAAGAATTTAAATAAAATAAATAAATAAATAAGTAAGACGAGACTTCGAAACATGAAGAAATGCAATCTAGATACGTGGAGCAAAGAGGAACTCTGGTCATGTATATGAAGAAACTCTGGAAGGCCATGAGTTGCTTGAAGAGGACTTGGTCGGTACTGGACATCACGCACCCTACACAACCTAGTTGGACTGGTCTCGGACCACGCAAATGGCGTGCCCTACACAGCTGGGGTAGGCTGGTTGTGGACCATACTACTGGTTCCCCACTAAAGTTGTCAGAGCTGAGTCGGAACTGCACATCACTCCCGCGCTTTATACTAGGCCACTGAAGACAGGTCACGGACCACGCTTGTGGTTCCCCACACAGGGAGGATAGGAGATGAAGTGAAGTGAAGTCTCCAATGAAGCCTGTTCCAAAATGCACCCTGCACAGCTGATAAAGGCCAGGCAGGGCCAAGCCGGAATGGATCGGATAATAGAGTTCATTTGTGAAGTGAAGGCAGGGTGAAGACTTCGAGGATCCAGGCAAGGTTCAGGATTCGAGGGGTTAACTCGGCAACGAATATGGAGGAAAGGGAAGCTTGGAACATCTTTGGAGACTTGCGCTGCCTGGACGAAGATCAACCAGATAAAAAAGAATTCAAGATGAGACATCTGGAGACCTTGAAAAGACGAAGACGTAGCATGAGGACATCATGAAGACACAGGATCCTACATAAAATAAAGTGCCTTGAGAAGCAGATGATGAGAAGTCCTAAGGAGGACTGGCTCCTTGTAAAGGCAGGAAGGAATGAAGACAAGACCTTTTTATACTGAAGAGGAGGTGACTCCCTGATGACTACACTGCTGGACCTCCTCCCTCGCTGTCCCTTTAAGAAGGGATGGAAAATGTAGCCTCACCCCCTAGGAGGAAACAGGGGAGTGCAAGACCATGGAGAGTGGCGTCCCTGCCGCTGAAGACGCTGGTGAAGGAAGGAGCAGGCCGCAGGCAGGCCCCAACATTGCACGTGGCTTCCTGCCGCTGGAGGGCAGCTGAGGATGCCTCCGGACCACAAGAGAGCCCGGGGATGAAGGCCCTTCCCCTCGGAGGGTAAAAGGTAATGTTGGTGGCCTCCATGCCACATGGGGATGTTGAAACACGTCTCCTGCTGTGAGAAAATATGTCAGTGGCCTCCCGACCGCATGGGGATGCCGATAGTGATCCCCAGAGCGCAAGGATTATACAACGCGGCTCCAGCTACATGTGAAGCGCTTGGGCTTCCTCCGGGCCGCATGAAGTGCAGGACGCGGCTCTGGCCGCAAGAGAAGTGCATCAGCAGCACTCCGGGCTGCGAAGAAGCATAGAGAAGGAGGTGAGAGGCGGCTCGTGGCTCCAGCCACGGGCCTAATTGCAAAAATCTTCAGCCGCCTGCCCTGACCTCAGATTGAACCTGACCTGTTTTCAGTCACCTGCCCTGACTCCAGCTTGAACCTGATCTTGTCTCCAGCTGATAATCTTAGGACTTGGTCTTCTTTTAGGCACCTGCCTACTCAAAAGCCTGGACTTAACTTTGTTCCTAATCGCTTGCCTGCTTCTGTCTGTCCAAGCTTCTGGAACCTGGCCTTGTCTTTGACTTTGCTCCTTTGGACTCTGCATCTCCGCTGCTTTCTGGCACCCTGCTGTTATGCTCCCCGGCCACAGGCATCTGCGGCTGCTGTTGCTCACTTTGTTTGCTGCATTAGTTCCATTGAGAGAACTCTCAGCCTCTGCCAGATACTACCAGCCTTCCACCCTCTGTTCTCGGGCCTCCTCGAGCGGCGTGGATGCCGCCGACTGCCATCTTACCCACAGGGTTCCATAGGCGCGTGCGCACGCTCCTTGACCTGCCTTAACCATGTCATGACGGGAACCTTGGGGGCATCCCCACCAGATGATGTCACGCAACCTGGATACTTAAGCTCACCAGCCCATACAGACAGCAACTTGGCAATGAGTTCACTGACTACAACTTCTACTCTCTCCGCAATGCTGTTTCGGTTCCTGGTTCTGTGTTGGAGACTACCGGGTACCCACTCCTCAGGGGCCCTATATCGTCTCATGGCTATCCGCTCCTCGGAGGGCCTTCACACGGATTCCTGTCTGCCTTGCTTCCTGAGGCTTCTCTGGACCTGCTATTACCTCAGTCGCTGTGAGTACAACACTGCGGTTCCTGTGTTTTCTCTACGTGGGATCTCTCTCTCTACGGTGTACCCCACTCTGCGGACCATTGTTGTGACATCTGAAGAGGAACCCTTGTAGGTGTACCCTGCTCTGCGGACCACTATCGTGACCTCCCACCGAGGGACCCTCTCATTTACCATCTCTATGGACCCAGTGTGTTTTAGTGCCTGTACTTCTACCAGCACCCCCGCTCCTCGGGTAGTGCCATTACTAATTGTCTACTCCAGTTCCAGAGCTGAGTCTGACATCAGCAGCTGTGCTGCCACTCCATGGCCCACCTACAGGGGTCACTCTCTCTCATACTACCCGCTGCTATATCACATCCCGCAGCCAAGACTCCACCTCCCAACGGCGAGGCTCAGTGGGGCTCCTCCCACTGTGCGGTTCCACCTCTTGCCTCGGTCAAAGGATCCACATACTTACAAATCCTAACACCTGCCTTGGACACCCTCTCCAGGATCAACCATGCAAAGGCCCGCCTAAGATCAGTCGGCCCTGGTTCCCATGGGCTCAACTTGCGGGGAACGAGGGCTGGTATTGATGAAGCTCCAGTCGGCCTCTGCTTCCCATTTGGCCCCACTTCCTGATAGGGGGGGGGGGGGACCCATGGGGGTTTCCCACAGGTAGCACCAACACCACCTCCGGCCAAGGGTCCACCTCCGCAACATCAAGAAGTCCATTAGAAGTAGACAGCAGGAAAAAACTGGCAGACAGTAGACCACCCCCTTCTTTAAGCCAGCACAGGATCTCTGTAATCAGGACAGGCCCAGCAGGCATCTACCATCTAACCAGCACAGGAACACTGTAGTCAGGATGGGCCCAGCATGCTTCTTCCATATAGCCAGCATAGGAACTCTATACAAAGGTCTGGCCAGACTTGTTTTGACACATTTTGTTACTTGGCATTATATCCCACCAGTTATGCAGCTTCATAGCCCTTTGCCACAGTGTGGCTTGCCACTTGGGTGGCTTGTCTTTGGGGAGCCTATCCCTGGTTCGTCTCTGAAGCCATGAACTGCTATGGAGCATGGAGTCATGGGATGCTGGAAAAGCACATGTGGAGGCTCTGGCATGCATTGTAGAATCTGAGTCAACATGCTGGTCATGTTGAAGGATTTTGCCACCATTGTTAAGGCTTGCATGTGTGCTACCATCTGATCATACAGGGCATTGTTTGATTGTTGAAAGCCCTCCTCCAGTGCAATAGCTCTGTCTTTAATGATGGTCTTTAATGGTGGTCCTTTTCAGCCGGTCCAACTACTCATGCATCAAGGCTCTGTTGGTGCTGGTGCTGATGCCAGTGCTGGTGCTGGTGCTTTGCTGGTCATGGCACAAGCTGAAGTTTGTGCCTCCAAAAGTGGCATGATGGAGATGGTGGGCTGCTCCTGCTCAGTGCCTGCTGCCTTGTGCTGGCAATGTGGTATGCTCCAGAGAGGTTGTGCTGGCTCAACTGACTGCAGCCTAGGTTCCTCCATGAAGCCTATTATGTTTAAGTTGACATTGAGAGGGCTTGCTGAACTTAGGGGTTCCAGCATCGGCATGTGCTCATGAGGCTGGTGCTGCTGCTGTTCCTCCTCGCTAAACTGCATCTGTGCATCCATGAGTAAGGGTGCCCGGATAAGTGCTGCAGTGCTGCTAGTCCCTGGGGCTTGGCAGCTTAGACCGGCAGAGACATGGGGAAGAGCCGTGGAAACAAAAAAGAAGACATAAATACCAATGTCAAGAAGTACACATGTACTGTTTGCATCTCAATGAATGTGAGCATCTTTTGCCAAATGATGTGAAGATCTGGAGCAGACTTGCAATTTACAGATGATGTGAATTTACCAGCTCCAGCTCATGTGGTTTCCAGCTGCTCAGCCATGCCCTCAAAGACATCTGGTCTGAACCGTTGGACAAAGCGCTCTTCTATCAGTGTCGACAATAGGCTCCTCCTCCAGTCTGTCATATATATTTGTTCTGGTTAGACACCTTTGTTTTTAGTTGGGCCTTGATGTTGTGGGACCTGTGGGTCACCTGCTCTGCACTTTGTTTTATGCCACTGAACCTGGATACAGCCTGGGTGATGGTGCACCAGAACTGGCCCTTGGATGCTCTCGATGACTTGGCTGTCCAGTTGCCAAAGAACATTTCATAATTCTCCAGGACCTCTGAAAATATTATCTCATTGCCCTCCACACTAAAATTCAAAACCCTTAGATGGGTACGCCCTACTGCTTGGCTGCCAGAACAAGGTGCCACTTTCCCTTCCGGAGAGGTGTCCTCTTTTCCTCATTCTTGCCTCACTCTCTTCTCCTGTCCTCTCCCTCCTGCACCTGCCTACCAGCTCTCATCACCTCTGCCCTCTCTGTCTATCCCTAACCAACCATCCTCTTCCCTCTGTATTTGCCTGCCTAACCCCTTTCCTTTTCTGTCTCCTTCTATTCCTTCTTTCCTGCCTATCTCCACTCTTGCCCCTGTCCCTACTTCTACTACTCTTCCTCCTCCTAGCACTCCTGCCCTCATCCTCCCACCTCATCTCCTCCCTGCTCCCCCTCCTCTCCTCATGCCTCTCTTATACTCTCTCTCCATGTCTCTCATGCTCCATCCTCTCAACTCCTCATGCCTCCACACCAAAACCACACCACCACCACTCCTCCTTCTCACCACCACCACCACACTTCTCAACCACAGCACCACCACTATTCCTCCTTCACAGTACCATGATTCTTCCTCAAAAAAAGGCAGACAGACAAACTGGTCAAATAATCAAATATTTTCACTCCATGAAAGAAGACTAGAAAATTCACTCATGTAATCAATTCAGAAAAAGCTCTTACTACCATTATCCAACAAACCAACTCTCCTATCCTCTCTCCAACTCCTGACACACCCTCAAAGAGAGTGTTGCAGGAAGCCAGTATATATATAAATTAAAAAATAATGTGCCATGCATAAATCAATGTGTGCTGCATAAAATGATGTGCAGCACGCTGATGCATCGTGAGACATATCGTGCTTTGATGAAATTGCTGACGCGACACAGTAGATAGTAAATTAGGCTATTCACAAACCATTTTTTTATTGTGTGCTATTTCTGCTTTATTTATAGCCTTTAGATGAATCTAGGCCTTAGACTTCTAAGTTAGTTCTCATTTTCAGAAGCTCTGTCAAGTCTAAACTTTCAGCAGAAAATTCACAGACACTTAGGCCCTAAAACCTAGGCCTAAATGCATTAAGCTGCAATTTATTTTTTGTGGGAGGGGTCCCAAAATTAAGGATGAGGTGTTGCTGTGATAGTGAAAAAATATTGTGGCTGTATGGCGCTTTGTTTTGTCTCAAGCCAAACATTGCAGGACAAAACAATGCAGCTAGCAGCCATTCAGGTGTGAAGGCGGTCCCTTCCAACGTAGTAGCCTGGCAACGGCAGACACACTGGGCTTGGATTGCGGTAGGATGCTACTGCAATCTAGATAAGGAAATATGATAAATTAAGGTTGAGGGGTAGTAGGGAACGGTTTGTGGAGGTTGGTGGGGGGGGGTTTTAGACATGAAATCTTAACATTTAAAATATGGAAAATGAGAGAAGGGAGATGGGGAGAAGGAAATAAATGTCATAAACTCACCATATATTTTTTAAAGCTAAAATGGAGCTTTTTGGGGAGGAGGGTGCAAGTTCAGCCCTGCAGGGACTTTCGAGTTCATGTGGAAAGGAGACAGGGACAGGTTTATGCCTGCAGACCTAAGATTTCTCTTCTTTTTTTTCCAAAATGCTACTTATCCAGTTAAATTCTTTTAAATATAGCCGTTAAGGGTTAACTTATCCAGCCATACAAATCCTCATAACTTTAGACATAACTGACAATATTCAAGAAAATCCTTTAATGTTTAAACTTATCTGGCAAAGGTTATCTGGATAAGGATAATCGGGGATATTTAGTGGGATGTTTTATCCCACTGGAATATTCAGGGCAAGTTATCTGGCTAACTTTAACAGATAACTTGTTACTAAATGGCCTACTGAATACTGACCTGTCCTATATTAGGGATGGGACATCAGGAAAAATGAAATAGGAAATGAGATTAAATTTGCTATTTTGTTTGGATAATTTTTATAAAGGAACGAGTTAAATACAATCTTGTTTCATTTTGGAAACCTATTAAAAAAAAAAATCACCGGTTGGGTCCAGGCCTAGATCAGAAACCATGGCCTCACCTAGGGAATAGGCGAGACCCAAACAGGGGTCACAGTCTATGCCCAAGTGAGACTCAGGGGTCTCAACCTAGGTGATGGGTACCTAAGCTGAGACCTAAGCAAAGGCACAGAGCTGGGAAATGTCCCCATTAGAATCCTGGTCAACAGGATGCCACCATCCTGAGTACCCTCCTACCTCTCTCCCTAACTCCCCTGGGATTTTTTATGTTTTAAACTTTGTATGATGCTTAGTTCCTAGATGTCCCCTCCTCTGTCCTTTATTATTGTTTTTGTTTACATGTAAATGCTGTTTTAAACTCTTAATAAAAGAAAATTTTGTTTACAAATCATGGGTCTGTGTTTATAGAGGAGGGTGGGGGATTTATTTTAAAGGGTCGGGGTGGGTTTTAGGGTTGTTTTAGTGTGCCGGTTTTCCCGCCCTCCCCCTTCCCTCCCCCTTCCCCCGATTTACGATTTTTGACGATAAATTGGGGGAATTGTGGAAATGTCCAGAAATGATGTCAGGATGGAGGTGAGACAGAGATGGGTGATGAGGGGGAGGATGTGACAGAGAGCTAGAAGTGGTGAAGGGAAGGCAAGGGAGGATAATGGCTGACAGAGCCAAGGTTTGTGCACAAATTCTCCAAAGATCTCGTATGAGAATTTCCACTTAACTGGCAGAAAATGATGCTGCAAATGCAATGAAAAAGGGCATAGTTCACCACATTTTGACGATTTAAATATATCGGACAATATTTCAATCGTCAAAAAATGATTCACATCCTAATAAATACTGGTACTAGAAGGTATAAGGGAAAACAATTTGCAGTGAAAGTGAAACAAAGCTAAATATATTTTCCATCTTTACAGAGAAATGTACAAAACAACGTGAGTTTTTATTATTTTTTGTCACCACTGAGTAGTGAAATACATATTTTACATATATATCTTAAAGAACAAACAAAATGTGGTGAAGGGACAGACAGTGGGGAGCTTCCTGACCCTCACTCCTCCCCTCCCCATGTCCCAGCCAGTGAATGGTGTGTGGGTGAGGGGGGGGGGGAGGATGGTGAGGCTGGAACAGCTCCTTCCCTGCATTACTAGTGAGAGGCTGGCTTCACAGACAGGGGGGGCTGCCTGACCCTCACTCCTCCCCTCCCCATGTCCCAGCCAGTGAATGGTGTGTGGGGGGGGGGGGGGGGGGGGGGGGAGGATGGTGAAGGGTGAGACAGCTCCTTCCCTGCATTACTAGTGAGAGGCTGGCTTCACAGACAGGGGGGAGCTTCCTGACAAAAATAACAAAAATAATAAACAAACAAGTTCTAGTCACATGAGTGATGATCATCACGTTACTTTTTTTGTCAAGCTTCCAACTGTTTCTATTTTCACATCCCCCCCAACCATTACCTCAGTGGGAACCTTGGTAACATCATAGATAAGAGCACAGCCAGCCAATAGGAATACATATTCATTCCTAAGTGACCTTTACTGACCTGGGAAGTGTCAACACTTTGTTTCATTTTCTGTTGGTGTTTGTGAGGTTCCAGTTCCATTTCCCATCCCCCCAACCATCACCTCAGTGGGAACCTTGGTAACATCAATAGATAAGAGGGCAGCCAGCCAATAGGAACACATATTCATTACTAACTGACCTGGAAAGTGTCAATTTGTATCATTTTCTGTTAGTGTGCACTAACTCCCGTTAGTGCGCACTAACACGATTTAACAATTTTTAACAATAAATCGTTAGAATTTCTATTGTATTGTGTTCTATAATTATTTAAGATGATATTAACATTATCAGATGATAATTTAATCGTTGAAAAACGATTCACATCCCTAATGCTCACATTGATTGGATGCAAAGTGTACATCTTATGCCAAACAGTACATGTGTACTTCTTAGCATTCATACTTATGTCTTCTTCTTTGTTTCCATAGCTCTTGCCCAGGAAACTGCTGTACCCAGTTGTGCTGCACAGCCCCAGGGACCAGCAGTGCAGCCCTCCTTTCACTGCACCCTTCCAAATGGACACTGAAATCCAGTGGATCGATGAAGAGGAAGAGGAGGAGCAACAGCAGCAGCTACCATAAGAACTCCTCCAGATGGTGGTCAGAATGGCTTCACCCCTATGTAGTTCTGAAATCAGGGAGCAGAATTTAATAGCGTAGTCACCCATGGTGCAATTACCCTGCCTGATGTGGAGCTGTTCTGCAGCTGTGGATGAGGCATGACCAGGCTCATAAAAAACCTGCCAGAACCGGCAAATGAAGTCCAAGTTTCTCATCAAGGGATAATTCTGCTTCCATAGTAGTGATGCCCATCCTAGTGCAGGACTGCCCAATAGAAACAGTATGAAAGTTATTTTGGTACGATCCCAAAGACAACTGTTGGCCCGCAGTTCAAAGTGCATTCAGCACTGTTTGATAAAACCCTGACAGCCCTTGGGTTGCCCTTATATTTGTGTGGTGGTGGAAGATGTGGCATGGGTCCCATTGCCTGAGTTGGAGCGGCAGGAGGAGGCACCAGTGCATGTACTGGTGCACAAACCTGCATAGAATCCATCTGGGCCACCATGCATTGAAGGATGCCAGTCATTTTGTTGAGCTGATCTTGTGTTGCTGGACCTGGAGGACCAACCCTGAAATAACCTGAGCCAGGAGCGAGTCCACTGAGCTCATGGCCTCAGCAAACTGTCACAGTTGTGAGCGCTTGAGCTGTGGTATGGTTCATGCAGGTGAACCTAATAGGCCCATGCTGACAGCTGAAGGTCACATCCTTACTGTGACTGGAGCTGGAGTTTCACCTGTACCAGCCCTGTTCCCCATGGGTCAACCATGCTATCACTTCCTCTTCACATTAAGCAAGTCACACAGAAAGCACTTTTCAAGCATAAAGTGCTTTGGAATCTCTAGCACCTATTGAAGTCAAAACATTTTTGCTTGGTTATTCAAAGTATTGTGATGAGTATCCCATATTATTACAATGCAGTGTATCTATGTCTTCCAGAAACCACCCTCAAAATATAATAAGTAATTCAAAATTCAGCAGCACATGTGATTGCGAGGGTGTCCCAGTATGAACATATATCTCTGGTATTGCAATTTTTGCACTAGATCACTATATCAAAGTGTGTTAAGTTTATAATCATACTTATGATTTGGAAGTCTAGCATAGTTAAATACCATCCTGTATCACCTTGGCCTTGAAATTATATTTTCCTCTCCACCATATACATTCTCAGGGGAGAAACATTCTGAAGGTCCCCCTGTATTCATCATGCAAGATTGAGTGAAATAAGGTAATAGGGATGTGCAGACAAAAAGTAGTCGTTGAATCGGTGATACGTTTTCGTGGAGGGTCGATTCCGTTGAATATGGATGTATGGAGAAATCCATAAGTTGAGGATCTGTCCATACTTTTCCCGGTTCCCTAAATAAAAATTTAAACCCCCCACCCTCCTTAATCCCCCCCCCAAGACTTACCAAAACTCCCTGGTGGTCCAGCGGGGAGTCAGGAAGCCATCCCTGCACTCCTTTGCCATTTCCTCATGGCGCCGATAGCCTGTGTCACAGGGGCTGCCTGTGACATTGGTCAGCCCCTGTCACATGGTCACCGGCGCCATCTTGTGCTCCTACCACGTGACAGGTAGGTCATGTGGCAGGAGGTCGCTCCGGGACCCCCGCTGGACCCAACCGGAACTTTTGGCCAGCTTGGGGGGGCCTCCTGACCCCCCCAAGCTGGCCAAAAGTTCCGGAGCGGAGGCGCGGAGGAGCACGTGACGCCGGCATCACTTATTCAACTTATTCAACATAGCTATGTTGAATAAGTTGGAAGTTGCGATGCGTTGCGCATCATCACTTTTTTTAAGTTTGAAAAAAAATAAGTTGTGGAGTGCAAATGCGTTCAAAACTAATGCACACCCCTATAAGGTAATGACTCTACACTGTGGCTGGTCAAGTTCTATGGAACTCTTTGCCTCAGTCCCTGAGGACTGAGACCTGTATAAAAACCTTTAGGAAAAAGTTGAAGGGCTTTCTGTTTGAACACACTTTCAGAGTTTAAAATCTGATCAGTAGAATATAGCCACTTGCAAGATGCGAACACGCAATATTGTTAAGGTTATTTAATTCTGATTGTTATTGTGATGATTTTTTGATGTAATTGTGTACTTTTTATTGTAACCTGCCTAGAATTTTAGATAGATAGGAAAGAAACATTTTTAAATAAAATAAATATATTATTTTTTTTATATTGCTAGTTATGGTTTAAGTTGTCCAGCCTCATGTGATTGGATAACTTTAGCCTTACCAGCTATATTCAAAATAATGTATCAGGTTAAGTAGTACTGCAGTACAAACAATCCTATCTCAGGGGCCTAGAGGCCCAAATTACTGGCCCTCCCTCTATCCAAGCTATGGCAATGGGCCATATCAGGCTGAGCATTTCCACCCCACAAACTCTTCTAAAGCGATTTTAAAAATTAAAAAGGAAGCAGTCTGAATCCAGCCTGCCCCTTCCCCATCCACTACCCATTGCTACATATTTTTTTAGGTTAAAGGACATCTCCTCAGCCTCCCTCCCTCCCGCTCCCAACCTCCCCACCTTAATCCTAGCAAGCCCACCTTTCCAGTACCTTTAATTTGCCAATTTTCAGCCCAGATCATGGTATGCTGAAACCCCAACCTTGGTCCAGTATTGCTATGTTGTGTGAGCAATGCTGGAAGTGCAAGCTAAATGCAAGCAGGTTTCCTTTGCACTGTAGTGCCTTTTAACTGGCTATACTGTAGTCCATTGAATGAATATAGTTGATTAAGGCTAAACTTAACTGGCCATATGAGGTGGGATAACTTTAGACCTGATAGGGCATGCCTAGAGTTAGCCAAATAATTTAAGCCAGGATTCATCATTCCTTGCAATACGGCCATACAGCCGGCACCATTTTGCAATACGGCAACGAGTGCAGGAGGTCACTCCTGGACCCCCGCTGGACTTTTGGCAAGTCTTGTGGGGGTCAGGAGGCCCCCCCAAGCTGGCCAAAAGTCCCTGGGGGTCCAGTGGGGGTCCAGGAGCGATCTCCTGCGCTCGTGATGTCGGGTGCCAGGAACCAAAATGGTGCCGGTGCCATTTCTATTAACGCAGCCGTGGCCCGAGAGTGGAAGATCACACCGGGACACCCCCACTGGACCCCAGGTAATTTAAAACATTTTGGGGGGGTTCGGGAGGGTGGGGGATTTATTTTAAAGGGTCGGGGTGGGTTTTAGAGTTGTTTTAGTGTGCTGGTTTTCCCGCCCTCCCCCGATTTACGATTTAAATGATTTAAAAAAAACAAAACAAAACCGCGACGATCAGATTCCCTCCCCCCCCCAGCCAAAATTGATCATTAAGACGATCGATCACATGATTCACATCTCTATTATTTGGCTAACTCAACCCCATACCGGAATGCCCCCCAAATACCCCTTACTTATTTGGATAAACTTTAGCTGAAAAGTCAACTAAATAAGTACCAGGTTTATTCAAAACTTGCCATTTACCTAGAAAACATTAATTATCTAACTAAATATCTTTGAATATTGACCCCTTTCTGAAAGCCAGACCTCCAAGACAATATAAATAACTAAAAGGGACCTATTAAGAGCAAACAAGAAATGTAAACTAAAATTATTAAGAATAAAAATCCCATAAACATAAGAACATAGCTTTACCATAATGGGTCAGACCAAGGATTCATCAAGCCCTGTATCCTGTTGCCAACAATGGCCAATCCAGGTCACAAGTAATGGCAGGATCCCAAGAGGTAGACAGATTCCAAGCTGATTATCCAAAGAATAAGAAGTGGATATCTGAAAACCACCTTAATATTTATAAGAGATGAGATCGTTTTTTTTTTTTTTTTTCATCTCGAGCTTCGTTTCGGGGTCCCCTGTCAGAAATTTTGTTTTTGCCGTGGTTCGGGGGTTTTTTTTTGGGGGGGGCCCTGATTTTCATGTTAGTGTGCACTAACTCCGGATAGTGCGCACTAATGAGTCAAAGTTAGTTTGCACTAATGGGAGTTAGCATGCACTAAAACGAAAAACAATTTTTTCCGAAATTTCAGAAAAATGTGTTCGTTTTTTGGTTCCCCAAACCATACCAAATTAGGCAATTCAATTTTGTCATGTATTATCTTTTTTATAAATGGACATGATGATTTTATTTCATCTCTTAGCTATAACCAAAGAGTTTTCCAGACTCATCTTTTCAAACTATGTGAAAAGGTTTTCATAGCTGATTAATGAGAATACAGTTTCTTAACTTATGAAGTATCACATTATGAAAGAAAAATGATTAGAAAAAATAGTGCAACCATACAGCAAACAAGGAGAGGTTTAACCTCTGACAATGTTATTGTCAGTCTTTGAATGACACATGTTTTTCTCTAAGCTGTTATGTGTTCAGTCTATCATTATTGTTTCTTAATGAGCACTAATTAATGCAGTTTTATTCATTGTTCTATCACTTTTTACCTAATTAACTGTCCACCTTTGCATAGTCATTACTTTGGTTTTGTGCAATATTATGGAAATAAAATGTCCAGCACTGTTCATAATAATCCTATTGATAAAGTGCTGGAAAGCAGCCTTAATGAATATTTTGCAAATATCATATAGTTCTGCTGTCTACATTTTGCTTTGACATTTTTTTCTCTTGATAATTAGAACAATGTCATCAGCATGGTGGTGCACAGAGACAAAAGGCAAATTAAAACTCTTCTTCCATATTTTTAGAAATTCTTGCACAAATTATAGAAAAATGCCTGTCCATCTGTCTGTGACTCAAGGTACTGTCTTGTGCTTTGGAGAATTTAAGAAGAGCAGTGTCCCAGTTGCCTTTTTCTTCAGGTTTGTGAGTGCTGTCAATCATCTAGGTGCATATCTGACAGGCAGAATCATAGAAGAAAGAAAGACAATGCCATGCCCTCCGAAATGCCACTTCCACACATGTACTCTGAATGAGGGTACATCTTCTAAACTATGTATTTTTTCTACCGGGATGGCAAAAGTAGATCAAGAGAAAATCCAGATAGTACAAGCACTACCAGTAACTCAATGTATTTATTTTAATTGTGCTGGAATGGCATTTGTATTAGTACAGGTATTTTCCGGTGTATAATCACATTTTTTTTTTTCACGATTTCAGTGACTGTGACTTATACACCGCTACAAACTTATTTACTGACATTCTCTCTCATTCTCTCTCTCTCTCTCTTTTTCTCCCTCCCTCCCTCCCATTCTGAGTACAATCTGAAAGGTGTGACTTCTCTACCAAGTTTTGGTAAAATGGCTATTTATAGAGGGGTTTGACATATACTAGTGTGACTTATACACCAGAAAGTATGGTATACAGTTTTGACATTTTCTTCAGCTATAGCCATTAGGGATGTGAATCATTTTTTGATGATTTAAAAAAAATCGTCAGATATTTTTTAAATCGTCAAAAATCATTAGAGTCGTGATACAATAGAAATTCCCCTGATTTATCGTGAAAAATTGTAAATTGGGGGAGGAGGGGAGGGCGGGAAAAACCGGCACACCAAAACAACCCCTAAACCCATCCCGACCCTTTAAAACAAATCCCCCACCCTCCCACCCCCCAAAAAATGTTTTAAATTATCTGGTGGTCCAGGGGGGGGGGGGGGGGGGGGCAGCACGATCTCCCACTCTCGGGCCATCGGTGCCATTTTGGCTGCCACTAATATAAATGGCGCCGATGACCCGATAAAAAAACAACCCACCTGACCCTTTAGAATGACCCCCTTAGCCTCCCCCACCCTCCTGACCCCCCCAAAAAACCTTTTAAAATTACCTGGTGGTCCAGCGGGGGCGCGGGGAGCGATCTCCTGCTCTCGGGCTATTGGCTGCCACTATTAAAAATGGCGCCGGGGGGAGATCACGTGATGTGATGAGCGAAGGTGGTTGGGCTTAGGAGAGCTCCGGGTGCCCGCTCCGAATTTGCCACTAATCTGCTGGTTTAAACTGCATAAAAGTTCTCAATTTTATCGGGGAACATAAGGGTTCATGTCCATCACTAATTATATGACCGCTCTTCACCCGGCATGCCAATACGAGCGGAAGGAAAGAGAGAGAGAAGCCAAGACAGGGGAACCTAAGATGGCGGCCAGTGAACCTCCGAATGAATCTTTGGCCTTAAATGCCACGACTACAGAAACCTTCAAGGCGATTCTGATGGAACTCTCGATTTGAAGCTAGCTGCAATATCGACTCAAATCTCAGAGGTCCGTACAGTTTTGGATGATATCAACCCAAGATTTGAGAGGATTGAGGGGAGAGTCAGTCTGCTGGAAGACGATAACCTCTCTCTTACGAGTAAGATAATGGCGTTGGAAAAGCAGGTCGAGTCCCAAACTAACAAGCTGGATGACCTGGAGAACAGGGCCAGGCGTTCCAATATTCGCCTGATGGGGCTGCCAGAAACGCTAATAGAAAATAATTTGAGCAGCTTTTTGGAAACCTGGCTTCCTGATGCTTTGCATGTGCCGGAGATCTCCCCAGCTTTCCATGTGGAAAGAGCACACAGACTGGGGCAACGTAAAGAAGGGGAAAGTCGACCGCGGCTTGTAATAGCGAAGATACTAAACTTCTCCCACAAGCAGACCCTCCTCCAAGCCTACAGAAAATACCAGACCTTGCCTATGAAGGTAAAAGAATCAGAATCTTTCAAGACTATTCAGCTAAAGTTTCAGATCTGCGAAGAAGCTTTTCCCCCATATGTTCAGCACTATATGACAAACAGATTCGGTTTACTCTTCAATTTCCAGCGTGACTAAAAATTTGGCATGATAATCAGACCTCCGTTTTTGATGAGCCAGATGCAGCGCGGAAATTTATGGCTTCAAATGTGAAGTGAGTGGACAAAGAAAAGAAGATTTGGCGGCCATCTTGTCGTTTTTTATTTGTTACAGGAATGGCGCAGCTTGATCGAGTAAGGGCTTCATCTCCTAATTTGGGTGTTGGAGCAACAAAGGTTTGGAGTTAATTCTTGCGGTTTAACACAATTTTGGTTAGACATTTCCCCCTTTGATTAAATAGCTGAAATGGATACTGAAAGATAAACGGGGCACAGCTTGCGGCATCAGACGGGTTAATCTCTGGTAATGGCGACGAGGTAGACTACAAGCAAATCTCAGCAATGTGGTATCTTTGTATTATATGGACGGGACAATTTTCATCTAATTTGACTTATGACATTTTTCCTTTTCCCTTTTGGATTTTCCTGGGGTTGTTCCCTTTTATAGTTTTTGGTTTTTTTTTTTTTGTTTTTTCTTTTGGGCTTCTTTATTGACTCATTTTTCTACAAATTTTTGAGGGTTCAGCTTAAGAAGACTTTTTTTGTGTTTTATTTCAGGGCCGGTTCATTTTCTGTGCACTGCCTTGCTTAAAGGTACCATATTACCACCTGTATGTGGGAAGGGCGTGAGCAGGGATGAATCTGTGAAAGTTTACTGACTGTTTAAGGGGAGGTAAACCTTACATCATCATCATTCCCTGGAATTATTCTTTTACACTCTCTCCCTAATGTAAGATTTAACCATATGGCCCTAGTCGTCTGTTGGGAGAAGTGATGAGGTCTCTAGGAAAGAAATTACTGTTGGCAGTATTAATTAGTAATAGATAGGGATGTGAATCGTGTCCTCGATCGTCTTAACGATCGATTTCGGCTGGGAGGGGGAGGGAATCGTATTGTTGCCGTTTGGGGGGGTAAATATCGTGAAAAATCATGAAAAATCGAAAAAAACGTAAAATCGCAAAACCGGCACATTAAAACCCCCTAAAACCCACCCCCGACCCTTAAAATTAATCCCCCACCCTCCCGAACCCCCCCCCCCAAATGACTTAAATAACCTGCGGTCCAGCGGCGGTCCGGAACGGCAGCGGTCCGGAACGGGCTCCTGCTACTGAATCTTGTTGTCTTCAGCCGGCGCCATTTTCCAAAATGGCGCCGAAAAATGGCGGCGGCCATAGACGAACACGATTGGACGGCAGGAGGTCCTTCCGGACCCCCGCTGGACTTTTGGCAAGTCTTGTGGGGGTCAGGAGGCCCCCCCAAGCTGGCCAAAAGTTCCTGGAGGTCCAGCGGGGGTCAGGGAGCGATTTCCCGCCGCGAATCGTTTTCGTACGGAAAATGGCGCCGGCAGGAGATCGACTGCAGGAGGTCGTTCAGCGAGGGTTCCGGCGCCTCGCTGAACGACCTCCTGCAGTCGATCTCCTGCCGGCGCCATTTTCCGTACGAAAACGATTCGCGGCAGGAAATTGCTCCCTGACCCCCGCTGGACCTCCAGGAACTTTTGGCCAGCTTGGGGGGGGCCTCCTGACCCCCACAAGACTTGCCAAAAGTCCAGCGGGGGTCCGGAAGGACCTCCTGCCGTCCAATCGTGTTCGTCTATGGCCGCCACCATTTTTCGGTGCCATTTTGGAAATGGCGCCGGCTGAAGACAACAAGATTCAGTAGCAGGAGCCCGTTCCGGACTGCTGCCGTTCCGGACCGCCGCTGGACACGCAGGTTATTTAAGTCATTGGGGGGTGGGGGATTTAATTTAGAGGGTCGGGGGGGGGTTTTAGGGGGTTTTAGTGTGCCGGCTCACGATTCTAACGATTTATAACGATAAATCGTTAGAATCTCTATTGTATTGTGTTCCATAACGGTTTAAGACGATATTAAAATTATCGGACGATAATTTTAATCGTCCTAAAACGATTCACATCCCTAGTAATAGAGGCCAAGACAATATTCTGAAACAACAAGACTCAACAGAAAAAAGAAAAAAAAGAGAAAAAAAAATTAGAGAAGGAAAGAAGGGAAAAAAACTAAAACAAAAATTTAATAGCAATACTAAATGGAGAAAACCAGATTACTGGCCTGATTGCCTCCTTGCTATATCAGTGTTCGGAGCGGAGCACCCGATCACAGGTAGCGTGATCTCTACCCCAAATTAGGGGCGTAGAACTCAGAGGTTTACCTTTCCGGGGAGGGTAAGTGGATGGGGGTTCAGGGGGTTCAAGGGGATGGGGAGGGATCTGGGTTTAGTGATAAGAGATTCAAAGGGGGAGAAGGGCGGAGGGGGGAGGGGAGTGTGGGTGAGAAACTGTGTGTATGATACGAAAATGGCAGAGTAGAGTCTGTGAGGAATCAGTGAGTGTGTACAAGTCTAGAGAACTACAGAAATGTTGTGTAACTTATATTATGGTACAATGTATTGGATTAAGATGCTCTTAAGGGGAATTAGCGATGTGAAGCTCAGCCTGCAGGGAGGCTGTTGTGGGAGAACATGGTATTCTCTAAGATTAGGGGTTCAATATCTCCTTGGGAGTTTAGGTATAGTGGTCTGCACCTATGATAAAAAGTCACATATCAATGGCGGGTGATTACAAGATTCTCTCATGGAATGTGAATGGTCTGGGATCACCAGTAAAAAGATACAAGGTCCTGAAGCAACTTAAATCTTATCACCCCACAATAGCATGTATTCAGGAAACACACTTAAATGTGTTGGAAAGTCAAAAATTAAAAAGAGACTGGGTGGGAACGTGTCACTACACCCCAGCAGCAGGGAAAAAGGGGGGAGTGGCTATCTTAATTCATAAGGATGCCTCCTTTTCCACAGCGAACATCTTTCATGACCCTGAAGGACGAATGGTAATGGTAGTAGGTAATTTAAATGGCAGGGATATTACCATATGTTGTTTATACGCGCCTAATGCCTACTCGCATGGTTTTTACACGTATATCCTCTCACAATTAGTAGCATATGCGAAGGGATACTTGGTGGTGGCCGGAGACTTCAATCTTCCGGCGGATCCCACTTTAGACAAAAATCCTCCGGGGCCGGCTGAAGCTTCCAGATGTGGGAAGGGGGTTCCATTTCTTTGTTCAGAATTTTCACTGTTAGATTCCTGGCGCACACTCCATCCCACAGAAAAAGACTTTACGTATATATCCAGGGCACATGTGTCCTTATCCAGAATAGACTACATATTGATTCCCAGAGATGGATTACAAGCACTCACTAAGCAGTCATAGGTACTCAGGGTATATCGGATCATGCAATTGTCTGGGTAGAACTCCGTTCCAAAAATGGGAACAGGAAGAGAGGTTCTGGCATTTCCCTAGCTGTTAATAAATAAAATAAATAAATAAATAAAATAAAAATACTTGCGCTCGGATGCGGCATTTCAGGAATTTCTGAGAACAAAGTGGGCGGAATATGATAGGCACAATTCTCAGCACTCTTCTGATCCTCAATTATATTGGGAAGCTGCTAAGTCAGTACTCAGAGGGGAAGTCATATCGTATATAGCCTATCGAAAGAAGAGGTTAAATTTACAGATGTTAACATTAGAAGACAAGCTGGGAAAGTTGAAGCGTGCATTGGCGACTCACCCTAATACACAAACACAACTGGAGTATTTTAGTGTCTTGAGGGACCTCAACAGTATTATACATCAGCGGGCCCAGAAAGTATTCCAGGTGGCAGATAGAAATGTTTTCAAGTTTGGAAACAAAGTGGGGAAACATATGGCCAATCTAGTACGAATACATAAAGGCAAGACCCACATCCCCTCAATGAGATCCAACTCGGGGAAGACGGTTACATCACGGAAAGAGATATTTGAGGTTTTTCGCCTTTTCTACGAAGAACTTTATACAGATGATGTTACAGGGGGAGCATTAGAGGAGGAAGCCTTTTTCAAAAATGTACATATCCCTACAATATCCTCTACTCAGTTATCCTTTTTAAATAGACCCATCATTCCAATAGAAGTCCTGGCGGCTATATCAACCAGTAAAGCGGGGAAGCCCCAGGACCAGATGGCTTCTCATTCGATTTTTACAAGATCTTAAAAAATCAAATAACCCCCAATTTAACGAGTTTTTTCAATGAGGCTGTCCGGAAGCATTCGCTACCTAAACAATTTAACTCGGCTTATATAACAGTGCTGCCCAAACCAGGGAAAGACCCACTGATGCCTAGTTCATATAGGCCCATATCACTGCTGAACTGTGATCTCAAAATATTAGCCAAGGTGTTGGCAGATAGACTTAGTACTATTCTTCCACAGCTTATCTCAGAACACCAGGTGGGCTTTGTCAGGAATAGACCGGCATGTGCTAACATTATCAAGCTGATTACGGCAATGTCGCAGTCTCTAACACAACAAACTGGAGCATTGGCGATAGGGTTTGACTCTGAGAAGGCATTCGATAGGGTCTCCTGGCCTTACCTATTTTCAGTTCTAAAAAGATATGGATGGAGGGTACATTCTTGAGTTTTATCACATGCTCTATACCCATCCATCTCCTATATAGTGGCGAATGGTTTCAAATCAGAGGGATTTCAGGTTAATAGAGGAGTACGCCAAGGATGTCCTCTTTCCCCGCTGCTATACATTCTAGCTATAGATCCTCTTCTTCGGAAGATCGCAGCCACTCCGGAGATAAAGGGATACGGGGAAGAGCCCCATGCATTTAAAATAGCGGCTTTTGCCGATGATATTTTAATCTATCTTACAAACCCCCACAATCGCTAAAACCCTTACTGGATATACAAGAGGAATATGGGAGATTTGCGGGTTTACGTATAAATAAAGACAAATCGGAGGCTTTGGATGTAGGGGGGAGGGTAAAACCATTGTGGCAGGGAGCTTTCCCCTTGAAATGGGTAAAAACAGCAATGAAGTATCTAGGAGTCAAGATACCACCAGACATAACTGATTTTTATAGACTCAACATAGATCCCTTGTTACAAGACACAGCACACAAACTTCAGAAATGGCAGGGATTACCGCTCTCTATTACAGGCAGAATACAGATCATAAAATGTTAATCCTGCCAAGATGGTTGTACATAATGCAAATGTCATCCCTGTGGTTAACAAGAAAAGATTGTCGAACATTACACGCCTCCTTTTGGAGATTTATTTGGAATGGGCGTCGGGCACGTATTTCCCTCCAGGCATTAATGCAAGTTCCGGTAAAAGGAGGACTGGGATGCCCTAACATGCGCTGGTACAATCTGGCGTGTTTACTGAGACATATTACAGACATAGTAGGTGACTTTTCATACTATACCCCCCAGAGTCTCTTAAAGGTGTGGTGGGGATGCGGTCCTTGAACCCTCTGCTTCAGATCCCGAGAGCCTCAATACCCAATCAACTGGGGCAGCAGCCTTTGATACAAGCATGTAGGAAAGCATGGGCTTATTTATGCACTCAAGTGGGTCTACGTTTCCAACTTACGGCCTTTATATCATATGTGACCACACCTTTTTTCCCCCTGCAGCTTCATCGTCGGTTTTTCATAGATGGAAAGCTAAGGGCCTGATATGGATTTATCAGTGTTTCTCTAAGGAGACCGGGCAATTCTATACCTTTTCTGAACTACAACACATCTATCTCCTTTCTCCCACTGACCACTATGCATATATGCAGCTGAGGAGCTTTGCACAAACACACGGAAAGTCTATTAGTCCAAGCCAACAATTTTGGACGCTCCATAGCATAGTGTTAGCGAGGAAAATTGGTAAACCTACTATTGCAACATATAGCACGGTGTTACATAACACAATTGCGAAAGACACCATTGAGATGGTTTTATTGAAATGGCGCCAATGGTCGGATTTTCAGTTGACGGATTGTGAGTATAAAAACTGCTTCAGAGAATTGACTGAGTGGTCAGAAAACATACTATACAGAGAATTGCAATTCAAATTTTTAAGACAATTTATATGGCGGCAGATATAGCTCATAGAGTTGGCATCACACCTACCTCGGAGTGTCTGAAGTGCAAATCTGACACGGGTTCTTTTACTCACAATTTTTGGTCATGCACAATAATCAACACCTTCTGGGGACAAGTTATTAACAAATGTAACCAACTGCTTCAAACGCAACTAACTATGGACCCCATGTTGTGGTTGTTTGGAGTAAATAAGGCATCGGTTAGTGCCCCAAATAAATACAACATGAAATTTATCCAAAAAATAAGTATGACGGGGAAAAAATCTATACTAGCATGTTGGGTGTCTACAGAAGGCCCGAATTATGAAACATGGTTTAAATTGTTGATAAGATTATACACACTGGAGTATTCAAGTGGGCAGGTTGCTTCAGAAAAAAGAAAGATGGAGCTGAATAACATCTGGAAACCTCTGGCGGATTACTTGACACCCAAGATAGGCTAGTAGTCAGTGACGCAATATGTCCATGCATGTCCCGCCTATATGGGTGTCTTCTGATAGGGCTAGGACTGCGGGCAGTTTCCCATTGCTGACAATAGCCTCTAGACAAACACGAAGGGCTTACAGGACACGCACTGACTGTTCTAAAGCAGGGTTTTGTGTCATAGCTGAAACTTTCATGCATAAGATAATCAGCACACACTCAGGGGTAATGGGATGGAGGGAGGGGAAAGGGTTATATGGGAGGATAGAGGGAGGGGGGTAGGGGTATAAGGGAGGAATATACAACATGTACTATATGGAACTTTGCGCAATCTCTTTGTTACTCAGGTATGCGGGCTAGATCGCTGTTAAAATAAGGACTATTGTAAACTTCTGCTAAATTTTCAAGTTTCCTGGTATGGAATCAGATTATCAAAAGTAATGGCGACCTTTCTCGGCCATTGGTGACTGTACATCTTATTTAGCAATTGTTTCTGCTACATTACTTGTTTTGCACATTATTTGCACTCTTGTTATTGTTACTTGCAGTTAAAATGTATATTACCACTCTTGAAAACTAATAAATATATTTCACAAAAAAAAAAAAAAAAAATGGCGCCGATGGCCCTTTGCCCTTACCATGTGACAGGGTATCCGTGCCATTGGCCGGCCCCTGTCACATGGTAGGAGCACTGGATGGCCTGCGCTGGACCTCCAGGGACTTTTGGCCAGCTTGGGGGGGCCTCCTGACCCCCACAAGACTTGCCAAAAGTCCAGCAGGGGTCCGGGAGTGACCTCCTGTACTCGGGCCGTATTGCCAGTATTCAAAATGGCACCCACGCTACCTTTGCCCTCACTATGTCACAGGGGCCGACCGTCGGCCCCTGTGACATAGTGAGGGCAAAGGCTAGCGGCTGCCAGTACTGAAAATGGCGTTGGCACTAGCCTTTGCCCTCACTATGTCACAGGGGCCGACCGTCGGCCCCTATGACATAGTGAGGGCAAAGGTAGCGCCGGTGCCATTTTGAATACTGGCAATACGGCACCAAGTGCAGGAGATCGCTCCCGGACCTCAGCTGGACTTTTGGCAAGTCCTTGTGGGGGTCAGGGCCCCCCCCCCATGCTGGCCAAAAGTCCCTGGGGGGTCCAGCGGGGGTCCGGGAGCAGTCTCCTATACTCAGGCCGTATTGCCAGTATTCAAAATGGCGCCAGCGCTACCTTTGCCCTGTCACATGGTAAGGGGCAAAGGGCCATCGGCGCCATTTTTATTAACGCAGCCGATGGCCTGAGAGCGGGAGATCATTCCCTGTGCTCCTGCTGGACCACCGGGTAATTTAAAAACCTTTTTTGGGGGGTTCGGGAGGGTGGGGGAGGGTTTTTTGATTATCGGATCGGGCGCAGCCGATAATCAAAACTCAAATCGGGCTGGGCGATACAAATTTTAAGATTTGGATCGGAACCGGAACCGATTAGATTCCGGTTCCGATTCACATCTCTAATAGCCATGGACTTCCTGATCTTTGAGTCTCAAGATTATTACCATTATTAAACAGATACAATTAATTTTATACCCTGAGATAATTTTCTTTGGAATGTCATATCATTGGTATACAATCTTTAATCTTTCATAAAATTCGTACTATGGATAACTATAATCAATCACTCCTATGCTATACATCAATGACTCCTATGCTAAGTAGCTGTATATAGTGGACTCCATATTTATTTTGTTCTCTTGTATATATAGAGGACTCCTTATTTACATTGTACACTTGTATATAATTATCCTCCTCTATCTCTTTTATTTCTTATAATCCCAGTTCATGAACCCTTGTTAATTGTAACTGCTTCTCTTCTCCACGTTTATTTATGTTTTTGGTTATATTTTTGCACCCCTGTTTTCTGTAAACCGACATGATGAGAACGAGTTCTTGAATGCCGGTATAAAAAAACCTTAAATAAATAAATAAATAAATAAATAATCATCAAGCTTTTCAGCATTTTGATACATTTGTCATTAAGTTTTAGATTAAACTAGCTGTTTATGAGAAAATCACTTTCAGATTATTTATCCAGTGTCAGTCCAATTAGACACCTAGCAGAAAAAAAATGACATGCAATAGAGCATAGAGGTGATTCTGCAGTTTATCTAATAGTTTTTAGGTGTAGAACAACAATGATTAAGCTACTGAATTGTTTATTTATTCGTTAGTAAGCCACTGGGCTTTGCTATATGCAAAAACAGACAGACTTCCATTTTAAACTGTTCTCCAGGAAGTTTAAGTATCCTTTGATAATGAGAAATGAAAAGAACGACTGAAATGATTCAGCTGCAAATTAAACAAGTCAATTATCTTGTACAATAGTTGTGGCAAAGATACAATGTTAATGTGCAAGAAGTCAAAACATGGTTTTCTCAAGGTCCATTGCATTCTGGAACTCCTGCACTTTGGCACAGCAGAAATGAGGCAAGTTAACCCCTCTAGACTTCAGAGTCATGCCATTTTAATCTGACAGGCCTATTATGTTCAATGTCACTGCGTGTGAGTGATAAAAATTGACAGCATTCACCCATCAGGCATATCCCTCTAATGACCTTTCCATGGTCAAGAACATAAGCAAAGCATTACAGAGGTTAACATTATTATGGACCAGTTTGACACCAAGACAAAACAAGTTTGAAATCTGTTACAGGATTTCTTCATAATTACCTCTGTTTACAGTTGTGTATCTGGTTTGGAAGAGAGAAATACAGAAGGGCAGAGCAGACAACAAGTAACAACTGGCTAATACATAGGTGAAAAAAAGCAAAAGAGCTGCAGTAAACCCCAGCTGATGGTGCTTTTATTTTACTGAGCTATCACAGACAGCAAACCATTCATGTACTTTTATTCTAGGTATGAAAGTGCCCTGGTTAGGGATATTTTTTGGCTTTGATAAAATACTTTAATTTGAATGTTAGATTGGTCTTAACTTAGCAAAGTCCTCATGGCTAAAACAACATCCATTTCACTATAATGTTATAGTGTGAATTTCATTATCATTTTTCATGTATCCACTGCTTTGTTTTAGTAAGGTCTAGTAAAGTATCAGAATAAACTTACCATGGACACACACATTTTTGCCCTTAGGGGGTCTACTTTCCCTCCACCCCTCCTCCTTTCCTTCACCTCAGCTCCTGCTTAATAAGCAGACAGCAGACAGCAGAATTCAATGCACTCCAATGTTCATTTCCAGTGGATGAAGCAAATGTAGTTTTATTTATTACATAAAAATGTAATATTAACATCAAAAGAGATTCTCATGTTACCTATTCCATTGGCAAGGAGAGTATGAACTAAGTGATTTCCCAAGTAAGGTGGTTGTCCAGCAACAATGACCACTGCATACAGTATGCCTCCTACTCTCATTTCCTTGGCACCAGCCCCTTACCTAAGTATCAGGATCCTGGGTCACTAAGAAACAGAGGCCAAACCAGTTCGGTTTCTTCTTACCTAATATCTAAGAGGATAATTTTAAAAGAATTGTGCATGAGCCCATAATTCAAATATGGTTCGGGTTCACAATGTGTGAGAATTCTATATTGTGTATGTGCAATAGTGTGCATAATACCAAATATGCATAACTTTTGCATACAACATTGTGAGTGGATGCTGTGTGTACATGGTCTTTCATTCATGCACAGATTGCACATGTATTATACATATGTATGCTTCTGCAACACGCAATATCCAGTTCATTCCAGTATGGGTTTATTTCATGATGCCATCACTAGCACACCAACCAAAACTGTACCACTATGGATGTCACCTGACTGGCAACCCTGGTGGTAGAGTAGAGAAGGTATTTGTTTGCCATCCTGGGAATGAGGAGGAAACTGCAGGAGAGCAAGCATGCCTGGAAAGGCCTACAATATGCTTTTCTACATAGAGCATCATGCACATGTGAGGGTAAGCACATTTTGAGTAGTAGGAATGGAGCCTGCTTAGAGTGGGGTCACTAGGGGGGCTAAAAGAGTGTTGGGATGGGGGTGGGGCTGCTTTAGAGCCCTCTTCCCTTAGAGTGTTCATGGGTGTCCATCGGAGCTATAAAAGTTGTGGGGATGGGGGTGAGTGCTGGTTAGGTGTGCACGGGAGGGCACGATGTAGCCTTCAGGTAGGGCAAGAGTCAATAGATATGTATGAATACAGTAACAGATGCAAATTCCATTAATAACATGATCAATGACATGTGCTGCCAATGTAATATAATGCAAGAGGTAAATTGTAGCAAGGATAGAGAAGGATTGATGTAAACCATAGTTATAGTAAAAAATGCAATTATGATCTGGAACCTCCTCTGGAACATAAATTGATTTAATGGGGGGCCCAACAGAGAGTAAACAATATTCTTTTTTTTTTAGAAGGGAGAGATTTGGCCCTTTCATATATTTCATGATACTCCCGAAAGCTATGTGCTCTCTGTCAAATCAGAGTTATTCCTTTTTAATTGGCAGTTACTGAACTGCCAACTTGCTCCCTCACAGAAAGGGGTACTATGGCAGTTCATGGATTGCCTCTGATCTGGAATACTTTAATTCTTACTGGGCAGCACACCATTCCTAGGTTCATTAAGTGAGTAAAAAAGAACCATGCTATTCACATCCAGACATCAGTAGAAAAATATAGAAACATACCTGTATGAAGTTACACAATAGCAGCTACAATGTATACTAAACTTTATATTTCTTTTTATTTATATAGATTGATGATCTGTAAAAGAAGACCCAGAAACTTCACCGAAAGCGTTGGAAGTGCTGGACCAGTTTGCATGCCGGGCAGAATGGGGCCAGAGGTAAATTGATGATATGATTATCAGGGAGATTTTACATGGTTTGTATATGTCCTGTTTATATTACAGGTCATACTATTGGCCTACCAGTCAGCAAGAACCTGTATCTGTCTTGACCTTAAACAAACCATCATAAAAACATACTTTGATCTTGGCATTTTTCTAGTTCATGGGCAACACTGTCAAGTAGGGATGTGAATCGTTTTTCAACGATTAAAATTATCGTCCGATAATGTTTATATATCGTCTTAAAATCGTTATAGAACACGATACAATAGAAATTTCTAACGATTATCGTTAAAAATCGTTAATCGTGTTAGTTCGCACTAACTCGAGTTAGTGCGCACTAACTCCCCGTTAGTGCGCACTAACTCGATTTAGTGCGCACTAACTGAAAAATGATACAAATAACACTTTCCAGGTCACTGAAGGTCAGTTAGGAATTGAATATGTGTTCCTATTGGCTGGCTGCCCTCTTATCTATTGATGTTACCAAGGTTACCACTGAGGTGATGGTTGGGGGGATGGGAAATGGAACTGGAAACTAACGAAACACCAACAGAAAATGAAACAAAGTGTTCACACTTCCCAGGTCAGTAAAGGTCACTTAGGAATGAATATGTATGTATGTATTCCTATTGGCTGGCTGTGCTCTTATCTATTGATGTTACCAAGGCTAATACTGAGGTAATGGTTGGGGGGATGTGAAATGGAAACAGTTGGAAGCTTGACAAAAAAAGTAATGTAATGATCAGCACTCACGTGACTAGAACTTGTTTGTTTATTATTTTTGTTAGCAGGCACCTGAAATGCTAGTGCATGTTGAATTTGCCAATCACTGTGCATTTTAGAAAGGTGGTCCTGGCTGGAACTGTACACAGTTCAATATATGTAATTGATTGTTGGTAAGTGTATTTTTTAAGTAGCCACACTGGCACAAGTATGTTTACTTTTCCTCCTACTTAACTCACTAGCTCAGCTTTGTAAGAAGGGCTTCTCTGCTTGTGTGTTGTTTTTGTTTGGTGTGAGGAGAGCAGAAACATCAGATCTTTATTCAATCTACTACAGTCATCTCTTACAGTGCCTATCCCTATTAATACCAGGAGTGTTGTGATCTTCCTGCACACAGTGCCCTAACCCTGATACCAGTCTGAGACAGCTCCCTCCCTGCATTACAGTGAGAGGCTGGCTTCACAGACAGGGGGGAGCTGCCTGACCCTCACTCCTGACTTCCCCCATGTCCCAGCTAGTGAATGGTGGTGTGGGTGAGGGGGGGGGGGGAGGATGGTGAAGTCTGAGACAGCTCCCTCCCTGCATTACTAGTGAGAGGCTGGCTTCACAGACAGGGGGGAGCTGCCTGACCCTCACTCCTGACTTCCCCATGTCCCAGCTAGTGAATGGTGTGTGGGTGAGGGGGGGGGGAGGATGGTGAAGTCTGAGACAGCTCCCTCCCTGCATTACTAGTGAGAGGCTGGCTTCACAGACAGGGGGGAGCTGCCTGACCCTCACTCCTGACTTCCCCCATGTCCCAGCTAGTGAATGGTGTGTGGGTGAGGGGGGGGGTGGATGGTGAAGTCTGAGACAGCTCCCTCCCTGCATTACTAGTGAGAGGCTGGCTTCACAGACAGGGGGGAGCTGCCTGACCCTCACTCCTGACTTCCCCCATGTCCCAGCTAGTGAATGGTGTGTGGGTGAGGGGGGGGGGGAAGGATGGTGAAGTCTGAGACAGCTCCCTCCCTGCATTACTAGTGAGAGGCTGGCTTCACAGACAGGGGGGAGCTGCCTGACCCTCACTCCTCCGGGGTATTGTGATCTTCCTGCACACAGTGCCCTATCCCTGATACCAGGGGTGTTGTGATCTTCCTGCATGCAGTGCCCTATCCCTATTATACCAGGAGTGTTGTGATCTTCCTGCATGCAGTGCCCTATCCCTATTAATACCAGGAGTGTTGTGATCTTCCTGCATGCAGTGCCCTATCCCTGATACCGGGATGTGTGCAAGAAGATCACAACACCCCCGGTATCAGGAATAGGGCATCGTGTGCAGGAAGATCACAACACCCCCAGTATCAGGAATAGGGCACTGTGTGCAGGAAGATCACAACACCCCTGGTATTAGGGATAGGGCACTGTGTGCAGGAAGATCACAACACTCCTGGTATTAATAGGGATAGGGCACTGTGTGCAGGAAGATCACAATACCCCTGGTATCAGGGTTAGGGCACAAGTTCTAGTCACATTGACTGATCACATTACTTGTTTTGTCAAGCTACCAACTGTTTCCATTTCCCATCCCCCATATACTGTCAGTAGGAAACTTGGTAACATGAATAAATAAGAGGGCAGCCAATAGGAATACATATTCATTCCTAAACTGACCTTAACTGACCTGAAAAGTGTCAAATTGTATCATTTTCAGTTAGTGCGCACTAACTCCCAGTTAGTGCGCACTAATCGGAAAAAAACGATTTTTTAATGATTTTTTAACTAAAAAATTGTGCCTAAGACGATTTTCTTGCCCTGCCACACGATTTCTATCGTTAAGACGATATGGAAAACGATTCACATCCCTACTGTCAAGTGCTACTTCGAAGGCACCTTCAGGCCTAGCTGTAAACTCTTCAGGTGTTATCTTCACAGATGACACCTCTTAGTCATCATCATCATCATCTGAGAAGGAGGAAAGCAGAGGAAGATGATGATGTGAGCCTGCTCCCTCTTCCTGCTGCTGCAAACCTATGCCACTACTGGAAGGCAGCATCACCAAGATTGACATCCCCTCCACTTCCAACTGGAGAAGACCATACAATGTTAATCTATCCCTTCCCCCCCCCCCCCCCCCCCCCCCCCGGAGACCCTAGACCTGCTACACAATCCATCCCTTTCCCTTTTCCCGTAAGGCCTCCTCTTTCTCTTTCTGCCCCATGATCTAGGGATGCAGGGACTCAAGCTGACCAGCCCTTACTACTTGAGGGAGTCAAAGACAATTCTTGACTTCTCCAGCCATCATCTGCTGATCTGCCAGTAGCTCCTGAGCCTGGCTTAGTGGCTTGAGTACCAGCTCCAGACTGTGAGCCACTGTTGAGGATGTTTTTGGACATGGCATGCAGGGGATGGTGGAGGAGTAGAGAGAGCTCAGAGCTGACCTCAGAATCAAGTTACAGTAGTGGGTTGATTCACAGAGACCTAAGAGTGCTTCACAGCAATTCTGGAGTTCATTGGTATGAGGCTACCACCATAGCAACCAGACTCCTAGCTCTTAAGAACCTGACCGCTCCCTAGGTCCCTGAGCCTTTTTTTGTATATAGTTTGATCCCTAAATTGTCCTACCCCTATTCAATTGTATTTTATTTAAATTGTACACATTTTTTAAAATATTTAAAATATTTACGAATTTTGAGAAAATGTTTTCATAGTTTATATTCACTTTGGGTGTGTATATCTCCCTTATTTATTGCATTCTATGGTCTATTTTCTACAACCGTTTAGGCCATTTATGGACATTCTATATCCATAACCTGATTCACACATAGCCCTGCAAGTTTGTTGCCATACTTGTCCACTCATTGTTATCCTCTACCTGTACATCAGTAATTTTGATTTGGTTTAGTTTGTGTTAATCTTGCCTCAATTAAACAGTTACCAGTAGAACAGAAGCAACAAATCTTCATGTAACCACTTATCAATCTCTCCCCCCCCCCCCTCCACACCACACACTAACACACACACACCACTTACACACACACATACAAAGGGCACTAGAAATGAATGCTTCCAAGATACAAATAGTAATTTAGTATATAAAGTTGCATATATCTAATGTAATCCCCTTTCCTACAATCACAGCATAGGGAGATAAGGAGCATACATGAGGTGGTCCTTTCTGATTGGTACACTTTACAGAGAGGAGATGTCCTATAGATTGTAGGGGTGTGCATTCGTTTTGAACTTAAATGGAAAACGCAACTTAGTTTTTTTTTTAACTTATAAAAGTGATGAGGCGCGTAACGATCGGATTTCCAACTTTATTCAACATAGCTATGTTGAATACGTGTAAATCGCGATTGTTGATCTAAATACAAATTTAAACCCCTCACCCTCCTTAATTCCTTCCCCCCCCCAAGACTTACCAAAACTCCCCAAGCTGGCCAAAAGTTCCGTGAGGGGCCGGGAGCGACGCGTGGGGAATCACGTGACATCTGCGTCACTCCGATGTGACGCCGACGTCACGTCGTCCATCGGGTTCGCTCCCGGACCCCTCGTTGGGCCCAAAAGGAACTTTTGGCCAGCTTGGGGGGGCCTCCTGACCCCCCCCCCAAGCTGGCCAAAAGTGCCTTTTGGGCCCAACGAGGGTTCCGGGAGCGAACCCGAGGGGAATCACGTGACGCCGCGTCACTCCGACGTAACGCCGACGTCACGTGGTCCATCGCGTTCCGCTCCCGGACCCCTCGTTGGGCCAAAGGCACTTTTGGCCAGCTTGGGGGGGCCTCCTGACCCCCCCAAGCTGTGCCAAAAGTGCCTTTTGGGCCCAACGAGGTTCCGGGAGCGGACCCGCGGGGAATCACGTGACGCCGCGTCACTCCGACGTGGCGCCGACGTCACGTGCTCCTTGCAAAGGAGTTCAGAAATGGCGTCCTGACCCCGCTGGACCACCAGGGAGTTTTGGTAAGTCTTGGGGGGGGGGGGATAAGGCGGGTGAGTGGTTTAAATTTTTATTTGCACATATGGACATAGACTCAACTTATGGAATTCTCCATATGTCCATATTGACCGCAAATGACCCCCCCTTACGACTTAGGACTTATGAACTTAAACTTTTGGTCTGCACATCCCTAATAGATTGTCTAATAGAAGATGCATTTACCTGAAGCAAGTTGTTGCTGAAGGTCTTCTCATTAACCTTGTTGTCCATAGGCTTCAGATGTCACTAAAAAGAAAAGTTATCTTTCATATAGTATACTACAGGTTTGAAGGCCTACCAGTCTTAATACAGATGTCTGAGAAATATACAGCCACTAGAATAACCCTTTCTATGCTCACACTGGCAAGGACTGGCTGGTAGGGCCCTGCTTCTTTATGAATAGCAGCCTGATTTCATCTGCACACTCTACATGAATTAATCAAATATATATCTCTCCCAGACCTACCTTGAAATGCTGATCTGCCAGCAAAAAAGGCTGAATTACTCTGTGTTCTAACAAACATCAGTGATCATTTGCTATTTGAATATTCTCACACAAAAGCTAACCAGCTGTAAGCTATAAGGGACTACTTGGTGTTTCTCTAATTTTAGACCCTTTCCTATTTCTTTCCACCATACTCTGTAAGTACCAGAGGGATGTGAATCGTGTTTTGACGATTTAAAAAAATTGTCGCGATATTTTTTAAATCGGAGAAAATCGTTAGAGTGAGTTAGCTTTCCTCTGATTTATCATGAAAAATCATTAATGGGTTAGTGTCCACTAACGGGAGTTATTTGGTGGGAGAGCGGGAAAACCGGCACACCAAAACAACCCCTAAACCCACCCCGACCCTTTAAAACTAAACCCTTACCTTCCCCCACCCTCCCGAACCCCCCCAAAATGTTTTACGAGTACCTGGTGGTCCAATGGAAGCCCCGGGACCGATCTGCTCTCTGGCCATCGGCACCATTTTGGCTGCCACTAATAAAAATGGCACCGATGGCCCGATAAAAAAAAACCCACCGACCCTTTAAAAATGACCCCTTTGCTTCCCCCACCCTCCCAAACCCCCCAAAACCATTTTAAAATTACCTGGTGGTCCAGTGGGGGTGCAGGGAGCGATCTCCCACTCTCGGGCCGTCGGCTGCCACTAATCAAAATGGCGCCGATGGCCCTTTGCCCTTACCATGTGACAGGGTATCCGTGCCATTGGCCGGATCCTGTCACATGGTGGGAGCACTGGATGGCCGGCGCCATCTTATGCTCCTACCATGTGACAGGGGCTGACCAATGGCACCGGTAGCCCCTGTGACATAGTAAGGGCAAAGGCTATCGGCGCCATTTTGAATACTGGCAGCCGATGGTCCAAGTGCAGGGGTTCACTCCCAGACCCCTGCTGGACCACCAGGGGCTTTTGTCAAGTCTTGGGGGACACTCCTGACCCCCACAAGACTTGCCAAAAGTCCAGCGGGGGTCCGGGAGCGACATCCTGCACTCGGACCGTCGGCTGCCAGTATTCAAAATGGCACCGATAGCCTTTGCCCTTACTATGTCACAGGGGCTACCGGTGCCATTGGTCAGCCTCTGTGACAAGGTAGGAGCACAAGATGGCACCGGCCATCCAGTGCTCCTACCATGTGACAGGATCCTGCCAATGGCACGGATACCCTGTCACATGGTTAGGGCAAAGGGCCATTGGCACCATTTTGATTAGTGGCAGCCGATGGCCCGGGAGCGGGAGGATGGCCCGGAGCAGGAGATCGCTCCCTGGACCACCACTGGACCACCAGGTACCTGTAAAACATTTTGGGGGAGGTAGGGAGGTTGGGGGAAGCTAAGGGGTTAGCTTTAAAGGGTCGGGGTGGGTTTTTTGTTTATCGGCTGGGGCACAGCCGATAAACAAAACTGCGATCTTGCCCGATGGAAAAAAACCCCACATGTGAATCGGAACCGGAATCCGAACTGATTCCGGTTCCGATTCACATCTCTAGTAAGTACTCTCACACCAAACTTATTGCAGCCAGTCATCAGAGACTGTTTACTACCTGAAGCTGGTTCAGACCTGTTATTTTCATTGGCTGTTTCACAGGATAAATGGTTGAGAGAATAGAAGAAGCTACATAAATCCATTAGAAGCTCTTGGCCTGATACAGAAGCACATACAGAAATTACAAAGAAAAAGATAGTAGAAAAAATAGAGTGTATCCAGAATGCCTATAGTGGATGTTACGCTGGTGGTAACCCTTGGCCCGAGGTGGGGTTGACGCTAGCCCATAGGGCAAGTCCCACAGGTCCCCACCATTGGGAGGTGGGACCTGACTAGGAGATGGGAGGCTGACTGGAGCTTTGCCAATACCATCCCTCATTCCTCGCAGGTTGAGCCCTTAGGTGCTGGGAATGGCTGGTCTTTGTTGGACCTCCGTATGACGACTCCTAGTGGATGAGAGGAATGGTAGCCAGGGACAAGCAGAGGTATCAAGGGACCCAACATAGGTCCTGATGAGGCAAGGATTCAGAGACCCGGATGCCAAAGAGGAACAGAGCGAAGGCAGATGGTGCCCAGGTAAATAGGAGCCTAGAAAGGCCAAGTCCAAGGAGATACCGAAGGCGTAGTCTGAGACAGTCTGACATCAGGCAGGCAGCTGAGCAAGGCAAGATACAGAGTCAAATGAAACAAGGGTCAGTTCTGAGCGTAGTCCAAACGTAGGGTCAGTTCTGAGCACAGTCCAAATGTAGCAAGGATCAAAGCCAAAGATCAGTCCTGAACATGGTCCAAACATAGTGGTGGTCAAAGCCAGAGGTCAATCCTGAGCATAGTCTAAATGTAGCACGGGTGAAAGCCAAAGGTCAGTCCTGAGCATGGTCCAAATGTAACAAGGGTCAAAGCTAGAGGTCAATCCTGAATGTAGTCCAAACGTAGCAAGCGTCAAAGCCAAGGGTCAGTCCTGAGCATGGTCCAGCAAGACTAGGAAGGGACCAGTATGGATCAGGAACAGGAACCAGAACGAAGTCAGAATCAGGAACCAGGAATGAAGAGCAATGAGCACACAAGCAAACGTGAAGACTTGTTGGCAAGGCAAGGAACTAGTGGAGGGCCCTGCCTTAAGTAGCAGGGCCCGATTATGTCATCATCTGGGGCCGTGGCTAGTTTCCTGCCATGGCCCCTTTAAAGGTCGAAGAGGTGCTGCACGCACGCCTAAGCGAGGGTCCACAGGAGGCTGGATGGCGGCATCTTCTCACAGCTCACACTGGGATACCCACTGGGTGCTGGGGGGGGGGGGCCGCGTAGTAGCCAGGATATGGCCGAGGAGGCAGCAGGTGACTCAGGAGCATGGGCAGCTGTCCATAGCCATGAGCGAGGATGGACCGGTCTGGGAGCAGTGCTGCAAAGTTGAGAAGGCCCAGATGTGGGCCTACCGTGGACAGACATGCAACAGTACCCCCCCCCCCCCCCCCTTTTACTCTCCCCTCTTAGAGGCCTGGTTTGTCCGGATGGGCACGATGGAATCGGAGGAGGAGTCCCTTGTCCAAAATATTACTTGCAGGCTCCCAAGAGTTCTCCTCGGGACCGTAACCCTCCCATGAGAGAAAGTACTACTTCCCAATGGTGGCCTCTTCATGAGAGGTTCTTGAACGAGTAGATGTGAATCGGTTATTTACACTTTCAAATAATAGAAGGACTAGGGGGCATTCCAAGAAGTTAGCAAATAGCACATTTAAGACTAATCGGAGAAAATTCTTTTCACTCAAAGTACAACAAAGCTTTGGAATTTGTTGCCAAAGGATGTGGTTAGTGCAGTTACTGTAGCTGGGTTCAAAAAAGGTTTGGATAAGTTCTTGGAGGAGAAGTCCAATAAACGGCTATTAATCAAGTTGAGTTAGGGAATAACTACTGCTATTAATTTCATCAGTAGCATGGGATCTTCTTAGTGTTTGGGTAATTGCCAGGTTCTTGTGGCCTGGTTTTGCCTCTTTTAGAAACAGGATGCTGGGCTTGATGGACTCTTGGTCTGACCCAGCATGGCAATTTCTTATGCTCTTATGTTCTTATGTTCTCCTGACATAAGAACATAAGAAAATGCCATACTGGGTCAGACCAAGGGTCCATCAAGCCCAGCATCCTGTTTCCAACAGTGGCCAATCCAGGCCATAAGAACCTGGCAAGTACCCAAAAACTAAGTCTATTCCATGTTACCATTGCTAATGGCAGTGGCTATTCTCTAAGTGAACTTAATAGCAGGTAATGGACTTCTCCTCCAAGAACTTATCCAATCCTTTTTTAAACACAGCTATATTAACTGCACTAACCACATCCTCCGGCAACAAATTCCAGAGTCTAATTGTGCGTTGAGTAAAAAAGATCTTTCTCCGATTAGTTTTAAATGTGCCCCATGCTAACTTCATGGAGTGCCCCCTAGTCTTTCTAATATCCGAAAGAGTAAATAACCGATTCACATCTACCCGTTCTAGACCTCTCATGATTTTAAACACCTCTATCATATCCCGCCTCAGTCGTCTCTTCTCCAAGCTGAAAGGTCCTCACCTCTTTAGTCTTTCCTCATAGGAGAGTTGTTCCATTCCCCTTATCATTTTGGTAGCCCTTCTCTGTACCTTCTCCATCGCAATTATATCTTTTTTGAGATGCGGCGACCAGAATTGTACACAGTATTCAAGGTGCGGTCTCACCATGGAGCGATACAGAGGCATTATGACATTTTCCGTTTTATTCACCATTCCCTTTCTAATAATTCCCAACATTCTGTTGCTTTTTTGACTGCCGCAGCACACTGTACCGACGATTTCAATGTGTTATCCACTATGACACCTAGATCTCTTTCTTGGGTTGTAGCACCTAATATGGAACCCAACATTGTGTAATTATAGCATGGTTATTTTTCCCTATATGCATCACCTTGCACTTATCCACATTAAATTTCATCTGCCATTTTGATGCCCCAATTTTCCAGTCTCACAAGGTCTTCCTGCAATTTATCACAATCTGCTTGTGATTTAACTACTCTGAACAATTTTGTGTCATCTGCAAATTTGATTATCTCACTCGTCGTATTTCTTTCCAGATCATTTATGAATATATTGAAAAGTAAGGGTCCCCAATACAGATCCCTGAGGCACTCCACTGTCCACTCCCTTTCACTGAGAAAATTGCCCATTTAATCCTACTCTCTGTTCCTGTCTTTTAGCCAGTTAGCAATCCACAAAAGGACATCGCCACCTATCCCATGACTTTTTACTTTTCCTAGAAGCCTCTCATGAGGAACTTTGTCAAATGCCTTCTGAAAATCCAAGTATACTATATCTACCGGTTCACCTTTATCCACATGTTTATTAACTCCTTCAAAAAGTGAAGCAGATTTGTGAGGCAAGAATTGCCCTGGGTAAAGCCATGCTGACTTTGTTCCATTAAACCATGTCTTTCTATATGTTCTGTGATTTTGATGTTTAGAACACTTTCCACTATTTTTCCTGGCACTGAAGTCAGGCTAACCAGTCTGTAGTTTCCCGGATCGCCCCTGGAGCCCTTTTTAAATATTGGGGTTACATTTGCTATCCTCCAGTCTTCAGGTACAATGGATGATTTTAATGATAAGTTACAAATTTTTACTAATAGGTCTGAAATTTCATTTTTTAGTTCCTTCAGAACTCTGGGGTGTATACCATCAGGTCCAGGTGATTTACTACTCTTCAGTTTGTCAATCAGGCCTACCACATCTTCTAGGTTCACCGTGATTTGATTCAGTCCATCAGAATCATTACCCATGAAAACCTTCTCCATTACGGGTACCTCCCCAACATCCTCTTCAGTAAACACCGAAGCAAAGAAATCATTTAATCTTTCCGCGATGGCCTTATCTTCTCTAAGTGCCCCTTTAACCCCTCGATCATCTAACGGTCCAACTGACTCCCTCACAGGCTTTCTGCTTCGGATATATTTAAAAATGTTTTTACTGTGAGTTTTTGCCTCTACAGCCAACTTCTTTTCAAATTCTCTCTTAGCCTGTCTTATCAATGTCTTACATGTAACTTGCCAATGTTTATGCTTTACCCTATTTTCTTCTGTTGGATCCTTCTTCCAATTTTTGAATGAAGATCTTTTGGCTAAAATAGCTTCTTTCACCTCCCCTTTAAACCATGCTGGTAATTGTTTTGCCTTCTTTCCACCTTTCTTAATGTGTGGAATACATCTGGACTGTGCTTCTAGAATGGTATTTTTTAACAATGACCATGCCTCTTGGACATTTTTTACTTTTGTAGCTGCTCCTTTCAGTTTTTTTCTAACAATTTTTCTCATTTTATCAAAGTTTCCCTTTTGAAAGTTTAGCATGAGAGCCTTGGATTTGCACACTGTTCCTTTTCCAGTCATTAATTCAAATTTGATCATATTATGATCACTATTGCCAAGCGGCCCCACCACCATTACCTCTCTCACCAAGTCCTGTGCTCCACTGAGAATTAGATCTAAAATTGCTCCCTCTCTCGTCGGTTCCTGAACCAATTGCTCCATAAAGCTATCATTTATTCCATCCAGGAACGTTATCTCTCTAGCGTGACCCGATGATACATTTACCCAGTCTATATTGGGGTAATTGAAGTCTCCCATTATTACTGCACTACCAATTTGGTTAGCTTCCCTAATTTCTCTTAGCATTTCACTGTCCATCTCACCATCTTGACCAGGTGGACGGTAGTATACCCCTATCACTATAGTCTTCCCCGACACACAAGGGATTTCTACCCATAAAGATTCAATTTTGTATTTAGTCTCATGCAGGATGTTTGTCCTGTTGGACTCTATGCCATTCCGGACATAAAGCGCCACACCTCCTCCCGAGTGCTCCTCTCTGTCATTGCGATATAATTTGTACCCCGGTATAGCACTGTCCCTTTTGTTAATCCTCTTTCCACCATGTCTCTGAGATGCCAATTAAATCTATGTCATCATTTACTGCTATACATTCTAATTCTCCCATCTTACTTCTTAGGCTTCTGGCATTAGCATACAAACATTTCAAAGTTTGTTTTTTGTTTGTATTTTCATTCTGCTTTTTAATTGATAGGGATAAGTTAGAATTTTTTAGCTCAGGTGAGTTTTTAGTTACAGGCACTTGGACTACTTTTCTAATTATTGGAACCTCACTGTCGGGATGCCCTAATTCTAATGCATCATTAGTATCCTTTAAAGATACCTCTCTCCGAACCATGCGCTGCTGAGCGACTGTCGGCTTTCCCCTTTGTTCTAGTTTAAAAGCTGCTCTATCTCCTTTTTGAAGGTTAGCGCCAGCAGTCTGGTTCCACCCTGGTTAAGGTGGAGCCCATCCCTTCGGAAGAGACTCCCCCTTCCCCAAAAGTTTCCCGAGTTCCTAACAAAACTGAATCCCTCTTCCTTGCACCATCGTCTCATCCACGCATTGAGACTCCGGAGCTCTGCCTGCCTCTGGTGACCTGCGCGTGGAACAGGGAGCATTTCAGAGAATGCTACCCTGGAGGTTCTGTATTTAATCTTTCTACCTAAGAGCCTAAATTTGGCTTCCAGAACCTCCCTCCCACATTTTCCTATGTCGTTGGTGCCCACATGTACCACGACAGCCGGCTCCTCCCCAGCACTGTCTAAAATCCTATATAGGTGACGCGTGAGGTCCGCCACCTTCGCACCAGGTAGGCATGTTACCAGGAAATCCTCACGCCCACCAGCCACCCAGCTATCTACATTCCTAATAATTGAATCACCAACTATGACGGCCGACCTAACCCTTCCCTCCTGGGCAGTAGGCCTTGGGGAGATATCCTCAGTGTGAAAGGATGATGCATCACCTAGAGAGCAGGTCCTTGCTACAGGATCCCTTCCTGCTACACCTGGTTGGTGCTCTCCCATCATGAGACCTTCTTCCTCCAAGGCAGCACCAGGGCTGCCAGTCTGAAGTTGGGACTTGACTACTATGTCCCTGAAGGTCTCATCTATATACCTCTCTGTCTTCCTCAGCTCCTCCAGGTCTGCCACTCTAGCCTCCAGAGATCGGACTCGTTCTCTGAGAGCCAGGAGCTCTTTGCATCGCGTGCACATGTACAACTTCTCACCGGTGGGTAAAAAATCGTACATGTGACACTCGATGCAAAAGACTGGGAAGCTCCCCTCTTGCTGCTGGACTGCTGCCTTCATCTCAATTTTGATCAGTTCCTAGTTAAGTTTTAGGTTGCTATGGGAGTAGGAATGTGTTTAACTTCCTTTAAATGTATTAGTGAATTCACTATGTGTCTGGTAGTGGCCTACTGGGGTCTGATCAAATTCTCAATAAAGTTTTTGTTGATTTTTTTTTTTTTTTGTGAAAGTGGCACCTGCCTATAAATTAAGGGATGAGCTAGGGGTGGGTGGGCGAGGGGTGGGAGGGTTGGGAAATACAAACAGTCTAATTTCAGTTAGTCAGCCTGAGTGACTCACTGCTCCCTTGATTAACAAATGTTGTTCCCTATTCAAACCCAATCACACTACCTCAACACCTTTCCAAGGTGTTGAGGTGTTGAGTCTAATTTCAGTTAGTCAGCCTGAGTGACTCACTGCTCCCTTGATTAACAAATGTTGTTCCCTATTCAAACCCAATCACACTACCTCAACACCTTTCCAAGGTGAGTAACTGAGCTGAACTATTCAACTTTTTTACTTTGGTATATACTGCTCCTAGCTTATTTCTAGCTTCTGGCTACTTTTTGTGGGTTTTTTTTTTTGTTTTTTGTGGGGTTTTTTTTTCCAATACAAGCACTCAGTTAGTATTAAATAAAAATAAAAACAAAATAAAAACACTCAGCTCTTTAAAAGTCTGGAGAACACTCAGTTCTGCAGACTTTTAAAAATAAACACACTACCTACTACTACCTTATTGAGTGACTAAAAAATACAAACAGTCTAACTTGTTTATTCACTGCCTACCTACTGCTACCTTATTGACTGACTATTTAAAAATGCAAACAGTCTAACTTGTTTATTCAATGACTTTCTGACTATTAAATGCACAAACACACAAACCCACTAAATAATATTCCCAAATAGTTTAACTTTGCCCCAATACTTTTTAAAAAAGACAATGTCCCAAGCAAAAACTTACTGATTCCTTTCAGCCACCAGCAAGGTGATCCTCTCCTCTCAGTGTTTCCACTGGAATGTGGGTTACTGAGCTCTTTCCTTCTAATTTATTATGTGTTTCTAAGGTAAATTAGTGCAAAACAATCCTTAGGAGATGTACACTTCAGTTAGATTTCCTGATTGACATCAAGGACTTCTTGCACACGATATGTGGTATCGGTTTCAGTGGTAACCTTGGAAGGTACAGGAGCCTTATAAGAGGGCCATGAGAGTAACACTGGTTTGAGCAGAGACACGTGAAAGGAGTTATGTATTCCTAGGGTCAGTGGTAACTGGAGTTGGTACGTAACTGGGCCAATTTGCCGGGTGGAAACACAAATGAGGTATGATGCCAGAAAAGTCCTTTTCAAACTCTTTATTGGTGGAGACATATAAAATCAAAAAGGAATGCACGACTCAGGCCGAGTTTGGCCACTTTCCCAGTGGCTGCCTCAGGGCTATAAGTAAACATACATATGTACAGAATAAATCATAAATAGATGAGAAAAAATAAAACCAATATAAAAACATCGACAACATAAAAAGTGATTAAACCATATATGTTTGTGTGGAATGAATGTCAAATGAAGGACGTAACATAAAAACATAAATTAAAGAGCATATAGACAACATCAATCTAAAAGTATCTGTTTAAAAAAATATGCTGAAAATTAGATAAAAGAACCTATGTATATTAAAAATAAATAAATAATAAAAAACTCAATTTGAAAATCATCTAAAAAGTATTGTTTAAAAATGTACCTCAAATTTGCCGGGTACTGAAAATTGGCCAATATATCTTGGTGCAAACCTCTGAGAGGGAAGTTTAAGTTGAAATATAATGAGTGCTTAGCCAAATCTTTTGGCCTGGCTGGAACTCTGGATTTCTTAGCAACGTGCCGCAGCTTGGCGGAGACATTGGTTAGTCTAGATCCACAGCACTTGGAGAACATCTGTTGTGGCCTGAGCTGCCAGCGAAGGCACCAAAAGTGGGATTGGTAATGGAAGCCAAGGTTGTCTGCCCTACACCATGGAGAAAGAAGAAACTCTGGTGGCTGCAGCAATGTGGGAGTTGTGAGAAAATTCTGCCCAAGGTAATAATTCCACCCAGTTGTCCTGTTGATCGTTCCAGTAGGCACAAAGAAAACTCTTAAGTGAGTGGTTTGTCTGATCAGCCTGGCCATTGGCCTGAGAATGGTATGCTGTGGTCAAACTGATGGTGATTCTGAATATCTTATACAAGACACACCAATAGCGGGTGACAAACTGGGGACTGCTATCTGAGGCAATATCCAAGGGCAAGCCATGAACGTGAAAGACATGCTGGAAAAAGAGGCATGCCAGCTGCAGGGCTGATGGTAAAGCAGGCAAAGGGACAAAATGAGCCATTTTGGAGAATTGGTCTACGATGACCCAGATGACCGTATTCCTCTTGGACAGTGGAAGGTCCACCACAAAGTCTGTGGATAAATGAGTCTACAGCCCTCCTGGTGCAGCTAGTGGCTGAAGGAGGCCCCAAGGTCGACATTCTGGTGGCTTTTACTGGGCGCACTTTGGACACGAGTCCATATAGGCACAAGTATCAGAAGCCATGGTGGGCCACCAGTAGTAGCGTTGGAGTAGGCATAGTGTTCGGGCACATCCCGGATGAACAGCTAACTTGGGGTCATGTGCCTAATGCAACACTTTCTCTCGGAGCCAGCGAGGTACAACAGATTTTCCGGCTGGGACCATGATGGAGGCTGACAGGCAGATACAGGCAGGCACCATGATGTCACATGGTTCATCTTGAACATCATCAGGGTCAAAGGAATGGGAGAGAGCATCCGCTGGGAGGTTCTTCTCTGCCAGATGGTAGCGCAGCTTGAAATTGAAGCGAGAGAAGAATAATGCCCCATGGGTCTGGTGAGCATTGAGATGCTGATGATGTCTGAGGTGCTTGAGGTCCTTATGATCCATAAGGATGGTGAACTTGAACTGAGCGCCATCCAACTAAGAACGCCACTCTTCAAGGGCGAGCTTAATAGCTAGTAACTCTCTATCCCCTATGCTGTAATTTTGTTCCACATGGGAGAACGTCCGGGAGTAGAACGAGCATGGATGGAGAACCCTTGGGTCAAGTACTGACTCAGAATCGCCCCAGCCCCTATGGCCGAGGCATCCAGCTCTACAATGAAGGTGTGATTTCGATCTGGATGGTGCAAGCAGGGGCCAGAAAGGAAGGTGTTCTTAAGGTCTTGGAAGGCAGCTATGGCTTCAGGAGACCAATTCTTAGTGTCACTGCCTTTCAAAGTCAAAGCCGTAAGGGACGCTGCCAACAAGGAGTAGTTTGCTATGAAGTAATGATAATAATTGGTGAATCCTAGGAACCTTTGGAGCACCCGAAGACCCACAGGTTGGGGCCAGTTGTGGATACATTTTGCTTTGCTGGGGTCTATAGTAAAACCTTGCTGGGAGATGATGTAGCCTAGGAAAGGCAAGCTGTTTTTTTCAAAAAGACATTTGTCCAATTTGGCAAACAAATGGTTCTCCCATAGGTGCTGGAGTACAGTACAGATGTCAGCTCTGTGAGTGGTCAGATCCTTTGAGAAGATGAGAATGTCATCTAAATATGCAACAACCTTGGGATACAGGAGGTCACAAAGGATTTCATTAATCATTTGATGAAATACCGCAGGGGCATTACAAAGTCCAAAAGGCATGACTAGTTTTCATAATGCCCATCCCTGGTGTTAAATGCCATTTTCCAAACATCCTCAGGGCATATGCGAACCATATTATAAGCACCTCGTAGATCCAATTTGTTAAAATGGTAGCGCCCTGGAAGAGGTCAAATGATTCTGAAATTAATGGCAATGGGTATCTGTCCTTGTGGGTAATAACATTTAGGCTGCAGCAATCAATACATGGTGTCAAAGACCCATCCTTCTTCATGACGAAGAAAACGTCCAAGCACACAGGCGAGGTAGATGGGTGGATGAAACCATTAGCCAGGTTCTCTTGAATGTATTCGGTCATTGCTTGGGTTTCAGACCTGTGTAGCAGGTCATCCTACTCCTAGGAGGTGTATTGCTGGGCAACAAGTCAATAGGGCAGTCAAACTTCCATAGAGGCAGGAGGATATCTGCCTTCTGTTTAGAAAACACATCTTCAAAATACATGTATGGAGGCGGAAGACCAGAAGCAGTCACCGCGAGGGGAATTGGGGGAGAAGGTGCCACCTTCTTGAGGCACTTTTGATGACAAGCTGGGCTTCACTCAATGAGTTGCAAGGTTCCCCAATCAAACTGGAGAGAGTGGCACTGGACCCTCGGCAATCCCAAGACTCCAGCACAAAGATTTCAATTTCCTCTTCATGTAGGGCTCCAGTGAGAAGACGGACGGGTGCCATCACTTGGAAAATCTTTCTGTTGCGTCCATCGGTCGCAGATGGCTGTGACTGTTCTGCCTCACCTCTTTTTTACCTTTCTCCGCCTCCATGGGTAATATGACTTCCTCCTGTGCCGAGTGCCGAAACCCTTGGCGTTTCCAACTCAGCATGGGTGTCTTCGTCCGCCGTGCTCCTTCCTGTGGCCTCCTAGGGTGCGCGAGCACACGCTGCCTACACTTATCTACACATCATTGCGGGAACCTCGGGGGCGCCCCCACCGCATGACGTTCATACCTCCGGGTATTTCACCCTCCGCTCTACTCAGAACGAACGAGTTAGCAAGGACTTTGGTTTAGCTACTCTGACCGCTTCTAAGCTACATGCTTAGACTCCTCACTACCCTCCAGGATATCTTGCTCCTGAAGAAGCTCTGGGCACCCGCTCCTCGGGGACCTCTCGCTTCCAACTACCCTTTGGGGTCATACTACTAACTAGACAATCGCTCCTTGGGGGTCTTTATTCTCTTTTCAGGATTCTGCGCTTCCAGGTACTCACTCCTCGAGGGCCTATCCAGCTCAGAGTATCATGCACTACAGACCTCGGGTTCCACCGTCACCATCCACCAGGGGAATTCCTGCACTACTCTTCAGTGAGTACCTCTATAATCCAGCTCTCCAATTCCACCCACCAGGTATGGCTTTTCCCACTCTGCAGAACACTACCAACTTTCTACATCTGGGTGAGACCTTGTCATCTGAGGCTGTCTGAATGAATTGGCACCTTACTGGACTTCTGTGCCATATTCTCCTGCACCATTACCATCATTCTACAGCAGTACAATAAAGCTTTCCATCTCCAGTGTCTGCTCTCTGAGTCTAGCCTATCGCTGTGATTCCCCATGGATCCCCTCCCCATGGGAGGAGTCATCACCACTGCAACTAAGAGTCCACACTATGCCTCAAACCCAACAGATTGCTAACTCCATGGACTCGGCTCAGCTCACGGCCTTTCAGGCCATTCCTGGCCTAGCCTAGTGGATCACTGAGTAACAGAAGTCTCTGGGAAGCCTAGTTACTGCCTTCAATCAGTTGCATGCTCAACTGAATACTTCAGCAACTCCAGTGAAAGAATCGCTGTTTTCAGTGGTGACCATCAAGACCACTGTGCCTTTATCCACACCTACCCACTTTACAGGTGAAGCTAAGATGTGTAGAGGGTATGTTAATCAATGCAGCAAGCATTTTTTTTTACAGCCTACCCTCATTGCCACAGAAGCATCTAAGACCATTTACATCCTATCTTTTCTAGAAGGACAAGCCTTGTCTTGGGCTTCACCGTTATGGGAACATGAGGACCCTATCCTGAATAGCTTACCAGGATTTCTAAAACTCTTCAAGTCTGTCTTTGATGACCTGGCTCACCAGACCATCACTGGATCTGCTTTGCTTAATCTCCAGCAAGGTAATAAGCCGCTCACAGACTATATGATCGAATTCAAGACATTAGCATCTGAAATACATTGGACACTGGATGTTTACATGCTATCTTCATGGAGGGCCTCAACTCCCGCTTAAAGAATGAATTGGTAGCTCGTGATTTGCCTGATATTCTTGAGTCTATGATGGAAATGACTGGGAGAATTGACCACCGTATTCGAGACAGAACTCAGGAGGCTAAGAGTCCACGAAAGACCACTGTGGGGGCTAACCGTTCTAAACCTGTGCCAATTGCTTAAAGCATACCATCTACTACCCTAGAAGAAGAAGAGCCTATGCAACTAGGCCGAAGCCATTTAACTTCCAAGGAGATACATTTTCGTAAGCGCACGGGGTTATGCATGAACTGTGGCCAATCAGGCCATGCGTCCAAACCTGTCCCATCTCTCCGGGAAACTGACAGGCCTAGGATCTGCAGGAGGACTCACCTCTCCTCCATTATCCTTACCAGTCTCCCTGCTCTGCAGAGGTCTCGAATTTCAGACTCTTGCCCTCATTGACTCTGTAGCCGGAGGTAATTTTATCTTGAAATTCTTGGTAGAACAGCTACGGATTCCAACCACACTAATAGCTAAGCCATTACTATTGTACTCCATCCATGGGGAACCACTTCCTGGAGAAATTTCATTATGTAACCAGGCCATCAGCCTGTGCACCGGAGCTCTACACTCTGAGTCCATCTCATTTCTCGTATTGGAAAAGGCCATGCTCCCGGTAGTACTTGGACTGCCTTGGCTGCAAGATTATATGCCACAATTTAGTTGGGCCATGTTGGAATTGTCCCGGTGGGGGCCTGACTGTCACGGTCAGTGCCTCGCAGATGTTTCACCGCTTATTTCCATGCCCACAACACCATCATTACCTGGCCTACCTCCACAATATGCTTCCTTCCAGGATGTTTTCTCAAAACAAGCAGCAGATATACTTCCACTGCACAGGGTTTTTGACTGCGCTATAAACTTGAAACCCAATTCGGAACCTCCCAAAGGAAGAGTTTACCCTCTTTCTGTAACAAGACTAAAGCCATGTCCACCTACATACAAGAGAACCTTCAGAAGGGATTCATCAGACCCTCCAAATCCCCTGCTGGTGCAGGCTTCTTTTTTGTAGGAAAGAAAGAGGGCACCTTACATCCCTGCATCGACTACAAGAGTCTGAATGACATTAACATCAAGGACCAGTATTCCCTGCCCTTAATTTCTGAACTGTTTGACAGGCTCCAAGGAGCCAAAATATTCTCCAAACTAGACCTAAAAGGAGCTTACAACTTGGTGAGTATTTACAAAGGAGACAAATAGAAGACTGCTTTTAACACCCGCGATGGACACTTTGAATACCTTGTCATGCCCTTCAGTTTAAGTAATGCACCTGCAGTCTTTCAAAATATGATGAACTGAATCTTACGGGATTTACTATATCAATGTGTATTAGTATATCTCAATGATATACTGATCTTTTCTCAAGATCTGAAAACTTATCAAGAGGATATCAAGAAAGTTTTAAGATGTCTGCATGAGTACCACCTATAAGCAAAGCTTGAAAAGTGTGAATTTCACAAGGAATCTGTACCTTTCCTGGGCTACATTGTTTCTAAAAACGGGTTTCAGATGGACCCCAAGAAATTAGAAAGTATCCAGGATTGACCCCAACCTACAGACCTGAAGGCACTGCGACACTTCTTGGGCTTCACCAATTACTAATAGTCCTTTATCAAAATCTACTCTTCATTGACTGTCCCTCTAACTGCTATGGCCAAAAAGGGAGCCAATCCCACCAACTGATCTCTAGAAGCCATATCAGTCTTTCTGATGCTCAAAGAGGCTTTTTAAAGAAGCCATGCCTCTGTAATCCTGACCCACATCGCCCATTCATCGTCAAGGTCGACGCATCAGAATTTGGTGTGGGAGTGGTTTTAAGCCAGTATAGCGAATCTAATGTGCTCCATCCCTGCTCCTTCTTCTCAAGGCGGTTCTCATCTGCCGAAAGAAATTATGGAATCGGAGACAAAGAGTTACTCGCAATCAAGCTGGCCTTTGAAGAGTGGCGTCTTTGGCTAGAAGGCGGACAACACCAAATAGTAGTGTATACCGATCACAATAATCTGGAGTACGCCAGACATGCTCAACAACTCAATCACCGTCAAGCCAGATGGTCCCTGTTTTTTAACAGATTTGACTTCCTTTTGAAGTATCGTCCAGGAGAGAAGAACACTTGGGCTGATGCCCTGTCATGATCCTTCTCCCCTCAGGATGTGCCAGACGATAGAGATGTGCATCGTTTTTCGCCCGAATTAGGAAATTGCATGAAATTTCCTAATTCGTTGCGGTTTCGGAGGTCCCGAAACCCGAAATGAAATTTCCCCGAATTTCGGGGAAATTTCGTTTTTCGGGTTTGCCTGCGGAGAGGGGCACAATTTTTTTTTTAATTAAAAAAACCACCCCAAACATTTAAATTAACTATTATACACCACCACCCCCCCATCCCGATCCCTCCCCAAGACTTACGAAGATCCCTGGTGGTCCAGCGGGGTCCCGGGTTCCATTTGCCCTCCGTGCCTGGTACTGCAAGCCGTGCGCCTCAAAATGGTGCCGAATAGCCTGAACTACCATGTCACAGGGGCTTTTGGCGCTATTGGTCAGCCCCTGTCACATGGCCATCGGCGCCATCTTGTGCTCCTATCATGTGACAGGAGCTGACCAATGGCGCCGAAAGCCTCTGTGACATAGTATGGGCAAAGGCTATCGGCGCCATTTTGGTTACTGGCAGCCGACAACGAAATCGCTCCCGGACCCCTGCTGGACCCCCAGGGATTATTGGCAAGCCTTGGGGGGGGTCAGGAGGGGGCTCCTGACCCCCCCAAGGCTTGCCAACCACTTCCTCCTCTGCCATTTCCACTCTCTGTGGTTTCTCCTGCTGCTCAGGCTATGGCAGCAGAGTTATCTCAACTTTGGAAGCAAATGAAGGAGCTACTCCTCAGAGCAGGACAGAAAGCAAAGAAGATCTATGATGCTCTCCATCAAGAGGCAGTACAGTTTCAGCCTGGAGACAGTCTGGTTAAGTACCAAGTTACTCCGTCTTAAATTAACTTCAGCAGATTTTGCAGCTCGCTATGGGGGACCCTTTGCTATCCTTCGGCAATTAGGTAATCTGACAGTCTTAATCTACCTTCATCAATTAATATACACAACACCTTCCATGTCTCTCTGTTAAAAACTTTGATGCTCTCCGAGTTCTCTAAAAAGACCCCAGAACCTACTAATCTGGACACTAAGGATGACATCAAGTATGCCATGGATGGCATCTTGGATGTCCGTAAGAGAGGCAAAACACGGGAGTACCTCATCTCCTGGGAAGGCTATGGACCAGAAAAAAACTCATGGTAGCCACTGGCCAACATCATGGACAAGGACATGGTGCATCAATTCCATCTGGCACACCCACGTAAACCCAGAACACCAGGAAGAAGTCCTGGAGAGGGCCCTTTTAAGGGGGGTACTGTTGCATACGTCAGTTTCAGATGGCTGCAACCGCTCTGCCTCACCTCTTTTTTGCCTTTCTCTGCCTCCATGGGTAAGATGGCTACCTCTAGTGCCAAGTGCCGAAACCCTCGGCATCTCCAACTCAGCATGGGCATCCCCATCTGCCATGCTCCTTCCCGCAGCCTCCTAGGGCATGCACATGCATGCTGCCTATGCTTATCTACACGTCATGGTGGGAACCTCTGGGGTGTCCCCACCGCATGGCGTTCATACCTCGGGGTATTTAAGCCTCCGCTCTACTCAGAACGAACGAGTTAGCAAGGACTTTGGTCTAGCTACTCTGACCGTTTCTAAGCTGCATGCTTAGACTCTTAGCTACTCTCTGGGGTATCTTGCTCCTGAAGAAGCTCTGGGTACCCACTCCTCGAGGGCCTCTCGCTTCCAGCTACCCTTCAGGGTTCTACTACTATCTAGACGACTGCTCCTTGGGGTCTTTCTTCTCTTTTCAGGATTCTGCGCTTCCAGGTACTCGCTTCTCTAGGGCCTATGCAGCTCAGAATAATTGTGACGGGGTCACTATGCCAGTCCGGGTAGGTAGAATAAAGCCAGGAACAAAAACTCCCTGGAACCAAAGTCCTAGAAGGAGGGGGAAGAAAACCCAGGCAACACAGAGTCAGGGGATATACACTGGTGGCTTCCCCTGTAACAGAGACAAACTCACAGGTATGGGAGGTTAAGGGTGGGACTTCCCTGGAGCCAATCAGCTGGCAGAGGAGGAGGAGTTACAGAGTATAAAAGAGACTCCCTAACCCAGCAGTGTCAGTCTCCTGCCGGGGACTGAGGAGGAAGGACCGGGCTACCTGTTTGCTCTGGGAGACTTTGATTCTGGATATTTCCCTACTGTGTGAAGAAGGACGGCAACAGTTTATCACAAAGAAGGTGAGCTCAGGGATAGAAGAGCTTCTGTTTGTTTGGATTTACTGCAGGGATACAATAACAGAAGAACTGCCAGACGGGTGGTTGTATCTAAAGGGACAAGTAAAATATCCTGAGAAGATACAGTGGGAGGTGGCAGTTAGGCCCAGAGGGGCCAGACGTTTGAACTTTATAAGAAATCATGGAATGCTAATTGGATGTTTTTAGTGATTGGGAAAAACCCCACGTTAAAGGATATAAAGGTGAACTTGTGGAAGCCAACCTTTGTTGGTTGGCCAGTTGGCTCAACAGGGAAGGCATCTGCCTTACAACCTGATCCAGGAAGGTTCAAACCCTGTCTGGGGACTTGTGGGGGAAAAATCTGTAAATTGTTTCTACTTGAATTTCAAGTGTCCAAGAGAGGCAACCAACAGATGGAGATTTGGAGCCTATTGCCCAGAGAAAGCACAACAGTAATGTGCATCACAGACCTCGGGTCCCACTGTCACCATCCACCAGGGAGATTCCTGCACTACAATGAGTACCTCTATGATCCAGCTCTCCAATTCCACCCACCAGGTTCAGCTTTTCCCACTCTGCAGAACACTACCAACCTTCTACATCTGGGTGAGACCTAGTCATCTGAGGCTGTCTGAATGAATTGGCACCTTACTGGACTTCTGTGCCATATCCTCCTGCACCATTACCATCATTCTACAGCAGTACAATAAAGCTTTCCATCTCCAGTGTCTGCTCCCTGAGTCTAGCCTATTGCTGTGGTTCCCATGGGGCCCCTCCCCGTGGGAGGAGTCCTCACCACTGTGACTAAGAGTCCACACTATGACTCAAATCCAACACTTTCCGGGTAGCGATGCGCCATTGATAGAGGCAATGCATAACGGTATCTCGATGGTACGAGTGGAGATGCCTAGGACGTATACCAGATCCTTCAGAATGAATCTCCCACCTGATCTTGAGTCGATTAGAGCCAAGGTTGCGAATGAGTGAGAGTCCCAAGTCAGTGTGACTGGCAGAGACAATTGAGGGGCCGGAGTCATAGCGTCCAAGTTCAGGACCCCAACTGAACATAGGCCCAGGAGTTTCCCAAATGGATAGGACAAGACAGGAGGTGGTGACCAGAAGCCCCATAGTACAGGCACAGACCTGAATGCCTCAGTCTAAGGTATTCATCCTGAATAAGGCATCCTCGGCCCAGCTGCATGGGTTCTTCCATCTTTGTAGATGAAGGACTCCACTGGTTGTGGACCCTGCTGCAGATGGAAAATGGAAACGCTCCGAAGCAAGACGTTGGGGCATCTAAACTTCATGGTGATGCTCCTGGAGGCAGTGCACAATACGGCCTACCAAGTTAATAAGATCCTCAAGGGAGGAAGAGAGTTCATGGGCTGTGAGTATGTCTTTTAGTTGAGATGAGAGACCATTCAATTAAATGCCTTGGAGTCAATCTTCTTCCAAGCCAATTCTGTGGCAAGAGTCTGGAAATCGATAGTATAATAATTGAGAGTTCGTTGACCTTGCCGCAGATGTAAGACTAGTTCTGGCCTGCCCCCCTGGGTTGTCGAAGGTTCAACGGAAGACATTCACGAAACGTGATAACTCTCAGAGAAGAGAGCGCTCCCACAAGGGTTAAGGCCATGCCAGAGCTTTGCCTTCCAAATGAGAAAGACTGAAGGTATCCTTCATGAGTTCACCCTGGAAGATGGAAAGCTGCAGAGCAAACTGAATATAGCACTGGTTGATAAGCCCTAGGGATGTGAATCGTTTTTCAACGATTAAAATTATCGTCCGATAATGTTAATATCGTCTTAAATCGTTATAGAACACGATACAATAGAAATTCTAACGATTTATCGTTAAAAATCGTTAAATCGTGTTAGTGCGCACTAACGGGAGTTAGTGCGCACTAACTGAAAATGATACAAATAAACACTTTCCAGGTCACTGAAGGTCAGTTAGGAATGAATATGTGTTCCTATTGGCTGGCTGCCCTCTTATCTATTGATGTTACCAAGGTTACCACTGAGGTGATGGTTGGGGGGATGGGAAATGGAACTGGAAACTAACGAACACCAACAGAAAATGAAACAAAGTGTTCACACTTCCCAGGTCAGTAAAGGTCACTTAGGAATGAATATGTATTCCTATTGGCTGGCTGTGCTCTTATCTATTGATGTTACCAAGGCTAACACTGAGGTAATGGTTGGGGGGGATGTGAAATGGAAACAGTTGGAAGCTTGACAAAAAAAGTAATGTAATGATCAGCACTCACATGACTAGAACTTGTTTGTTTATTATTTTTGTTAGCAGGCACCTGAAATGCTAGTGCATGTTGAATTTGCCAATCACTGTGCATTTTAGAAAGGTGGTCCTGGCTGGAACTGTACACAGTTCAAATATATGTAATTGATTGTTGGTAAGTGTAGATTTTAAGTGATTTTCCTGCACACAGTGCCCTAACCTTGGCACCAGGGGTGTTGTGATCTTCCTGCACACAGTGCCCTAACCCTGATACCAGTCTGAGACAGCTCCCTCCCTGCATTACTAGTGAGAGGCTGGCTTCACAGACAGGGGGGAGCTGCCTGACCCTCACTCCTGACTTCCCCCATGTCCCAGCTAGTGAATGGTGTGTGGGTGAGGGGGGGGGGGGTGGTGAAGTCTGAGACAGCTCCCTCCCTGCATTACTAGTGAGAGGCTGGCTTCACAGACAGGGGGGAGCTGCCTGACCCTCACTCCTGACTTCCCCCATGTCCCAGCTAGTGAATGGTGTGTGGGTGAGGGGGGGGGAGGATGGTGAAGTCTGAGACAGCTCCCTCCCTGCATTACTAGTGAGAGGCTGGCTTCACAGACAGGGGGGAGCTGCCTGACCCTCACTCCTGACTTCCCCCATGTCCCAGCTAGTGAATGGTGTGTGGGTGAGGGGGGGGGGGAGGATGGTGAAGTCTGAGACAGCTCCCTCCCTGCATTACTAGTGAGAGGCTGGCTTCACAGACAGGGGGGAGCTGCCGGACCCTCACTCCTGACTTCCCCCATGTCCCAGCGAGTGAATGGTGTGTGGGTGAGGGGGGGGGGGAGGAGGATGGTGAAGTCTGAGACAGCTCCCTCCCTGCATTACTAGTGAGAGGCTGGCTTCACAGACAGGGGGGAGCTGCCTGACCCTCACTCCTGACTTCCCCCATGTCCCAGCTAGTGAATGGTGTGTGGGTGAGGGGGGGGGGAGGATGGTGAAGTCTGAGACAGCTCCCTCCCTGCATTACTAGTGAGAGGCTGGCTTCACAGACAGGGGGGAGCTGCCGGACCCTCACTCCTGACTTCCCCCATGTCCCAGCTAGTGAATGGTGTGTGGGTGAGGGGGGGGGGGAGGAGGATGGTGAAGTCTGAGACAGCTCCCTCCCTGCATTACTAGTGAGAGGCTGGCTTCACAGACAGGGGGGAGCTGCCTGACCCTCACTCCTGACTTCCCCCATGTCCCAGCTAGTGAATGGTGTGTGGGTGAGGGGGGGGGGAGGATGGTGAAGTCTGAGACAGCTCCCTCCCTGCATTACTAGTGAGAGGCTGGCTTCACAGACAGGGGGGAGCTGCCTGACCCTCAATCCTGACTTCCCCCATGTCCCAGCTAGTGAATGGTGTGTGGGTGAGGGGGGGGGAGGATGGTGAAGTCTGAGACAGCTCCCTCCCTGCATTACTAGTGAGAGGCTGGCTTCACAGACAGGGGGGAGCTGCCGGACCCTCACTCCTGACTTCCCCCATGTCCCAGCGAGTGAATGGTGTGTGGGTGAGGGGGGGGGGAGGAGGATGGTGAAGTCTGAGACAGCTCCCTCCCTGCATTACTAGTGAGAGGCTGGCTTCACAGACAGGGGGGAGCTGCCGGACCCTCACTCCTGACTTCCCCCATGTCACAGCTAGTGAATGGTGTGTGGGTGAGGGGGGGGGGAGGAGGATGGTGAAGTCTGAGACAGCTCCCTCCCTGCATTACTAGTGAGAGGCTGGCTTCACAGACAGGGGGGAGCTGCCTGACCCTCACTCCTCCGGGGTATTGTGATCTTCCTGCACACAGTGCCCTATCCCTGATACCAGGGGTGTTGTGATCTTCCTGCACGCAGTGCCCTATCCCTAATACCAGGGGTGTTGTGATCTTCCTGCACACAGTGCCCTATTCCTGATACCAGGAGTGTTGTGATCTTCCTGCATGCAGTGCCCTATCCCTGATACCGGGATGTGTGCAAGAAGATCCCAACACCCCCGGTATCAGGAATAGGGCACTGTATGCAGGAAGATCACAATACCCCTGGTATCAGGGTTAGGGCACAAGTTCTAGTCACATTGACTGATCACATTACTTGTTTTGTCAAGCTACCAACTGTTTCCATTTCCCATCCCCCATATACTGTCAGTGGGAAGCTTGGTAACATGAATAAATAAGAGGGCAGCCAATAGGAATACATATTCATTCCTAAACTGACCTTAACTGACCTGAAAAGTGTCAAATTGTATCATTTTCAATTAGTGCGCACTAACTCTCCGTTAGTGCACACTAACTCCCGTTAGTGTGCACTAACTCGAGTTAGTGCGCACTAATCGGAAAAAACGATTTTTAACGATTTTTTAATTAAAAAATCGTGCCTAACACGATTTTCTTGCCCTGCCACACGATTTCTATCGTTAAGACGATATGGAAAACGATTCACATCCCTAATAAGCCCTCTGGAGAGTTGAGCAACCCCATTAAAGTTTGGATCGGGTAAGGCCAACAAAGCCCTACAGGGTGAGGGTGCAGGCTGTGGGCTGGCTGGTGTGGACGTTGGTGCTGCAGTACCAGCATGGGTAGCTAGTCGAGCATGAAAGCACTCAACGGAGTAGGCCAGCACCTCTAGGAACTGCTGTTCTTCCTGGATCTTCAGAGCCAGGCCTGGAATGGCCTGGAGGGCTGAAGGCTCCGCTGAGTCCATGGCTTTGGAAACCTGCTGCCAAAGCCATGGGCAACATAGGGCAAGCCCCACGGTCCCCACTGTTGGGAGGTAGAGCTGACTAGGAGACAGTGGCTGACTGGAGCTTCGCCAATACCAGCCCTTGTTCCCCACAAGTTTAGCCCTTGGGTGCCGGGGCCGGCTGGTCTTAGGTGGGCCTCCGTATGATGACTCCCAGTAGATGAGAGAAATGGTAGCCAGTAGGGATGTGAATCGTTTTTTGACGATTTAAAATATCGTCCGATATATTTTAAATCGTCAAAAAATCGTTAGGGCCACGATACAATACCAATTCCCCCGATTTATCGTTAAAAAATCGTAAATCGGGGGAAGGGGGAGGGCTGGAAAACCGGCACACTAAAACCCCCTAAAACCCACCCCTGACCCTTTAAATTAAATCCCCCCCCCCCCCCCCCCCCCCCAATGCTTTAAGTTACCTGGGGATCCAGCGGTGGTTCAGAATGGCGGCGGTCCGGAACGGCCCCCTCAATAGAATCGTGTTGTCTTCAGCCAGCGTCATTTTTCAAAATGGCCGCCGCAAAATGGCGGCGGCCATAGACAAAAATGATTCGACGGAGGAGGTCGTTCCGGACCCCCGCTGGACTTTTGGCAAGTCTTGTGGGGGTCAGGAGGCCCCCCCAAGCTGGCCAAAAGTTTCCTGGGAGTCCAGCGGGGTTCCGGGAGCGATTTCTTGCCGCAAATCGTTTTCGTACGGAAAATGGCGCCGGCAGGAGATCGACTGCAGGAGGTCATTCAGCGGGGGTTCCGGACCGCCGCTGAACAACCTCCCGCGCCATTTTGCGGCGGCCATTTTGAAAAATGGCGCCGGCTGAAGACAACACGATTCTATTGAGGGGGCCGTTCTGGACCACCGCCGTTCTGGACCACCGCCGGATCCCCAGGTAATTTAAAGCATTTGGGGGGGGGTTCGGGAGGGTGGGGGATTTAATTTAAAGGGTCGGGGTGGGTTTTTTTGGGGGTTTAGTGTGCCGGCTCACAATTTTAACGATTTTTCACGATAGTTTACACACCCAAACGGCAACAATACGATTCCCTCCCCCTCCCAGCCGAAACCGATCGTTAAGACGATCGAGGACACGATTCACATCTCTAGTAGCCAGGGACCAGCAGTAGGTTCAGATGAGCAGGGACCGACGTAGGTTCAGATGAGCAGGGATCTAGAGACCCAGACGCCAAAGAGGAACAGAGAGAAGGCAGGTGGCATCCAAGTAATAGAAGACTGGAGCCTAGAAAGGCTAAGTCCAAGGAGATACTAAAGGCATAGTCTGAGACAGGCAGGTGTCAGGGAGGCAGTTGAGCAAGGCAAGGTACAGAGTCAAACAAAACAAGGGTCAAGCCGGAGGTCAGTCCTGAGCGTAGTCCAAATATAGCATGGTTCAAAGCCAAAAGTCAGTCCTGAACGTGGTCCAAACGTAGCGGAGTCAAAGCCAGAGGTCAATCCTGAGCATAGTACAAATGTAGCAAGGGTCAAAGCCAAAGGTCAGTCCTGAGGGTGGTCCAGACATAGCAAGGGTCAAAGCTAGAGGTCAATCCTCAGTGTAGTCCAAACGCAATAAGGGTCAAAGCCAAGGGTCAGCACTAAGTATGGTCCAGCAAGACTAGGAAGGGACCAGGTATGAATCAGGAACAGGAACCAGGAATGAAGTCAGGATCAGGAACCAGGAACGAAGAGCAGCGAGCACACGAACAAATGTGGAGACCTGTTGCCAAGGCAAGGAACTAGAGGCAGGCTCTGCCTTAAGTAGCAGGGCCCAATGATGTCATCATCTGGGGCTGTGGGCTAGTATCCCTTCCCAACGCAGCCCCTTTAAAGGTCGAAGAGGTGTGCGCGCCCGCACCTAAGGAAGGGTCCGCAAGAGGCTGGACGGTGGCATCTTCCCGTGGCCCACATGGGGACACCCGCCGGGTGCTGGGGAGGTCCGCTGAGGAGCCAGTAATGGCCAAGGAGGCAGCAGGGACTCAGGAGTATAGGCAGCTGCCCACAGCCACGAACGAGGATGGACCAGGTCCGGGAGCAGTGCTGCAAAGGTGAGTAGGCCCAGATGTGGGCCTACCGTGGATGGGACACGCAACAGTGGAAAGTCTCTACCTACTGTAGCTTAGCTTAATCATGTCTAAAAAAACCCTCTCAATGTTTAATTGTTATAATTTCAAATATTCACCACTTTTTTGCAAAAAAACTTTTGAAAAACGTATCTCAAAAGTGATCTCTAAATTGGCATTTTCCAATAGTGCCCTCATTTTGCCAACAAAGTTGCATCAGGAAACAACATATACATTTTCTAAAAAAATAAATCAAATGGAAAAATCAATTATATAGTGTACATCCTCCAAAAACTTTTCAAAATACAAAATTTCTTAAAACTTCCACACCATATTTCACTTCTTTTAAAGCATGAATGACTCTGAAAATGGTGCTTGCTCTTATATACAAAGTTTTAAAATAGCCAAACAAAAGCCTTCTATTAACCTTAAAGGTGTGATTGATATACCTTGGAAGCAGTCCAAAATCATAGTTATCAAATAATTAACCAGAGAAATTCCAAAGTAGTCAAGCATACCTCATACTATTTGATCATCTATTTTATTTCAAAAAAGTAATGGCCTTTCAGTTATAGAATTAAGTCCTATAGACTCTATAATCTGTCAATCACGATCACAATATCACAAAGCAATATAGATTAGCAAAAGAATGTGGTTCTTCTAAACAATGTACTACAATGGGGGTTTCATTAGGTCAAATTATCATTTATTCAAAATATTATTCCAATGATCAACAAAAGATGAATCTTTGCTGAATAATTTTGATTCCTTCAGAATCTTCAAATCTTTTGGAATGTATTCATTCTTACAATATTCAATCATAATATATTCATGTGAACTGAAGCAGACACTTCTCTTAAGTTTCACAGAATGCTTTGATTGACTCTTTTGAAACTTTGTATATAAAAACAAATACCATTTTCAGTATCATTTATGCGTTGAAAGAAGTGAAAGGTAGATGTATGTCAGTGAAAATATGTATTTGTGAAGCACTTCTAGTGTATAAGTTATAAGAAATGTGGCATTTTGAAAAGTTTTTGAAGTATACGAACTTTTTAAAGTTATGTGGTTCCCTGATGCAATCTTGTTGGTGAAACTAGAATCTGGTTGGAACATATCAATTTTGAAATCACCTTTGAGAAATTTTTCATGAAGTTTTTTAAATAAAAGTGATAGATATTTGGAAACTATAAAATGAAACATTGAAAGTTTTTTTGACTTATAATTATGCTAAGTTTCAATAAGTGTTCAAAAATTTATGTTGGCCGCACAAAACGAAAAATAAGAATATGGCTAACAGAACATAAATGCCGCATCAATAATGGAGAGATTAAAGCATCCACAGTTCAACATTGCGTGGATAATGGACATAAGTTTGAAGAATTCAAATGGGTAATTATAGAACATGTCCCATCGTCATGGCGCAGAGGAGACAAAGACATGATTCTCAATCGCAAGGAAAATGAATGGATACACCATCTGCAAACAATACAGCCCATAGGTCTTAATGACAAAATTGAAAGGTTTTCACTGATATAAATCTTCTTTAGTTTCACCGATTCAAATAATTGTGACAAAATTAATGACATCACTGCCGCCTGTCAACCCTTGACAGACGGAGGAATTCCCCTTTAAAAATGGCACGAGTCCAGCACCTTTTGGTCAGTTAAGGGTACAGCACCCTCTTCACGCCGGGAGCTAGCAGCACCATCACAGTAAGTAACAAAGACACATAAAAATCACCCATCATCCATTTTTAATTTTTCTTTCAAGTCAGCTCTTTAAATTTACAATACTTCTTTTGTCATAGCATTCATCGTAAGCGCAATTTGACCACTTTGATAGCAGCTGTCAGTTAAAGCAGCAGTTGGATGTTAGGGATGTGCAGAGGGACACCATACGTTGCATTCAGGATACGGATTCATTGAGGGGTAGATACATTGCATTCGGCAAGGGGGCCCCCCGATATGTTTATCCGTTAATTCCTATTCGTTTCCCCAATAAAATTAAATTAACTACAACCCCCACCCTCCTGACTCCCCCAAGACTTACCAATACTCGCTGGTGGTCCAGCGGGGGGTCCAGGAGCCATCCCCTGCACTCACACCCTCGCTGCCGGTTTCAAAAATGGCGCCAATAGCCTTTGACCTACTATGTCACAGGGGCTACCGGTGCCATCGGTCAGCCCCTGTCACATGGCCATCGGTGCCATCTTGTGCTCCTACCATGTGACAGGGGTGACCGATGGCACTGGTAGCCCCTGTGACATAGTAAGGGCAAAGGCTATTGGCGCCATTTTGATTACTGGCAGCCGACAGCCCGAGTGCAGGAGATCGCTCCCGGACCCCCGCTGGACCACCAGGGAGTTTTGCTTGTTATAGTCATAACGCACTTTCAAGAGCTGGGTTAAAGTCTGAGCTGTGGGGGATTGGAGATGCAGACGCTCCAAGCGTTCGATGACGGATTGTAATTGTTGAAGCTCTTGTCTGTGAGTACGATTCTTGTAAGCAGAGTAACTAATGACGTCACCCCGGATAGTAGCCTTATAGGCTTCCCACAATATAGCAGAGGAAGGTGCAGTAGCAGAATTGTGAGTAAAGTATTGGGAAGTCTTTTCAATGAAGAAGGTATGAAAGTCAGAGTCCGAAAGAAGAGATGCATTGAATCGCCATTGTTTGTCCAAACGGATTGGGGAGGCCAGTCGAAGCTGAAAAACAACCGCAGCGTGGTCCAAAACCAGGATGGAGCATATAGTAGTATGAATGAGTTGTGGTAGAAGGGAGCGGGAAGTGAGAAAGTAGTCCAGTCTAGAGTAGGAGGAGTGTGGAGCAGAGTAGAATGTGAAGTCCTTATCCGTGGGATGCATGAGGCGCTATGGATCAACGAGGCCAAGTCGAGAGATGAGAGAGATAAGAGCTGTAGTGGCTTTGGACGTTGTGTATCGGACCTCTGTCTTCTTGTCCAGGAGAGGGTCTAGCGGTTGGTTAAAATCTCCGCCAATAATAAGTGGGTAAGGTTCCAGGGACAGTAATTTAGCAAAAGCAGCATGGAAAAACTCAGGGTCATCCGCATTCGGAGCATAAAGATTAAGAATGGTATAGGAGCTGTTCTGTAGTGTGAGTTGTATGATGTTCCATCTTCCCTCTAGATCTGTGTCCTGATGCAGAACTGAAGCATCCAAGCGTTTGTGGATTAGGATTGCCGTGCCCCGTTTCTTCTTGTGAGCCGGACTGAAAAAAACCTGGCCAACCCACTGTTGTTTAAGTTTGAGGGATTCAGCAGTCGTTAGATGAGTTTCCTGGAGTAAGGCAATGTCCGTGTTAAGCGTTTGTAGATAGGTCAATATTTTCCTGCGCTTGATCGGGTGGGTGAACCCATTGACATTAAGCGAGACCAGCGTGATGGAGTCTATGGTGGTCGCCATCGTTTCCAGGGAAAATTGTCTAGCAAAATGAAACTGCCTAAGTAGCAGCTTGGGGACCGATGATCTGTTGAAGTCCAAGGATGTGCAAGGGTAGAATAAGAGAAATCAAAAATAACCGAAAAAAAGGGGAAAAAATTCAATGTCCAAACATTAGTAGTCAACATACAGACAAAAGGTGCAAAAAAAGAGCACAAGATAGACACTAACACTCGGTGCCTATCGCTCAGAGCAATATTGGGGCCTCAAGGGGGGGCCAAGGGCCGCCTAGAGCTTCACGGGGAGAAAAGAAGGTACGTCCACGGGAATGCATTGGAGGAGAGATACAAAAACCAGAGGTTTAAACCAAAAGGTAATCAGGTTACCATATCATGTAGACCTTCAACGGACTGTAAGTAGACACCCAGGTCATCCGGAGCGTGAAAAAGCTGCGTGGCATTGTTGTGAGTGACCCGCATCATGGCCGGATATAGAAGTCCAAATTTAGCTCCAAGAGCATGAAGACGGGGTCTCATCATCAAAAACGCTTTGCGCTTGGCCGCAGTAGTTTTCGCCAGATCCGGCACAAATAAAATCTGAGACCCTTGGAGCTGGAGAGGAGACTTAGCTTTAGCCGCAGAGAAATCTGTAGGACTTGCGGATAGCGCAAAAGTTTAAATATAATGGGTCGAGGGAAGTTGGATGACTTCAAAGGACGTGATGGGGCGCGGTGCGCCCGCTCAATTTCCAGTGGGGGATTAAAAGTAAGTTGGAGAACCTCAGGAATTAAATGGGAGAGAAAAGAAAAAATATCCGTGCCTTCCATACCTTCAGGAATCCCCAAGAGACGGATATTATTCCTCCTATTGCGGTTGGAAAGGTCTTCGAAATCGCGGCGTAGTGTCTCCAGCTCCTTCTCCATTTTAGGGAGTGACGCAGTAGCGACTAGTAATGAGGAAACCTGAGTTTCAGTATCATCCAGGCGGTGTGTAAGCTGATCAAACCTGCCAGTAAGAGTTTGTAAGTCCACTCGGATAGCAAGGGTGTTGTCGGTGTTAGTTTGGAGCATGGTTTTTAAAGTTTTAAGCTCTTGCAAAACCAGATCCGCCGACGCCATTTGCTTAGGAGGAGCGGCCTTGTCGGGCGAGAATGGGTCAGATTTAGCTCGTTTCGTGCCAACCCCGGCAGCGAATGCCGCTTCAATTTTACCTGGTTTCACCGTAGACATCTTTAATAAGAATGTCTCGGGGTCCACGGTGCAAAAAGGATGGCCAAAAATGCAAAATTCCCTTCAATAATAAGCGAGTTCTCCCGGAGCTCAGCGTTAGGCGGCCATCTTGGATTCCGCGCGAGAGCGCCCCCCCCACCAGGGAGTTTTGGTAAGTCTTGGGGGGGTCAGGAGGGTGGGGGATTTGTTTAAATTGGGTCCTTTAGACGGCCTAATAATTCAGCGGATTTGGTGTATAAGTGGGGAATCGCGATACGTTTTGCTTCCCCACGAATACAACGAATAGGGCCCTATACATTGCGGATGAGAAATATGTTAAAAACGAATGCACACCCCCTATTGGATGTCAAAACTGACAGCATAGCAACTAATAAGTATGTGTCTCAACCTTTGAGCACTAGCCCTCTTTATTAAATTGCGTTCGCAAGACTCAAAGAACTCTTTGATTTTTTTCGCACAGATCAGTCTGTTCACAACCAAGTCCGCATCTATTCACGCCGAGTCACCCTGAAGAAGGAGGCCACAGAGCTCCAAAACATTGCAATGTTGGCTTGGTCTTCAGAAGAATAGTGGACATTTACAGATAAGTGTGATCTTTATGACGAAAGCTCTTACAAGAATCGTTCATAAACAATAAGTGACCTAATGACTAAAAAACCCGCAAGTATATTGGGTTTATCTTCATGATAGCCACATAATTCATAGTGGCTACGTATGAAGGTTATTTATTTATTCAACGAGTCTCTTTATGTAGCAAGTCTAGATTTATTTGATATTAGTTTATACATGCTACTACGTGGTTTTTTTTTTTCATTATAGTGTATGTATTATATGCATCTCTGCAAGACTGTAAGATTAAACAATTTGCTGTTTTGTATCTGATTGCCCCATATGTTTAATTTGGCAACTTTGGCTAAGAATACTAAAAATGTTCAATCTATTCTGACCTGAGGAAGAGAGCATTAGCTCTCAAAGGCTAGTCAAGAAATGGATTAAGTTAGTTCAGTAAGCATTACACCCTATATTATTTTTGTTGCTGTTTTTATTTGTTCACTTTCATTTATGTGTATTCAGGTAGACTAACACAGTAACCACACTGCTAAATCCAAAAGGTGATGTTTCTGGTAAGAACTGACACCACTTAGAACCTCCCTTGGCCATTTCTTTGCATTCCATTGCTTGATAGCCTTGTTTGGTATTCATTATAAATTTTGTGCAGATGATATCCAACTCGCCCATTCTACCCACACATCTGTTCAAGCTGTGTTACCTTCATTAACAGCCTGTTTACATTCTATTGAAAGTTGAAGGAATATAATCAAGCTTGTACTAAACAATGCAAAAACCGAAATACTATAGGTGAGTGGCTTGCCTATTCTTGATAATTTGCTACAATTGCAAATAAAAGGTCAGTGGTTATTGTTTTTTATTCAGGCGTATTGATTTGTGCCTTTTTTTTTTTAATTAAACCTATCTTTTAAACCACAAATTAGGACAGTTCTTAAGGTCTCATTTTATAAACATTTCTGGTTAAATATTTGAAATATGTCATGTGTCAAAGAGATTTTTGCCCAATACTATAATTTATTTTACTTTTGTTTGCCTGAAAAGTACTTAAGGGTATTCCATGCTGTTCAGAATGCAGCAGCTTGTTTGATAACAGGTGGTGTTAGAAGAGAACATTTACTCCTATCTTGAAAAATTTGCAATGGCTTCTAATAGCTGTTAGACCAAACTTCAAGCTGCTTACTCTAGCCTTTAAGGTCCTGCATTAAACTGATCCCAAATATTTAAAAAACCTCTTTTCATTTTATTTTCTACTTTGGTTCCTGTATGTGGCAAATAAGCAACAACTTATAAATCATTTTTTAAAAAGCTATGGGATACAAGCAACAAGAAGTTGAACTTTTTCAACTTTTGATGCATAATTCTGGAGAAGCCTTCCTTCTTGCCTCAAACAAAGTGTCTGTCTTATTGTAATTTAAATAGAAACTGAAAACATTTAGTTATTTGCAAAGGCTTTTACTTAAATCCTCTTCTGTATTCTTTCTTTTCCAGGGGTTTTCTATTTTGATAATTTTATTTAAAAACATTTTATTTATATAATATTGCTGTTATTTTAATTGCCTTGGGACACAGGAACATCAGCTTCCATGCTGGTGGCTGCCATTATTCAAAATGGCATTAGCTGCACTTTGCCTCTATCATGTGACAGGGTCTACCATTTCCTTGAACAACCCTTGTCACTTGGTAGGGGCAATGAGCAGCCTGCACCATTTTTCAAAATTATGTCAGCCAGTTCTTTGCTCCCATCATGTAACAGGGGCTGCCCAATGGCATCAGTAGACCCTGACACAAGATAAAGGCAAAGGGCAGCAGACACCATTTTGAATAATGGCAGTCACTAGCCTGGAAGCATGAAGTTGCTCCTGGGGCCCCCACTAGACCACCAGGCATTTTTGGTGAGTCCAGATGGACTAGGGTGGGCAGAGAGGGCTCTGCGGATGGGGGGGGGGGGTCTCAATATTGTAATAAATGGGAAAGTTTGGGGTGGCTTCTTGTTTTGTTTTGTTTTTTAACTTGCTCCTTTTTTTTTTATTATTTATTATTTATTAAGTTACATCATTCATTACAATGAAACAATCCAGTATAAAAGAAAATAAACTTGCAGTATCTTCAATATAATATCCATAAATTTCAATCTTATTTAGCCTACATCTAGGGGGAATAGAAGAAGGACAAGACTCTTAAGTGTGTCAGTTAGCATTATTACAAACCATATTACATCCTTCCAATCAAGTTGAAAAACAATACATTATCACTGAGACATTTCTTAGAAAGAGATCCAACTGCAAAGGATCCAAAAACACAAATTTATTATTCTGATAAGTAATTAAACATTTGCATGGGAATTTAAGAAAAAAAAAACTGGCACCTAAATCTAGAGCTATTTGTTTAAAGGAAAGAAAATGTTTCTGCTTGAGTAGCCCTGGAAACATCTGGGAAATCTGAATTTTTTGTCTACAAAAAAACAATTCTTTACACTGGAAATATTTATTAAAAAAACCAGATCTTTATCCTGCTTCAATGAAAATGAAACCAAAAAAGTAGCTCTAGTTAAAATATTATTTATGGAGTCTTCTAAAAAGGTGGAAACACCAGGACTCTCCAAAACATCCATTTCCCCTTCCTGAGCAGGGATTGCTCTCCTATTTGGAAGATAGTATATTTCTGATATACCAGGGATCTTATCTACTCGAAAGATAATACTTCACAAATGTGCTTTCTAAATAATTCTCTAGGTGAGAGTAACCTAGAAATAGGAAAATTTAAGAAACGTAAATTACATGATCTCATTTCATTTTCCAAAACCTCAATCTGATTATGGAGAGCATAAAATTGTCATTAATAAAAGATGTATAAGCAGCTTGCAAGGGATTAAACCACAAATTTAACATAGAAAAATACTTTTCCACATTATTAATCCTAGTATCCTGATCTTCAAACTTTGCTCTCATTTCTACAGAAAGGGTATGAATCTGAGATATTGAACTAGTTATCTTTTTATCTACTTTAGTGAGCAATCTCCACAAGTCTAATAAAGTAACATTTTTTGGTTCTTCACTTTCTTCATCAACTATTTCACTCATAAGGGGAATTATTGAGGGATAAGGTACTGTTAAAGGAGTACTTTCCATTCCCAATAATCCTGGAGGAGTTAGTCTCAAATGATTTTCCACCCCAGAACTCCCTACTACCAAAGGAGTTTGGGAGATTACAGCTGGAATACCCATAGTGGTCCTACTCCTAACTGAAATAAAATATTCAGCTAGTTGTAATATGACAGGTTGGAGGCGTGGTTGAGTGGACCCATGATTTAAAGGTATCTATGAGGATGAATTAACCCCTCCATACAGTCTCTCATGGATGACTCACCCACATGAACAATGTGGTCATCCATTGGTGGGCAGGGAGGGCTCCGCTGGTGGAGGGATAAATGGGAAAGTTTAGGGTGGCTTCTGTTTGGTTTTGTTTTTTAACATGCTCTTTTTGGCTCACATAAAATAATTATATGAAAAACAACATGACATTTTGTGGTTTTTCCTATCATTTCTTTTATTCCCAAGATGCAAAAATTATGGGAAACATCATCGATATTTCCTATTTTATTGCAAATGAATGCCCACCCCTATTGCTCACATAATATTGATACTTTCAGACCTATAAATAGAAAATTGTCTATGTAATAAATTTGTTGATTTGTTAAACTTCCTACTTCACTGCTAAATGCACAAAATGATGAAATAATGAAAGAGCATCCTATAGGTAAGAGCATATCTCTATTGATTAGAGATGAGCTTAGTTTTTCCATGTCAGATTGGATTTCGTTTTGGGCGCTTCATTTTCCCACAGATTGTTTTTCGGCGGCACGGATTGGGAAAAAACGAGTTGGAAAATGAATCGGGGAAAAAAAGCACCCCAACCTTTCAATTTTACTTTATTACAACCCCCCCCATCCTGATCCCTCCCCAAGACTTACTAAAAGCCCTGGTGGTCCAGCAGGGTCCCATGAGCGATGTCTCCCTCTCGGGCCGTCGGGCTACCATGAATCAAAATGGCACCGGTACCATTGGTCAGCCCCTGTCACATCGTAAGGGCAAAGGGCATGGTGCCATTTTGATTCATGGTAGGCACGATGACCCGAGAGGGAGACATCGCTTGTGGGTCACCACTGGACCACCAGGACTTTTAGTAAGTTTTGGGGAGGGATCGGGATAGTGGGGGGGGGGGGGGGTTTTGTAACAAAGTAAAATTGAAGGATGGGGTGATTTTTTTTTTTTTAATAAATGTGCCCCCCCCCCCCCGCACTAACCTGAAAAACACATTTCCCCAAAGTTCGGGGAAAATCCGTTTCGGGGTTCGGGTCCCTCAAACCATGACGAATTAGGCAATTTCGTTGAAATTGCCTATTTCGTGATAAAAGAATGCACATCTCTACTATCTATCTATCTATCTATCTATCTTTATAAGCATTGTGTCAATCACACAAGTGGCACCCTGAACACTGAAAGGTGTGCTAAGAAACTCATTGTAAGCTTAGCATGGGTGAATGCAAATCACATGTAAAGAAAGCTATTAGCTATTACAGGGCAATTCAGAGAGATGCATTACCAGAGAGACATTTTAGTACATTTTTTTTTAACATAAAAAATATTTAATGCCAGAGTCAGGGCAGGAGTAAAACTTTTGTCACATTTCTTGTGGCCATTTTAGTCTATTGTGTTGCTGTGTATAGGTGCTTTCTCTGTGGCAAACATGGATTATGTTTGTTTTTTTAATGGTTTGGTACATTTTGTGGATGAGCTGAAGAATTAGAGTGGAAGAAGCTTTAGAGCAAAGAAGAGAAAGGAAAGAGAGAAAAAAATGCTTTATAGTTAAAGAAGAAAGGAGGGTCCAAGATGTTTACAGAAGGACATTCAGGCAGTGGATACTATACCTGAGGATAACACTAGGGATGTGCATTCGTTTAGAACAATTAGGCAATTTCAACAAAATAGTCTAATTCATCGGGATTTGGGAGACCCGAATCCTGAAAAAGATTTTTCCTAAAATTCGGGAAAAAATAATTTTCGGGTTAGCATGGGGGAAAGGGGCACATTTATTTTAGAAAAACCCAAACCCAACCCAACCCTTCAAATTTACTTAATTACAAACACCCCCCACCCCACCATCCCAATCCCCCACCCCAAGACTTACTGAATGTCCTGGTAGTCCAGCAGGGGTACTGGAAGCAATCTCCGCTCTTGGGGCCATCAGGCCCCCCGCTGGACCACCATGTACTTTCAGAAAGTTTTGGGAGGGTTGGGAGAGTGGGGATTGTAACAATTAGATTTAAAGGGTCAGATTAGGTTGGGTTTTTTCGGCTCAGGGACAGCTGAAAACTAAACCATCTGGACCACAGGAAATTGAATTTCCACAGGTCCATGATCCGAAACCGGAACCAATTCTGGCACCCGATTCACATCCTATTCTACTGTCTCCAGAACTGCTGTAGCATCTCATCCCTTGAGGCCTTCTCTCTCTCTCTCTCTCTCTCTCTGAGGGTACCTCGACCTTGGACTGAATCTGACCTCTCTGACACTCCCTGCTTCCAGCCGCCTTTTTCCTCTGGGACCAGCCACTCAGAGGTTCACCTAAGACCAGCCAGTCCCAGCGCAGTGACAGGGTCTCGTGATATAGTAGCGCTGAGCCAGGTCCCAAGGAGCGGTAGCTCTGAAGAAGGGTCCCCGATGTAGAAGCGCTGCGACAGTTCCCGAGGAGCGGGAGTGCAGAGATAGGGTCCCAGACATAGAAGTGCTGTGCTAGGCCCCGAGGAGCGGGACACCGAGACAGGGTCCCGGATGTAGAAGCGCTGAGCCAGACCCCGAGGAGCGGAGTGCAGAGACAGAGTCCCAGATGTAGAAGCGCTGAGCCAGGTCCTGAGGAGTGGGAGCACAGTAACAGGATTCTGATGAGAAGAGCAGGGATCCGTAGAACAGGAACAACAGGTCCAGGGTACTGGAGCAAGCACTAGCTTAGAACCAGGGAACTCATTGCCAATTCAGCTAGTGATGGAAAGAGGTAGTTCTAAAAATATCCTGGGCCGGTGACAATCATCAGCCGGGATGAGCCTGAAGTTCCTGCCATTGGCCCTTTAAAGGAAGGCAGATGGTGCGCATGTGCGCCTAGGGAGGCCTAGGGTCGGAACACGGTTGGCGGTGTCCAAGCCGCCACGTGGAGCACAGGAAGCCAGGAGGAATGCGGGCAGCAGTGACTAGTATGACAAGCATGACAATGAAGGTGAGTTGAACTGGCTTGCAGGTGGCCACGGCCGGTGGACGTAACAAAGTCAAACCAAATCATAAACTGAAATGTTATAAAGGCCTTTGGAGTGTTTTAAATTTAATTTTAATCTAAGGCTGTGTTTATTAACTTATTGAGAGGCTAATATTTTTTTTACTGACATTTTTCTTTTAATTTTTATTGTATGTTTTGCTTTTAATATTAGATTTTATTGTACAGTGTATATTTACTTTTTATTGATTTCATTTGTTTTGTTATTTTATTGAAATTGTGAACTGGTATGATTGATCATAGAATATCTGGTATACAAATTAATATAAATAACCAAATAAAGGAATAAAAAATAATAAAATGTAAGCTCTCTCAAAAGCAGAATAATGCACACTTTACTGTGTATCCTGTATACAATTCCACTAATCAAATGTAAGCTATCTGATTGGATAGTTATAAACACTCTGGAGAGGGTACCAAAGGCAAGAATAATACATGCTTTCTGGTACGTGAGGCCAAAATTGTTTACTATTTTGCTACATGTTGTAAATTTTTCTAGGTTGGGTGCCAAATAATTAGCAGAAATTAAAAATGTAAGCTCGCTGGGAAGTATGAATCAAAAACAATAGTTCACAGTTTCCAATTTTTTGCTGAAATGTTGGTAACAGTTGCAAAGCAAGGCTGCTCATGTCCCTGCCTCTACCATGAACAGCAGGGGGAAATCTAATCTAACAATGTGCAGATGAGAACCAGAGCGGTCATAGTATGTACATTTGGCATTTTGTAAAACTGGTATCACTGCCTTGACACCTCTAGAGAAGTGCTACAGTAATTGCCAGAGAGAAAGTGGCAGATATCATTATCATATGCTACATGCTTCACAGTATCACACCTCTGTCATGGCATTCATCAAGATATAGATCCAGAACTTGGGGCCAGAGCAGAGTATGACAAAGGGGAACGAGCTTCCATTGCAAAATCCTTGCAGACTACTTCAAATGTATGTTTCAACATTTGGGGATGAGTTGGGGGGAGGGAGGGTTGTGCTGATGAGATAGTGTTCTCTCTCCAACATTTGTCTCTTTTCAGATGGGAGAGAATGCCAAGGAAGATGAATGCCAGGAGAAAATGCACACTGTGGCCATCTGTCTTTTTTATTAATATGTTCCAATTTTAAATGAGTTTTAATATGCACTATAGCCATGTACCTGGTTTTTAAAATGTTTTTAATATGTTCCAATTTTAAATGCAGTTTTAATAAGCAACATTTTTATTGACAGATAGATCTCATACTTCATCAGAGTCACTCCATTTTACAATGTCTTTGTGATCCTTGGACCACCGGTGATATACCCTGCATACCTGGACCAGAGGTTTGCAAGACTAGACTTGCAAATCTCTGGATCAAGGACTCAGAGCCCAGGCCACCCATGATACATACGCTTGCAATTTGGTTTATATAGGTAAAACAAAAAAGGATGATTCGCACCAGGCTCATGGAACACTGTAGTTGCCTTACAACTGGCAAAGAACAAGCTCCTTTAGTGACTCACTGCATCAGTTTTCATCTCTGCATCAGTTGCTGATCTCTGTTGGGAAATAGTGGAACAGGTTGTGAGTTCACCAAGGAGTGGGAGATTGTATAACAAGATTGAATTTGTGGGAACAGTTTTGATTTTTTATTTGAACACCATACATGTATTAAACCTTTATTTGAACAATACATGTATTAAACACAATATAAATACATGTATTAAACCTTGAATTTGATTGGTATTCTGTGATTTAAATCTGTGACATAAGTACAATGGGTTAAGTGACTTCATTTAAACTTCCTATTTAAACCTGTCACTCACTCTGTGCCAGTTCCAGTTCAAAAATATTTTGGCACAAAACGCTGAGTCGGAAGATGTAAATTACAATGAAGACTTTATGTGGTGACTAATCTTTATATTCTACTACCGCTTGTTTACTTTAGATATAAAGTTGAAGCATGGCAATTCATTTCCCCTGATGCAGAAACGGAATGTTTTGAAACATGGACCGTGTCATGATGGCTTTATTGTAAAGGATTGTACACATATATAGGGAAAATTGTGGGTATTTAGATGACATTATTTCCCTATTTATTTCATGCATTGATTTTGAGGTCGTATTTTAAAGAAACTGTTGAAATATGATGTACTCTATCTATGAATTCTAAACAAACATCATATGAAGCCAACTAACTTTGCCAGTGCCAAAGTAGTATTGTACATTAATGAGACCTCATATGTGTGACGGGCTATTCAAAACACAAGCCCTGCTGCCACTAGTTAGAAATAAATGCGGTGATCGGGATAACTTGTAAACCGTCTTAGTTTATAATCATTGGTCTCACATAGAAAGAATATGTAACCGTGAACTTGTAACAGTTTCAAAGCAGTGGTGTATTGGTAGTAAGTTATTATTGCACTTTATCGTACGCGGTGTTGCAGGTGGGGTAAAACACTGGCTCTGGTCCGACACGGCTCGTGTTTCGGAGAACCTTCTTCAGGGGCCGCTCAATGCCATTGCTGAAATATAATTAAAACAAGTTTACAAACCACCCGATAAAAATGACTTTAAACGCCAACCTTAGTTGCTTGATACCTACGATTCCCTTGACTGCCACCAGTTCCGCTACTAGGCTGCAAATGTATTCGGGCAGCAGGATCCGCCATCTTACCCTCGGTGGTTAAATACCTACCACAGTAGGCGGAGACGACAGAAAATGACGTCAAACAGCTGTCATGACGTGTCAAAAAGCTAAATGAGGGAAGACCACTCGACAGTGTCGTTGAGGCCAAATGGGGACTGTGCCATGAGGGTGTAAATCCACCATTGTTCCCGAACGTTTAAATGTTGATCATAGTCACCTCCGCGTGGATTAAGAGGTATCTGTTCAAGAATTGTCCATCGGAGCTGATCGAAACTGTGTCCCAATTGGGTGCAGTGATTCACCATGGGCGCCTCCAAATTAACTGTATTGAGCCGTCTGCGGTGTTCAAACAGCCGTGTCTTAATTTTTCTGCGGGTGCGTCCAACATAAAAAAGTTGACAGGGGCATGCGATGAGATATACCACCCAGGAGGAATCACAGGTCATGATAGATCTTTTGTAATATATGAACCCAGTTCGCGGGTGTTGCCAGGAGGGTCCCTCTATTGTAATGGAACACATATCACATTTGCCACAGCGGGTGTGAGTACCTGAAAGTCCAGTATTCATGCGTTGGGTAACAGAGGCATGGACAATTTGATCTCGTAAATTTTTGCTCCGCTGGTATGCAAAAAGGGGTGGTTCTGCAAAAATCGAATGTAATTGGAGAATATGCCAATGTCTTTGAATGCTTTGCATTATGAGATAAGATTTATCTGTGTGGGTGAGCACACAGATATCGGAGGATATAGGTTCTCGGGTTTTGTAGTTCAATAAAGCTGCGCGGGGGGAATGCCATGCTCTTTTGTATGCCTTGTACACCACGTTATAGGGGTAGCCCCTTATAAAAAATCTTTCAGCCAGTATACCTGCTTGATGTTTAAAATCCGTATCTGTGGAACACAGGCGTCTAAGCCTGAAATATTGCTCACTGGAAGACCTTGTTTGAAAGCTCTGGGATGGAAACTGTGGTATTGGAGGAGATTGTTTCTCTCTGTGTCTTTACGGTGAATGGATGTATGTAAATGTGAATTCTGAATCGTGAGTGAAATGTCAAGAAATGTGATATGGGTGACGCTATGGTAAATTGAAGGTCACTGTCAACAGTATTGATCCAAACTAAAAATTCTTGTAATGGTATTACATGCTCCTTCCAAAAAATGAGAAGATCGTCGATGTAGCGGATCCAGAGAGATACAGCATCGAACCACCTTGATTGATAAATGTGAGATCTTTCTAGTCTGTCCATGACAAGGTTGGCAATGGAGGGGGCTGCAGAAGAGCCCATTGCTATACCATGAATTTGCAGGAAAAACTGATCATTAAATGAAAAATAATTTTGCTGGATGACCAGTTTGGCGATTTCAAAAATAAACCAATAAGGGATTCGAGATCCCATCATATTATTTTTTAGGGTTTCCTCGATGGTCAGTAATGCTGTGGTATGGGACACATTTGTGTAAAGAGATATTACGTCCATGGTAAGGAAAGTGACAGGATCGGTTAGAGAAGAGTACTGTTCCAATTTTTTGAGGACAGAGGTGGTGTCCTGAATATAAGACCTCATTTCCAGAACATAGGGTTTAAGAAATGTATCGAGGAAAATGGCTAAAGGTTCCAAGAGAGATCCATTGCTGGACACTATAGGTCTCAATGGGGGGTCCACTGCAGATTTATGGATTTTGGGTACTCCGTACATTAAAGGAACACGGGGATGTTGAACCAACAAAAAGTTTCTTTCTTTTCGTGTTAAAAAGGGGGATACCTTTTCATCCAATAAACTGTCAATCATGTTAAATACTGATTTTGTGGGATCTTCATCAAGAAGTCTATAATATTTGGAATCAGCGAGATGGGTGGTTAACTTGTCAATGTAGTGGTCACGATCCATTATGATGATGCTGCCGCCCTTGTCCGCAGGTTTAACAATTATGGAAGGTGATTTTGAGGTGACATCCAGTTGTAACCAAACACCTGGACACTGGCATCCTTGACACCAGCACCACCACTGCAGTTTACTATTGGCAACTGACAGCTAAGATCTACAAGTTTGGAGGTGATGCTGTTCCAATTGGAGTTGATTCCTAAGGCAATCATTTGTAGTCCAGCATGGGCCAGGTGGGATTCATAGACAGTCATTCGTGGTCTGGTTTTGGCCGTTGAAAGCATTTGTGTTGCTGTTCTTATGGGAGGTGGTTTCTGAGGCTGTCATTGGTGGTCCAGTGTGTGCTGGATGGGTTTCAGGGACTGACATTGGTGGTCTTGTATGACAATTGACTACGATATAGTCATTGGTGGTCTGGCATAAGTCTAAAACCAAAATAGCACCATGCCAAAGAGTCCAGCTCAGACACTGGCATCAGCTGCACATTGCAAGGGGAAGGTGGGATGTAGGTGCATGCCCAGGAAACCTAATGTACATCTAATGTTCTTATGTGCCAGCAACTAGTCACAGAAGAGAATTGAGAAAAAGTTGTCAGTGGTCCAGTATGGCAATTGACTGCATGATAGTCATTGATGGTCCAACATGGAATTGGGAATGGTCCAGAGTCATCAGGTTGGTCCAGGATAGGGTTGGATCTAGATTAAGTTACAAGCAGTTCAGCACAGTTGAAACTTGCCTTGAGAATATAGTCTCTATCCATGATTCCCATCTCTGGCTTTGCATGGGGAGCTACTACATTCTGTAGTTTCAGGTTTCAGAGTTGGACGAAGAGCTTATCTCCTGTGGGAACATGAGCCTGATCAAACAGGATGTTTCCTTTTAATTTCCTGATGGATGAGTCAAATTTTTATAAGATTATTAAAATATCATCATAATAACATAAGAACATAAGGACATGCCAACTGGGTCAGACCAAGGGTTCATCAAGTCTAGCATCTTGTTTCCAACAGTGGCCAATCCAGGCTATAAGAACCTGGCAAGTACCCAAAAACTAAGTCTATCCCATAGCTTCTGATGTTAGTAATAGCAGTGGCTATTTTCTAAGTCACCATTATTAATAGCAGAAAATGGATATCTCCTCCAAAACTTATCCAAAAGCTTTTTTAAAACCCAGCTACACTAACTGCACTAACCCCATCCCCTGGCAACACATTCCAGAGTTTAAATTGTGCGTTGAGTGAAAAGAACTTTCTCCGATTAGTTTTAAAAAGTGCTTAACATGCTAACTTAATGGAGGAGTGCCCCCTATTCCTTCTCGTATCCGAAAGAGTAAATAACCAATTCCCATTTACCCATTCTAGACCTCTAATGATTTTAAACACCTCTAACACAATCCCCCCCTCAGCTGTCTCTTCTCCAGCTGAACAATCCTAACCTCTTGATTAGTCGTTCCTCATAGGGGAGCTATTCCATCATTGTTGGGTGCCTTCTCTGTAACCTTCTCCATCACACTATATCTTTTTGAGATGTGGCGACCAGATTGTACACAGTATTCAAGGTGTGGTCTCACCATGGAGCAATACCTTGGAGCAATAGTGCAAGTGACATCATAGAGCATTTATCTAAATCCTTTAAGAAAGTAAGTGACAGAGAAGCATAGGCAGAACCTGAGCAGAACTGGTTGAGAGAGGAGGTGCTGCATGAATGCTCCTCACAATTATTGATTCTATTCTGCTCAGATGAAAATAAAAGGTAGCATTTTGGCAAGTTTGTAAAGAATAAGAATGTGAGTATGCATATCTTGGTAATTTTGTAGGTAATTTAAAAAAAAATAAACGTTAGCAGCCACCACTTGTTCATCTGTATTGGCGTTCCTTTGTCGCCAACCCCGTTTCCCATCTTGTACTCCCATTACACACCCGTGATCGAAGTAAACACGCTACAACTGTTATTTGGTGTAAACAAAAGGCCGCAGCTTTATTCTTAATACATTTGAATAAAATTTCCTGGTATACCCGAGCTGATGTTCTTCCTCTAACTGCCCGCCGTACCTAGCCGGGCGTCTTTTAGCCAGGGTCCGCTGGTGGTCCCGCCATGTGGTTCTTTGCGGCCCCACCGCCTTATCCGCGCCTCCCTGGCGCTGACGACTATGACACCGTCCAATGATGCCTCCGGCATCCCTTACCATATAGCCAACCGGCCCGGGTAACCGCCTTCACCAAAGCTGCGACAATACCCTCCCTTTTCTTCCTTGCCTTATGAAATTGACTAACCTCAATTCTTCATTTAAGCCTCTTGTAGGGTGGGTGGGTGGGCTTTCGCCTGGCTCCCGGCTCTCGTCTGAAAAGGGGTGATCGCCGTTCCGCGATCACCTTTTAAGGGGGCCGTTGCGTCATCATCTGGCGCCGTGGGCGCCCGATGATGACGCCCTATTCTTTCTCCCCTCGTCCCGCCCACCAGCTCCTTCGGACCGCCGCCCGACATGGGGTGGCGCGTCCGTTATTGTTGTGGGCTCGGCGATCCCGCCTGGGCCCACCTATTAACGTTAGCAGCCACCACTTGTTCAATCTGTATTGGCGTTCCTTTGTCGCCAACCCCGTTTCCCATCTTGTACTCCCCATTAACACACCCGTGATCGAAGTAAACACGCTACAACTGTTATTTGGTGTAAACAAAAGGCCGCAGCTTTATTCCTTAATACATTTGAATAAAATTTCCTGGTATACCCGAGCCGATGTTCTTCCTCTAACTGCCCGCCGTACCTAGCCGGGCGTCTTTTAGCCAGGTCCGCTGGTGGTCCCGCCATGTGTTCTTTGCGGCCCCACCGCCTTATCCGCGCCTCCCTGGCGCTGACGACTATGACGCCGTCCAATGATGCCTCCGGCATCCCTTACCATATAGCCAACCGGCCCGGGTAACCGCCATAACGTGAGGTAGGTGTAACCTTGCCTCGCGTTCCCCATTTTAATTACTTAGCTGCGGCCTTTTCTAACTGTATGCCCTCTGCTTCTATGGCCCCTTGTAGGCTTCTATGGCCTCTTGTAACATATTGTTAAATATGTCATATCCTATGTCAGATAAGTGTATCCCGTCTTTTCTGTACAAACCCTGGCACCCATCTTCTGCCCATTGGTGCCTAATCTGTTGCCACCCTTTTTTGTGCGTCCACGTTTCCATCTGCTTGTTAACCTTCTTTCGGCCTCTGTTCCATAATTTAGAGTCCCTCCATTTGGCCTCTGAATGATTTCTGACCAGACCAATGCGGTGTTCGGGAATAATTCCGATATTGTGACCAGGTCTCTCTGTACCATTTGTATCAAAGTTTTGCATGTCGTTGAATTCAGGTCATTGCCCCCCAGGTGCATGATTATCACGTCTGGAGCCGCCTTTTCTTCCTTTAGGCGCCGTAACCAGGGCAATAGTTGCTTCCAATGCATGCCCGACTTTCCTAACCAGATGATGTTCCACCCGTGTGATGCTAAACCGAGATGTCGCCCGTACGGTCTTCCGCTCGCTCTCTTGGCCGCCCATCTCACATATGAGTGGCCAATGATCCAGGCTGACCGCTGTACCCGCTGTTCTGTAAAATAGAATCAAGAGGTTGATTAGTTCAGTGGGATATAACCTTGTCCAGTCGTACATAAGTATCGACGGCGTTCGACCTCCATCTTCCGATCCTTTTAATTGTCTCTTTGTCTAAACCTGCCATCGCCGCACTTGTTGCCGCGCCGATTCGGAACGAATGGGAGCTAAACTTCCTGATATCCCACTCCAGTTTGTTAGCCGCTGATTTTAGTACTGCTACCAGCTGGAATCTTGTCAGTGGTGATCCGTCGTGATGTATCAGTAGATGCTTTCCTCGATCCGGGCGGGCGGCTAGATATTCCTGTGAATTAAAGATTGGGCATGTCCTACAACCTGCTATTCTATTGAGATGTAGTATAGCGCCTTTTCCTTGCTGATCGGTCTTTGATCTGTTTATAGTAATGCTGAGGGTTTCCGATGAGCACTGTACGTTCTTCCGCAGTAGCCCGCTCCCTCCCTCGTCTTTCTTGTTGCGGGCTACTAATTCGCTTATTCTGAGCGCACCGAAGAATGCCAAGGTGAAGGCAAGCCTGAATAACTTGATCTCGTACTTAGATGAGCAGATGTCCGCTAGTGCTACCCATAACGCTTTCAGCATGTTGTGTGTAATTGGGTGCCTTCTGTCTTTGTTTGGGCCGATCTTCCTTGCCCAACCTGACAACATTTTTTTTATCAGGAATGATTTCGTGGGGTCGCCCCAACCGAATGCTTTGAAAAAGAATGCTGTTCCGGCGAGGTGCTTGATGACTGTGTTCCTGGATACACCGTTGTCTTTTTCGTAGGCGATGAATTTAATGAGAAGCTCGTTTTTTGCCGGTCCCTGTCTCCATCCGTTTTTCCGAAGGAAACTGGATACTACTTCGTAGCTCTTGCAGTACGAGGTCCATGTTGTTGATGCTACTGATCTTCGTAGCAGGTCTTTTGTTGTATCCGACCAATTTGCCATAACCGTTCCGGCATTGCTGTTGGTGATTTGTCTGCTGTAGGGACCTGCTTATGAAATAAATTCCATTTAGCCCGGGATAAAGCGTCGGCTGCGCCGTTTAACGCCCCCGGCACGTGTCTAGCTCTTACGGTTATGTTGCATTTTAGCGCCTGCAAGACTATTTCCCTCAGTAGGTTCACCACTATTGCGCATTTTGCGGATTGCGTGTTCAAGACGTGCACTACCGCCTGGTTGTCACACCAGAAGATGATGTGGCGGTTGCTTAGCTTTTCGCTCCACAGCACCAGCGTTACCCATATTGGGAAAAGTTCTAAGAATGTGATGTTTTTTGTTATGCCCCTCTCTTTCCAATCTTCCGGCCAAGGTTCCGCGCACCATTCCCCTTGGCATAGGGCACCGAATCCCCAACTGCCCGATGCATCTGTTTGAATGTCCAGGTCCCGATTGGATAAAGGAGCGTCCTGAACGACTGACACCCCGTTGTAGCTATCGAGAAAAGAGCTCCATACTCTGAAGTCGTCTCTAATTTCTTTTGAAATCCTGAGGAAATGATGCGGCTTCTTTATCCCTATGGTTGCTGCCGCTAGTCTTCTCATAAACGCTCTTCCCATGGGGATCACCCGGCATGCGAAGTTCAGGGTTCCCAATATGGCTTGCGCCTCTCGTAGTGTTATCTTCTTAGCGGATCCCGATTGCCGTATCATGTCGCGCAGCTTTACTACCTTTTCTACGGGTAGCCTCGCTATCATTCTTGTGGAGTCTAATTCTATTCCTAGGAATGATATGGTAGTTGCTGGGCCTTCCGTCTTGTTGTGTGCTAATGGAACGCCTAATTCGGCGGCGATGAACTGAAACTGTGCTAGCAGTCTTCCACAAGCTTTGGAGTCTTGCGGGCCGACGAATAGAAAGTCGTCAAGGTAATGTATGATATTGCTTGAATCCGTTTTATTTGCTACGACCCAGTGTAGGAAGGTGCTGAAAAGCTCAAAGTATGCGCATGATATGGAGCACCCCATGGGCATACATTTGTCAAAGTAAAATTGATTATTGAAAGTGAAACCAAGTAGTGGGAAGCTATCAGGGTGCACTGGGAGCAGCCTGAAGGCGGATTCTATGTCCGCCTTCGCCATCATGGCTCCTTTTCCACACGTCCGCAGCAGGGCCAGTGCTGAATCGAAGGATGTGTATTGTACCGAACAGTCCTCTTGCGCAAGGTGGTCGTTTACTGACCTTCCCGGCGGGGATGATAAGTTTAAGATGAGTCGGTACTTTCCTTTTTCCTTCTTCGGGATAACGGCTAAAGGCGATAGGAACATGTGGTGGAATGGTTGCCGCTTGAATGGACCTGCGATTCTTCCTAATGCTAATTCCGTTTGAAGCTTCTCTAGTACGATGTCCCTGTGTTTCATTGCCGAAGGAGAGTTGTTTGGTGTTTTTCTCCTTGTAATTGTCCCTGGAATGGGATCACGAATCCTTCTTTGAATCCTTGCCATATTTTATTTGCCTTGTCCTTGTTTGGGTATAACTGGAGCCAAGGTTTCAATGCTTCCAGTTGTATGGGTGAAGGTGCCTTCTCGTATTGTGTCGGTCGTAAGGGTGAAGGTGCCTTCTCGCATTGTATCCTCTTATGAATTGACCTTACTCCCCGGCGAAGCTTTCTTGTTGCACTTTATCATGGGGTGTGGAGCGCCGCAGATTGTGCACACATGCTTGAACTTGCAGTCCTGAAATGTACATACGGCTTTGTTGTACTTCCAACATGTGTTATCGTGGGCGTGTAACGGCTTAGTTGCGAATCTGTACGGGGAAGTTCTTCTTGGGCCCCTGGGTCTCGCTCCTTGCTCCGTGGTCTTGCATGTCATATGTTGTATCCAAAGGCTGACGTCTTGAGTTCCCCAGGTCATATATCTGTTCTCCTCCATCTTATCCCGAAACTGTTCATCGTAATTCAGCCATGACCATCCGCCATGCTGCTGATAGGCTCTGGTGATATTGACTGCGTACGCCAGCATCGGTCCGTATTGTGAAGGATCCTTCCTACCGACTACGCTGGCCATGTAATGGAATGCCGTGATCCCAGTTAACTATGTCTTTCGGTATTCTCCTCTCCTTTTCTTTGTTGTATGTTGTCTTCTATTTTTTGCGCCCCTCGGCTTTCCTTCTCCCTAACAATATGCTAAATATATCGATGTATTTCTTCTTCTGTATCTTCTTTCTTAATCGCCTGGGCACGTCCTCCCATAGCTCAGATAACGTCGTTAGTGCGGGAGGACCTCTTGAGTCTTTGTTGCCTCCTTTCTTATGTTCCTGTTGGTCGTTGCTAGATTCGGAGGATGATGAACTAAGAGAGCTAGAAGAGCTGGAGGAGTTGCTTGAGCTGGTGCTGTCCCTGCGCTTGCGCTTTACTTTATGGCTCTTTTTCCCCGAACTGGAGCTATTCCGTGACCCTGTACACTCTGCCCCGTCCGGCGGAGCATTGAGCCCATATCCCCGTCTTTACTCGAACACTCACCCTCCTCCGCCTTGCCTTGCTCGACTTGTGGATGGTTGTTCGTCCTGGTCGCGTTTGCTGCCATGCGATCCTCCTTGTTCACCTTGCGATGTTGTACCTCCACTTCTGGCGAGAGTCGCAGTCCTCTGTATCCTGTCGAACTCTTCCAGTGCCGTGTTGTACGTATTTGGTCCTGATTGCATGTCGTGGGAAGTAGGGCGTGTGTACTGCCACGATGCGCTTGGGCCCCACTCTGAGCCCTGATGTTGTGCACGTCGGGGGGTTTGTGCCAGATCCCACTCGTCGGGATGACCTTGTTGTTCGTAGGTGTTTCCTGGAATGTGTTGGTAGTGAGGTCTCGTGATGTGGTTCCTACTTGAGTAGGTCATTTGATTTGTCTCAGTTCGCCAACCTCGTCCTTTGTTCCAATTTGACGCTCCTCCATGGATCTCTCTTGCGCTGCCGCGAAACGTCTGGGGATAACCATCCTGATCGCTGTACGCGCATTGGTTGTGGGACTCGCGTTCCCGGTAATAGTTAAACCGTGGCGAGGTACTCTGCCATTCTTCACCAGTCCATCTGTCGTAGTTCGGGGAGCGGGTACTCTGCCCAGTGTTCATCTGTCCCTACCGTCGTAGTTCGGAGATCGGTCCTCCATGACCGTGGTTGAGTGATGTCTGGCTGTCTTGCCGCGTCCTGCTCCCTGTCGTTTACGTATTCTTTTCTCCGCTGCCTCTACCTACCGCTACTTCTTCGGTATTAACTTCTATATCTGGTTCGCCCGTTGGGGGTGTCTCGATGATTGGATCTCTGCCGTCACTTCTTCCGCTCCTTCCGCGCTCGGCTCTTGTTCTCTTCCTGCCCCGGGTCTTTTGTGTCCTTGGTGGCTGGGGGGTCTTTGCTCTTCCTGCGTTTTCACCCTTATTTGCCGCCTTGGATCTCGTCACTCTTTGGGGCTGCTCTACGTTCTTAGACCTCGATGGCCGACCTGTATTTTTGCGGGGTGGCATTCTTTGTCTACGAATGCTGTAAGAAATTGCGCTGTGTTAGTATTGATTTAGTAACTATTCATACCTGAGCCCGGCTCTTCTCAATGTTTTACAATCCCCTTTCCTACAATCTTATATATAGGCTGGCATTGATCCTTGCCCTCTCCCTCCGCTGTCCTCTGCTCCCCTGCCAGAGTTATCTGCGCCGTCCTTGTTGCCCCTCCCGTGTTTAAAAGCCCGTACGCGTCACGTCCGCCCCTTTTGCGGAGTCCTTCATAGCACTACTGTCCCGCCCTGGAATCTGTATTCCTGGCATCAGAATTCCGGGAACGCTCCTCGTTACCCCGTGGGGCCTCAATGCTGCCTCTTCTGCTCCCTTGAATCCTTTGCCGCACTCTGCCCTACTCTACTCTTACATCGATGGTCCCCTGTGCTCCCGGCCTCCTTCCGTCCCCCTGCTATCGCTTCCCGTCCCCCTCATTGCTTTTTTTTTTTTTTTTTTTTTTGGCGCGTGCCTGTGACACTTACCTTCGCCCCCCCCCCCATCAGCGCTCGTGTCATCCTCTTCCCTCTGGTTGGGGGGGGGGGTGATGGGGCACCACGGAATGCCGTGACAAGCAGGGTCTCGCAACAAATGCAATGCGGGGACCTCGCAAAGTTGTTGGCATATTCACACACAATTCACTCACAATTTATCCATTTATTAGCATTACGCCTCTTCTTCCTTCTTCTGCAAGTCTGCTCGAGTTTCACAAAAAACCCCCATCATCGTTAAATATCATTATTATTATTAATATTTATTTATTTGTTTATTTATTTATTTATTTATTTTTTTTTAAACGCCTGTATCCACCATCACCAAATCTTAATGTAGTATTATTTTTTTTATTTTTTTTTTTGCAGGCGTTTTGGGGGGGGGGGGCAGTTTCATGGGCACTTCCCGCGTGGTCCTCCTGCCCGGCGCCCCTTGGGTGGGGTATCCCCCGGGGGTCCCCAGGTGCTCTGCTGGGGGGGGGGGGGGGGCCAGGCACAGCCCCGGGGCTTGCTGGGTGCGGTGCGCGAAAGGCGGTGCGGCGCGAGCATGAGCTGTGTGCGCGCGCTGCCCGGCTCCAGCTGGATGCCGGGAGGGGAGGGGGGTTGGGGCCCCGCAGGTCAGCGAAATGCTGCACGTCCTGCGGGGAGCGAGCGGGGGCGGCTGCTCCACAACAGCGGCCAGGCCGGCCGGGGCGCGTGCAGGCCGCGGCCATGCTGGGTCTACGGATGCGGCAGTGCCGGTTCGCCATACTTGCCAGGTGCTGGCGGGGGTCGGCGGCCGCATGGGCCCGGCGCGACCGTCCGGAAAGGGTTGTCTGGCCGGGGGGGGGGGGGGCATTAACGCTTCGGGAGCGGGTTGGGAGCATGGGGCGGGACGCCTGTGTGGCGCTCGGTCGGGTATCGGCGGCTGGCCTGGGGGTCCGACATCGGGGGGGGGGGGGGGCGGCCGCGTGGGCCCGGCGAGGGGCGAACGGGGGCGGCTGCTCAACCACAGCGGCCAGGCCGGCCGGGGCGCGTGCAGGCCGCCGCCATGCTGGGTATGCGAATGCGGCGGTGCCGGTTCGCCATGCTTGCCAGGTGCTAGCGGGGGTCGGCGGCCGCGTGGACCCGGCGCGTCCGTCCAAAAGGAGGCTGTCTGGCCGGGGAGGGGGGGGGGCATTATGCTTCGGAGGCGGGTTAGGGGCGTGGGACAGGGCGCCTGTGTGGCGCTCGGTCGGGTATCGGCGGCTGGCCTGGGAAGTCCGACATCGAAGGGGGAAGCGGCGTCCGTCGCGGAGGGTGCGCAGGGATATGATTTTGCGGAGGGGGATAAGCCAGCGGCCCTTGCAGCCGGATCAGGGCGGGGGGAGCCCTCTCCGCCGTTTTGGGGCCTTATATCTACGGGTGGAATCGTTTATTTTTATTTTTTTTTTTTTTGGCATCCGTATCTGGCTTACCCTTCTGTTGTGTCGCTAGCCTGCTGCACGCTGTTTGCTGCTCTCAGCTCGCCTTTCGCCTGGCTCCCGGCTCTCGTCTGAAAAGGGGTGATCGCCGTTCCGCGATCACCTTTTAAGGGGGCCGTTGCGTCATCATCTGGCGCCGTGGGCGCCCGATGATGACGCCCTATTCTTTCTCCCCTCGTCCCGCCCACCAGCTCCTTCGGACCGCCGCCCGACATGGGGTGGCGCGTCCGTTATTGTTGTGGGCTCGGCGATCCCGCCTGGGCCCACCTATTAACTGTCCCACATGAAATTGATGACAGTTTTTGTTAGAGAGACTGAAAATAAGAGAAACATTATTATGAACAGTGAATTTATATGCTGTCAAGCTGGAAAAGAAAAGAAAGAGTGCATAAGTTAAAAAATTTTAATTGAAAATACTATGAAGAGATATTGTAAAGAATACAAGAAGGAAAAATATATAATACAGAGAGGCTGTATTTTAGAGCAGAAGTCTGTATTAAACAGATACTGATCAGTTGTTTGTGAAAGACAAAAGCACACTCTGTCAAAAAGACATGAATTTTTATTTATTTATTTTATTTATTGTTTTTGTTATACCGAGTTTCATGACAGGCATCACATCAACCCGGTTTACAATTAACAAAGTGTGTAAAACATAACATAACGTAAAACAATGTTCTCAAAAAGAACCTTGAACTTTAAATATCGTGAATCAGATATAGGAATTGAGAAAGTTACAATAAATCAGGGAAATCAACTTGGAGCTGGAAAAGGGGAGAGATTGCACAGAGCAATATTAACATTTCAGTCTATTAATGTAATAGAGTAGCATAGTGAGTAAATAAGAATATGTGAGAAACTGTGGCAATACCTCACTATGGAACGGAACATAAATAACCAAATGCATAAATACGACAGTGTTATGATAAAAGTTCAGCAGGTATTGATGATTGTCAATTTAAGGTTGATTGAATTGTATTTGGTCCAGTTATTGGATAAGAGTTTGTGCTATTTAATGAGGAATTATTCAAGGCTTGGAAATGCTTTTTTGAAAAGCCAAGTTTTTTAGTCTTTTCCTAAATGTTAGAGAGCATGGCTCCTGTCTCAAATCTGGTGGGATAGAGTTCCAGAGAGTTGGACCTGCTGAAGAGAAGGCTCTGAGACTCAATGATTTATGTTGGTAGGTTTTGGCCTTTGGTATTTGGAGTGACTCTTTGTAGCATTCCCTGATGGGTCTGGCGGAAGTGTATTTTTTAAGAGGTATTTGTAGGTCGAGGTGCGTGTTTTGGTTGATAGTTTTGTATATGATGTTAATGGTTTTATACATGATTCTATAGTGGATCGGTAGCCAATGGAGGTTTTTGAGGATAGGTGAAATGTGGTCCATTTTCCTGGAGTTTGTGAGGACTCTGGCTGCAGAGTTCTGGACCATTTGTAGAGGTTTGGTATAGGAAGCTGGGAGGCCTAGTAGTAATGAGTTGCAATAATCTAATTTGGAAAGATTATTGCTTGCAAAATTGTTCTAAAGTCTTGGGCGTGAAAAAGTGGTTTAATTCTTTTCAGGATATGTAATTTGTAGAAGCAGTCCTTGGTGGTTTGGTTAATGAAAGGTTTGAGGTTGAGTCGATTGTCCAGGATGGCTCCTAAATCTCTTACGTGGGCTGTTTGAAGGAGTGTGGGTGGTTTTGGGTGTGTATTTTGTTTTCCGGTGATATGAGCAGGAATTCTGTTTTAGAAGCATTAAGTTACCAGGTTTAGACTGGTGAGGAGAAGTTTAATTTCTACTAAGCAACTGTCCCAGTATTCCATTGTTTTAGATATTGATTCTTCTATGGGGATCACGATCTGTACGTCGTCTGCGAAAAGGAAGTGTTTCAGGCTTAGTTTTGTAAGAAGTTGACAAAGTGGTAGGAGGTAGATATTGAATAGCGTGGGTGAAAGTGAAGAACCCTGCGGCACCCCTCTATTAGAATGGTGGTATTGGGATTCTTTATTGTGGATTTTGACTCTATATCTTCTATTTTCAAGGAATGTTTTGAACCAGTTTAGTGTGGCACCTGTTAAACCAATGTTTGCCAGCTGTTTTAGAAGGAGGGTGTGGTTGACGGTGTGGAATGCCGCCGAAAAGTCAAGGAGGATTAGTAAATATGCTTGGCCTTTGTCAATTCCAGAGAGGAGGAAGTCCGTGAGTGAGAGTAGTAGCGTTTCAGTGCTTGCGGCTTTGCGAAAACCATATTGGTTTGGGGAAAGAATACTGTTGTCCTCTAGGTAATTGGATAGTTGGGTGTTTACCAATTTTTCCATGATTTTCGCTATGAATGGGAGGTTGGAAATAGGGCGGAAGTTGTTGGGATCGCTTGCATTTAGATTTGGTTTTTTTAACAGTGGCTTGATTGAGGCAGTTTTTAGGTCATCAGGGTAGATACCATGTGATAGAGAGCAGTTTATGATATCTGCTAAGGTTTTTGCTATTGTGTCCGGGATGAGAAGGAGCATTTTGGATGGAATTTGATCAAATGGGTGAGATGATGGTTTCATTCTTTTTAACACCGTTTGTATCTCTGTGATTGTGATGTGTTCGAAGGCAATAAACTGGATATCTTTGTTTTGGGGGAAGTATGTGTTATCTGGAGAAGTAGTGATTGGAGTTAGCTGATTGAGGAGATCCGATATTTTTTTGTTGAAATGGAGAGCCAGTTCGTCTGCTTAGTCTGGGCTGTTCGGGTGGAATATCTGGAGTGATCGGTTTAGTGAGGCTGGAGACGAAGGTGAATAGAGCTTTTGAGTCAAAGATGAGATGATGAACTTTTCGGGCATGGTAGTCTCTTTTGGTTTTTAACGTGGTACTTTTGTATAGATGGAGTGATCGTTTGTAGTCAGAGAGTGTGGCCGGAGAAGGGGCTTTACGCCATTTTCTCTCTTTTTGCCGAAGTAGTTGTTTGAGCTTTCGTAGTTCATCGTTAAACCAGGGTTGTCGTTTGGATGCATTGGAAGACCTTGTTTTGGTTGTCAGTGGGCAGAGAGTGTTTGCAATAGCTTTTGTTATTTTGGACCAGGATTGGAGGGCAGAGTTGGGTGTGGAGACATCAATGAGTGGTAGATCAGAGGTTAGAAGTTTGCTGAGGTGTTCTGAGGAGCAGGATTTTCTGTATTGGAAAGAGGGTCTTGAGTTGAGGTTGGAGTCTGATCGAGGTATAGAAAAGCTGGTGGAGATTAGAGAGTGATCTGACCATGGGACTTTTTTACAATTTGGTTGTTCTGTAAGAGAAATCTTGGTGTTTGTAAAGAGGAGATCGAGCGTATGGCCTGCTTTGTGAGTGGGTTTGTTGATTTGTTGGCTGAAACCCATCGATGACAGTGAGGTGAGGAAAGCTTCACAGTTTGTTGAGAGGGGGACTTTGTCCACATGTAAGTTGAAGTCGCCCAGAATTATAGCAGGGGAGTCAAGATTAAGATGTAAGGTTATGGTTTCAATAATAGGTGAGGGGTCTGACTCTAGTAAGCCTGGAGGGGCATAGACTAGAAGGATTTGGAGATGTTCTGATTTGAACAATCCTAGTTCTAGTTTGGTAGTTGTACTGATGGGGTGGTGTGTGAACCTTAAGGATTTTTTTGCAGCGAGAAAGATACCCCCTCCTCTTTTTTTTTGTCTTGGGATGGAGAAGAAATCATAAGTCTGTGTTGGTAGTTGATTAATGAGTGTGATGTCTGTGGATTTGAGCCATGTTTCAGTTATGGCGCAAAAATCTGGGGTTGTGTCCTGCAGAATGTCGTTGAGTATAAGAGTTTTGTTGGTGATTGATTGGGCGTTGAATAGGATTATGGTGAAAAGGGTGAGACCTAGGAACTGTGTTGTGGGGGAAATCATGATTGGGGTGAGTGATTTGTAGGTGCGTGGGCGGTAGTGCATAATTGTTGCTGGAGACTGGATGAGTGCTGCTGGAGACTGGATGAGTGCTGTTAGGCTGGATGAGTGCTGCTGGAGACTGGATGAGTGCTGTTAGGCTGGATGAGTGCTGCTGGAGACTGGATGAGTGCTGTTAGGCTGGATGAGTGCTGCTGGAGACTGGATGAGTGCTGTTAGGCTGGATGAGTGCTGCTGGAGACTGGATGTGCTGTTAGGCTGGATGAGTGCTGCTGGAGACTGGATGAGTGCTGTTAGGCTGGATGAGTGCTGCTGGAGACTGGATGTGCTGTTAGGCTGGATGAGTGCTGCTGGAGACTGGATGAGTGCTGTTAGGCTGGATGAGTGCTGCTGGAGACTGGATGTGCTGTTAGGCTGGATGAGTGCTGCTGGAGACTGGATGTGCTGTTAGGCTGGATGAGTGCTGCTGGAGACTGGATGAGTGCTGTTAGGCTGGATGAGTGCTGCTGGAGACTGGATGTGCTGTTAGGCTGGATGAGTGCTGCTGGAGACTGGATGAGTGCTGTTAGGCTGGATGAGTGCTGCTGGAGACTGGATGTGCTGTTAGGCTGGATGAGTGCTGCTGGAGACTGGATGTGCTGTTAGGCTGGATGAGTGCTGCTGGAGATTGAATTGGTGGATGAGTGGTCGGTGAATGAATGGATAGGGGAGAGAATCGGCCCCGGCTCTGGGACACTCCAAGGGGCGCGCTAAGGGGCAGGCCCCTTAGGTCGCGCTCCTTCGGGCGCGCGACGCCTCCGAGATGCGCCTGAGTTTAAAGGGGGCAGTAGCCGCCCTCTGATAGGCCTGATGCCTGCTTAGGGGCGCGGCTCACTCACCACGTTGCGTCCTGCTTTTGCTTTCGTTTTCTTTTTTCTATTTTTTCCTTTGGCCTCCGGTCTCTCCTGCACGGCTCGAGATGGTTAGTGAGCAGGCTCTTGCCCCGGATGGGCCGCGCCGATCGCGCAAGCCTCGGCAGGGAGGAGGAAGCGGTTGGGTGCGGGTGAGCGCCGATCTGTGGGCCGCCGAAAGAAGAACAGTCTCTATAGTGCTACTCACAATATAGTGCAAAAAGCATAAAAAAACCTAACTTGCCAAGTTAGGGAACAATTTGATTATCTTTTATTTTCTTTAGCTAGAATTCAGTTACAATGGGGAGAAAGAATTATTTGTGAAACTTGCAAAAAGGAGGTGAGAAGAACTGCTCGGTGCTCCGGGGGTAAGGTCCCGCTGTACCTAGCCCCAACGGCGTCCCCGAAGCCCTGCCCTCCCGAGTGACTTCAGCTCAGCGGGAACCTTATAGCTGGAGCTGTAACAAGACTTACTTGGGAGAAAGAATTCTTTGTGAAACTTGCAAAAAGGAGGTGAGAAGAACTGCTCGGTCCTCCGGGGGTAAGGTCTCTCTGGACCTAGCCCTGATGGCATCCCTGAAGCCCTGCCCTCCCGTGTGATGTCACCCTAGCTGGGTATTATAATCCGGTAAGACTGCGGCACATCGCATCCACTGGCGTGTCGCCTAAGCCGCGCGCGACTTAGTTTCGACTTTGTTTTGGACTTTGATTGGACTTTTTATGTGATTTTTATTGTTCTTTCTCTTCAATAGTACTTGCTTATGATTGAATGTCTTTCTCCTCATCAGAAGACTCTGGGGAATTATAGGAAGGAGAATTTGGTAGGAAACCTTTATTTATTGTTAATTATTTAGATATGCCTCATACCAAGCGGAAGGGGCAATTGAGGCTGGAGTCCACTGCCTCTGCCTCAAATTCCCCTACTCAAACAAAAATACAAGGTTTCTTTATTCCAGCTGCAGCTTTTACAACTGGGAGAATTGTCCGCTGAGGGTTTGGGTACGGAACAAAACCTATCCCTCTTGGACAACCAAACATCTCTGTCCCCAGGTGCACCGGTTATCCCCATACCCCCTTTTCTTGGAAATTCACAGGGACTGTTCCAGGTCCTGGGGGAAAGTACCAAAGGAGCTCTGGAGGCAGAGGGAGTCACTGTGGGAATTCCAGGAAAATTAATGGAGGTGGGAGGTGACTCAACAGGGGAAATTCAAGTGATTTCTGAGACCTGCCGAGTCGGGATGGTAAGTGCTGGTTTAATTATACCTAAAATAGATAAACCTAATGTGATTACATTAGAAACAATTTGGCAAGCAATAACAACAATGGAAAAATCAATATCTTTATTAGCTATTTCAATGAACAATTCTCAAGAAATGTTATCTTCGATTGAACCTAGGGTAAATAAAAATGCAGAGCAAATTGTTGAGATTACAAATAAGATAACATCTGTTCAGAAGGTACAAACAACAATGATTCAATCAGAGATGGGATTAAGAAGGAGGTTAGAAAATATGGAGAATAAAATGTGATATTTGAATTTGAGAATTCTTAATTTTCCTAATGTCAAATTAATTTCTCCTAAAGAGCAATTTAAGAAATATCTAAAGGATGTTTTATTAATACCTTCTGATAAATTGCCACAAATTTCAAAAATCTATTTTATCCCTTTGGTAAGAAATGGAAGTGAAGGAAAGAAAGATTATCCTAATATTAATCTTGATTTAGATTTGACAGCTTATTTGGAGACCCCTTCAGAAGAACAAATTAAAGAGGTACTTTATTAGTCTCTTTCAATTTTCCATCAGAAAGAGATTTCTTTTTAAGAACCTTCTTGAAAAATCGAACAAAGTGTCTCTTGGTCAAAAACTACAGGTATATCCTGATATTGTAAAGGATACATAGATTCGTAGAAAACGTTTTGTTGGATTAAGTCAAGAAGCTAGAAAGAATGGGGCACAGGTTAATATTAGATACCCATGTAAATGCCTAATGCAACATCAAGGGAAAAGGTATATCTATTATGAACCTGAACATATGAGAAAGTATTTAGAGAGTATAAAGAAGTTGCCAGTAATACCTAATCAACCAGGTGAATAATTGAATAATAGCAGCTATACTTCTCCTATTATTGTAATTGTTCAATAGATTTGTTCCATATTTTGTCTCAGACTCTTCTGTTTCTTTATAACTGTTTTTGTGGACTCTAAGTTTGCTGATATAATGATATAAACTTTATTTTTCACATTGTATTATAAAAAACTGATAAATAAAGAATTAAAAAAAAAAATTCAGTTACAATACGGTGTAACACCTCCATCTAGATAACATGCCTATGCAAACTCATTGTTAAGGAGATAGTATGTATTATTGATTTGTTAAAGGTAGGAAGTAGGTACTAAGTTAAAAGAAAGAAAAGAAGAAGCAGCAAGATTCAAGGCAAAGAAGAAGAAACAGCGCACTCTAGCAACGTACACGAGTAAAGAAAAAGAAAAGACTGAAAATAGAGAGAAGAAAAACTAAAGTAAATATATAAACAAGCTTATTTATTTACAGTTTTGGAAGTAAAGGAAATTTATTTATCAGAATAACAGAGACTACAGAGACTGAATAGAAAAATACCTAATAATAAAGATAAATAACAAGAAACACAAAGGGAATACATTATATAAGTACAACTGATGTAACATTATAATATTAATTGTTATGTTTTAAATGGATAATGAATATTTAAGATATTTAAGGTATTGTTAAAAAAATAAAACATTTAAGGTAAAAGATAATCATCATCACATTGGCTTTTATTCTTTTTTTTTTATTTATTTACCTCATTTCCTCTCCTAACCGGCAGGAGTGTAACTGATCAGGTGATAGATTGTATTTCGCTCTATCCTTTATAAATTACCTGATAAGGAAAGAGGATTTTCACGTATACCTCTTTACAATTAACACCAAGGTTACCCACATTCTTCACTCAGCCAGGGTATTATAAAAAAGGGAGGGCAACCTGTGTAAAAGTGGTTTACATATGTGCTATACTTAAGCTGTTTGGCCCTGCCTATTGATGAGTTAGCAAGGAGTTCCCTCGTTGCTGAATCCGCTTCACTCTTTCGGACTTCCTGTTCCAGTCTCTGCACTTCGGCATGAGATGCTCTGGGTACCTGCTCCTCAGGGGCCCTTCCTCATCTCTGGCTATCTGCTCCTCGGAGGGCCTTCTACCTTGGACTATGGCAGACTTCTTCCATGACAAGGTTCACAATTTTGACTCAAGTTCTCAACTATGACTTCTCTACCTGCCCCTCACTCATTTCATTCCTCTCCCCTTCCTCTGGCCTCTGTAACCCTCTCCTCCTTTTCTAAAATCACAGTGGAGGAAACCTCCTATATTCCCTCCTGCAAACTCTTTACTTGTTCCTCTGACCCCATTCCCACCCAGCTTCTCAACTCTATTCCCCTTTAGTCATCCTTTACATCTGTCATATCCTCCATCTATCACTTTTCACTGCAACTGTTACCACTGTCTTCAAGTATGCTGTGATCATTGATCTCTTCAAAATAAATTCTCAGTGGATATTACCTGCCTTTCTAATTGTAGCTTCATTTTCTCTTCTTTTTCACTCCAAACTACATGAACCTCCTGTTCAGCTTTGCTATCATGACTTTCTTTTATGACTTTCTTTCATCTCAAGCCAATCTTGATCCAGTACAATCTGGTTTTGGCCCTCTAAATTCCATAGAAATAACCCTTGCCAAAGTCTCCATTGACCTGTTTATGGCTGAAACCAAACACCTTTATTAAATCATTATCCTTCTTGACTTATCCACCGCTTTTGATCACCATCTCTTTGATGCTCTATCATCATTTGTATTTCAGGTTTCTATCCTGTCTTAGTTCTTGTCTTACCTCTCCCCCAGAACGTTTAGTATGGTGGATTCTCCTCTACCACCATCCCATTGTCAATTCATATGCCTCAGGGTCTGTCTTGGGCCTTCTGTGTTAATTTTCTTGGTGCTATGATCTCCTTTCATGACTTTCAAAACCATATTTTATGCTGAGGACTCCAAGATTTACCTTTGTATACCAGAAATGTCATTAGGAATCTAATCCCAAATTTCAGCCTGCTTGTCGGATATTGCTGTCTTGATGGTGTGCCAAGACATAATTCTTCATCTTTCCTCTCAAACTCACTTTGTCTCTTTCCCCTTTCACTATTTCTGTGGATAACACTGTCATCCTTCTAGTCCCCTTTGCCCATCACCCTAGGGTTATCTTGACTTTTCTCTCTCCTTAACAAATATAAAAAATGCAGCTAAAATGTATTTCTCTATAACATATCAAAAACCTGCCCCTTCTTTTCTGAATGAATTAGCAGAATCCTTATCCACTGTCTCATTACCTCTCAACTTATACTACTGCAAGCTGATCTTCAGAGGTCTCCCAGTAAACCATCTATCTCCAGTACTATCTATCCAAATTCATCTGTGCAATTAATTTATCTTTCACCACAGTCATTACACCCATATACCTCCTTCTCTCAGGAGGCTTGTTGGCTTCCTATCTGTTTCCACATAATTATAAAAAAATCCTCTTTTTTCCCCCCTCAAAAGCCTTCTCTCTTCATTTCTTCACTACCTCTCCTCTGCTAACTCTCCCTATACCTTTCCTCATGTATTCCACTCACTGGGCAAGTCACTCTTATTAATATTTATATCCTTCTTATCCACCAACTCTTGATTCCATGTTTTCTTTTTTGCTGCACAGTATGCTTGAAATTGACTTCCTAAGCTGGTGCGATATGGTCACTGTCTGTCCTTATTCAGTGTAAAAACCCATCATTCTGAGTTTCTTTAAATCTTAACCCTGATTATCCAACTCCTACCTTATTGATGTTAACAATTTTCTTACTATATCAAATTCCCAATGTCTCTTTTGTCCTGTATGTTTGCCTGAAGAGAATGTCTGCTCTGCTGAGCAATGACAGTCTTTTATGAGTTTTTTTTTATAACACTTGTATATCAAATAGCGCTATAGATATAGAAATGATAAGAAGTAGTAATAGTAGATTACGTTTCCTTCATGATACGTCCAAACTTAACAGCCCTGTCGGACTGGAGATTAAGTCTGCAGCATAACATAGAACTCTGCAGCCTGATTCATGGTGCCAGCCTTTGTTAGGATTGGTACAATCTATAAATTTAACACAGCATTATATAAAATATTGTCTTATTCCTTCTCATGGGATAGGATGCATTTCATAGTGCTATTTCAATGTTCTCTTTAGTTCATGACTAACGCTAAATATATGACTAATTATGCTAAGGTAACGGCATTGTTCCTTCAAGTATTGTTTCAAATGTGTGCTTCTGATTACCTAACAATCTGTGCAATTACATCTAAACAGAAGCAATGCTGATTTTGCAGCTTATGTTATTATAGTGCTGAGCTAGGTACACTACTTGTTTACAATATTACACCCTGTTTTTTTTTTCAAGCACTGTTTCCATTTCCTAGGCTTTATTAGCTAACAATTTGCACAGATGCATTCAAGTAGAAGGAAGGGCTAATTACATTTTTTTAAAAAGATCATTTGTACATAACTAGATTCAGTAATGGCAGTGGGGTTTCAAAATGGCATGATTTTGTTCTTTCTGGGAATTCTCTCTACAAATTAACAATGCACTTATAGTATCTAAAAGAGAAGGATGCTGAGGGGAAGGAGATACGAAATGATGAAGATGAACATAGTGTAATTCATGCAGAACTTTTCTATGAGCCTCAGAACTCTAAGGTAATTATATGAAGCGTGTAGAATTACTGACTGCAGTAACATTTCTGAAAGGGGAATTTTTTCCACTGTCCCTCACGCTGTTTGCCCTGACTGCTGAGTCTCTAATTACTTACATTAGACAGGAGTTTAGGTAGTAAGAGATAAGAGTTGGAGAAAAATGTAATGCTTTATTCAAACTGTAGGGCCTATACTTTAAAGTTTAAAATACAAACTAAATGGCATGTAGTGCACACTACACTGGACTCCCAAAATAACAGTGGGTGCATGCTAAAATTAGCAAGTAACCTCATGAAAATGAAAGCATTTCAGATGTTGGCCTGCACTTGTATACCTGGATTGGCCATTGTTGGAGACAGGATGCTGGGCTTGATTGACCCTCAGTCTGACCCAGTATGGCATGTTCTTATGTTCTTAAATAGCATGCTATGCTTTCCTTCATTTGCTATTTAGCTGGGACAGCTAAAGCCTTAAATGTTAACACCTACCACAGAATGATGGTTACATATTAGCATGCACACTAGAACTTAAAATCATCTATGATAATAGATCAAATTGAAAGAATTGGTTAGCATAGGAGATTTCATCCCCTTATCCCCCCCCCCCAAAAAAAAATAAATAAAATTCAGTCCCTTCCCTGATCCATATTGGCCTTTGCCCCCCTTCCCAAATCAAGGCACCCCCATCATGGATTAAATCCCCTCAAGGACAGACTCCCTCTCCCCTCGCTGCCCCTCCCCTCCCCCCCCCCCACACTTTTCACTTTACCTACCATTCTGGATGGCCCCCAATCTTTACTGGCAGGAGGGAAGTGAGATCCCCCCTGCTGGCACCGCTGCATGCTTCCGAAAGATGATGCCTAGTGGTGCATCCCAAATATCAGATGAAGACCAAATGTACTAGAAGAACAATCCAGTCATGCTGCTCTTTAAGGGTCTGATTTGCTAAGGTTTTTCTCCCATTGGATGTCCATGGGAAACATGTTTAGTAAATGAGACCCTAAGTTTGCAGCTGCCTCTGATGAGGCTATCTCCCTCATTGGATGCAGGTAGCCGATACTATGACAGCAGCCAGGACAAGATATAAAATAAGAAATCCCACAGCAAAGATTATTTATGACTGAACTACATTTCCCAAGATTGCTTGTTAGGCGTTAGATCAATGGGCCTCTTAAGGTGAAGTTCCTGATTGCAGAATGGGCAGGACTTCTGACCTCACTGATAGCACGGGTGAGGTAAACTGGAGAAGCACTGCAGAAGCAAAGAGATGTTTTTTTCAAGGTAGAGCAGAGCCAGTGCTGGCTCAAGCAGATAGAAGAAGTTACAGATACAAATGAAGATAAAAACCACAGAGGAAAGAGAGACCACGGGCAAGGAGGCAGAATGATGTTAGTGTGATGTACAGTGCTGGAATTACTAGGGGTGTGCATTCGTTTTGAACTTAAATGTAAAACGCAACTTATTTTTTTTTTTAACTTAAAAAAGTGATGAGGCGAAAACGATCGGATTTCCAACTTATTCAACATAGCTGGCCCCCCCAAGCTGGCCAAAAGTTCCTTTTGGGTGCAACGAGGGTCCCGGAGCGATCGCGCGGGGAATCATGTGACGCCGCGTCACTCCGACGTGACGCCGACGTCACGTGCTCCTCGCAAAGGAGTTCAGAAATGGCGTCCTGACTCCCTGCTGTACCACCAGGAGTTTTGGTAAGTCTTGGGGGGGGGGATTAAGGAGGGTGAGGGGTTTAAAATTTTTATTTGCACGTATGGACATAGACTCAACTTATTGAATTCTCCATATGTCCATATTGACCGCAAATAGGACCCCCTTTCGACTTATGGACTTATGAACATAAACTTTTGCTCTGCACATCCCTAGGAATTACTTTGAAACGTTTGTGTTCAAACTTAAAAGACTGTTTAAGTTTGAAGGATGTGGTTTGAAAGTTTGGAGGAATTCTCATTGTGGTTTTTTTTTTCCAGCTACTAAAAATCCTGAGCAGTTGTAGTTTGGTAATGAGGTAAAAAGGGAATTTAGAGCTGGAGAATTTAAGGTAGAGGGAGGAAAAAAGCTATGAACATGCTGGAATATTACAGATGTTTTGATCCAGGGCAGGTGAGAGATGGAAGAACAAGTGTCTTTCTTCTATTTATATATTTATTTATAAATATTTTATATTCCACCTTTTCCTAAAGGTAGGCCCAAGGCAGACTGCATAGAATGTAAACATCCACTGGCTTGGAATTTTTTTTTTTTCCTTGCTGAACCAGAAAGGCAGTGGTGGGCATGGCTTAAAAAGGCCTTTGAAAACTGTGCCACTTTTTTGAAGCAAAATATTTAATAGCAAGGAATTTGATTGGTTTTCTGGCTAAAGTAGAGTGGCCTCAGGAGTGGTTTGATCACCTAAAGACAATGCTGTAATTCACACAGAACTGTGTTTTGTTCATTAGCTGGTATAGTTCTTCTAAATTACAAAGAAATCACCAGCTATAGATCAGAGTGGAATATAGGAAGTTGGGGCAGTAGAGAAACTTTAGGGCTTGGCTAATGCAGAGGCTAACTACTGGAAAGAGAAAGGCTGTGTTACGGAATTGTACTGTTTCCTAGAGGGACGATCATGACAAAGAGGTGGCAGCAGTGGGATCAGTGAGGACTACACAGAGAACTGGCCAAAAGATGGTAGTAAAGGAGCAGACCCCTGTCAACACAAATTTTCCAGAGGTCAAAGGGACAGAATATGAAGGGGAGGGGGTTGGCATCTGGAACCATCATTCAGATAGGAGAAATTTAAAGTGCTAAAGGCCAAGAATTGGGTAAGGTGTTGGGTATCAAAGAGGGCTGAGAAAATGGGATGAGTTTAAAGCTATGTACAGTCCACACTTTTTTTTCTTTCATTATTATAGTGTGCAAGCTACTGTAAGAAATGGGAAATTAAGACAAAGGACTCCTACCCTAAGTGCAAATTATCTATTAATAAAGTGAGGGCCATGCAATAATGATATAATACCACTATAAAAAATACACAATGTCCACTAGAATTGGTATCATCAAAATAAGCTGCTAGTCAATGAGATGTCAGCCTCACATGTGCTGAAAAATAAGTAACTGTTATGCTTTACTGTGTACTGGTTTGATCATGTCAAAATCAGCAAAACCTTTACATATTTGAATTTTTTTGTGCAATTTAAACAATTCAAAATCATAAACATAAAGTGTGGCCTAGTAAAGAAATCAAATTTAGAGAAAAGCCATATAGTTAAGATGATACAACACTTAGCTTTTGTAATCTAGGCACCAATGAAATGCTGGCAGGAACTGCAGAGAACAAATTTCACATGGTAAAACACTGACAGTGGTTTAGCATATGTTCCTATTCCAAGGACCACACATTCAAAGGAAATGCAATCTATAAAGCTGTGTTAAAATGTTATCAACATATCTTATAAATATTATTAGATGGTAACTTTTAAACATCCGCATGGGTGTACATGTATGTGGGAACTTTAGTAGATTCTCACGCCAATACAATTACCAGCTTACTCAGTTCATTCCCAGTTCGCCCAGGTAAAGGATAGGACTTCCTAACCCTCTTAGTTTACTTGCCTACCTTTTACCCTATTAGCCCCAACCCTTAAAACCCTGCTAACTTCTTTAGTATTTTTAGTTTCAGGATTTGCACACAATCCAAAGTAGAAGTAAAGTGACTCGGTAGGGGACACCAGCAATCGCTTGTACACGTAAATACTTATGCTGATTTCATTAAGAAATCCTGGAATGCCCATGCCCCACCCAGACCATGCCCATGCTCATGCCCTGCTCCTTTTCCAAGACTACATTTTTGTGTTCCTAGCAAGAGATACGTGCATACTCCTGCACCTTTTAAAATCTATGCAGCACACGTGGTGCAACATCTGTGCATATTACCTGGCTTTGGCGTGCATAGGGCTTTTAAATTCACCTTTTAATACGAACATAAGCAACAAACTAGGATGGTATCTTTAAACAGTCAGGTGGGAATATATGCTCATGCATATGCCACCTCGCATGAATGGATGCGGCCATTTTATAACATATGCGCATATATGTGGCATGGTATAAAATAGGCTGTATATGTGCGCACAATTTTATATAGATGCATGCATGTGCACGTAAATGTTGCCTCTACCTTGTAAATGGAGGGATTTTAGTATACATGCACGACAACACAATTACCATTTTCCTAGTGCATTCCTAACCTCCCTAGTTAATTAGCCAACCTTTTACTTTGTTAGTGGCCATCCTTAAAACCCTGCTAATCTCTTTAGTTTTTTTTGTTTCTGGACTTACATGCCATCCGTAGCAGAAATATAATTATGTGGTAGGGAACCTCGGTGCATTGAGAAATCCTAGAATGCCCATGCCCCACCCATTTTTAAGAAAAAAATAGTTGTGTGCAAACCGGGAGATACACGTGTTCTCATGTGCCTTTTAAAATGCACATGCGTGCGGGCTTTGGTTGATGTAGAGCTTTTAAAATTCACCTTTTACTGTATTGCAGAAGACCATAGTATCAAAAGTTTTAAAGAGACTATATGCAACCTACCATTTTGTAAAGTCATGATGAGGAAGATAAGCAGACCAATTAATTACATACACAACCTCAGGCTGAAACAGGACTGACTGAAAATAAATCAGTTAAAAAAGGAATTGAATATCTGGCCAATTCAACTCTGTTTTTCAAAAATAGACTACATAGACAATTGTAAGTTAATAAACAGAATGAGAGAAAGGCAAATAATGAACAAAAAAATCAAGTTTAAACCCTTGAGCAATATAGCATTTATTTTATAAATCCTTAGGTGTTCACACTGAAATTTCAAATCATGATCAACATACAGCTGCTTGTTGGTAGTTTATCTAGGACCACAAACATCAAATAATCAAAAAAATGTTGAAAGTCCAATGTTCAACCAAGAGTGCTTTTAACTAGAGATGTGAATCATGTGCCAGATCATCTTAATGATCAGATTCGGCTGGGGGGGGGGGGGGGAATCTGATCGTTAAGATATGTGAATTGGAATTGTTTCCGATTCCAATTCACATCGCTAATTTTTTTTTAGGGAGGCCCGCGCCGCTAAAAAAAAAAAAACACCGACCCTTTAAATCGACCCCACCCTCCCGACCCCCCCAAAACCTTTTAAAATTACCTGGGGGCCTCGGGGGGCCTCAGGGAGAGATCCAGGGGGGGGGGGCTCGGGGAGAGGAGAGATCCAGGGGGGCCTCAGGAAGAGATTTCCTGTTCCCAGGCACCATCTTTAAAGATGGCGCTGGCCATCGACCCCCCTTAGCCTCCCCCACCCTCCCGACCCTTTTTTTTAGGGAGGCCCGCGCCGCTAAAAAAAAAACCCACCCGACCCTTTAAATTGACCCCACCCTCCCAACCATCCCAAAACCTTTTAAAATTACCTGGGGGCCTCGGGGGGGCCTCGGGGAGAGATCCAGGGGGGCCTCGGGGAGAGGAGAGATCCAAGGGGGCCTCGGGAAGAGATTTCCCGTTCCCAGGCATCAGCTGTTCTAAAAAAAAATGGCGCCAATGCCCCTTTGCCCTTACCATGTGACAGGCTATCCGTGCCATTGGCCGGCCCCTGTCACATGGTAGGAGTACTGGATGGCCAGCACCATCTTTAAAGATGGCGCCGGCCATCTTTAGTCATCAGCCCTATAGTATAATAGGAGCTGATGAGTAAAGATGGCCGGCCCTATAGTATAATAGGAGCTGATGAGTAAAGATGGCCGGCGCCATCTTTAAAGATGGCGCCGGCCATCCAGTACTCCTACCATAAAGTGTGGCCATGTGACAGGGGCCGGCCAATGGCACGGATACCCTGTCACATGGTAAGGGCAAAGGGGCATCGGCGCCATTTTTTTTTAGAACAGCTGATGCCTGGGAACGGGAAATCTCTTCCCGAGGCCCCCCTGGATCTCTCCTCTCCCCGAGGCCCCCCTGGATCTCTCCCCTAGGCCCCCCGAGGCCCCCAGGTAATTTTAAAAGGTTTTGGGGGGTTGGGAGGGTGGGGTCGATTTAAAGGGTCGGGTGGGGTTTTTTTTTAGCGGTACGAGCCTTCCTAAAAAAAGGTTCGGGAGGTCGATTTAAAGGGTCGGGTGGGTTTTTTTTTTATCGGGCCATCGGCACCATTTTAATTAGTGGCAGCCAAAATGGCGCCGATGGCCCGAGAGTGGGAGATCGCGCCGGGACACACCCCCCCCCCCCCCCCACTGTACCACCAGGTAATTTAACATTTTGGGGGTGTTCGGGAGGGTGGGGGAGGGTAAGGAATTGGTTTTAAAGGGTCGGGGTGAGTTTAGGGGTTGTTTTGGTGTGCCGGTTTTCCCGCCCTCCCCCAAATAATTCCCATGCCCTATTTAACGATACAATACAAATGCCCCTGACGATAAATCAGGGGCATTTTGTATTGTATCGTGCACTCTAACGATTTAGGACGATTTTAAAATTATCTGACGATAATTTTAATCGTTCAAAAATGATTCACATCCCTACTTTTAACCTCTCACAGTGAATACAGCTAATGTGTTGCAAGGCACAGTTTTCACAGAGATCTTTTAGTCTTGCCTACTTAAATGTTAAGCAGCTAAGTCACCAAATAACATGTATAGCTCCAAAGTGGTAAAAAAAGTAGACAGTTTCAACTTGAGTGAAAGATGTGTAGGAAATGGTAACAAATTCCCTTTAATGCTCAGTGGACATATTGTACACAAAGGCCACACTGGAAATAGCCACTTGGAATTGAATTATTGTCCATTGAGCTCGACAGGGGTGCATAGGAAAACTCTACTAGAAGAACATTAATATTATGTAATCTGGTGAAAACAAATAGGGGAGGATATTGAAAATTCCTCATTCAATTTGAGGACATCCAAATAGTGGCATACACTTTGTTGTATCAGATAGATTTTAGGGAAAAATAGTAAGACACATAGAGTATGAGTCTCTGATTGGTTGCTACGAGACTGTAGAAGTAGGTCTTGATTAAATATTGGACTGGCATTGTTATTTTTAATCATTTTGTTGGGATAGCCTGATTAAAAGAAGATTGCTTGCATCTCTCCAGTATGAGCCTTTAAACTCAGAAGAGGTAGAACATAGTATACCAAGTCAAAGAAATTGACCTACAGGAAGATTATCATGGATGGAAACTAGAATATTTCAGAAGGGTATTCCTATCAGTTGGGTTTCTGTAAATGTAAAATTGGAACGTACCATTTGCTAACAAAATGGTAATACACAAAACTACAACCAGGGGAGGAGTAGTCTAGTGGTTTGAGCAGCAGACTGCAACTTAGGAGACCAGTGTTCATGTCCCATTCTTGCTCTGTGTGACTTTGGTCAAGTCACTTTACTCTCCACTAGGGGTGTGCATTCGTTTTCGACATATTGTAAATCCACAACGTATATGCCATATTCAATGTATTTGTGGGGGTTCTGAAACATATGACGAACCCCCATAAATACAACGGATCACCAATAAATAGGTCCCCCACCCTCCTGACCCCCCCAAGACTTGCCAAAAGTACCTGGTGGTCCAGCGGGGTTCCTGGAGCGATCTCCTGCACTCGGGCTGTCGGCTGCCGGTATTCAGAATGGCGCCAATATCCTTTGCCCTTACTATGTCACAGGGGCTATCGGGGGCTATTGGCACCATTTTGAATACCGGCAGCCGACAGCCCGAGTGCAGGAGATCACTCCAGGAACCCCGCTGGACCACCAGGTACTTTTGGCAAGTCTTTGGGGGGGGGGGGGTTTGTAGATAAATAACTTTAAAGGGTTGGGATGGGTTTTTTGGGGGGGAACAAATGTATTTTTGACATATGAACGGATCGGGAGCCCCCGAGAACGGATGCAATGGATTTGGACACCTACAAATCTGAATCTTGAATGGGATGAATCCATCCCTGCTACACATCCCTACTCTCCACTGCCTCAGGTTCAAATTAAGGGGGTTATTTTCCAACTTGTGTTATGGTCCTTTTGCATGCGAAAAGCACCATAATGCATGGTGTGATGCTAATTTTTAAAAGGGGAGGGGTTGGGATTTTTGAAATAGTGGGCTGGCTTCACAAAGCCATATTGCACAGTTTTAACACCTAAAATAACTGCACCTTTTTCACTGGTGTTAAGCTGTGTGATATGCCCATAATGCAAGTTGCATTTTTAGGCTGAAAGTGAGAGTGAGAGAGACTGTAGGGGTGGCACCATAGTAAGCATCTATTTATATCTCTATAGGAGGCCCACCTAGTAACTCGAGGTGAGGTTTATGTTGTAGTGTAGGAGTTAGGGGCCATTTTGACATGCAGAGTGAGACGTACAAACAGAACAGTACACACTTATGAAGATTTGATGTCCTTTGGAGTGAGGAAACTCACACAAAGATGAGATTTGTACAATGTTCTCTCAACCTAGCTTGATGTTATCCAGGTACTACCCAGGTAGATAGCCCATCAAGCTAGGTTGAGAGAACATTGTACAAATCTCATCTTTGTGTGTTTCCTCACTCAGAAGGACATCAAATCTTCACAAGAGTGTACTGTTCTGTTCATACGTCTCACTCTGTGTTGCATCCGTTGGATGCGGATGGCTGCGACCGCTCTGCCTCACCTCTATTTTTGCCTTTCTCTGCCTCTATGTGTAAGATGGCTGCCTCCGGTGCTGAGAGCCAAAACCCTCAGCATGTCCAACTCAGCATGTGCATCCCCTTCCGCCATGCTCCTTCCCGTGGCCTCCTAGGGCGCGAGTGCGCACGCTGCCTACACTTATCTACACATCATGGCGGGAACCTCTGGGGTATCCTCACCACATGACATTCATACATCCGGGTATTGAAGCCTCCGCTCTGCTCAGAATGAATGAGTTAGCAAGGACTTCGGTTTAGCTACTCTGAACATTTCTAAGCTGCATGCTTAGACTCCTTGCTACCCTCCGGAGTATCTCGCTCCTGAAGAAGCTCTGGGCACCCGCTCCTCGAGGGTCCCACACTTCCAACTACCCTTCGGGGTTTCTACCACTAACTAGAGAACCGCTCCTCAGGGGTCTTTCTTCTCTTTTCAGGATTCCGCGCTTCCAGGAACTCGCTCCTCAAGGGCCTATCCAGCTCAGAGTATCCTGCACCACGGACTTCGGGTCCCACCATCACCATCCACCTGGGGGATTCCTGCACTGCTCTTCAGTGAGTACCTCTGCGATCCAACTCTCCTATTCCACCCACCAGGTTCGGCTTATCCCGTTCTGTGGAACACTACCAACCTTCTGCATCTGGGTGAGACCTAGTCATCTTAGGCTGTCTGAACGTATTGGCACCTTGCTGGACTTCAGTTGCATATCCTCCTGCACCATTACCATCAATCTACAGCAGTACAATAAAGCTTTCCATCTCCAGTGTCTGCTCTCTGAGTCTAGCCTATCACTGTGGTTCCCCATGGGGCCCCTCCCCATGGGAGGAGTCATCACCACTGCAACTAAGAGTCCACACTATGCCTCAAACCCAACACTCTGCATGTCAAAGTGGCCCCTAACCCCTACACTACTACCTAAACCTCACCTCGAGTTACTAGGTGGGCCTTCTATAGAGATATCAATAGACAACTACTAGAAGACCCTTATCACTAGGGATGCGCATCATTTTTTTATGACGGGTCGGGCTACGAGTCGAGCGACCTGTGGAAAAGTTTGTTTTCCAATGAGTTGTTTTTTTTTCTTGGTAATTTTCGCCGAAAAAAAACCCAACCCACACCAACCTTTCAAATTTAGTTAATTACAACTTCCCACCCTCCTGACCCCCCCCAAAAAAAAAAAAAAACTTGCATTCATTGTAAAAGTGACATCATTAAAAAATTGTAGACCTTACATGTGAAGAAAAGGAATTGATTTGTATAATGCAGCTAGAATAAATCAACTTCTTTCATCACTTATAAGGTCTGAATTTTCTATGAGTTCCTGAAGAGCTGACAACCTTAATTTTACCTCCTCTGTTAGTACTTATTGATTTTTATATTCCACTTTTCAAAGCAGATATAACATTTAGATACCTTATTCCCAGAGGGTTTATAATGTAAGGGCTAGATTCATCAAACTATTCCATGTGATAGGAAGAGGAGTGTGTTTTATGATAAGAGCCCATTTATTGCAATATGTGTTATCTTAGTGCTTCACATAGGTATTACTAAAGAGTACAATAACTTTTTTGCACTTTGTGGTAATACCACAATTATTGCAGAGAGAGAGAGAGACTAGTGATAAGTAGGGATGTGCAATCGTTTTTGCCGAATTGGAAAATTTCAAAGAAATAGTCCAATTCAGCATGGGGTGGAAGACCCGAATCCCGAGATGGATTTTCCCTGAACTTCGGGGAAAATTTGTTGTTCGGGTTAGCGTGGGGGACACGAAATATTTATTAAAAAACCCACCCCATCCCTTCAATTGTATTTAATTACAACCCCCCCCCCCACCCACCCTCCCAACCCCCACAAAACTTGCCTAAAGTCCCTGGTGGTCCAGTGGGGGTCCTGGGAGCGATCTCCCACTCTTGGGCCGTCGGCTGCCAGTAAACAAAATGATGCTGGTGGCCCTTTGCCCTTACCATGTGTAGGGGCTACCGGTGCTATTGGTCGGCCCCTGTCACATGGTAGGAGCAATGGATGGCTGGCGCCATCTTAGAAAATGGCACGGGCCATCCATTGCTCCTTCCATATGACAGGGGTCGACCAATGGCACCGGTAGCCCATGTCACATCGTAAGGGCAAAGGGCCACCGGCATCATTTTGTTTACTGGCAACCAATGGCCCAAGAGCGGGAGATCGCTCCCAGGATCCCCGCTGGACCACCAGGGACTTTAGGCAAGTTTTGTGGGGGTTGGGAGGGTGGGTGGGGGGGGGGGGTTGTAATTAAATACAATTGAAGGGATGGGGTGGGTTTTTTAATAAATATTTCGTCCCCCCCCATGCTAACCCGAACAACAAATTTTCCCCGAAGTTCAGGGAAAATCCATCTCGGGATTCGGGTCTTCCACCCAATGCTGAATTGGACTATTTCTTTGAAATTTTCCAATTCGGCAAAAACGATTGCACATCCCTACTTATCACTAGTCTCTCTCTCTCTCTGCAATAATTGTGGTATTACCACAAAGTGCAAAAAAGTTATTGTACTCTTTAGTAATACCTATGTGAAGCACTAAGATAACACATATTGCAATAAATGGGCTCTTATCATAAAACACACTCCTCTTCCTATCACATGGAACAGTTTGATGAATCTAGCCCTTACATTATAAACCCTCTGGGAATAAGGTATCTAAATGTTATATCTGCTTTGAAAAGTGGAATATAAAAATCAATAAGTACTAACAGAGGAGGTAAAATTAAGGTTGTCAGCTCTTCAGGAACTCATAGAAAATTCAGACCTTATAAGTGATGAAAGAAGTTGATTTATTCTAGCTGCATTATACAAATCAATTCCTTTTCTTCACATGTAAGGTCTACAATTTTTTAATGATGTCACTTTTACAATGAATGCCTCTGAATGTGTCTGTAACAACACCCCCCTAATTCCTACTCACCTCCCGAAAACTCACCCCAAATCACATTGCCCTCTTACAATGGTCCATGTATAGAGTATCAAATGGAGCCTTGCAAAGAAGTGCTCTCTCTTTCCCTCCCCCCCCTCTCTCCCCCCTGTAAAAGCTGCAGACATACACACATGAAAGTTATTTTATAACCTACGCATATACGGGTAGATTTTCAAACAGCGCGATTTGGCGTACTTTTGTTGGCGCATCAGGCGCAAACAAAAGTACGCTGGATTTTAGTAGATACGCGCGTAGCCGCGCGTATCTGCTAATATCCTGGATTGGCGCACGCAAGGCTACCAATTCCGTATAGCCGGCGCGCGCCAAGCCGTGCAGCCTACCTCCGTTCCCTCCCCTCACCTTCCCCTCCCTTCCCCTACCTAACCCACCCCCCCGGCCCTGTCTAAACCCCCCCCTTACCTTTGTCGGGGGATTTACACCTCCCGGAGGGAGACGTAAATCCCCGCACGCCAGCGGGCCGCTAGCGAGCCGGGACGCAACCTGGGGGCGGGTCCGGAGGGCACGGCCATGCCCCCGGACCACCCCGGGCTATAACCACGCCCCCGAAACGCTACGTCCCGCCCCGAAAACGCCACGCGGATCGGGCCTGCCTCCGACACGCCCCCGACGCCCCCCTCGGAAAACCCCGGGACTTACGCGAGTCCCGGGGCTCTGCGCGCGCAGGTAGGCCTATGTAAAATAGGAGCACTGGCTCGCAGGGCTCTTAAAATCCGCCCCATACTTTCTAAAACAGCATGTATCTTTGTGTGCAGTGAGATATACGTGTTAATGGGTGCATGCGCAGCCTTTTTAAAATCTACCTGTTACTGAATTGAGTGGTCATTTACATGGACACAAATGTCTATGTTATTTGATGAATTCATCCCTAAATCAAGGGATAGAACACAATCTCCTTGATGACAAAAAATTTGAGAAAAAGTGACGTTCTTTGTTATATGAAAATTGATGTGTGAAGCCTGATACGGTACTTTTAATTATAAAATAATATTGAAAAGACTTTGCCTCTAATAGTCTTGAAGTCAGTGGATTTATGCATATGGTTGTGATGCCAGATAATCATAGATACAACAGCATGAAGAAAACTACTCCATATTTTGATTTGTTTTATTACACTGTTGACTTGCTGGACTACAACTTTTGCAAAATCCAATTTAAAGTTTTTCAGTACAAATTTTGTGAGGCACACAATGGGCCTGATGTACTACACATTTCTATCCATAGACATAAAATGTCAAAAAAAAAAATCTTTAGTGCATCTGGCCCAATGTATTTTACAATTATGAATTGCAAGGGATTGTGCACTGAGGTTGGAATTTAGACTCTAATCATAAGTTACAGTTTCCATTCCACTCAGCAATTCCTTTCTGGTATAGAGTCATTTATTCTAGCAAGTTTAATGCCTCTGAAAGTTGCCGTGTTGATATAAATAGAAATGGAAGTCTTCCATTCATATACATATAACGTCCCTTGGCTTAACTAGTTAGTAGAATGTTCCTGGATCTGGGATCAGCCTGATAGGAGTCATTCCCAACCCCAAGGTTCTGCGACAGACTCCATTTGTCACTGGGTATTTGGTATAACTGTAAGTTCCTAAGAGATTCCAAACAGTGCAAACAAGTACAAATATCAATTCTAAAGAGATATTAAAGAGTATATTGAAGTAACGAGGGGTATGAATCCCCATAATAGATAACTATCAAAATAATTAAAAGTACCGTATCAGGTACTCCTTTTCTCTATCCTGGGGAAGACCAAAGTTCTGCCATCTCTTTGCTCTACTGCTGTGTCCACCCTTCCTGAGTGACCAAACTCCACCCCTGATCAGCTGCTGGATCTACATCTCCTTAGGGAGAATAAACTCTACTTTCAATCAGTCACTGGTTCCACCTATCCTAGGGGACCAATCTCCAAGGTAACCCATCTACCATGCTTCTAACTGGCTTAATGCAAATTGCCCCCAGAGAAGTAATTGTTAACATCGTTTCTGAGATTAAGCATTATTTTAGTCACAGAAATAGGCTTTTAGAAAATGTCTCTCCATGTGCAGGCAAACTTATATGTATAGTGCCTCTACATGAATAGATTTACCCACCGTGTGTGAAAAGAAGCATTCCTGGGAACAAGATTAAAACTTCATGCATTCTTTTTTTTCATTTAAATTCTGCTTTTCAGCAATGCAAAACAGATTACATTGAGGTACTTCCCTATCCCCAGAGGGCTTACATCTATTATATTTAAGGCAAGAGAGGGTAAAGTGAGTTGCTCAAAGTCACAAGGAACAGCAGGGGAATTTGAGCGCTGGCTCCTAGCCCACAATGCTAACCACAAGGCTATACCTAATTACCTATACTCCTTTTCTCAAACGTATGCAAGTACCTTTTCTCCAGAAAATTATTCTCATACATTAGTAGGTGGACTTATATGTGAATAGTTTTCCTTGTATAATTTTAAACTGAAAATACATGGGTACTTTCACTTTGAAAGTCTGTAGGTACAGCTTGCATGGGGCAGCCATGTTTATCACCATGTTTATCGGCCATGTTTATCAATGACTGTGGGACAACTGGATGTTCAAATAACTTCACTATCTCTGGAAATTGCTTGATAATAAGAAATAGGGATGTGCAGTGGAAAAAAAATTGGTTTTTGTTTTCAGTTCATTTTTGGGAGGTTTTTTCCCCACTAATTTTGGTTCATGGATTGCTTGATTCATTTCATTTGATAGAAAAAATATATGAAGCAATATAAAAAATGGCCAAAAATGAGGCCTTCCTCCCACATTCCCAGAATAATGTCAAGGCCAGGATCCTGCTGGCCCCCATTTTCCTGCTCTAGTGGGGATCCGGTGGCTAGGATTAGGTAGGGATGTGCAGCCAAAAAGTTTTCGTTGCATTTGTGATACGTATTCATGGGGGGTCAATTCCGTTTCATGCGGAAGTATGGAGAATTCCATAAGTTGTCGATCTGTCAATACGTTACTACGGCGAGTTAAATTCCTGTCCCAGCTAAAATTAAAATTAACTACAACCCCCCACCCTCCTGACCCCCCCAAGACTTACCAAAACTCCCTGGTGGTCCAGCGGCAAGTCCAGAAGCCATCCCTGCATTCTCACACCCACATTTGCCGGTTTCATCATGACGCCGATAGCCTGTGTCACAGGGGCTACCGGTGCCATTGGTCAGTCCCTGTCACATGGTCACCGGCGCCATCTTGTGCTCCTACCATGTGACAGGGGCTGACCAATGGCACCGGTAGCCCCTGTGACATAGTAAGGGCAAAGGCTATCGGCACCATTTTGAGTCTTGGCATCGGACGGCAGGTCGCTCCGGGACCCTCGTTGAACCCACAGGGACTTTTGGCCAGATTGGGGGGGCCTCCTGACCCCCACAAGACTTGCCAAAAGTCCAGCGGGGGTCCGGGAGCGACCTCCTGCACGCCGGCCGTCAGATGCCAATACTCAAAATGGCGCCGATCGCCTCCCCACGTATTTAACAGATAGGACAAAATAAGTTGTGGATAACAAATACGTGGAAAACGGATGCACACTTCTAGGATTAGGCCAAAGCCTTGGCCTAGGTCAGAGTCTAGACATAGGCCTGATGCCATGGCCTAGCCCAGAGGCAGGATTTAAGAAGTCTTTCCCTGTAAGTCCTACTTTTCAACAGCATATGCAACTTCTGCTCCTAACACTCCATCAGGATGTAGTCACCTAGACTTTTGAAGAAAACAAAAAAAAATTTGACAGCGTCAACATTTAGGTGCCCTAAATCACAAAGTTCCTAAAAAAGGGAGCAGGATTGGGGAAGGTCCAGGTCAGTGGAACAAATTTAGGGATTAGAGCAGATTTCCAGTGCTGGGTGCCGAAAATAGGAACCTCAATTTAAGTCTGTCAACACCTTGCTTAAGTTTAGGAGCATTAATGAGGAGCCTTATTCAGATGCCTGTATTCAGTCATTTAAGGTGCCTTAATTAAGACTCCTTATATGGCTGAATATAGGCACTTAAATAATGCTCCAAATTAAGGCACTTTAAGTGCTTATCCTTCTTTCAGTATCGGGATTTTTATCATTATTGTTGACATTTATACATATGGTTGTTAGGTAGGGATATGCGCTGAATTTTTTTCATGTCATTTTTGTTTTGGGGCATTTACTGTCAAATTTCATTTTTATAATGGTTTGGGAGGTAGTTATTTCATATTTCCCTCATTTCAGAGTTAGTGTGCACTAACGGGGCTTAGTGCACACTAACGTCAGTCCTGTCAGTGCGCACTAGCCAGTTTTCCTCATTTTGGAGACAGTAAGGAAACAGCCAATAGGAATGCAGAACCATATCTCTAGCTAATAAACTACTCCCCAATTGAATATCTTTTAACTTTTTGGTAACACTTTTTGTTAGCGTGCACTAACTAACTGTAGTTAGTGCACGCTAAAAACCAGTTAGTGCAGCCTAAGTCCTATTAGGGCGTCCTAACTCCAAAATTAGAAAACTAGGTAGTGGGCAGTTCAGGACTTATTGTGCATTAACATGAAATAAGTGTGGACTAAGCCCTGTTAGTGCTTATTAAGCCTGTAAATAAGAAATACGAAATTCCACTAAATTTCATCAATTTTTTTCATTTCGGGGCATTCTCGAAACATGACAAAATACACAATTTTATTGCCATTGTCTATTTAGTTTAAAATGAATGCACATCCCTATTGTTAGGGTTATCCCTTTTTTCTCAGTACTTGGAGTGTCTTGGGATTATAGCTCCTTTTCACCCAGCCCACACCCTCATCACTCTAGATAAGGGAGCCCTGACCGACGTGCTGCAAATGCGCAGTAGAGAGCAGCTCTACCGCGCATGCGTGGGCGAGCATGTCGGCCAGAGTGCCCGAAAAAAAAATGGCGCTGGGTCGCTAGGAGCAGGAGCAGCGGCGGCGGCGATGACGAGCAGGAGCGGGAGGAGCAGTAGCGGCTGTGGCACGTGCGAGGGAGGGAGGGAGGGACAGCCCCCGTTATCGGTTGTGGATGAGCTGAAAGGGGAGGGGAATGAGAGAGGGGGAGTGAGTGAGGGGAGGGAGGAGAGAGTGAGCTGAGGGGAGGGGAGGAGAGTGAGGGGAGGGGAGGAGAGAGTGAGGGGAGGGGAGGAGAGAGTGAGGGGAGGGGGAGGGAGGAGAGAGTGAGGAGAGGGGGAGGGGGGAGGGAGAGGGAGGAGAGAGAGAGGGGAGGGGGAAGGTGAGAGGGAGGGAGAATAGAGGGGGAAGGTGAGAGGGAGGGAGAATAGAGGGGAGAGGTGGGAGGGAGGGAGAGAGGAGAGAGTGAGGTGAGGGGAGGGGGGAGGGAGACTAGAGGGAGGGAGGGAGAATGAGGGGGAGGGAGTGGGAAGGAAATGGACTGAAAAAATGTTTTTAAATGTAGCCCGTTGTTACGGGCTTAACGGCTAGTTCATCAATAACACACACACACACACTATTTTTTTTTTTTCTTCCTTTTTTAACAGCTCTGGTTTAGCCATGATGCTCATAAATGATTTGGGCCAGTGATTTATATAACCCCCTGCCTTTTTGAAACTATTGATTTACTCTGTCATTTACTCACCTAGCTTTGACAATGAACTGTTCTGTTAGTGGGCGAAGCCCTTGACTTTGTAGAATCTGAAAGTGAAAAAGAAGATGAGCACTGCAGTAGGAAGTCTTAGCATGCTTGATTCTCTACAATCTCCATTTTTTAAAACTGCTATTTTTGTATGTAACCCTCTCTCCAGTTTAGGAGCTAGGAGGGCAAGGTTACATGAGAGTCCTGGGGCCAATCCTTTAACTCTCTCCCACTCTGACACTGTCCAAAGGTCCCGTGTGTCAAGGTTCTTTCCAATGGGGAGGAACAATAAATCCTCCAAGGCCCAAGATGGCAGAGATAATGCTTTGGCTGTTACCCCAGCAAGGGGGGAGGTAACAGATCTCTCTCAAATGTAAAGAATGTGAGTGCCAACAAATACACTGGAAGCTCAGGTTGAGGGTCTAAAAATAAATACTGTCACATTTCTTAAACAGAAGTTCTTGACTTTAAAAAGGTCAAATTTATAGTTTTCCAATTTATCTGTGCAAGTATCTCTCAGTATTGTGCTGGGGAATTCTTACCTCCCATGGTTTGGCTAAGTAAGTTTCACAGTTGGGCAGGGTATCCTTAGTTGGGACGTAAAACCCCTCACAAAAATATGGATGGCAAAAGGGATTACAGTCTTAGCACAGTCTTCCCAAAGTGTCTCTCTCCCAGGATGAAAACTCGGTTGGGTATTCTCAGAGTAGAATCATAGGCCTTACTCAGAGTTTTCCACTTCAGCTGACACAATAGTATTTTTCTTAGGAAAAGTCCAGTAGCAAGGAACACTGCTGCTCTCTTCAGATGTCTCCTCTTCAAGCAGGAAGGATGACCATAAACATCCTCCTGGGAACTCAGAAAAATCTTCACAGGATAGCCACATGAGCCAGATTTGGGTGTTTTGTTTTGTGACAATTGAGAAGGCGATGAAGTCTAATGACCAAGACTGAACAGACATAAGGTCATTGGCTTTTTGTCCCACTACTTCAGGCACTACTGTGTGTGTCAGCTATCTGACCAAGTTGCTGCTTAGCATCCTGGCTTCCCACACTCCCCCTAACACCTTTGGTGACCATACTAGGATAGGGGGAAGGTGCAAAAAAGTAAATGAGGGAATGGTCAGGGGAAGCAGGGTCGCATTAAATAAATCATGAGTAGAATAATACTGGGGATGAGGGATTTTACTACTGGAGATGAAGGAGCAGTGGGCCTGTCTCATTTTGTACTTGCCTTCAGGTACCTGCCTGTGTTGCCTATAGCCACATCTGATCCAGGGCAGAAGTGAATGAAGGTATTGGAAGGAAGCAGTGAGGGTGAGAAGACCAAGAGAGTTAATGTGGTAGGTGGTGGGGGACCTTGATATGGAGAACAAGGATCACCAGAGCAGAAAGGAGGAGGGAAGCTAGAAATAGAGAGTTCCATTCTGTCTACCCTCCTTCTTACCTTGGTGACCCTACAACCTCAGCCTCCAGCAACTCGCAGTTGCTTCCAGTGCTTATTGAACTCTGATAGAATTAGAATGACTGAGGGTTGGGCACTGCAGAGTCTGGAGGTGAAGGATCACTGGGATAAGTAAGCAGAAAAGTGTTTTGGCATCTATGTTGTGTACGAGTGTGTGCATTTAGGAGAGTGTTCATTCCCTGCCCTCTCCGCACTTCCACAGTTGCACTTCCTTAGGAGCTACAAATTAAGCCCACATCCCATTTTCTTCTCTCCTTCCTTAAAAATTCAAGTACAGATCTCCTCATCATGTCACTTTCCTCTGCTTAGGGGGGCAGAAGTTTGTAAGATCCCTGGGCAACGCTTGGGGAGAGGGCATGGTGACCTTCTCCCTGGGGGGATCAGCAGAAGGAAGACTTGCCCCATTTGACCTTCCTAGGAAGCAGAGGAATGGTGGGGAGCCACTGCAGCATCTTCTGGTTTCTCAGACTTTTTTTTTTTTAAACACAGTTTGATTAGAAACCCAAGGAGTAAGACATTGGATGCCCCTTCTTTCTGCCCTGACAGAGGAACATTGACAGCTGTGTGTTCCATGGGATCACTTGCCAACTTGGGATAAGAGAGAGAGAGAGATTGTGAGACACCTTAGAAAACTGTCAGTAAGATCTATATTTATTTACATGTGAGCACCCCCATTTGCAGGCCTATGCAGAAAGGCATATTCAGCTAAACACACCTTTCTGCATACATTTCAACACACATTCTCTCTGGGTAAAAGTTAATGCAAATGCAGGAAGGATTTTTGCACACAAGAAATGTGTGTTTCCAAATGGGAATACTGCTTAGTGCCCTCGCAAGGAAATCCCATACCAATGAGGACAATAAACATTACTCTCTGATACAAAGAGATTGCATCTGGGCAACAGACCTTATTTTGTGCTAAAAAGTTAACCCCTGGTTACAGATGGAGTTAAGTGTGCAGCACTATTATAAAAAGCATTAAAAAAATAACACAAAGATGAAAAATAGTTGAACTGTCTTCTCCAAGTAAGTGATAGCAGCCACCACTTACACAGATAGCCTGTCAGGGATGCTTCCACCCTGACAGGGTGGAAGCATCCCTGCTTGGGACATTGTCTTTTTCAAACGTATTCGGGCAAAGTTAACTATTTGGGAATATTATTTAGTGTGTTTGTGCGTTTGTGCTTTTAATAGTCAGTAAGGCATCGAATAAACAAGTGTATACCTAAGTAAAAATGTTGAAAAGTTCAGTTCAGTTACTCACCTTGGAAAGGTTTTGAGGTAGTGTGATTTGGTTTGATTAGGTACCAACATTTGATAATCAAGAGAACAGTGAGTCACTCTGGCTGACTAACTGAAGTGTTAAGGTTGTGTGTTTGATTTGAATAGGTACTTGGACCGGTGCTTTTCAATATATATATATCAATGATCTGGAAAAGAATACGACGAGTGACGTTATCAAATTTGCGGATGATACAAAATTATTCAGAGTAGTTAAATCACAAGCAGACTGTGATACATTACAGGAGGACCTTGCAAGACTGGAAGATTTGGCATCCAAATGGCAGATGAAATTTAATGTGGACAAGTGCAAGGTGTTGCATATAGGGAAAAATAACCCTTGCTTTAGTTACACGATGTTAGGTTCCACCCAAGAAAGAGATCTAGGCGTCATAGTAGATAATACATTGAAATCGTCGGCTCAGTGTGCTGCAGCAGACAAAAAAGCAAATAGAATGTTAGGAATTTTTAGGAAGGGAATGGTTAATAAAACGGAAAATGTCATAATGCCTCTATATCGCTCCATGGTGAGACCACACCTTGAGTACTGTGTACAATTCTGGTCGCTGTATCTCAAAAAAGATATAGTTGCAATGGAGAAGGTACAGAGAAGGGCAACCAAAATGATAAAGGGGATGGAACAGCTCCCCTATGAGGAAAGGCTGAAGAGGTTAGGGCTTTTCAGCTTGGAGAAGAGACGGCTGAGGGGAGATATAATAGAGGTCTTTAAGATCATGAGAGGTCTTGAATGAGTAGATGTGACTCGGTTATTTACACTTTCGAATAATAGAAGGACTAGGGGGCATTCCATGAAGTTAGCAAGTAGCACATTTAAGACTAATCGGAGAAAATTCTTTTTCACTCAGTGCACAATAAATCTCTGGAATTTGTTGCCAGAGGATGTGGTTAGTGCAGTTAGTGTAGCTGGGTTCAAAAAAGGTTTGGATAAGTTCTTGGAAGAGAAGTCCATTAACTGCTATTAATCAAGTTTACTTAGGGAATAGCCACTGCTATTAATTGCATCAGTGCATCAGTAGCATGGGATCTTCTAGGTGTTTGGGTAATTGCCAGGTTCTTGTGGCCTGGTTTGGCCTCTGTTGGAAACAGGATGCTGGGCTTGATGGACCCTTGGTCTGACCCAGCATGGCAATTTCTTATGTTCTTACCATTGTTTGTTAATCAGAACAGCAGTGAGTCACTCAGGAAAACTAACTGTAGTGTAAATCTCCAAAGGGATTGTTTTGCATTAATTTACCTTAGAAGCACATTATATAGTTCAAGGGAAGAGCCCAGTAACCCACATTCCAGTGGGAGCACTGAGAGGAGAGGATCACCTTGCTGGTGGCTGAAAGGAATCAGTAAGTTTTTGTTTGGGACATTGTCTTTTTCAAAAGTATTGGGACAAAGTTGACTATTTGGGAATATTATTTAGTGTGCTACTGTGTTTGTGCTTTTAATAGTCAGTAAGGCAGCAAATAAACAAGTTAGATTGTTTGTATTTTTAAATGGTCAGTCAGTAAGGCAGCTAGTAAGCAGTAGTTAGTGTGTTTATTTTTAAAAGTCCGTAAGGCAACTAGTAAGCAGAACTGAGTGTTTGTATTTAAAAAAACACTTAGCCAGAAGCTAGAAATAAGCTAGGAGCAGTATATACCTAAGTAAAAAGGTTGAAAAGTTCAGTTCAGTTACTCACCTTAGAAAGGTGTTGAGGTAGTGTGATTTGGTTTGATTAGGTACCAACATTTGATAATCAAGAGAGCAGTGAGTCACTCTGGCTGACTAACTGAAGTTAGACTGTTTGGATTTCCCAACCCTCCCACCCCTAGCTCATCCTTTAATTTATAGGCAGGTGCTACTTTCACAAAAAAAAACCAAAAAACAAAACAAAACTTTATTGACAGTTTGATCAGTCCTTTGTAGGCCATACCAGACATATAGTGAATTCACTAATACATTTAAAGGACGTTAATTAGACACATTCCTACTCCCATAGCAACCTAAAACTTAACTAGCAACTGAACAAAATTGAGATGAAGGCAGCAGCCCAGCAGCAAGAGGGGTGCTTCCCAGTCTTTTGCATCAAGTGTCACATGTATGATTTTTTACCCGCCGTTGAAAAGTTTTACATGTGCATGCGATGCAAAGAGTTCCCGGCTCTCAGAGAATGAGTCCAATCTCTGGAGGCTAGAGTGGCAGACCTGGAGGAGCTGAGGCAGACAGGTATATAGATGAGACCTTCAGGGACATAGTAGCCAAGTCCCAACTTCAGACTGGCAGCCCTGGTGCTGCCTTGGAGGAAGAAGGTCTCATGATTGGAGAGCATCAACCGGGTACAGCAGGAAAGGATCCTGTAGCAAGGACCTGCTCTCCAGGTGATGCATTGTCCTTTCGCACCGAGGATATCTCCCCAAGGCCTACTGCCCAGGAGGGAAGGGTTAAGTTGGCCATCATAGTTAGTGATTTGATTATTAGGAATGAAGATAGCTGGGTGGCTGGTGGGCGTGAGGATCGCCTAGTAACATGCCTACCTGGTGCGAAAGTGGCGGACCTCACGCGTCACCTAGATAACATTTTAGACAGTGCTGGGGAGGAGCCGGCTGTCATGGTACATGTGGGCACCAATGACATAGGAAAATGTGGGAGGGAGGTTCTGGAAGTCAAGTTTAGACTCTTAGGTAGAAAGCTTAAATCCAGAACCTCCAGGGTAGCATTCTCTGAAATGCTCCCTGTTCCACGCGCAGGTCACCAGAGGCAGGCAGAGCTCCAGAGTCTCAATGCGTGGATGAGACGATGGTGTAAGGAAGAGGGATTCACTTTTGTTAGGAACTGAGGAACCTTTTGGGGAAGGGGGAGTCTCTTCCGAAGGGATGGGCTCCACCTTAACCAGGATGGAACCAGACTGTTGGCGCTAACCTTTAAAAAGAAGATAGAGCAGCTTTTAAACTAGAACAAAGGGGAAAGCCGACAGTCACTCAGCAGCACATGGTTCGGAGAGAGGTATCTTCAAAGGATTCTAATGATGCATTAGAATTAGGGCATCCTGACAGTGAGGTTCCAATAATAAGAAAAGTAGTCCAAGTGCCTGTAACTAAAAACTCACCTGAGCTAAAAAAATTCTAACTTATCCCTATCAATTAAAAAGCAGAATGAAAATATAAACAAAAAACAAATTTTGAAATGTTTGTATGCTAATGCCAGAAATCTAAGAAGTAAGATGGGAGAATTAGAATGTACAGCAGTGAATTATGACATAGACTTAATTGGCATCTCAGAGACATGGTGGAAGGAGGACAACCAATGGGACAGTGCTATACCGTGGTATAAATTATATCGCAATGACAGAGAGGAGCACCCGGGAGCTGGTGTGGCGCTTTATGTCCAGGATGGCATAGAGTCCAACAGGATAAACATCCTGCATGAGACTAAACGCAAAATTGAATCTTTATGGGTAGAAATTCCTTGTGTGTTGGGGAAGACAATAGGAGTATACTACCGTCCACCTGGTCAAGATGGTGAGATGGACAGTGAAATGCTAAGAGAAATTAGGGAAGCTAACCAAATTGGTAGTGCGGTAATAATGGGAGACTTCAATTACACCAATATTGACTGGGTAAATGTATCATCGGGACACGCTAGAGAGATAAAGTTCCTGGATAGAATAAATGATAGCTTTATGGAGCAATTGGTTCAGGAACCGACGAGAGAGGGAGCAATTTTAGATCTAATTCTCTATTTATTTATTTATTTATTTATTTATTTATTTAAAAGTCTTCTATACCGATGTTAGCTGAAACATCACCTCGGTTTACATGGAACAAAAGCAACGGAAATTACAAGTAACAGGGGAAGGGGAAGGGGTACAAAAAACCATAAGGAGAGCAGAGAAGCATAGGAACAAACAACAAGTGAACTATAATGTCATAAGAACAAGGTCAAAGTCAAATTCAGGTCATGATCCATCACAATTCAATATTCATCAAGGGTGTTGGGGAAAGGCTTGTTTGAATAACCAGGTTTTGAGCTGGGCTCTGAATTTGGTGATGCAAGGTTCAAGTCTGATGTGGGTTGGGAGTGAGTTCCAGTGCATAGGTCCAACAATGGAGAGCGCCCGATCCCTTGTAGCGTGAAGGAGAGGTTTCAGGTTTTTTAAGACTTTAAGTTTGAAGAAACCCTCTTTGAGTATGGCACTGATATGTTTTTTGAAGTTCAGTTGTTGGTCGATTAGGACCCCCAGGTTCCTTGCGCAGTGCTGTGCATGAGGAATCTTGATAGCAGAGTCAATTGAGAGTGCGGGATTAGTAGGGGGGTGATGGGATATGAGGAGGAGTTCAGTTTTGGCAGTGTTTAGATCAAGGTGGAGGTTGGTAAGTAAGGAGTTGATGGCAGTGAGATGGTTACCCCAGGATTCAAGGGTGTCAGATAGGGAGCCTTGAATGGGTATGATGATTTGCACATCATCAGCGTAGAGAAAGAATTTGAGACCAAGTTCTGTTAAGAGTTTGCACAAGGGGGTGAGGTAAATGTTAAAGAGAGTAGAAGAGAGGGAGAAGCCTTGGGGGACTCCTTGAGCGAGGGCGTAATGAGAGGACTCAGCATTGCCTATTTTCACGGTGAATTTCCTATTGTCTATGGAGCACAGGATTTGGTGAGAGAGGTAACGGTGGTGGGGCCGCTTGCCAATAGTGATCATAATATGATCAAATTTGAATTAATGACTGGAAGAGGAACAGTATGCAAATCCATGGCTCTCGTGCTAAACTTTCAAAAGGGAAAATTTGATAAAATGAGAAAAATTGTTAGAAAAAAAATGAAAGGAGCAGCTACAAAAGTAAAAAGTGTGCAAGAGGTGTGGTCATTGTTAAAAAATACCATTCTAGAAGCACAGTCCAGATGTATTCCACACATTAAGAAAGTTGAAAAGAAGGCAAAATGATTACTGGCATGGTTAAAAGGGGAGGTAAAAGAAGCTGTTTTAGCCAAAAGATCTTCATTCAAAAATTGGAAGAAGGATCCAACAGAAGAAAATTGGATAATGCATAAACGTTGGCAAGTTAAATGTAAGACATTGATAAGACAGGCTAAGAGAGAATTTGAAAAGAAGTTGGCTGCAGAGGCAAAAACTCACAGTAAAAACGTTTTTAAATATATTCGAAGCAGAAAGCCTGTGAGGGAGTCAGTGAGACCATTAGATGATCTAGGGGTTAAAGGGGCACTTAGAGAAGATAAGGCCATCATGGAAAGATTAAATGGTTTCTTTGCTTCGGTGTTTACTGAAGAGGATGTTGGGGAGGTATTCGTACTGGAGAAGGTTTTCATGGGTAATGATTCAGAGGGACTGAATCAAATCACAGTGAACCTAGAAGATGTGGTAGACTGGATTGACAAACTGAAGAGTAGTAAATCACCTGTACCGGATGGTATATACCCCAGAGTACTGATGGAACTAAAAAATGAAATTTCAGACCTATTAGTAAACATTTGTAACCTATCATTAAAAGCATCCATTGTAACTGTAGACTGGAGGATAGCAAATGTAACCCCAATATTTAAAAAGGGCTCCAGGGCCGATCCGGGAAACTACAGACTGGTTAGCCCTATGTCAGTGCCAGGAAAAATAGTGGAAAGTGTTCTAAACATCAAAATCACAGAACATATAGAAAGACATGGTTTAGTGGAACAAAGTCAGCATGGCTTTACCCAAGGCAAGTCTTGCCTCACAAATCTGCTTCACTTTTTTGAAGGAATTAATAAACATGTGGATAAAGATGAATCGGTAGATGTAGTGTACTTGGATTTTCAGAAGGAGTTTGACAAAGTTCCTCATGAGAGGCTTCTTGGAAAAGTAAAAAGTCATGGGATAGGTGGCAATGTTCTTTCGTGGATTGCAAACTGGCTAAAATACAGGAAACAGAGAGTAGGATTAAATGGACAATTTTCTCAGTGGAAAGGAGTGGGCCGTGGAGTGCCTCAGGGATCTGTATTGGGACTCTTACTTTTCAATATATTTATAAATGATCCGGAAAGAAATACAACAAGTGAGATAATCAAATTTGCAGATGATACAAAATTGTTCAGAGTAGGTAAATAACAAGCAGATTGTGATAAATTGCAGGAAGACCTGCAATTGGGCATCCAAATGGCAGATGAAATTTAATGTGGATAAGTGCAAGGTGATGCATATAGGGAAAAATAACCCATGCTATAGTTACACAATGTTAGGTTCCATATTAGGTGCTACAACCCAAGAAAGAGATCTAGGCGTCATAGTGGATAACACATTGAAATCATCGGTTCAGTGTGCTGCGGCAGTCAAAAAAGCAAACAGAATGTTGGGAATCATTAGAAAGGGAATGGTGAATAAAACGGAAAACAAAAACAATTGACAAAAACTGAAAAAGGTACCTGGGCAATAAGGAGGCCAGAGACCGCAGATTTAGGAATCTCACCAAAAAGGCCTGTGAGAGAGTGCCCTTGGTTTCCCCTGTAAATCTGTGCAGGACCAGGCTGGATACCTGGTCCACCTTAAATTTCCTAGAGGGAGAATGCTGTATGGGCAGGAGCTGGCTGTACATGAGGAGCTCTGTGGGTGGGACCCTAGGGGAACATTAAGAGTGTGAGCCCAGCTAAGATCAAGAGACCCCCCCTGTTCCAGGAGTAGGAGTTCCTGTCCATCTCTGGAAAATTAGAGATGGAATATACTGCAAATGGTAGTCAGTTTATTGTGAATATTATTTTGCTGTGTATGTAAAATAAAGTGAATGTGCATGAAAAAGGCTGGAGTCTATGTGCTTACTGCTTCAGCCATCATCTGATAAATCATGTGTGGAATTTCTCTAGGCCAAGCACAGACAAAATAAATAAAAGGCTGTGAAAGAAACCTTTTGGTGCCTGCCAGAAGCAGCTGAAGGCAAAAGAGTGTGGCTCACATAGCACACCAAAGGCAAGCAGCACTGGTAGAACTGCAGAGCATCTAGAGGGAGAGAAAAAAAAAAACCCTTCTTTGAATTGCTTTTAAAACAGAGTGGTTTGTGGAGCCTAAACAGGGATCAGGTTTAGCTCTGACCAAGTAAGGGCCTATAACACAGCGTAGCTAAAGCTGGTGAAATTGGTTTTGATTTACTTCTTTTTTTGAGAGGAAAAAAAGGTAGCAGAGAGAAAAATATAGCAACGCAGTTATGCACTGGGCTTGAGTAGGGCATGGCCCCAGCAGTAAACATGAAACTTCTAGGGTGCCTGCAGCACTAAACTCAAGCTCTGGCAAAAAAAAAAAGAAAAGAGAAAGAAAGAGCTATACCAGAATGTAGCAGTCTGGAAACAACATGTTTGAAAGAGACATAAAAGCTTTGATGCAGAGGCAACTACAGAAATGCTTCCTGAAGTACCAAGTTTTCTGCTCAAAACCCACTGGAAAACAAGAAGCAGAGCTGGACATTGGACAGTTGGAAGTGGAGAAAACACCACAGCTAACCAAATCACCTGTCTGCTCTACCCTCAGTTGCTTTAGGGGAAACTGAAAGTAACAAGTTAGCTGACCTTAAACCATAGCCTGAGGGGCAAGAGCCCCATAAGAATCAAACAATAGGATAAGAGAGGGCCATAAGGAACCAGATGATCCAGGAGTCACACAGGTTACAGTCTTCCTGGCAGAGCTAAAGAGAAAAGCTGAGGGAACACAGCAACTCACCAAGTGCCAGGACTACAGTACTACCCTTCTGAGAGGCTCTGCTCCTCAGGAGGCTGAAAGCAGTGTTATGCCCGTCGGTCGCAGATGGCTGTGACCACTAATGCTCACCTCTTTCTTTGCTGCCTTAAAATCATTGCGGAAAGTGGCGGCCTCCGCCAGAAACTGCCGACCTTCCTGGTGTTCCCGGGACAGCGTGGACGCTGCTGACCGCCATCTTGCCTTCGGGATCACTTAGGCGTGCGCGCGCACAGGCCAGTCTTAAGCATGTCATGGCGGGAACCTCGGGGGCATCTCCTCCGGATGATGTCTTCACCCTGCTATACTTAAGCCGGCTGGTCCTGCCTATTGATGAGTTATTTATTAAATGTATTTATTGGCTTTTATATACTGATAGCTGTTTGCACATCGTATCAGTTCAGAGGTAACATCGCGCCAGAAATGGCTTAACAAATACATGGAACGAATGGAACCAATAGCATAACCGGGGCATAACAAAACAGAGGCATAACAAGAGTTAGCAAGGAGTTCCCTTATTGCTGAATCCGCTTCACTCTTTCAGACTTCTTGTTCTAGTCTCTGCACTTCAGTGTGAGACGCTCTGGGTACCCGCTCCTCGAGGGCTCTTCCTCATCTCTGGCTATCTGCTCCTTGGAGGGCCTTCTGCCTTGGACTGCTGTCTGTTCCCTTTCCCCAGGACCTCTCCTGGAGCTACCACTCTGTGAGTACCTTGGCTCCACGGACCACTACTATACCAGCCTTATTGTGGGATCCTTCCCGGTGTGCCCCGGGCCACTACCGTGTCGTCACTAAGTGAGGAATCCCTCGGTGTACCCTGCGCTGCAGCCCAATACCGCATCACCACTACGGAGAAACGTCTTTGGTGTACCCCGCTCTGTGGACCATTACCGCATCTCCATGTCCAAGGTATTCCCTCTGCGTATACCCCTCTGCTCAGACCTTTTTACTTTCCTGCACCCCCCGCTCCACGGGCTGTGCCTTTCTACCTCTATGATAAAGACTCTATTCCACAGCTGTGTCTGACGTCTTCTGAGACCACGCCTCCCAATGGTGAGGCTCACAGGGCTCCTCTTTGTGGGTGGTACAATCCCTCACCTCAGCCCATTGTCCACACACCAACAAGTCATAACAAGCAGTAGTGCTGCTGGGCCTGAAACAGAGCCTGAATGGACAGAGCCCATGGAGGAGTCACAGTGGAGTGATCCAGCAATACCTCAGTTGGAGGTACTGGGAAGCTCATGGTGAAGCTTCATGGTTGGCCCTAGAAAATAAGGCATGGGCTGCCCAGAGGGGGGCAGTGTTGGGTGGCAAGCTGGAGCCAGTGCTGATTGGCCTTTTGGAGGTGCTACAAAGGAAACAAATCCAGATGCATGCACTGGGAAGGAGTGGCAGAGGAATGAGAATGTACAGAAAGTGACTGAGTTGTGACAGACCCCAGAGAGTAGAGCCGCAAAGAGCCCAAAAAGAGACGGCATGAGGTGCCCAGCGAGAGAGGCCATGGAGACCTCTGGGAAAGGAATGCAAGGCAGTACAGAGGAGGCTTTCATGGTAGTGCAAGAATTGCCAACTCAAGTGGTGGGTTTGCAGTGGATCTGAAAGCAGAAAATCAGTTTCTCTACCAAGCAGAGAAGCAAGAGGAGATCCTCAGGATGGACATGGAAGAGGTTGAATTAGAATTACATAGCTGCCAGCAGACAAGAGAAGACCATGCAGAGCTCAAGGATCAGATCTCCATGCTGACCTCCTATGTCCTGATCTCTCTGATAGAAGCAGAGGATGACTGAGCGGCTATTGAGCAGCTGAGACAGGAGCTTGTGATCGCACTGCCGTAAAAGTGCATACTTACTGCTCCAGCCCATAAGATATTGTTCAGCCATTCTCACCTATGCACCAAGCCAAGGCCAACAGAATCATCCATGATGCTGCTGGACCTCAGCTTGATGCCGGGATTCTTTGGTAAGATCCTCACGGGCAGTTTTGATCACCTTCAGCCATTCAACCATCATCTGCATAGCCTGAGCAAACTTCTGCTCAGAAACAGACTCCCCACCTGGAGCAAGTGCTCTACAAACTGAGCATGGTTTTCCAGCCAGGCCAGCAGAAGATTCATAAAGAAGCTGAGGTGATGGGGGCCTTCCTCAGCCATCAAAGGTTGGCCAGTCTGTATCTCAGCATCCCTACTACCCTGGTCCAAATGAGGAGGCCCTACTTGGATGGGAGAAGGTCGTGTGGCCCGGAATGCACCTCCTCGAGAGGTTTGACTGCCACCGCTGGCATCTCTCCTGCTGGTGGCTGGGGTGGGGGAGGAGCAGCCTGTTCCTCTCTAGCAGTAGCAGCTGCATCAGCAGGGGCTGGGGCTGGGTCATCAGCAACAGCTTCCTCCTCTTCCACTTCCTCCTCCTCCATTTCCTCTTTTTCCTCCAGCAACATCTGTGAAGACATCAGAAATAGTGTGTCATGTGTTTTCATTTTATTAGAGGGTATTGCTCTAGTTGGGAAGGTGCAGGGAAAGAGAAAAGCTAATAGGTATGAGGCTATGGATATTCAGAATACCTATTCCATCTGGCTATTGTTTGATGCTGCCTTGCATGTGCAATGGGCTGTGAGTTTGACTTTATGACAGGGTTTGAAATGATGGGTAGTAGTCTAAATAGCAAGGCCTCTAGGGCCCCAAGGCTCTACATACCAGTTGTGTTGGATAGGGCCCATATCATTTGCATGTAAAGCAAAATTGCTTACCTTGTAATAGGTGTTATCCCAGGACAGCAGGATGTAGTCCTCACATATGGGTGATGTCATTGATGGAGCCCTATTATGGAAAACTTTCTGTCAAAGTTTCTAGAAACTTTTGACTGGCACACTGAGCCCACTGAGCATGCCCCGCATGCCATGATATTCTCAGCCACAGGGGTCTCCCTTCAGTCTCGTATGTAGCAATAAGCTTTAGCAAAAAATAAAATAATAAAATGTATCAGACCCAACTCCGCAGGGTGGCGGGTGGGTTTCATGAGGACTACATCCTGCTGTCCTTGGATAACACCTATTACAAGGTAAGCAATTTTGCTTTATCCCAGGACAAGCAGGATCCTAGTCCTCACATATGGGTGATTAGCAAGCTAGAGGCTGAGTCATTTTATAGGGAAGCAACACTGAAGCACTGTTGGTGAAAATGATGCAGCTGAAAATCACAATCAATCGGATGTAGAAGGAGTTGGGATTATACTGGAAACAAGTTCTTTAAGACAGATTGTCAATAGGCTGAATCTTGTTGTCCTTCTTTGTACAAACAGTAATGACCTGCAAAAGTGTGAAGAGAACTCCATGTTGCTGCTTTGCACATGTCGAGGATTGGCACTGAACGATAGTGTGCTACTGAGGTTGACATTGCCCTTACTGAATGCACCTTTACTCGTCCTTGGAGAGGAAGGCCTGATTTTTCATAACAGAATTCTATTCAATCTGCTAGCCAGTTGGAGAGAGTGTGTTTGCCCACTGAATTACCCGTTTTGTTTGGATCATAAGATACAAAGAGTTGAGTGGATTTCCTATGGACTGCAGTGCAGTCTAAGTAGTATGCTAGTGCACGCTTACAGTCCAAGGTATGTAAGGCCCTTTCACCTTGGAGAGAGTGAGGCCTTGGGAAGAATGAGGGCAAAACTATGGATTGGTTCAAGTGGAATTCCGTAACTACCTTGGGGAGGAATTTTGGATGTGTCCGGAGAACCACTCTGTCATGTAGGAATTTTGTGTAGGGTGAGTACATGACAAGTGCTTGTAATTCACTAACCCCTCTAGCCAATGTAATGGCTATGAGGAAGATAGTCTTCAATGTGAGAAATTTAACATCACAGGAATTCATGGGTTCAAAAGGAGAATGCATGAGCCTTGTTAAGACCAGATTCAGGTCCCATTCTGTGACAGGTGGCCAAACTGGTGGTTTAAGGTGAGTTAAAGCTCTCATAAACCTACTGACAAGAGGTTGTATGGATATTGGTACTAGAGATGTGAATCGTGTCCTCGATCATCTTAACGATCAATTTCGGCTGGGAGGGGGAGGGAATCGTATCGTCGACGTTTGGGTGTTTAGAGTATCGTGAAAATCATTAAAATCGTGAACCGGCACACTAAAACCCCCTAAAACCCACCCCCGACCCTTTAAATTAAATCCCCCACCCTCCCGAACCCCCCCCCCCCAAATGCCTTAAATTACCTGGGGGTCCAGCGGCGATCCGTAGCTAAATCGGGGGAAGGGGGAGGGCAGGAAAACCGGCACACTAAAACACCCTAAAACCCACCCCCGACCCTTTAAATTAAATCCCCCACCCTCCCGAACCCCCCCAAATGCCTTAAATTACCTGGGGGTCCAGTGGCGGTCCGTAGCTAAATCGGGGGAAGGGGGAGGGCAGGAAAACCGGCACACTAAAACACCCTACAACCCACCCCCGACCCTTTAAATTAAATCCCCCACCCTCCCGAAACCCCCCCCCAAATGCCTTAAATTACCTGGGGGTCCAGCAGCGGTCCGGTACGGTCTCCTGCAATTGAATCGTGTTGTCTTCAGCCGGCAGCCATAGACCCCGGCTGAACGACCTCCTGCAGTCGATCTCCTGCCGGCGCCATTTTCCGTACGGAAAACGATTTGCGGCAGGAGATCGCTCCCGGACCCCCGCTGGACCCCCAGGGACTTTTGGCCAGCTTGGGGGGGCCTCCTGACCCCCACAAGACTTGCCAAAAGTCCAGCGGGGGTCCGGAACGACCTCCTGCAGTCGAATTGTGTTGGTCTATGGCCGCCGCCATTTTGCGCCGCCATTTTGCAAAATGGCGGCGCAGAATTTCGCCGGCTGAAGACAACACGATTCGACTGCAGGAGGTCGTTCCGGACCGCCACTGGACCCCCAGGTAATTTAAGGCATTTGGGGGGGGGTTCGGGAGGGTGGGGGATTTAATTTAAAGGGTCGGAGGTGGGTTTTAGGGTGTTTTAGTGTGCCGGTTTTCCTGCCCTCCCCCTTCCCCCGATTTATGATTTTTTGACGATAAATCGGGGGAATTGGTATTGTATCGTGGCCCTAACGATTTTTGACGATTTAAAATATATCGGACGATATTTTAAATCGTCAAAAAACGATTCACATCCCTAATTGGTACATCTCCCAACTTGTTATGGTAAGCCGAGATTGCACTTAGGTGTACTCTTACAGATGAGGTCTGGAGACCAGAGTCTGAAAGATGGCATAAGTAGTCTAGCAGAGAAGGTGTGGGGCAGGAGAAAGGGTCAATGTTCTTTTGCGTGTACCACAAAGTAAATCTTTTCCATTTCAAAGAATAGTTATTTCGTGTGGAAGATTTACGTGAAGCTATAAGCACTTGAGAGACATTAGTTGAAAGATTGAGTGGTTGTAAGATCAAGCTTTCAACATACATGCTGTCAGAGATAGGGATTGAAGGTTGGGATGGCACAACCTGCCCTGATCCTGACTTATGAGATTGGGAGCTACACCCAGGTGAACTGGATCTCTGATCAAGAGGTCGAGGAGTATGGGAAACCATACTTGTCAAGGCCAATATGGGGCTATGAGTATCATGGACCCCTTGTCCTGATGTAGCTTCACTAGAGTTTTGGTTATTAGCGGTATCGGAGGATACGCATATAGAAGGCCTGAGTTCCAAGGGCGAGCAAAGGCATCCTTGGTTGGCTGGTGTTTCTGCCTGTGCAGAACACAGAACCTGTCCAATTTGTGATTCAGGTGTGATGCAAAGAGGTATATTGTTGGTTGTCCCCAACGTTGGAATATCCTGGTCGCTACTAAGGCATCCAGGGACCATTCGTGTGGTTGGAACTGACGACTGAGGCGATCTGCAACTACGTTGTGGATGCCCGCTAGATAAGTAGCCCAGAGAAATATGGAATGTGTCAGGGCCCAGTCCCAAATTTGTGCGGCTTCTTGACAAAGGAGATACGAGCCCGTACCTCCCTGTTTGTTCAGGTAGCACATGGCTACTGTATTGTCTCTTTGAATCAGAACAGTCTTGTGTGAAAGCAGTCCTTGTACGCATGCAGAGCATAACATATAGCTCGAAGTTCCAGGAAATTGATTTGAAATGTTGCTTCGAGTTTTGTCCAAGTACCCTGGGTTTGGAGATTGTCTATGTGAGCTCCCCAATCTAAGGTGGATGCATCTGTAGTTAAAGTTATCTGTGGAACTGGTTGTTGGAAGGGTAAGCCCTTGCACAAGTTGTCTCTGTTGATCCACCAAAGGAGAGAAGAATGTAGTTGATAGGTTACTTAAATTGGAGAGGACAGTGATTGAATGGCTTGTATCCATTGTGACCTTAATGTCCATTAGGTTATTCTCTTGCCATAGGAGTGACATGAACTGTGGAGGCCATGTGGCCCATTAAAGTTATAAACTGATGAACTGTTGCTTGTTTCTGCGAGTGTAGTGAGTTTGCCAATAGGGAGAGTGTTTCTGCCCGATCCTCGGGTAGAAAAGCTCTTGAGAGGATGTGTTCAATTCTGCTCCAATGAATTGAAGTAAGTGAGACAGAATGAGATGGGACTTTTGATAATTGATGAGAAACCCCATCGAGTGAAGTAGAGTAATTGTTCGGTTGAGAGAAGCCACAGCTCCTTGTTGAGATTGACTTCTGATGAGCCAGTTGTCTAGATAAGGGAAAACGTGGACACTTTCTTTGTGTAAGTGTGCTGCTATTACTACCAGGCATGTTGTGAATACTCTGGGAGCTGAGGCAAGTCCGAATGTTAGTACTCTGTACTGGAAATGTTGATGACCCACCAGGAAGCGCAGATACTTGCGATGAGGAGGGAATATTGGAATGTGAGCGTAAGCATCTTGTAGATCCAGAGAACAAAGCCAATCTCCTGTTTGAAGAAGGGGAAGCATGGTGCCTAGAGAAATGATCCTGAACTTTTCTTTATTTAGAAATTTGTTGAGATTTCTGAGGTCTAGGATGGGACGTAGGCCTCTGGTTTTCTTTGGAATGAGGAAATAACGGTAGTAGTATCCTCTGCCCTGCTGAGTCCAGGGCACCAGTTGTATAGCTCTGGCTCTCAGAAAGGTGGATAGTTCTGCTTGTAGATGAATTATGTGATTTTCGTTGAAGGAAAAAGGTTTTGGAGGAGAGTCTCTTGGAGTTGAGAGAAAATTGAGATGATAACCTCATGATATTATTGAGAGTACCCATTGGTCTGTTGTTATCTGTAACCAATGGTTGTAGAAGGAGGAAACTCGGCCTCCTACTGACAGGTTAGGTTTGGGATTGAGGAGATGGCTTTGGTCTCTGGTGGTGGCCTCAAAAACCTGCAGCCGGTCCCGTCTGCTGTGGTGGTTGAGGCCTAGCGGCTCTAGGCTGTCTGGGTTGAGATCTTTGTTGTAGACGAGAAGATCTACCCCTGGATGCTGGTGGATAATATTGTCTCTGCCTGTAGAAAGTAGGGATGTGCAGACAAAAAGTTTGCGTTGATAAGTTCATAAGTTGAAGTTGAGGGTCGATTTCGTTCAATATGGACATATGGAGAATTCCATAAGTTGAGGGTCTGTCATTACGTTCACCGGTTCCCTAAATAAAAATTTAAACCCCTCACCCTCCTTAATCCCCCCTCAAGACTTACCAAAACTCCCTGGTGGTCCAGCGGGGAGTCAGGAAGCCATCCCTGTATTCCTTTGCGAGGAGCACATGACGTCGGCGTCACGTCGGAGTGACGCGTACATCACGTGCTTCTCCGCGCCTCCGCTCCGGGACCCCCGTTGGACCCAACCGGAACTTTTGGCCAGCTTGGGGGGGTCAGGAGGCCTTGCAAAGGAATACAGGGATGGCTTCCTGACTCCCCGCTGGACCACCAGGGAGTTTTGGTAAGTCTTAGGGGGGTCAGGAGGGTGGGGGGTTTAAGTGTTTATTTAAGTTCAACGTATTCAACATAGCTATGTTGAATAAGTTGAAAATCGCGATGCATTGCGCATCATCACTTTTTTAAGTTAAAAAAAAAAAAGTTGCGTTTTACATATGCGTTCAAAACAAATGCACACCCCTAGTAGAAAGGTTTCCTGGTTTCTTTCCTTAGTGGACGGCAAGACATTTATGATGAAGAGTCTTGCGGAACTGACAACAGTTTGCACAATGTCTCTGTGTGCTCTTTTAGTTGGGCCACTGCGTCCTGAACTTTTGACCCAAAGAGGTTGTCACCTACACAGGGCAAGTCCACCAGCTTCTCTTGTACCTCAGGCCTGAGGTCAGAGGCTTTTAGCCAGGCCCAGTGACGTGCACTGATTCCTGAAGCTGCCACTCTTGAAGCTGTTTCGAAGTTGTCGTAGGCGGCCCGGACTTCATGCTTTCCAGCTTCAAATCCCTTATGTATGATAGCCTGAGCTGCTTCCTGGTACTGTTGAGGTAGGGAGTTAAAAAGTTCCTGCATCTGCTTCCATAGATTCCTTTGGTATTGCATCATGTAAAGTTGATAGGATGCTATCCTTGAGTTGACCATAACTCCTTGGAATACCTTTCTCTCTAAAGAGTCTAGGAATCTATGGTCCTTCCCAGGTGGAGTGGAGGAATGAGGTCATACACTTTTGGACTTCTTTTGAGCTGACTCGACTACTACAGATTGATGTGGTAACTGTGACTTTTGATAACCAGGAACATGTTGGACAAGATATGTGGTGTCCACTCTTTTGTTAAAAGGGTGGAACCGAACATGGATGTTACCAAAGTCTATGTTGCAACTCCAAAAGTACCTCATGGACAGGAATGGCCAGGACATCTTTTGGAGGATTCATGAACTGTAAGACTTCTAAAGTCTGCTGTCTTGTATCCTCCTCAGACACTAAATTGAAAGGGATTGTGTCTGCCATGTCTTTTATGAAATTCGTGAAGGACAAGTCTTCTGGTGGAGATTTCTTCCTGCCATCAGGAGGAAAAGGGTAAGACATGAAGCTTACCGATGAAGAATCAGTATGTTTCTCCTCCCATGAGTCATATGGCACTTCTCTGGAAGGAGAAGTGGGAGAAGATCTCAGTGGAAGTGATGGAATCAGTGGTCTAAAAAGTCCTGAAGGCCTTGGTTGAGGATCATCGACAGGTCTCTGTCCAGGAACATCCCCGAGTCCTGTAGGATTAGTAGGGATAGACTGTGGTGGAATGGCACTGACGAGGGTGTCAAATCTATTCATTAACATTTGGAATAAAGCTAATTCCGGTTGCCCTGGAGCCCCAGGTAGTGGCATTGGTGTTGGTCCTGTTTTTGGAGATGGCCCCGGCATTGGCATGGGTATCAGCATCGGCGTGGGCGCCGGCATCGGTGTGGGCACCGGCATCAGTGTGGACACTGGCATCAGTGCGGGCACCAGCATCGACAATGGTGTCGGCTTCGGCGAGGGCATTGGCATCGGTATCGATGGGCGATGCCCTTGGAGCGCTTCTAGCACCGCTTGGCGGATAAATCCGCTCAATTCCTCCATGATAGATGATGCAGGCAGAGCAGCTACACATGGTGGCGGTGGGGGCATTATCGGTCCTACCACAGGGCCCTGTGGAGGTTCGATGTATGCATTGAAAGTGAAGTATCAAGTTTATTTGGTTTGGGGTAGTAACCGCCGTAACAAGCAAGCTGCTCCCCGCTTTTTTGTGAATGCAAATCCTTTTTTCTACATTCATTCACGTCCTCTAGACTTTATGGATCCACAGTGTTTATCCCACGCCCCTTTGAAGTCCTTCACAGTTCTGGCTTTCACCACTTCCTCCGGAAGGGCATTCCAGGCATCCACCACCCTTTCCGTGAAGAAATACTTCCTGACATTGGTTCTGAGTCTTCCTCCCTGGAGCTTCAAATCATGACCCCTGGTTCTGCTGATTATTTTCAGACGGAAAAGGTTTGTTGTTGTCTTTGGATCATTAAAACCTTTCAAGTATCTGAAAGTCTGTATCATATCACCTCTGCTCCTCCTTTCCTCCAGGGTGTACATATTTAGATTCTTCAATCTCTCCTCATAAGTCATTCGATGAAGACCTTCCACCTTTTTGGTCACCCTTCTCTGGACCGCCTCCATCTTGTCTCTGTCTCTTTGGAGATACGGTCTCCAGAACTGAACACAGTACTCCAGGTGAGGCCTCACTAAGGACCTGTACAAGGGGATAATCACTTCCTTTTCTTACTTGATATTCCTCTCTCTATGCAGCCCAGCATTCTTCTGGCTTTAGCTATCGCCTTGTCATATTGTTTCACCGACTTCAGATCATTAGACACTATCACCCCAAGGTTTCTCTCCTGCTCCGTGCACATCAGCCTTTCTCCCCCCATCGAATACAGTTCATTCAGATTTCCACTCCCCATATGCATGACTTTGCACTTCTTGGCATTGAATCTCAGCTGCCATATCTTTGACCACTCTTCCAGCTTCCTTAAATCCCGTCGCATTCTCTCCACTCCTTCTGGCGTGTCCACTCTGTTGCAGATCTTAGTGTCGTCTGCAAAAAGACAAACCTTACCTTCTATCCCATCCGCAATGTCGCTCACAAAGATATTGAACAGGACCGGTCCCAACACAGATCCTTGTGGTACGCAGCTTAAAACCACTCTCTCTTCAGAGAGAGTTCCATTTACCATCACACATTGTTTTCTGTCCGTCAACCAGTTTGCAATCCAGGCCACCACCTCGGCACTCACTCCTAAGCTTCTCATTTTATTCACCAGTCGCCTGTGCGGAACTGTATCAAAAGCTTTGCTGAAATCCAAGTAGATGACATCAAGTGCTCTTCCTTGATCCAATTCCTTGGTTACCCAGTCAAAAAAGTCAATCAGATTTCTCTGACAGGATCTTCCCCTGGTGAATCCATGCTGCCTCTGGTCCAGCAATTCTCCCAACTGTAGATAGTTCACTATTCTCTCTTTCAACAGTGACTCCATTACTTTTCCCACCACCAAAGTGAGGCTAACTGGTCTGTAGTTACCAGCCTCTTCTCTGTTCCCACTCTTGTGAAGCAGGACCAGTTCTGATTCACATGTGGGTTTTTTCCCATCGGGCCCAATCGCGTTTTGTTTATCGGCTGCCCAGCCGATAAACAGGGGCTGACCAATGGCACCGGTAGCCCCTGTGATATAGTAAGGGCAAGACTATCGGCGCCATTTTGGTTCCTGGCACCTGACGGCATGAGTGCAGGAGATCGCTCCCGGACCCCCGCTGGACCCCCAGGGACTTTTGGCCAGTTTGGGGGGGCCTCCTGACCCCCACAAGGCTTTCCAAAAGTCCAGCGGTGGTCCAGGAGCAACCTCCTGCACTCGGGCCGTATTGCCAGTATTCAAAATGGCGCCGGCGCTACCTTTGCCCTCACTATGTGACATATGAGGGCAAAGGCTAGCGCCGGCGCCATTTTGAATACTGGCAATACGGCCCGAGTGCAGGAGGTCGCTCCTGGACCCCCGCTGGACTTTTGGCAAGTCTTGTGGGGGTCAGGAGGCCCCCCCAAGCTGGCCAAAAGTCCCTGGGGGTCCAGCAGGGGTCCGGGAGCGATCTCCTGCACTCGTGCCTTCGGGTGCCAGGAACCAAAATGGCGCCGATAGCCTTGCCCTTACTATGTCACAGGAGCTACCGGTGCCATTGGTCAGCCCCTGTCACATGGTAGGAGCACAAGATGGCGCCGGCCATCCAGTGCTCCTACCATGTGACAGGATCCAGCCAATGGCACAGATACCCTGTCACAAGGTAAGGGCAAAGGACAGCCCGGTAGCCGGAGGATGGTCCGGAGCGGGAGATCGCTCCCAGGATCCCCACTGGACCACCAGGTACCTGTAAAAAGGTTTTGAGGGGGTCGGAAGGGTGGGGGAGCTAAGGGGTTACTTTTAAAGGGTCGGGTGGGTTTAGGGCTTATTTTTGTGTGCCGTTTTTTCCCGCCCTCCCCCAAAACGATAAGGGAAGCCCCACGATCAATATTGTGGGGTTTTCCTATTGTTTTCAGAGAGCCCCTGATTGCTGACGATTTTGAAAATATCGACGATATTTTCAATTGTCCGAAGCCCAATTCACATCCCTACTAATTAACTCCCAGAACAAAAGTAATCCTTTAAAGGCAATTTCATAAAATTAGACTTTGAAATTGTTGCAGCTGACCAATCTCAGCCAAAGTTGACATGTGGCCTCTAACACTGAAGCCACTTCTCTGGCAAAGAGACAGACCAAGGCACAGGCTTCATCTGCCAAAAAAGTAGCAACCAGTTCCATTACTGTCTGGTATTCAACTCTGTCTCATTGACTTCCTGAGATGGAAGCCAACAAGCGCAAGTCACCAGGGGGCAGAAAGAGGCTAACTGAAATGTATTGCCTCTGTCTCAAGGCCTGTATAAAGATAGCTTCAACTCTCTTAGCCTGTACATTATCTGATGCTGCTCCCTCCCTTCTGCAGGAAAGGTCATCTGCTTGGACACTACACACACCAGAACATCCACTTTTGGAAAATGCAATTGTTCTCTCTCGCTGTCAGATCCACGGGGTTCAGCACTAACAAGTATTGTCCCCCTTTAAAATTAAATTCTGGAGCGCCCCTATCAAGGCACTAAAACAGGAATCTTCTTTAGCTCAGACATGGAACTAACACCCGGCACTCCCAGCATCATCATTGTCTACAAGATCAGAGCTGGCGACCCATATATATGACTCCAAACCCAGAGGAAGTTCTTCATCCTACAGGGATCGAGGATTGCCCTCATCATCCAAATCAGTGGGGTCCCCATCTGGGGAACCTGCTGTAGGTTGAGACATACTCCTATGCTTATCCACGGCATCAAACTTGCAGGATTCTGCAGCCTGAGCACCTGAACTTCCAGGTTTGCATGGTTCCACTGAACCTTAGAAGAAACTGCAGCCCTTGAAAACATTCCACCCAAGAAAAAAGGTGAAAGGATCCATGCCAAAACCAGGGGGGATCAGAGAGGCATCCACTGAGAAGTCCTCCCCTGCTGAAATTCTAGTTAAGGAAGCCTCAAAACCAGGTGAAACTTCTGACACAACCCCCTCCAGTTCCATTCCTGCATCCTGCTGGGAAGTGTCGGGCTCAGCCAAATCCATGGAAGATAACTCTCCCTGATCCAGGCACTGCTGACAAGATTAGATGGGACACCCTGCTCTGATGCTCGAATATGGCAAGCAGTGCAAATCGCAAGGTACTTACAGCTCACTAGCAGCATGCTTACAATTAAGCATCTGACAATTGTGCATCCATCAGTGCATCATGTACAAGGCAAGCCTAGACAGGACACCCAAAAAACAGGATACCCAAGTACTGGATGCCTATATTTAAGATAGGATGTACCATAAGCATGTTTTCTCTTATGATGAAGTGCTTAGGCACTAGGATCTGAGGAATGCACACAATACGGATGTCCAGAATTTGGATACCCAATCCACATGGTCCAGATGGACACCCAACCTGGTTGCACAGGCATAAACTGACATTAGCAAACTTGCACAGACATTGGCAAACTTATACAGGCAGAGGTGCACGAATGCCGCCGTGGCCTATTATACAGCATCTCAGAGAGGTCTGAGAGTGGGGCCTAGCCAAAAGGCTGCTCAACCTGCCAAAAGGCCTCGACTCACCAAGCCTATCACAGATGTTGGAACGAACATCAGATCCACACGTTGAGGCTTGGAAACCAGACCAGAAGAGGGGGAGAAGAATCCCTAAAATTATCCCTCTCTTATGTATGTATTTATTTTTTTTACATCCCCATACTTGAGCTCTGCCCATCCTGGCCAAATACAGAGTCGGCCTCCAGATGTGGATGGAGAGGACTACTGCCTTCACTGCCACGCTTGGCTTCCTGCACTCATTAGCCCCTCATCTGATTCTCTCCTGGCAGTTAAGTCCATGATGGAAAACCAACCACTGGACTGAGGCACTTGACTATGGGAGGGATCATGAGATATCACCTCAGGAGAACTCAATTGAGGGAGGTTCCACAAGGCATCATCTTAAGGGAGGTGGTGTGTGATTAATCTCCTTTATCTTTTCTCCTTTTTTTTTTTAAACAAGCAATCCCCAATAGGGAAATGCAAGTCCACCATCTGCTGAAGGCAGAGAATACTGGTGGGCTGTCAGTGCTAGGGTATATACACTGTGATGCCAGCTTTGCTCTGTCTCCATCTGCTGATAGAGGTGCATAACCCACTGGTCATGGATTAATCTGTCTGAATGCTGAGAAATGAAAAATATATTTTTTATTTAAGAAAACTGAACTGGCAGGTGGTTCAGGTTCAGTTTTGCTAATAATGAAATTAAATGTTCATGACATAAACATTTTATCAACAATATTCATCCTAACAACCTCCCTGACTGTTCCCCCAGGGAAGAAGGTTGTCCCAAGTTGACATCGTCAGAAAATTCTGGAAAGGTCCCATGATTCTCGCATCGCAGAACATTCCAGGCGGGCCCAAACCCTGGCACTACTCCAACGGTATTACTGGTTGCCCCAGATGAATGGTGATGTTAAGGCTTATGTGGATTCATGTCCTACCTGTGTTCCACAGGTTTTTGTTGAAGGATGACCTTGGGGGCTGTTACAGCCATTCCCATCCCCCAAGCAACCTCAAACCCACTTTTCTACTGACTTCATGGATGATTTCCCACTCTCTAATGGCTGCCGTACTATATGGGTTTTAATCAACCAATTTTCCAAGATGGCCCACTTCGTAGCACTTCTGGGCCTCCCCTCTGTACCTGATCTGGCAAGTATCTTTACTTCTCATATCTTTCATCTGCATGGTCTCTCATAGCATATAGCCTCTGACCAATTCACTGCCAAGTTTTGGCACTCACTCTGTCAGAAATTCAATATTATGCTCAACTTCACAACCACCCACATGCCAATGATCAGATGGATTGCACCAACCATACCCTGAAGACATTTTTAAGAGCAGTTATCAATGCACGACAAGATAATTAGGCTACTCTACTCCCATGGGCCAAGTTTTCTCACAACTCCCTTGTTAATGCTGCCACAGATTCCTCCCCATTCTTGACAGTGCAAGGGAGACAACCAGCTCCCCCTCTTCCACTCCCGCTCTTCGTCTCATCACTGGTAGCCCAACTGACAGCTAAGGAACTACAGAACCTTTGGGTACAAACTGAAGACATGAGCTAAGAAGACAGCGGATGTTCATTAATTACCGGCTGCACAGTTTAGACCAGAATATAGGGTCTGGCTAAAAACTCGCCACATCCGGCTCCGGATCCCTTCAATGAGGCTTGCCTCTTACCAGTTGCGATTACCCGCCTCTTTGAAGATTCACATGTTTCACGTCTCATTGCTCAAACCCTTAGTTCTCTCCTGGCCCTCCTGAAAAATGCCCAAACTGCCAGACTTAACCTCCAAGGAGAATCAAGTATACCAGGTGAAAGAAGTGCTGGATGTGCGCAAAAGGAATTGCAAATGGGATTATCAGATTTCCTGGGAGGACTATGAGAACCCCTGGGAACCCTCCACGAATATCCTGGACAAGGGCTTTTTAAGGTCAATCCACAAATCTCAACCCAGAAGAACCAAACTTCTGGAGGGGATTACTGTTATGCTTGGCTGGCCTTGGGCTTGTTCCACAACTGTCCACTCTCACCTTTTCTAGTGTGGGCTCCCAACGCCACAACAAATACATAGCAGGTTGACATGCAGGCCTAGCCATGATGCAGATGCCACGTCTGGCAAGGGGTGGTCCTAGGCACACATGCACCTGCCGCTGAATGATTTAAAGAGCCTGCAGCAGAAAACCCCTTGGGCACCCTCTGTGATGTCAGCGAGGACCAGGGATTTAATCCCGGACAGAGCCCACATCAGACGTTTCAGCAACAGGTCGCCCTCCTCATGACTTGTTTGTTGCTTCCACCTGATCGCTTCTCCTGATCCCCGATCTTTGCCCTTTGAGTTGGATTCTTGATTCGGATCTTGGCTAGTGCTTGACTTTGTCCTCCTGGACTGACTCTCGGCTGACCTCGGACTTCCTTTGGACTTGCTCAACTTCTGCCAGCCCTGACCTTTGGCTTGTTTCATATCTGCCTGCTTGCCACCTACCCTGACCTCTGGTACATCTTTGATTCTGTCTGCCGCCTGTTCAACCCTCGCCTATACAGACTCCACTTCTTGCTGTTCTCAAGCCTTCATAGGATCCTTCATCATCCAGAGGCCCGCAACTAAGTCCAGCCAATTCTGGCACCCAAGGGCTCAACCTGCGGAGAACGTGGGCTGGTACTGGTGAAGGTCCTGTTGGACCTCACCTCCCGTCCGGTCCACCTGTCGATGGCAAGGACCTGCAGGGCTCCTCCCTGTAGGTGGTGCTAACCTTGCCTTGACCCAAAGGTCCACTAGTGCAACAATTTCTAGTCAGTTTTGCTGTAAGTATTATCAATGGATTTTTTTTTGTTCAGGTGGAAGTTTTTATACATCCTTTTTACCAATCCAGTAATATTAAGAAGAAAAGTTATCCTGGTCAACCTGGTATCATAGTTCAAAGAACCCCTTGTTTATGTGAAAACTGGGGAGGATGAAGGAAAAAGGAGCAGTGGCACTAATACAGTATTTAAGAACAGCAGATACCCATCCGCTATACAGAGGAGAATCAATAAACAAGAGGAGAAGAAAAGAGGGAAAATTGGAGAATTTAATATCAAGCATTTGGATACAGGAAGACCCCATATTATATGTAATGTTATTTGCATTTGCTTTATGGAAATTGACTGAAAGAGACTTGTATCAAATGTCATGTTACATGTTTGAACTGCTTCATCAGTTAAGTTGTGTTGGAGCATCAGTTTTGTGTGCAGTTTGGTTTTTCACATTCACTAGAGAAACAGATAATTAAAACCCAGGGCTTAGAAGGTGTTTTCCAAACTGCCCCCATGGAAAATAATTTTCTCCAGGGCTTGAAGAGACTGAGTGATCAGAAAAGGATGTTTATCCTTGGTTTTGAGTCTGTACCCTATGGTCTTTTAAAAAATTACTCCCATCTGGAAGTTAAACGTATACAGCACATGGCTTGATTTCTTATTCTTTTTCTATAGGAAAGAAGCTCAGTGAATCAGGCCTTTAGTGTTGAATTTATCTGGGTTCAGTGAAAGACACTAGTGGATTACTATGTTATCTTGTGAAAAAGCTTCCTTTATTTTCCAAATCCTGAACCTAACACAGATGAAGCCACTGATTCTGCAATCCTCAAACTGAGTAAGTAAATATTGACAGGCTAACAAATCTACAATTATATGACAACATTTTGCTCATGGAATATTTGTTCTCTAGAACGTTATCTCCAAATCTCATCCAGTCACTGATGCCAAAACTTATATTTTGACAAATTCCTTTCAAGGAAGTTCTGCTTCCTTTATTTATATACTGAGGGCCCAAAGGCAGAACTAATTTTCTATCTCCCAAGGGACCCTTTATGCAACAATGCCATCTTGTGTTTCTACCAACTTTGTACATCTTTTCAATGTGTTTCCTCAAATAATCATAGAACACTCTCATATAATCTGCTTTGTAATCAAGCCCAAATGCCTTCAGAATCCAGACTCTGAAAAGACTCTTTCATTTAGGGCCACATATACTAAGTGTTTGATGAATCTACACAAAAAGGGAAGAAACATGTATATATTTAGTCCCCTTAGTGACTGACAAAATTCTAGAAAATACAGGCATCTGTACATTTTTCTGTTGTGAAGTTATTATAATATATTTGTATATGTGTTAGTCAATTGTGATACATGATAGAAAGATCCTACACAAAACCTTTAAAATAATTCACTGCCATAGAGAAAATCTAACCAAAGAGATGACACTTTGCACACCACACGTTCACATTTAAAGCCCTGTTTACTTGAAACCTAGAATCAAGCACATGGTAATTAGAATCAGCATAGAGCCATCTTAACTCAGAAGCATGTGCACATGCAGCCAAAAGAGCATGCATTAGCATTAAATGTGCTAATGGAGAGGCAATGTTCCTGCCAAGAACATCAGCACAATAGGCAATTCCTACTTGTAATTACAAAGATATACCATTCACAATCTTATTTGTGCCTCAATTAGCTTAAAGAAAATTAAAAAAAACCTCCAAATATTATAAGATATCTGATCCTGAAGATAAGAAACTATTAAAATGGGGATCCTCCATTCAATTCCCTTTTTAAATGACCATAGACTAGGAGTTATTAAACCTGCCCTAGGGCTGCCACAACCAGTCAGGTTATCAGAAGGAATATCCACAATGAACATGCATGAGGTAATTTTGCATCGATTATAGCCCCAGTATTTGCAAATTTATCTCATGCTTATTTAGTATGGTTATCTTGAAAACTGGACTGGTTATGGGTCACCCCAATTGCTTTTGAATCTTCTGACACAGAATCTGATTATGATTTAAAAAATACTAAAACAATTATTAGGGCACAAATTGATGGTTGAGGTTATAAGGACTTTCATGCATGCTTTAAACACAGAGAGAAATGAGAAAACAGGGCAAAGCTATGTACACCAAAGCTCATAGTACGGGAAATAAAGTCCTAGATTTAGAGGCAGTCATGGAAGAGACGAACTTGCATATAGTAGTTGTCACAGAAACATTGTATGCAGAGAACTATTACTGGGAAGGAAAAAGTTATATCAAGCTGTATTCTGTTCAGGAAGGACAGGATAGGAAGAAAGGGAGGATGAGTGGTGCTTTTAATATTAAAATAACACAGTAGGGCTTACAAACAGAGCAGAGTAGGGCTTACAAAGTAAGGAAGAGGCATAGTGGATTAATCTGGAAAGAAGGAATGGAACATCCATTCATATTGAAATGATGTACAGACCTTCTTCACAGGCAGAAGAAAATGGTAGATATTAAATTGAAGTATTCATAACACTGCAAAGAGCAGGTGCTAATGCTCAGTGATTTCAATCTGCTGGATTTTGATTGGGGTATCTTGGCTGCAATGTCATCTAGAAGCAGAAAGGTTCTGGATTTAATGCAGGAAGAAGTGCTTCAGCACCTGGTAACAGAACCGACGTGTAGGGATGATACTGAACTTTTTGCATACAAACCGGAGAATGTTTCTGAAATTATAATTTATTTATGTATTTATTTATTTAATGTTTTATATACCGTCATTCGGTAAAGCCATCACAACGGTTTACGAAAGTTCAAAATGCAGGATTTTTAACAATTGAGCAAAAAGGGATAACAGGAAGTATATTAAACAAAGGAGAGATATTCAATCGCAAAGATATTAACTGGCATTTTCACTACTGGTTGCACTAAGGGGTGCACAAAGGGGAGGGCCCCTTTGTCACGCCCCTTCGGCGCGTGGCGCCTGGTGGCAGGGCACCTATCAACGGTCGGAGCTGCCCCTGGTGACGTCAGGGGGTGGGGGTGGAGGTGGGGGGGTGGGCGGGGCTTCCGATCGTGTCTCTCCCTCACATTGCAGTTCTGTTTTTTTTCCTTTTTCAGTTTCAGGTGATATTTTTTTCTTCTCTTCTATTCCCATGGCGATGGAGAAGTGCCGCAGGGCGCCCAAAGGTGATGGGTGGGCTGCCAGTTCTAGGGCGCCGGTGGCAGGGCACCTTTCAACGGTCGGAGTTGCCCCTGGTGACGTCAGGGGTCGGGCAGAACTTGGAATTCAGTGATTACAGGATGGTGTGATTCAGTATTAGAGCACATGCAGAGGAGGCTCATTAAAAAACAAGGGTCTTGGACTTCAGAAAAATTTTGTAAAGAAGGGGGAATACCTCAAAGAGGCATTACCTAGACAGAATAAGCCAGATTAAGTAGAAGAACAGAAAAAACTAAAAGGAGATATTATAAGGGCAACAAATCAATCATGCTGCTAGAAAAGGAAATAATGATAAGAGATAAAAGAGGTGTTCACTTTGAGGAAAGGGGTGATGCTAGCAGAATGCTGCACAGATCCCTCCTTAGACTGATTCAGTTCAACATTTTTGTAAGCAATATTGTGGAAGGGCTACTGGGAAAGGTTTGACTTTTTGCCAATTATACCAAAGTCTGAAATAGGGGAGACACCCTGGAAGTTATAGAAACATGAGTTAGGATCTAGTGACATTTGGTGAATGGCCTAGAGTCTGGCAGCTAAGATTTGGTGATTAAAAAAATCAGGATCTTGCATTTGGGTTGCAAAAATCCTAGGAAGCAGTACAGTATTGGAGTTGAAGATCTGGGCACAAAACGGGATCTGGGGATGATCATATCTGATGATGATGATAAGGTGCAAAAACACTAAGACAAGGTGATGGCAAAAAACAGAAGGATGCTTGAGTGCAAAGGAAAGGGAATAGCCTGTAGGATAGGGGAAGTGTTATTGCCTCTGTAGAAGTCTTAGTGAGACCACATTTGGAGCACTGCATGCATACAATGCTGGATAATCCAAGGAGAGGTCGGCTACTAAAGTGGCCAGCAATTTTCATAATAGAGCATATGGGAACAGATTTAAAGATCTAAACATATGTCCTGGAGGAAAGGAGAGATATGATAGAGACATTTAAATACCTCAAGGAGGCGGTCCTCTTTCAATGGAAAAAAAAGCTTTGGAATGAGAGGTCATGGGATGAAGATAAAATGTAGACTAAGAGTAATCTAAGAAAATATATTAATTATAGAAAAGGAGGTGGATGAATGAAACAGCCTTCCTGTGGTGGTGGTGATAAGGACTGCATTGGAATTCATGAGAGCATGGGACAAGCCCAGAGGGGTAGATTTTCAAATGTGCACGGGCGCATCCATGTGCGCACGCTTTCCAACGTGTGCACATAGACATGCCAGTTTTCTAACATGCACACGCATGTTAGAAAATCCGTAGGCACGCGCAAGGGGGGTACTTTTGCAATTTCCATGCAGTGATGCATTCGGGCCTTCTTCCAGTTCCCTATCCCCCTAAACCCTACCTTTTGTTTTTTTTTTATATTTGGCTTACAACTTACTTCAGCCCTCGAGCTGAAGTAAGTTGCATGTGCCAGCCGGCTGCCGGCGCGCGAGTCTTCAGGACAGTGCTCAATGGCGCTGCCCCGGCCCGCCCCCCCCCCCCCCCCCCAGTCCATCCCTTCAAAGAGGCCAGCACTTATGCGCATATCAGGGTTTGTGCACATGGCCGAGCCCCTTCATAAATTTGCTCGGCGCACACAAGGCCCGGCCACGCACGTAAACCCCGGGATTCATGCATGTGGGCCTTTTAAAATCTACCTGAGAGGATCTCTGAGGAGAAGAAGTGACTGTAAAGCTGAGCAGAAGTGGATGGGCAGATTGCATGGCTCATATGATCTTTATTTCCCATCATGTTCTGTATTTTTATGTTAAAGTTTGTGCAATATTTCTGCTAAGGAGATCCTTTTAAACATTTGAAACAGTTTAAAGAATGTAAAGTCAATCCAGCCATATTGCAGCAATCACTATAAAAACTTTCAAAAAGTGACTGGAATCATAGATATCTGTGAAAATTCAGAATTCGTGAAGCCTTCGACAATGCAACATCTTATTTTCTTTTGGGGTCATGGAAATGGAAACTGCAGACTTCTGGCTCTCTACCTCCTATTTTGTTGTAGAGATTTAAAAATCAGCTCAATTTCCTGAGCTTGTAGAACATCCCTCTTCTAAATTAACTGATTTTTTTTTCCTTTATCACTTTATGTTACCCCATGGTCAGATTTAATATTTGGGAGCCCATAAGCAGACTAAGAAATCAGTGGTGCTGGTGGTAGTAGTGGTAAAGGTGAATGGGGGAGGGGCGCCAGAGTACCACAACCATAAAGCGAGTGAGATCAGGCTCCTTTTTGCCCTAGGTATCTGGTGCCTATGGAATTTGGTAACATAAGTTTTTGCTTATGTTGACTGTGCCTGAATCTGGGCCTACCCTGCCCTGGGCTTAAATCTTCTTTTTAAGCCGCATAAATGGAGAAATATCTAACATTACAAAAAGTAGTATTTGTGCTAGTTATTTGTCACTGTCCCACAGAGAATTATTTCTGTGTATAATCTTTTAGAGGAATCTGCAGAATCGGGGCCATATTTATGCTACATTTCTTATGTTGCTACTTTTTTTGCAGACAAAACATTTGTACACTGAGGCAGCAAATACTGGAAGCAAGTGAAAGCATCAATAATATCTCCATCTGTTTATCTGCTCTATCCAGCTTCTCAGTGCTGTCCTGATCATGTTGGTTCCTTCAACTGCAGTCTTCAATTATTGATGAGCAAAGGCAGCATCGCAAAGTGGTTATTACTGTGGTTCAGCCCGAGCTCATGGTTACCTTAAAAATGCTACAGGGAATTGTTTCTATTTTGTCAAGAAAACATATCTAATTGTAGCATTGTTTACTGTGCCAGAAGTCATGTCCAATCAGTGTCAAAGAGAATCTCTAGGTTGCTGCTGGAAAGAAAGATTGCTTGCATAGTCTATCCCTTATTGCTGCTAGCGACAAGCTCAATTTACTTCTACTGTAAATAACTACCTGCACTTGAAATTTCAGCATGAAAGAAACCGTACTTTTTTTTTTTCTTGACCTACTTAGACTTTCAGGGAAATGAACAACTTTTCCAAATGTCCTAGAGATTTTTAGTTTCTACTTCCAACTTAATACATCTGATAAACTTGATCAGAATGTTGATTATTAGGAGGTTACTGATACCTATGTTATATATATATATATATATATATATATTTTTTTTTTAGAAAGGTTTAATGATCTTTTTATATTTCTATAATATGTCATTAAATAATTTTAAATGCATGCTTTCAAAATAAATTGGGCTAGATTCAATACTTGTTTATATATACATATATATTTTTATTTTTATTTTTTTGGGGGGGAGAGGGGGCTCTGAAGGGTACATATCTCCAGAAACTGTGGGTTCTACCATATAGCAAATGTAGTAAAAAAGGATGTTTGAGAGAGATCTGAGCTGATCAAAGATAATTGGCATTGCTAAAAAAAAAAATAAGTTACTCTAAAAAAACAATGATTCATATTCAGTCACTGGTTGGCTAACTTTCTGACTCATTTTCCGACTCTGCCCCCATTTACCAAAATAGGGGCGGAGTCGGCCCCAGGAAGAGGAGGAGTCGGGTCGTCACTGGGGCCGACTCTGCAAAGACGCTGCGGACGACGAAAAGGTAACGACCTTTTTGCGTCCTAGTTCGCGCCCAATAGCTACACCTACTATGGTGGCGCTATTGGGTGCGAAACCAGCAGCGATCGCACCGCAGCAGTGCGATCACTGCCGGCTAGCGCATGACCGCCCCCCGTTTCGGCCCCCCGCCCCTCATTACCTAAAGTATTGCAGTCCTGCGATACTTTAGAAAATGAGGCCCTTTGTAGAGATGCTTAGTAGTGTAGCTGCACTACTGAATACATCTGGCTATCTTAAAGAAAGCCAGATAAGTTCATCCGGTGAACTATATATAGGACAGTTCTACAGCATGACCAGAGTTAGCCAGATATCATATCTAGCTAACTCAGAATATCAGCTAGCTGGATAACTTAGCTGGGTATTCTAATTCTCCCAGAAACTCCCCTATTATCTGACTAAATTTTAGTCAGATAAATGAAGGACATATTCAAAAGTTGTCATTTAGCTGGATAATGTGTATATTATTCAGCTAATTCCTCTGAATATGGATCTCAGATAATAAAGATGAAAAGTAATACCCAGATCTATAGGGATGATAAAGTGTACATATACAGTATCTCATCATGACTAATAAAAGGCATTCCTACACATGTGATCTATATCAGAGCATAATGACTTACCTCATAATTGTCAATGGTCACAAAGTTATAATCATAGCAATCTTTGATTTTTATATATATTTTTTAATGTACGAATGCTGTTTACTAGACATGTTGATATATTGCAAATGTGCAATGTGTTATCTCCATAGTCCAAGGTATTATTTTTCATAATGGTGTTTTTTGAGTTTATATATTAGGTGGATTTTGTATTTAACACCCCTTATACACACTTTTAGTTTGTGAAAAACATATTTAGGACAAAAAGGAGACACTGTCATTATAAATACTATGAGGACAATTTTAAAAGTCATTTACACAGATAAGTATGATTTTTGTAAATAAATTGGCTGTCTGAAATTTACCCTCCCACAATACAACTACAAATATAGAAACATAGAAATTACGGCAGAAGACGACCAAACGGCGCATCCAGTCTGCCCAGCAAGCTTCGCACTTTTTTTTCTTCTCATACTTATCTGTTTCTCTTGGCTCTTAGTAACCATTTGGTTCTATTTCCCTTCCACCCCCACCAATAATGTAGAGAGTAGTGTTGGAACTGCATCTAAGTGAAATATCTAGCTTAATTAGTTAGGGGTAGTAACCGCCGCAATAAGCAAGCTACAGTCATGCTTATTTGTTTACCCAGACTATGTAATTCAGTCCTTGTTGGTTGTTGTCTGTATATAGATCCACTTTTCTTCATTCCCCCTGCCATTGAAGCAGAGAGCTATGCTGGATATGCGTGAAGTATCGGGTCTTCCTCCCCTGCCGTTGAAGCAGAGAGCTATGCTGGATATGCATTGAAAGTGAAGTATCAGACTTATTTGGTTTGGGGTAGTAACCACCATAACAAGCAAGCTATTCCCTGCTTTTTTGTGAATGCAAATCCTTTTTTCCACATTTCCTCTTGCCATTGAAGCTTAGAGCAATGTTGGAGATGCATTAACCATGTGTATGTTTATTGAATAAGGTTATTATCTCCAGGTAGTAGCTGTCATTCCCGCAAGCCACCCACTCTTCATTCACGTCCTCTAGACTTTATGGATCCACGGGGCGGATTTTAAAAGGCCCGCGCACGCCGGCACACCTATTTTGCATAGGCCGCCGGCACGCGTAAAGCCCCGGGACGCGCGTAAGTCCCGGGGCTTTCGAAAAGGGGAGGGAGGGGGCGTGTCCGGGGGCATTCCCAAAACACTGCGTCGTTTCGGGGGCATGCCCCGGCATTTCAGGGGCAGGCCCGGGGGCATGGCGCCAGCCTGGGGGCATGGTCGAGGCCTCCGGACCAGCCCCCGGGACCGGAGGACGGAGCGGGGCTGCCGGCAACGCGCGCAAAGTTACGTCTGCTTTCAGCAGGCGTAACTTTGCCGACAAAGGTAAGGGGGGGGGAGTTTAGATAGGGCCAGGGGGGTGGGTTAGGTAGGGGAAGGGAGGGGAAGGTGGGGAGAGGGCGAAGAAAAGTTCCCTCCGAGGCCGCTCTGAAATCAGAGCGGCCTCGGAGGGAACATGCAGCTCGCGCTGGGCTCGGCGCGCGCAGGTTGCACAAATGTGCACCCCCTTGCGCGCGCGTATCTTATAAAATCCAGCGTACTTTTGTTCGCGCCTGGTGCGTGAACAAAAGTACGCGCTCGTGTATTTTTTAAAAATCTGCCCCACAGTGTTCTGGTCTTCACAACTTCCTCCGGAAGGGCATTCCAGGCATCCGCCACCCTCTCCGTGAAGAAATACTTCCTGACATTGGTTCTGAGTCTTCCTCCCTGGAGCTTCAAATCGTGACTTCTGGTTCTGTTGATTTTTTTCCGATGGAAAAGGTTTGTCATTGTCTTTGGATCAGTAAAACCTTTCAAGTATCTGAAAGTCTGTATCATATCACCTCTGCTCCTCCTTTCCTCCAGGGTGTACATATTAAATTCTTCAATCTTTCCTCATAAGTCATTCGATGAAGACCCTCCACTTTTTTGGTCACCATTCTCTGGACCGCCTCCATCTTGTCTCTGTCTCTTTGGAGATATGGTCTCCAGGACTGAACACAGAACTCCAGGTGAGGCCTCACCAAGGACCTGTGCAAGGGGATAATCACTTCCCTTTTCTTACTTGATATTCCTCTCTCCATGCAGCCCAGCATTCTTCTGGCTTTAGCTATCGCCTTGTCACATTGTTTCCCCGACTTCAGATCATTAGACACTAGAGATGTGCTTCATTTTTTCCTGCCGGGTCGTTTTTTGACTCGGATACTTCGTGGTAAATTTCGGGTTTCCTCGTCTCGTTTTTCGAAAAAACGAAACGAGGAAACCCGAAACCGGGCCAAAAAGCGAAACAGCAAAGGAAGCTTAAAAAAACCCCACCCCAAGCATTTAAAATCCTTTTTTTACATATCTATCATACACTACCACCCCCCCCCATCCCGATCCCTCCCCAAGACTTACAAAGTAGATCCCTGGTGGTCCAGCAGGGTCCCGGGATCCATTTGCCCTCCTCCGTGCCCATGTTTCTGCAGCCGTGCTCTTTAAAATGGTGACGCGCAGCCTCTGAACTACCATGTCACAGGGGCTACCGGCACCATTGGTCAGCCCCTGTCACATGGCCATCGGCGCCATCTTGTGCTCCTGTCATGTGACTGGAGCTGACCAATGGCGCCGAAAGCCTCTGTGACATAGTATGGGCAAAGGCTATAGGCGCCATTTTGATTACTGGCAGCCGACAATGAAATGGCTCCCGGACCCCCGCTGGACCCCCAGAGATTATTGGCAAGCCTTGGGGGGGTCAGAAGGGGGGCTCCTGACCCCCCCAAGGCTTGCCAATAATCTCTGGGGGTCCAGCGGGGGTCCGGGAGCCATTTCATTGTCGGCTGCCAGTAATCAAAATGGCGCCTATAGCCTTTGCCCATACTATGTCACAGAGGCTTTCGGCGCCATTGGTCAGCTCCAGTCACATGACAGGAGCACAAGATGGCGCCGATGGCCATGTGACAGGGGCTGACCAATGGTGCTGGTAGCCCCTGTGACATGGTAGTTCAGAGGCTGCGCGTCACCATTTTAAAGAGCACGGCTGCAGAAACATGGGCACGGAGGAGGGCAAATGGATCCCGGGACCCCGCTGGACCACCAGGGATCTACTTTGTAATTCTTGGGGAGGGATCGGGATGGGGGGGGGGTGGTGAATTATAGGTAAGGTAAATGTTTGGGGTGGTTTGGGGTGGGTTTTAATAAAAAAAAAAATGTGTGCCCCTCCACCAGGCAAACCCGAAAAACGAAATTTCCCCGAAAGTCGGGGAAAATTCTTTTCGGGTTTCGGGCCTCCGAAAAAAAACCGAAGTAGGAAATTTCGGGCAATTTCCTACTTCGGGCGAACAACGAAGCACATCTCTATTAGACACTATCACCCCAAGGTCTCTCTCCTGCTCCGTGCACATCAGCCTTTCTCCCCCCATCGAATACAGTTCATTCGGATTTCGACTCCCCATATGCATGACTCTGCACTTCTTGGCATTGAATCTCAGCTGCCAAATATATATATTGTTCCTTAAAGTATAATTTTAATTGCATTTTGTGGTCGCATTCTCTTGTGGTATATTTTGATATTTTGGATGGAATTGGGAAATAACATGCGTATTGTTTTCAAGTCTAAAGATGTAATCTTTTCTAGAACATCTATGCTCATAAAAAGCAGTTGCAAAAGTCTGCAGGTACTTTCTAAGTGTGATATGTTTCAAAGGAAAAGCACACATACACTTCCTTTTTGAAACTTGAAGCAAAAATCTGTGGGTAGAAAGTTTTGTCCCAAAATGGATAATCTTAAAATCCTGCGCATTTATGTTGGCTACCCATGAATAGGTCCACAACAGGTTGTTCACCCACATGTGTATGTATCTTTTCCTGGAGTCATTACACCCATATATATTATTTAATCCTGCCTCAGGCTAGAATATTTCTAGTCAGATCATTGCTGCAGCCACACTGCCCCCATTAGAGTTAATTGGAGCAATTTTGTCAATTTTATATTTTCCTTGTCATTGGGAAAATTTGAAGCCAACCAAAACAAGCTGTACCATTATACTCTATGAACAGGACATCTAAAAAAATTCCTCAATTAAAAAATAAAATAAACAAAAATAGATTGAGTTTTGCATAGTTGAAGCAATTTTTAAACTGAAAGTATCAATTTTTCTTAATGATGACAGCATTCACATATTTAAAATCACTTTTGGGTTAAGCTCATTGTTTAACCCATGGTTGGATGAATGTTTTGGATGCACGTCCACAACCCCTTATGCTAAAGGGGATTAGCACGTTCAAAATGCACGTACAACCCCCCTCCCTGCAAAACTAATAGCGCTCATCACATGCAAATGCATGTTGATGAGGCTATTAGTTATTCTTCCCAGATCTAAAAAAAAAAAAAAAGTGCTCCCGACCCATACATTTTAACGCTCAGAAATTAAAGCCTATCCAGTGCAGGCGTTAATTGTTGAGCAGCCCAAAAAAAGGTGCAGAAAAGCAGAAAATCTTGCTTTTCTGTACTTCCTCTGACTTAATATTATGAAGCAATTAAGTCAGAGGGACAAAAAGGTTTAAAAAAAAATGTAGAAAAAAAAAGTGCTGGCAGTCAGATTAGGGAAACGGATGCTCAATTAATGAGTATCCATTCTCATAACCTGTGGCTGTGAACAGGTTAGGAAAATAGACGCTCGTAAAATTGAGCATCTGTTTTCATAACTCACTGACAGCCACCTCTCTCGGGTGCCCACTGCCAAGGAGGCACACATTTATCCCTAGTGCCACCTTGGCATTGCGATCACTCATTTAAATATTGAATCGCACACCCAGGAGAGGTGGCTGGGCACGAGTTAGGAAAGTGGGCACTCAATACTGAGTGCCCATTTTCCACACTTATTTATTGGATCATCCCCCCTTTGTCTGAAACTTAACAATTTGCACAACATACAAATCATCTCTATTATCCTCAGCCAACCTCAAATTCACTTCCTTACACTCTTACACTCCTTTTCTCTGTTTTTCTTCTCTCTCACTCTTGCTTGCACACATAAACAACTCTTCACCACTGATCGCATCTGCATTACAGGACATTTCAGATCAAATCTCTAGAAAATTGTATTTAATATACTACTTCCTTGTATTTACTGCTTGTGTGTACTGCAATTATTGCAACCCATTATAGGCTGGTTACTGTATTTCCATCATGCATCATCTATTGTGTGGGATGTTATTCTATCTCCACCTTGTATTATATAGAGATTGAGAGAGAAAGAGAAGGATGCTGGTGATGCTGGGGTGAGGAGGATTGAGAGAGAAAGAGAAAATAAAACTAATCGGACCAGGTGTCTGAGAGAGGGAGGCTGGCTGGGGAGGTAGGAATAAAAAAGAGAAAGGGAGGCTGGTAGGGATCTTGTAGGAAGATTGAAAGAGAAGGAGTGGCTGGTGGGGCTAGTGTAGGAAGACTGATAGAAAGAAAGAGACTGGTGGGCCCGACTGTGGGAATTTAGGGTAGAGGAATTGAGATAAATACGGATGGGATGAGGGTGGAGGTTTGATGAAGAGACTGGGGGCTTGGTTGGAAGATGGAGGTAGAGGGAGACTGGTGTGAATAAGGTTAGGGGATATAGAGAGGGAGAAAGACTAGTGTGGCCAAGGTAGAGAGATTAAAAGAGAGACTGGTGAAGCCATGTTAGGGGGATTTGGAGACAGAAAGAGACTGGTGTGACCAGGATGAGGAAAATGAGAGAGGGAGAGACACTGATGGGGTTAGTGTGGGAAGATTGAGAGAGAAAGAAAGAGACTGGTGGGGTCAGGGAGAGGGATTAAAAAAAAGGAGGGATACAAGTAGGGCTAGGTTTGGGGGATTGAGAGTGATAGGGGGAAACTGGTGGGTTCAGGGTTGTGGATTCAGGGTGGGGAATTGAGAGAGAGGGAAAAACTGGTGGGGTCAGTGTAGTTGTATTGAGAGAGAGTGTGAGAAAGAGATTTGTAAGGCCAGAGTGAAAAGACTGAGAGAGGAAATACTGAGACCATTGGGGATGAGGAGGGAGAGCTTGATTGAATTGGTCTTTTCTTTGGGATGATGCCACCATATCTTGCCTCCTCCCCCTCCCTACTCCTCAAAAGTGAAGAATCTCTCTGCTGCTGTGAATTCTGGTTATGTGGCTTTTGATGTGCGAAAAGTTGGCCAGCCCTGTCATAGCCCCTATTGCAATGCGTTATGTAATACTATCCTGTTGCTCTTCAGTGAAATGACATTGAGATTCAGGATGAATATTCCTCCAGACTTCATGTTAGAGTAAGCACAAGATGAAAAAGAGGATGGACTTTTGAAGTCTCTAGAGTAGTGATATTGGTGATATATTCCTTTTTATGTGTAAACATCTGGCCATGTTTGTTAATATATGGACATTGTAGAATATTTAAATTGGGCTACACATCTGTGATTACTATTTTATTCCCATAACTAGGGCTTCTAATTTAAGGCTTTAACTGATAAAGTCAGCTAAAATACCTTTGATGAAAAAAAAATTTAATAGGTATCTGCTTTTGTGTCTTTACCATGCTGACAAGTCCTCAGCTACACACGTTTTTAGCAGTTTCTATTCTTTTCCTCATCTGTCTGCTGCCTCTGTTGCATAGCTGTTCTCAATAGTGAAAATGAAAACTGGTGATAAGAGGAAAGAATTAGCAAAAATAGGGACTTGAAGGGAAAGTGGTAGGAATGGGATGGGGAGAAAGTTGAGAAAATCAGCAATAGAAAATTCAGTTCAAAGATCTGTCTCAGCCTGTCTAAGTGATGTCCAGAAGGTATAAACAAAAGGGATGTGCACAATTTTTTTTTTCAGTTTGTTTTTGGGTTCGGGGTCGACCATTTCGGTCCACTCCCCGAACCTGGAAACTTTTTTTGTTTCATTCTTGGAAAAGGACCAAAAGAAACCAAAACCGCCCCAACCTTTCAAATTTACTTAATTACAACTCCCCCTCACCATCCCGACCCCCCCCCCCAAGACTTAATAAATGCCCTCGTGGTCCAGCGGGGTCCCGGGAGTGATCTCTCCCTCTCGGGCCGTCGGATGCCACTAATCAAAATGGTGCTGGTGGCGCTTTGCCCTTACCATGTGACAGGGGCTACTGGTGCCATTGGTCGGCCCCTGTCACATGGAAGGAGCAATGGATGGCCCGCACCATTTTCTAAGATGGCGCCGGCCATCCATTGCTCCTACCATGTGACAGGGGCCAATCAATGGCACCAGTAGCCCCCGTCACATGGTAAGGGCAAAGGGCCATGGCGCCATTTTGATTCCTGGCAGGCTCGACAGCCAGAGAGCAGAAGATCGCTCCTGGGACCCCCGCTGGACTACCAGGGCTTTCAGTAAGTCTTGGGGGGATTGGGATGGTGCGGGGGGGGGGGGGGTTTGTAATTAAGTAAAATTTGAAGGGTTGGGTTGTTTTTTTTTTTGTTTGTTTGTTTTTAATAAATGTGCCCCTCCCCCTACGCTAACCCGAAAACAAATTTTTCCTGAATTTCGGGAAAAATCCGTTTCAGGATTTGGGTCTCCTGAACCCCAATGAATTAGGCAATTTTGTTGTTTATTAAACAACCAAATAGTGTTTACCCATTCTACTCTACTCATTATTTATGGACTATTAGCTTATGTCCCCTCAGCCATTCCTTCTGCAAGCTGAAGAACCCTAACCTCTTTAGCCTTTCCTCACAGGGGAATCATCCCATTCTCTTTATGATTTTTGTTGCCACTTCATTGTAGAGATAAACAAAGGGATCTGATAAAGTGTGCAGCTATAGTTTGGATGCTGAGATTTCTTTCTCGAAGTAACTTGAGCGCATTCCACTAGAACTCCGGTGGTATCGTGTGTGGAGAGTTGGTTATTTTCTCCTGTTAATATTTCCAGGGCACAAGAAATCAAAGCAAAGTACTGCACTCCAAATATATCAATGTCAAACGCCAAAGGAATGCAAAGAATTTAAGGTCCAAACTTTGAAATCATGCGAAAAAATTATTTTGTTTTATTTTCAATACGGCAACTCCATTGCTCAAATGCCAAACTGAAATAGTTATTTTTATGGTCCCCCGACAAGGACCCCGTGTTTCACCCGAAGGCTGCATCGGGAGGGACAGGATAAATTTATGAAACTGAAATATAAAAACCAAAAATTACACATTTGTAGAAACTAGACCAAAGGGGTGGGTACATAATGTCAATGTTTACGCTGATAAAGCATACCTTTAAATGCAGAATGGTGTTCATACAGCTGACAAGGCAAGGAGAGTGGGAAGGATTGACAGAACTTGGCATTTAAAGCAGACAGTTTTGGCACGAGATTTTTACACAAATCAGAGCAGAGGAAATCTGACCAATCAGAGAACAGATAAGCAATACAGTAATAAAACCGAGCATTGTATGACTGGTTATACGAAATATTGCCACTCGATTTCATTATTTAAACCCTTAGGATGAAGGCAATCTAATTTAAAAATCCACTTTTGTTCTTTTCGGATCAGCATCTCAGAAAAATTACCTCCCCGAAGGGGTGGAAGTAACATGTCAATTACAAAGAATTTTAAATCATTTACTGAATGCCCTCCTGATTGCCAATGTGTGACCAGGGGCGCCATTTCATGGCCAGTGCAAATATTAAAACAATGTTCTACAATTCTTGTCCTAACTTGTCTTGTAGTTTTGCCCACATACAGTTTGGGGCAAGGGCAAGAGATCACGTAAATTACTCCCGTGATTGGCAATTGGTCAAAAGTTTGAGATACAAATTTTTATGGGTAGTGGGATGTTCAAAAGTGGAAGTAGGAATAACATGAGGACAAACAGAACAATGTCCACATGATTGATGACCTGAAAAATGTGATACACCTAAAGATGGACTATCTTGAAAGTGAGAGTGAACTAAATTATTTCTGAGGTTCTTACCACGACAAAAAGAAAAACATAAGAGACAATCAAAAACTTCATGAAGTGCCGACATGGACCAATGATGTTTTATGATGGATGTGATGCTGTAAACATGGGTAGAAAAAGGTAAAATACAATTAATGCAAGTGTCCACTGTCTTAATTTGAGGAATAAAGAGGAAGTCCAGATTCACATATAAAGCTCTCTTGAAAGCTCTACAAAGGACCCAGTGAGAGTACCCTCTCTCCTTGATCCTAAGCAGCATCTGCTTAGCTTGAGTTACAAAATCCACTTGGGACGAGCAGAGGCGTCGAAGTATTAACAATTGTCCAGCTGGAATATTCATTTTTAAAGCAGATGGATGATGGCTATCAAATCTCAACAGAGTATTGCGATCTGTACTTTTGCGAAAAATAGAGCTTGGAACGGCTGCCCTATGAGGAAAGGCTAAGAAGTTAGGGCTGTTCAGTTTTGAGAAGAGATGAATGAGGGAGGATATGTTAGAAGCCTACGAAATCATGAAAGGACTTGAACAAGTTAAAGTAAATTAGTTATTTACTCTCTCAGATAATAGAAGGACCAGGAGCACTCCATAAAGTTAGCTAATAGCTCATTTAAAACAAATTGAAGAAAATACATTTTCACTCACACATAGTTAAGCTCTGAAATTTATTGCTAGAGGATGTACTGATTTTAAAAAAGGTTTGGATAAGTTCCTAGAGGATAAATCCATAAACTGCTATGATGGTAATAAGCAATAGTAGCTTGTGATCTATCTAATGTTTGGGTACTTGTTAAGTCACAAGCTTGTGACTTGGATTGGCCACTGTTGGAAACAGGATACTGGACTTGATGGACCCTTTGTCTGACCCAGTATGGCATATCATATATTCTTATGTTGTTTTCATGTTCTTGCTGCTACCAGTCTGCCTACCTGCCAGGCTCTTTGATGAGGGATCTTGCAGCCATATGCCCACCTTCCCTGCACTAGATAAACCAGGTTAGGATTCTTGCTGCTCCTGATTTGCTGACATGTCATGCCCCACTATATGTACCACCTTAGGGATCTTTCTGCCACTCTTGTGGTCTGCCATACTCCAGCTGTACCACCTTAGTGGTTTTATTGCTATGCTGCCTACTGGGGTATACATTGTCACTCCTGCCTCTTTTGCTGTATTTCTACTCTGCCTAACTGCCATGCCTATGATAAACCAGCATATTAGTTTTGGTGCCTTCATGTTGTTTGCTGTTTCGATGTCCGACTATTTCTCCCACCCTTTTCTTTATTGGTTATACTATAGAATTTTATACCCAGAAAATAAATGGTTTATCCTCCCACCCCTTCTCTTTTCTGGGTCTCTGCCTTACTGTTTTTTGTACATTCCTAGCATCCTAGTCTAGTCTTTCACCATTCTTCTTTCTTGGTTATATTAGGTTGTGTAGTCCCCAAAATCCCTTAGTCAGAAATAAAGAAATGTAGGTACACCAGAAAACATGGGAAACACGTTTTTATGTTCAGAATGTGGGAAAGGTTTCAGTAGGAAGAGAGAACTAGTGCAACACCAGAAAATAAACAAAGGTAAAATATTCTTTAGCTAGAGAATATGGCAAAAGGTTTCTTAACTCAGACTCTTCATGGTATACTTGAAGAGCTTAAAGATATATATCAGCTGCCTCATCACTACCCAATTATAATGCACCACATGGTAATCCACATCTATCTCTGATTAAAGTAAATCTCACCAATTATCAGGAAAGTCATACTCATAAAAGCCCATTATCATATTCTGACAGTGAAGAAAGTTTCAATCAGAAAGCAAATTTTATTATAAACCAAACGTTCTACCCAGCAGCAAGATTAATTTCAAGTAGGCTAGCCTGCCTGTAGATTCCAGCCTCCTCTCTGCTGCTATTCTCATGAAGCAGAACCACAACCACTCTTCTACAATCTCGCATGACCACTCCTGTTTTAACATTATACTCAGCCACTATGGGTGGGAGGGGTTTCCTGACATTCAGGGTGAGTTACAGTTCTTTTTTAGATATACTAAAAACAAAGGAATCAGACAGTCCCAATTGTACTGATGAAGAGGATTTTTCCAATCACATGCCTCACTTACCCAATGCAGGGAACTTGTTCATATCTGTCTTTGAACATCTTTAGATATGGTGATTGGCATTACAAGAGGACCACAGACATCTGAATTTGCTTTTGGAAAAAACACAAATAGAAATTTTATCACTAGCATAAATCCCAATGGTAGCCATATCTGATCAAGGGTTTTTTTAAGAAACATAGAAATGATGACAGAAAAGGACCACTACTCTATCTAGTCTGCCCAGCAAGCTTCCCATGGTAGTATCTGCTGCACCGTTCAGGTTACTTCCATGTAGCAGTCAGTGCTGCTTGATGTGCTTTGCTTATGGACTTAGCTGTAGAAGCAGTCCTGTGTTTTTTTTGCCTTAATGTGTGTGCATGTGGAGCCCAGTGGTTAGAGCAGTGGGCTATGAGCCAGGAGATCAGCGTTAGACTCTCACTATTGCTCTTTGTGATGTTGGGAAAGTCAGAATGCCTCAGGTACAAATTTAGATTATAAACCCTTTGTGTATAGGGAAATCATACAGTGCCTGAATATAATCTGCTTTGAAGTGCTGAGAAAAGTGGAATATAAGAAATAAATAAAAAAATCAGTACTCCAACCTGTAAAAAAGTAATGGCTCATGTTATCTCTGAATCCAAATTCCTCTTTCCCTCCACCCCACCCCTCTTCTTTGAAGCAGAGAGCAATGTTGCAGTTTCTTTAAAAGCATCAAGGCTTATTGGTTAAGGGTATAATCCATGCCTTCTGTTAAGAATAGTCACTGCTGCTTCCATGCAGAGTACCCCCAAGCATATTAGTGTGCCAGACTATAAAAGTTGAGGCCCTCATTGATTGCTGGCTGAATCCAATTCCCTTTTTCCCCTGCCATTGAAGCAGAAAGCAATGTTGACGTTGCATCAAAATTATCAAGGCTTATTGATTAAGGGTTGTAACTACTGCAACAGCACGTTACCCCCTTTGCCTGTCTGCATATCAGTATCACATACCATGGAGGTTGTGGCCCTTAGTTGTTGTCTGAATCCAATTCCTCTTTTTTCCCTGCCATCTAAGTGGGGAACAATGTTGCAGTTGCATTAAAAGCATCAAAGCATATTGGAAATCTTCTTGTCTTCTGCTAAGGGTAGTAACCACCGTACCAGCAATTTACCTCCCTGCACACTTATCTCATTTCTGTCTTCTAGCCTTTAGAGATCCACAGTGTTTATCCTATGCCCTTTTGAATTCTTTGACTGCTTTCTTCTTAACCACCTCCTCCAGAAGGGCATTCCAGGCCTCCACTACCCTTTCCATGAAGAAATATTTCCTGACATTGATTCTGAGTCATCCCCCCCCCCCCCCCGCCCCCCGGAGTTTCATTTTGTGACCCCTAGTTCTATTGTTTCCTTTCCAATGAAAAAGGTTCAAAGTCTATATATCATTGAAACCTTTTAGGTAATGGTATCTGAAGGTAGCTCCCCTGTATGACATCTCTTCCAGGTATATATATTCATATCCTTTAGCCTCACCTCATAGGTCTTCCAATACAGCCTCTACACCATTTTTGTCACCCTTCTCAGCACCACCTCTATCCTGTCTCTATCCTTTTTGTGATATGGGCTCCAGAACTGAACACAAGTCTCCAGGTGAGGCCTCACCAAGAACCTGTACAAGGGCATTATAGCCTCCTTTTTCTTAATGTATATTTTTTATTTATTTATTTATTTAGAATTTTTATATACCGACATTCTCGATACACATATCAAATCAGGTCAGTTTCCATACAACAAGACAGTCGCTGTTAAGTCGTTACATAGAACAGAGTTTAGAACCTGAGAACGTAAATATTAAACAGAGTTTCTGAACATAAGAACGTGACTATTGAGTAGAACGTGACTATTGAGTGACTATTTTTCTCTCTTTGTGGCCCAGCATTCTTTTGGCTTTAGTTATCACCTTGTCACATTGCTTCATCATCTTCAGATCCCCAGGCACTGTTACCCCAAGGTCCCTCTCTTGGTCCATGCACATCAGTCTTTCACTTCCCAACACATACCGATCTTTTGGATAACCACATCCCAGATGCATGACTGCATTTCTTGGTATTGAATTCCAGCTACCAAATCCTCAACCACTCTTCAAGCTTTCTTAAGTTACTTTTCATTCTCTCTACTCCTTCAGGTGTGTCCACTCTGTTGAGGATCTTAGCATCATCCACAAATAGACATACTTTACCTTGTATCCCTTCCACTATATTGCTCACAAAAGATATTGAACAAAACCAGTCCTAACACCAAGCCCTGTGGCACTCCGCTTAACAAAACTCTCTCTTCAGAGTAGGTTCCATTTTCAATTTCACGCTGTCTCCTATCTGTCAACCAGTTTGTAATCCACACCACAATCTTGGTGCTCACTGCCAAGATTTTCATTTTATTCACAAACCTCCTATGCAGGACCTGCATGCAAAAAGGATGATTTAGGGCATTTCCCTTTTGCTGCTTTTGAGTGATCTTCCTAAATGACAAATTGTTGTCCTTTTTACCCCATGACAAGTACCTGTACTCCATTTTTACCTTAAATATAAGCCATTCACATCCACCATAATCACTGTGAGGTCAATATTAAGTAAGCCATTCACCTTCCAGATATCTAATTAAATATGACTGAGTCTTAAGACAATAAGAGGCACACTATGTAATGTCAGCAAGTTATTGTCAATTGACTCAAATTCATTTCAAATCTGATTGGATGGCAAGGCTGTAAATGTCAGATCTTAATTGGTAATCATGGTGTGTTTAACAAAGGTTCACAGTTTTATATCTGCAGTTACTTGTTTGGACATCTTCCTGTACTGTGCTGAATACCTGTAAAAGTCCCATATCCTTGTTTGCTCATGCTGGCAAGTCATACTCTGCTATGATATATGTTTTGTGTGATTTTTGGAGTTCAATTCAGGTCCATCTTGCTGATCCATTGCATCCTTTTCTTTCAGTTTCCTGCTTTTGCTTTTAACTTCTGAGCTAGGAAATGCCTCTGTATATATTCCTATCATATGGAATACATCAATAATGGCAGAAGTTAATTGCCTGTCTCTATGAAATGGATTCAGTCTTTAAGCTTAGAAATAGAAAATCTAATATAGAAAAACAAAAAGGGTATATCTTGTGAAGGGTTCCTTTTAGGTATAGTTTTATAAATTCTGTATGATCAAATTAACACATAGAATAAAAAGTCACAACATTCGGAAGAGTTATTTTTGAAAATTACAATGTCAGGACTATGAGTTTTGACCTGAAGGCCTACTGAGAGGGGGGGGGGGGGGGGTATTGGAGGAAAATTAGTGCTTTCCTTTCTGAACCACTGGAGGACTTTGATGATGATGGACTTATACTAAGTGAGCCATGTACCAGCTTACACCAAGACCAGTAGTCCCCATCTCTAATGAACCAGATTTCAGGAATTAGCATGGAGTTTCTGGGAATGGGGATGTTGTTCCCTCAACTTTAAAGATATCTGGCCCCATGCTTAGAAAGGTGATGCTGCTTCTTCACTAAAAACTGTTGTGGATGTAGACCTTTAGGCTGCTTGCAGGGAGGAGCCCTGAAGGTCCCCACCATTGACAGGTGGAGTTGTCCAGAGCAGAGGCCCAACTGGAGCTTCACTAATACCAGTCCACGTTCCACTTAGGTTGAACCTTGGGTGCCAGAGCCAGCTGGTCTTAGGTATGAGCCTCTGTGGAAATGAAGATCCATCAATATAGAGACATAGCAGACCAGCACAGAGGACTAGGCAAAGTCGGGAAGGTCATGATCTCGGCAGGCAGTGGATGGAATGGGTTAGGGATGTGAATCGTGTCCTCGATCGTCTTAACGATCGATTTCGGCTGGGAGGGGGAGGGAATCGTATTGTTGCTGTTTGGGGGGGTAAAATATCGTGAAAAATCGTTAAAAATCGTGAAAAATCGAAAAATCGAAAAACCGGCACATTAAAACCCCCTAAAACCCACCCCCGACCCTTTAAATTAAATCCCCCACCCTCCCGAACCCCCCCCCAAATAACTTAAATAACCTGCGGGTCCAGCGGCGGTCCGGAACGGCAGCGGTCCGGAACGTGCTCCTGCTCTGAATCTTGTCGTCTTCAGCCGGCGCCATTTTCCAAAATGGCGCCGAAAAATGGCGGCGGCCATAGACGAAAAAGATTGGACGGCAGGAGGTCCTTCCGGACCCCCGCTGGACTTTTGGCAAGTCTCGTGGGGGTCAGGAGGCCCCCCACAAGCTGGCCAAAAGTTCCTGGAGGTCCAGCGGGGGTCAGGGAGCGATTTCCCACCGCAAATCGTTTTCGTACGGAAAATGGCGCCGGCAGGAGATCGACTGCAGGAGGTCGTTCAGCGAGGCGCCGGAACCCTCGCTGAACGACCTCCTGCAGTCGATCTCCTGCCGGCGCCATTTTCCGTACGAAAACGATTCGCGGCGGGAAATCGCTCCCTGACCCCCGCTGGACCTCCAGGAACTTTTGGCCAGCTTGTGGGGGGCCTCCTGACCCCCACGAGACTTGCCAAAAGTCCAGCGGGGGTCCGGAAGGACCTCCTGCCGTCCAATCTTTTTCGTCTATGGCCGCCGCCATTTTTCGGCGCCATTTTGGAAAATGGCGCCGGCTGAAGACGACAAGATTCAGAGCAGGAGCCCGTTCCGGACCGCTGCCGTTCCGGACCGCCGCTGGACCCGCAGGTTATTTAAGTTATTTGGGGGGGGGGTTCGGGAGGGTGGGGGATTTAATTTAAAGGGTCGGGGGTGGGTTTTAGGGGGTTTTAGTGTGCCGGCTCACGATTCTAACGATTTATAACGATAAATCGTTAGAATCTGTATTGTATTGTGTTCCATAACGGTTTAAGACGATATTAAAATTATCGGACGATAATTTTAATCGTCCTAAAACGATTCACATCCCTAGAATGGGTCAAGTTTAGGCTGTGGTCTGGGGCAGGCAGAGTTTGGATAGTGTTGAGGTCCAGGCAGTGGTCGTGGCAGGTGGAGTACAAGCAGAGATGGTGAGAAGGCAATGGTCAGAGGCAGGCAGACATCAGGAAATGTCATGGTCCAGTCTGAGTTTCAGTCCAGGAATCCAATCCAAAATAGAGTCAGAGCCAATCTGAGGTCAAAGCCAGAAATCCAATCCAAGGGGTGAAGAATGAGGAGGTTGATGGAGAGCCTCAGGAGCTGTGGAGTCATCTTCTCACCTGTGCAACTCTTCACTATCACAATCACAAATAAAGGTGCCAAAGAGACACCTGACTTTCCCAAATGGCTTACAACAAACCCATTCCCTAATTTAGCAGAAACATCCCTGCCCCCCCCCCCCCCCCCCAGCAAATGGAAGATGATCCCAGCATACACACACACTAGTATGCCCTATTGGGACAATGCATCATTGTCATATTTAGCTGCACTTACCGAGGCATGTGCAGGCCAGGTTTCCTGTAGCACATTTAGGTGTAGAGAAACTACTAGCTGGATACACCGCATGTAAGGACAAGCTGCAGAATCACAGGAGCTCTGGTCTACACTGCAGGCCAATTGAACCTATGCTCAGAAAAATCCTGTAACTTAGTTGTATACTTATTTTGTTATCAGTTTCTCTGCTACCAGAGACGAAGTGGATGCAGACCGAGAAATGAGATTAATATGAACCTTTTATTTTTACATTTCTACAGCCTAATTAGTTAAAACCTGGAGCCAGCAAGGAAAGAATGACCTGCTGAAAATGTGCCTTGCTATTATTCATGAACATAAGACTTGCCTTACTGGTTAGACCAAAAGTTCATCAAGCCCAGTATCCTATTTCCAACAGTGTCCAATCCAGGTCACAAGTACCTAGCAGAATCCCAAGGGGTAGATATATTTCAAGCTGCTCATCCCAAGAATAAGCAGTGGATTTCCCCAAGTCCACCTTAATAATTGTTTATGGACTTTTCCTTCAGAAGCTTGTTCAAACCTTTTCTAAATGCAGTTACACTAATAGCTTGTACCACATCCTCATATATAGTATGATTTTAACAGTCATGCCTCCAATGACCTCCATTCAAAGTCCAAACTATAAACATTTGGGGGCACCAACAGAAACATCAGTAGGAACATGAGATGCCAGGGCAGTGTTAAATATGTGCCCATGTATATTATTAGCCTGGGTCTTTCCCTTCTTTCATATAATAGTATCATTTGACAGTTAATTGTTTAGAAACATCATTTACATACATAAAGTTTGTTAAAAAGCCCCAACAAATTAATGCTGTAGAATGTTACCTTTATAAGGATAACACTTTGATGCAAGTATTTGAGAATAAAAAGGACCTTCCCTCAGCCACATTTCATAGGAGAGAATGATATCTGAATTTGACATTTTATTTTTTAATAGCATGTTTCCAAAATTGGCAGATCACTAATAATTTTGATGTGGGCATTGTCTATTCATTTGTCACAGGAACCATCCAAACCATGCTGAATAACAGTGAAACACGTTTTAATAAATCTCTAGGTTTATTGATCATTCTTGTTTGAGCTGGTTCTAAATGTTTGCAGACAGTACATCAGCAACCATTGTTTTCACTTAGAACATAAGAACATAAGAAATTGCCATGCTGGGTCAGACCAAGGGTCCATCAAGCCCAGCATCCTATTTCCAACAGAGGCCAAACCAGGCCACAAGAACCTGGCAAGTACCCAAACACTAAGAAGATCCCATGCTACTGATGCAATTAATAGCAGTGGCTTCCAGGTTTCAGAAGTCAAGCTGGAGATAACTATTGATATTCAAGTTTTTTTAAATCCAGATGCCAAAATGCTGGTTGGTTCATTCCAGCCCAAAGGAACATTTTCTGTGTGAAGAAAATTTTACAAAAAGAACCTTGTGGCTGTACAAAATAATGTATATATGTTACTATCCATTAAAATGAGCAATTAACAAGTTGATATTACAATCCTGATATTTGAATGAATTATGCTGCTGCATGGCCCAGAAAAATAAAAATGGTAGGTTTTTTTTGCAATATGCATTATATTGAATGTGTCTCAACTAGTATGCTACTAGTTGAAAGGTGATGTTGTGCTATATTCAGTCTTGATTTAAACTTCAAAAGGGAAATGATGGAACAATTGCCTTGTGGAAAAAGACAATGCACTGCTCCTTCATTAAGAAAAAAAAATGTGACTATGTCTAGCATGTTGACATGTATATAATGTAACTTCTTAAAATGAATTCATTTGATGTCAGGACATATAAATAGTCCATGAGTTACTGTCAGGGATGCCAGACTTCATGGGGAGAAAGAAAACAACAAAGCTTTCTTTAAAATCTGCTCAGTGACAAATGCATTTACAGAATCGAAAGACAAGTACATTTTGTCATCACTTTCTGAGCTCCCAATTTAATGCATCAAGTTCTTCAAAAGAGTGTTGTGAGAAAAATAATAGCTCTTTATTATTTTTTTCTTTAAATGATGCATCTATCAAACTTTATAATGAATCTATGAAAGCCTTGTGAGTCAGTTTCCTTACAGCAATAGAAATCATAAAAACATCAAATCATGTATATACGCAGCTTCCTCTGTGATGTTCATTTCACTTCATTGTATGTAGGAACAGTTTGCATAACAAGTAATGTTAGTTTATATGGGGTCATTGTTTTTCATAAATATTCTACACATTTGTCATTTGTAAATAAACAAGGTCCTTGCACAGTCAAGCAAAAAATGTTCATTAAAGTTTCAATCATTGCACATTTATTAGACTCAAATATGTACTCTATATCATTTGTGAAATGTTGCATTCACTTTTAAAATAACAGTAAAAAAAAAAATCCCTAGCATTATATTCTTAAACTGCAAAGAACATAATTGTTTAGGGTTTGAATTACACATAGGGAGAGTAATTTTATAACGGTGCAGGTGACCTACCTTTACATGCAGACTTTTATCTACGTTTTCAAAGTGAACTTAATGTGCATGTTTGTTTTCAAAATACTTGGGTAAGTACCGATCACATCACACAAAATAACTGGCACAAAGTTACACTTGCTTTTAACAGAGTTCAACTTCTGCAAGTTAACTTTTGTGTATACTTTTCAACATAAAAATGTAGGTGCCTAAATCCCAACTCTGCTCCCTCCCCCCAGAATTCCAATCATCAATGCACATAAAAATATGCATACATTTGGGTTAAGCATATGTACTTTTACACACACTGAGCTCTGGGATATTTGGTAACAACCATTTTACATGCATAAAACCATGTTTTTGATTTTAAATGGCTTTGAGAATCATGTTTTAAGGATCCAGCAAGGAAGTTGAGCTTAATAACTATTGTTGAAAGTTGGATGAATTTCTCATTTGCTATTGTGAGTTTTAAAAAGTGAGTCTTCAGGAGCCTGAATAGAGGCAAACATTAAACATCCAAATGAATGTATAATGAGGAAATTTTGCACAAGTCTTTCTCCATGAGGCAGAAGATATTAAAATATGCATGAGTCTCATTAGTCCTTCTCAGATGGGCAAAGTCACCCTGATGATATTGTCAACATCTGTAAATGGATGGAGAAACCACACAGATTTGTATTTTAGATGTAATTAATCATTTTTTTCCAAATCTGAGTTCAAAGTGAGTTAAATTCAGCTACTGTAGCTATTTTCCTGCCCAAGAGGACTTAAAATTGTATTTGTACTTGAGGCAATACAGGGTGATGTGACTTGTCCAAGGTTTCAAGGAGTATTTGTTGAAGAAGTAGGGCTTGAACCCTAGGTCTTAATCTGCTGCTCTAACCATTAGGCCACTCTTCCCATAAGATTTATATTTGCACATAAAACCAAAAATCTTGCCCACAAATCATTCAAAACCCTGCTTCATTTAAATATTCCAGTGGTAGGCAACTCCTGTCCTCAAGTGCCACAAACCAGTCAGACTTTCAGGATATCTGCAATGAATATGCGTGATGTGTATTTTCATGCAATGGATCCATTGCATGGAAATGTATTTCTTAAATATGCAGTGTGGGGATCTAGTAAAGCTGACTGGTTTGCAGTACTCAAGGACTGGAGTTGCCTACCCCTGAAATATTCTGTTACTTCTACAATCTGGATCTATAGTATGGGTGGCCAACTCCAATCCTCATAAGTCACAGAAAGACCTGGTTTTCAGTATAACCACAATGAATATACATGAGAAAATATTGCATACAATGGAAGAAATGCATGCAGATCTATCTCATGCCTACTAATTATGGATATCCTGAAACCTATCATAGGGGTAACTTGCTGGTGCGGTTGTTTCTATACTTAACCAATAAACCTGATGCTTTTGATGCAACTTCAAAATTGCTCTCTGCTTCAATGGTAAGAGGTAACGGGAAACTGGATTCAGATAGCAACCAACAATGGCCCTGACTTTTATGGTCTGGGAAGCTGATAAATATGGGGGTAACCTGCATGGTGCAGCAAATGCTACTGTGGGCTTACTGGGCAGACTGGATGGACCATTTGGTGCTTTTTTGCCGTCATTTCTGTGTTTCTATGTTTCCAAAGCTGGTCAACTCTGAGCTATGCAATATAATGGGGAAGAAGTCAACATATATGCCAAGGGATAGCAACTCCCATCCTTGTGTGTTGCAAGTTGGTTGGATTTCAAGTTAGCCACACTCAATATTCATGAGATACAATAACATGCATCACCTTCATTGTATACAATGAATCTCATGAATATTCATTGTGAATTTTGTGAAAACTTAGTCAGTTTGTGGCACTCGAAGACCAGAGTTAATTAATTCTGATCTATTTAATTTTATTTTATATTTGTACTCCACCGTCCTAGATATAATGACTCAAAGATGTTTACAACATTATAAGCGTACAGCATAGCAAAAGTATAATAAATATATAAATTTCTCAAAGAGGAAACCAATTTTCACCCGCACTTTCACTGAAGAAAAACCAGCTACCTCCATTACAATCTAAGTACTGCATATCAAATGTTACATCCCAAAAACTACTTGTAAAAAACTCTCATAAGTAAAAAAAATTGCATATAACATTTAAAATACTACAGCAATAAAATCAATAATTAGTTCACTCTTACAACATAAAAATAAATAACAATCCCATCAGCTGCTTCAATAAAAAATTCACTGGCTTCCTGTTTGCTCATGAAGGAACTCTCAAAGGGTCAGCTCTTTGGAAGATATATTCCCAGGGCTACCTTCTCTCATGGGCCGTCCTCATCTATACATTGGGACTTGATAGCATCAGCATGGGGACAGGGACACCAACAGGAACAGGAACACCACTTTGGCATTGGTACTGGTACAGGTAAAAGGAGTAGGGCTGATCAATTAAAATATCTCTCTCCAGCTCCTAAGCTCATCTTCCAGCTGATGTTGGCTTCTGGCTTCTTGTTCTGGCTCCCCCTGTTTCTTCTAGCTATTCTCCATGGGTGGTCCTCAACTCTATGTTGGTGCTTGAGACATCATCAGGGAGCAAATATGTTGAAAGACTGCAGGAAAAGAAGCACCATCTGGGCATGTTGGTGCCCACATGTTATAAAATACGATGTCTGCACGCACAAGCCTGCTGGATTTTCACATCCATGTGTGTCTGTGCAGGTGGCTCAGGACTCATGCATGCAGACTGGGAGGGAACTTTCATTTAGCCCTACCTACTCTTGCTCCCTTTTCCCCTCTTCTCCCCGACCCCTAAACTAACCCTACCTATCCCCTTTTTTTTATTTTCATACTTACTGCTCCTAGGGAGCAGAAGTAAACTCCGCGTGTTGGCTGCCTGCCAGCACCAGCTTCCCCAAGACAGCGACTAATGGTGCTGCTGTGGCCTGCCCCTCCCTGCCCAGACCATGCCCCCACCCTGCCCCTTTTGCAGTGCCTGGCACTTCTGCACATAATGGGGGTTATATGCTTAGCTGGGCCCATTCTGAAATGCGTGCGATGTGCGCAAGCCCAGCTACGTGCATAACCCCAGGGTTTTTCACACTCAGCCCTTGTAAAATCTGGCCTTGTCACTCTTAGAATATGCAGGGTTTGAATCCAATAAAGGACCCACAATAGCTTAGAAAACTACAAATAATGAATAACTTCTACAGAAAGAGAAGACCGTCTATCATGGAGGATGAGCATGTGTGAAACCATTAGAAAATACTTTATCTCTCTCTGCAGTCTTTTTTTTTTTCCATCACTGACAAAGCCGATGAACAGGCTTCACTACTTTATTTATGCTTTAACTTGGGTTTTATATAGTGCCTTTAACCAGGGTCTTATACAATAAATTCCATATAGATCTGAGTCCTCTCCACAAAGAATTTATAATAGGGGAGGACAATTTTCAAAGGCATTTACCCAGGTATATAAGTATTCACCTGAAAATTTTAATTCTCTGCCCAGATGCAAGAATGTGTGCCAGATTTAAAAGAGGCATTCCTCTGAGTAAGGTTAGGTTGGAGGAGGAAAACAGAGTGCATGCATGGGATTTTAGGACTTGTATGTACCATTTTACCCCACTTAGCTGCCTGCATAAATAGCAGATGCCAATTCTGCAGATGCTTTCAGTACTTAATATTCAAAGAGAAAGTACTTGGGCAGATTTTCTTTGAAAATGTGCCAAAGGTATGCACTATAAAAGTTCCCATATACTCTGCAGCCACACGAGCTACTCAGAATTGCCCCGAGCGAGTACTCAAGGCAATGAGAGCAAAAAAAGTATGACAAAAAAGAGTTAAAAGCAGAAATGGAGAAAAGAATTAAATTAAAGAAATTAAAAATAAATGTGAACAAAATAAATTGTTCAAAGGAATGAAAATCTGTTTTATTTTTATAATGCTACATAGGTGTGCATAATCAATAATATACATTTTATTTACATTTATGCAAGTATTTTGCGGAATTCCACATACTTTGCTATTGAGTTTGATTATTTTTGTAGCAGAATCCTGCCACAGCCCTCAGATTTGGTGTAGGTGATTTCCAAATTATCATTAGTGACACCTTGTAGATTGACCATTCAACAACTTCCAACTCTATTGAATAGTTTCCTGACAGATAGTAAAAATAAATGAGGTCAATATTCAAAAGCCATTTAGACGGATAACTCACACGTTATCCATCTACATTTCAAATGTAGCATATTCAGCCACTTATCCATCTAAATTATAGCCGGATAAGAAGTTATCTGGCTATAATTTAGACTGATAAAAAAGAGGCATTTCGGGGGCATTCCAGGAAAGGGCTGAGGTATCCAGTTAACTTAGCCTAATCTCAGGTATATCTGGATAGGTTAGCAGGTTAACTTTACACTTGCTTATGAGCAGGTCTAAAGTTATCCAGCCTTGTGTGGAGGGATAGCTAGCTTCTTAACCAGATATTTTCAAAGATATCTGGTTAAGTAGAGATCTGTAAAAGAAAAAAAAAATTAAAGGGGCCTATACTCCGTTTATTTTTTATCACTTTTCCCAAATTATAAATCAGGTCCTGTTGGCTTTGCATATTCCACCCCTCAAATACAATAAACTATGTTAAATGTCCCAGGCCTTCCAACCGTGTTAGTGATTTAAACAATTAGTAAATCTCCCCCCCCCCCCAGACCCCCCACCAGTCCACACACCCTCTAGGATCCTCTCCAGGCCCTACCAAATCCTCTTCCACCCTCCCACCCCAAGTCCGAACAGTCAATGCTGGGAGTGGGGTGCATACCCTTATGCTTTCAGTGCTGAATCTGACAGACTCAGCGCTGGAGTGTTGGGAATGGGTAAAGTAATAGCCCATGAAGATTTGGGGGAAGGTAGAGGAGGGGTCCAGGGAGAATCCAGGGGGGTGGACTAGTCACAGCTTAAGTCATGGGTAAGTGGGGGTTCTGGGGAGCGGGAAGATTTACTATTTGTTTAAATGGCTAATGGGTTTGGTGGGCTCTGGACATTTAAGCATATTTTGTTGGGTTTGAGGTGTGGAACATGTAAGAGCCTCATTTATAATTTGGACAAGGGATGAAATAAAATAGGCCACAGGCCCCTTTTTATATATATATATATATATATATATATTTATTTATTTTTACAGATCTCTACTTAACCGGATATCTTAGTGATATTAATACTTAGTGATACTGATACTTAGCCAGATAAGTTAACTTCCTAAGTCTAGATCTGCCATTAAGCAATAAGCATGTCTACATTTAACTGGGTAACACTTATTCGGCAAAGTATTGCTTTGAATGCAGATATTCAGTGGCATAGCTGTGCTGCTGAATAACCTTGTAACTTAGCTGAATAACCTTGTAACTTTGAAAATCTTCCCCTCTATTTTTATTTCTAGAAAATATCTGAAGGAATCTGTATAGCAATGGATTTTCATGCACTACAGCATCTTTTTTTTGTTTTGGTCTTTTGAAAGATTTTTCTGTCTAACAAAACTCCTAGAAAGACAGTAAGTTACAGACAACAAACTATGAAGACTCTGACTACAAAAACTATTTACAATCCAGAAATATGATTGCAAATGCTACAGGAGAGATACATAGGAATAGAAATAACTGAGATAGAGTCTGGATGGAAAATATATTCTGAAGGAAACCACTGGTGTGTGGAGTAAACTTAAATGGAATCAAATTAGGTACGGTATGCATGACAATGAGCCAAATTAACAAAAGTCAAGTACTGCACTTGCCAAATTAACTATATGTTCTATAAAAGATGTATTTTCATTGAATATTTTTCACAATGCTGATAGTGGTATTAATTAATGTAGGCACAAAAAAAGGGAAAATGCATCTAAATGCAGCAAAGACTTCCCCCTATAGACCCAGCTATATTCAGATGGATTTATGGATATTTAATGTAGGAAGAACAAAAATGTCATGCATAATACTGTTTTGCCATATTTAAATTACCAGGATTTCTTTTCATTGCAATGAACATCTTTGAAAGTAGCATAAACACAATAGATGGATGTAAACATCATTTATTAATATTCTCTTCTCTACTCTGTGATACCACTATCTGCATTGCTTTTTGTATCAGGAACTTTATATAAAACAGATAACCTTCTATCCTGCAAACTCCTGAGCTGTAAACATGCCCAAATATATTGTCTTGTATTGCTCAGAAGATATTTGAGATTTACTCATCTATATCATATTTTCCTTTGCTGTGAATTTTACAGGATTGAGAGCACAGTAATTATTACCGTTTTGCATTTTCCTCCCTTTTCTTTTTTAATCACCACTGGGCAAAAGCCATGAAAATGAAAGAGTTCACTGGTCATAAACCAGAAAATAAAAATGGAGAGCTGAGAATTTAAAATAACTAATCTACTTGCACAAATTGCATTAATAATTAACCACAATGTTATTGCAAAATTGATGTAACACTATGAAATCAACTTTTCAATTTAAATCAAGGCAATCCATGATCATCTATGATAATATTAAATTTCATAGCTTAATCCCATATATGTGTTGAAAAAACATGTGATAGACAAAGAAACTGATGACTGTATATCATATTTATTGTAATGCTAATGTAGATAAACTGTACCAATATAATGGGGTATATTTACCCACAACTGTAAAGCACAAAAGTGCTTGATTATTTAGAAACTACCAAACTAGCCTAGGCTGAAGTGAGGGCACGAGAACTATTACGGTTCCTTGCTTATCCAAAATAATTTTGTGACATTATCATTTTGTTTGAGGAATAGTTGTAGTAGATATGAACTCCTGGTGGTTAATTTTTCATTATGGGAGTACATTTTATAACAACCACTGAACTAGTGATTTTTTCTTCATCAAAGCAGAATGCAAGGCTGTGTTCACAGATGAAAGTAAAAGGTCCAGTGTAATATGTGGGCACAAGTATCAGAACATTTCTTTTAAAAGCATCTAATACTGTGGAGCACAATAGCGTTTCCCCTGCTCACATAATATGTGATGTGCTTCCTTGTTTCTCTATTCTTCTTCTCTTCTGTGGTCTGCATTTACACAGGCAATTCTATGTGCTTCTGTGTCCCTTTGTTATTATTCTTTTCTGAACTTGTATTTGTGCATGCAACTCTATGTGCTTCAATTCTTCTTTGTTGTCCTTCCTTTAGGTATTCTTTGTTTGATCTCTGTCTTCTTTTTGTTTCCCTGGCAGCTGTAATTGGACTGATAACTGTTCTTTTCATTGGCCAACCTTGAAGCATTTTCAAATTCTTATTTGTCATTATTGATGAGAAAAATGCTGGAGGGCAAATCATTCATGGACCCCAACTGCTACCACTTTTATTAGATTCTAGAATTTTCTGGGCCATTATTAATGGTCCGCTATAAAATGTGCATACTTTTAGCCCTTAATGTCATATAGAAGTGCCCCCAAAAAAGCATGATAAACAGACATTTATGAATTACATATCTAGATAAAGGACACTGAAATAATGTGTTAAGTTTTCCTGCAGTGCGTGGCAAATACTATACATTTACACAGCTGTATTGACAGGAGAATGCATAAAACAGTATTGCAGTTTTGTCAGCCTTTCAAGATCAAATTTTCTCTCAGATATATCATCATTAAGGCTCTAAAGCAATAAGGTTTGTGCATAGATTAGCACATAGTGTTGCACAAATCCGTGTGCATACAACTTAACTACTAAGGCAACAAGGAGTTTTCAGGTTCATATTCAGAAAGTCATGTAGCAGACCAGTTATCCAGCTAAATCTAACTGAATAACTTGTCCCAAATATTCAGAGGGATAAACGACCCAGCTGAATATAATCAGGTAAGGTTACCAGGCCACATATAGCCAAATAACTAAAAAACCTAACTGGGTATGTTTGAATACAGCCAGTTACATTTATTAGTTATCCAGCCTTGTGTGGTCAAATACCTTCCTACTTAACTAGATATCTTCAAAAGATCTCCAATGCTGTAAACAAGGAAAAAAAGAAAGAAGTACAGAGTCTAGGCATAAACAGGATTAACTTGGGAGCTTGCCCAAAGTAAACACACATACATGCACACTCTGAGTCCCATATACTGCAGTACCAGGCACGTAATGGCAAGTTTATGTGAGCTATTGCTAAGCAAAAGGATAACAGAACGGAGATTAAATAAATCCAAATAATACAGCTGATTGCACATAATAGCAACTATTATAGAGAATGCCTAAAATATATATATATACATTCAGTAAATGCATATATGATACTGAGGTGGATATTCAAAAGCCATTCAGATGGATAGGTGAAAAGTTATCTGTCTAAGGCCTAGATTTATCAAAATGCAGTAAATATCGCATGAAGGGGTGTGTTTTATGGTAATAGCCTGTTTATTGCAAAGTGCACTATCTTAGTGCTTTGCATAGTTGCAGAGTGCAATAACTTTTTTGCACTTTGTGGCAAGTACCACAGTTGTTGCAATTCTTACCTACAACCACTGGGAGAGAGAGAGGGCGAGGGAGAGAGAGAGAGAGAGAGAGAGATCCCCTTCCCTCTCTATACAAGTCTATACTGTAAAGTGCGGTTGGAGATTCCCCGTCTGCAACTCGCTGTGGGCGCACAATTGGGACGTGTAAAGCGATCCTGCTATACAGTCTCCAGTTTCACGCATCCTTACCGCTTCTTGAAATCGACGCATAACCCTTTCCGCACCCAGCATGTATATCATATGTAAATAAACGAATTAGCTATTTAATGAAGGAATTAGCTATTCCCGCCGATACTGTGACGCGCGCTCTGATTATCTCCTTTGTAACCCGCTATTTTGCCGCGTCCTTAACCTGTTAGTTTACCGCCTACCCTCTATCTGGTGTTAGTCCTGCACCATGGACGACCTCCATATATACTAACCCGCTTTCAAACTGCATTCAGCCCTTCTTTTTGCATGAACAATGCTGCACGGAACTCCGATTGCATTAGTTATTTGCTTAAAAAAATTATTTCATCCCGCATGTTCCGTATGGGAGCTGACAGCGGCTTACAAAAAAAATTACAGTTCTCATAAAATGCTAAAGTTGTTATATATATATATATATATATATATATATATATATATATATAAATACCTAGATGTCACTTTCCGAATCCCCCATCTCTACATGGGCGGGCATGTGGTCATCGAGGCGGCGGCGGGAGCCGGCGGGCGGGTGGGCGCCCGTTCATCCAGGCGGCGGCGGGAGCCGGTGGGCGGGTGGGCGCGCGTTCGATCCAGGCGGCGGCTGGAGCCGGCGGGCGGGTGGGCGTCCGTTCCTCCAGGCAGCGGCGGGCGGGTGGGCGCGCGTTTATCCAGGCGGCGGCGGGAGGCGGCGGGCTCGTGGGCATGCGTTTATCCAGGCGGCGGTGACGGCGGGCGGGTGGGCATACGTTCATCCAGGCGGAGGGAGCCGGCAGCGAAAGCGGCCTCCAGCAGCCCCCGCCGGCAGTGAATGAATGCACGCCTGTTTACGACCGTGCAATTTCGGCACTCAAGGCAGTCACATGTCGTGACGTCAAGCGTCGTGACGTCAAGCCTTGAGCGCCGAAATTTCACGGGCGTAAACAGGCGTGCATTCATTCACTGCCGGCGGGGGCTGCTGGAGGCTGCTTTCGCCGCCGGCTCTCTCCCCTTGGATGAACGCACGCCCGCCCGCCCGCCGCCTCCCGCCGCCGCCTGGATAAACGCGCGCCCACCCGCCCGCCGCCTCCCGCCGCCGCCTGGATGAACGGGCGCCCACCCGCCCGCCAGCTCCCGCCGCCACCTGGATAAACGCGCGTGGAGATGGGGGATTCGGAAAGTGACATCTAGGTATTTATATATATATATATATAACAACTTTTGTTTTAGTTTTGGTTGTTTTAGTTTTGATGGTTTCCCCCCTCCCGCCTTGCTTCGGGAGGGGGGAAACCATCCACTTCCTGGTACCTGTCATTTCAAATGTCAGTTGAAATGACATTTGAAATGACAGGTACCAGCGCACCCAGGATACTGTATAGGCGCTGTATTAAGCGCCTATACAGTAAAATGGGTTGCGCGGGCCTAACGCTTCGCCTAACGCTTCGCAGACGTGGCTTGCATTTGCAAGCAATTTGAATAGAGTATTGAGCGATATGTGAAGAGAACTGTGCGTGCGGGGAGCGAGGGTGCGCCCTGCACTGCCGCACTCTTTCTAACGCGGCATAACTGTATCGACCTGTATATTTTTATTAGTACTGGCCTCACAGTTCAGCACATGCTTTCTTGGACTCTGGTGCTGCTTTGGTGTCCTGCTCTTATTCCTGGGTGTTGTCTACAGCTCCCAGAAGCTCCCAGATTCTTAACTGATAGTTCTCATGGTTTCAGCACTTAAGCATTTGAAACTGTAAATCCTCAAAAGCATTGACTGCAGGGACAGTTCTAATTAATAGCATACTCAGCATAGGTAAGGGACATCACCCTTTTCTGCAGCCTAATCAGAATGTGGCCTAATCACAACTTTCAGGTTGCTGTAAACATTTCAAAAAAGAGGTCTTATGTCTGTAGGGTAAGGGTGGTATCCTAACTATTATCCCTGCAAATAGTAAAAAGGAGATGTTGTGATTTTAAGGTCAGTGTTCAGTCCTGCTGAGAACCACAGGTGTCACCAATCCTATTTGATCTAGGTTGATCAGGCTCAGATCAGTTCCATACACAAGGTTACATGTCTCTGTATTCCTCCACAAAAATCTGTATCTGACCCCAATGGGCTGTGCAACCACTGCTTTTGTAATTACCTAAAACATGTTCCTTGGTTTTCAGGTGCCCTTCCCTCCAACCCCTTCTCCAGTTTAGTAAATACAATAATCTGCTGCTGCTGCTGCTGCTGTTGCAACCTTCCACTCCACTCTCAGTGATAAGGGGCCATGCTGAAACCCCCACCTCCTTGGATAATCCCGCCAAACCCTAATAATCCCTGCCAGCAGCAGGGTATGAACTTATCCACTCCAGGCACGTTCCAGCACAGCTTCTGTAAAAGATGCACTAGAAATATAAACTACACACAATTTATGCTTCCAGCACTGAGGCAGGTCTAGAATTATTTGGCTAACAGCCAGTAATAATTAAAAGCTGATTTAAGTTAGCTGGATAACTTAACTCCTTCCAAAATGCCCTTGGAATGGCTTTGTGGCTAAAATCTTGCTAGATAACGGGCTGAATATACCAAAACAATATTTAGATGGATAACTTTTATGCTATCCATCTAAATAGCTTTGAATAGATGACCTCTTAGTGCATAAAAATGTGAGCACAACCATAAGTAAAACTGCATAAAAATTAGCACTCTTTCATTCAAATTCCATGCTAATGGTGGTATTAGCTATTACTTCCCCAATGCAGAGAGAGGTGCATAGGCTTAACTGATGTTCCTAATGCTGAGAATTCAACTTCCACTCAGAGGTGCAATAACGTTTCTGGGGCTCGTATTAGTTTATGGGGTTGAACCTGGAATTTGTGTTGCAGGGGTCCTGTACTCAGAGTTAAGAACATAAGACCTGCCATACTAAGTCATACCAAATGTCCATCAAGCTCAGTATCCTGTTTACAACAGTGGTCAATATTAGTCACAAGTACTTGTCAGGATCCCTTGGAGTAGATAGAGTACATGCTTCTTATACCAAGGATAAGTAATGGATTTCTATAACACCACATTAATAATGGTTTAAGGACTGTTATATATGTATGTATGTATGTATGTATGTATTTATTTATTTATTTATTCGTTCATTCATTCATTCTTATTGACAGTTCATTCAGGAAAAACCTGATCGGTGCGGTGTACAACAATTCAAGCAACCATAAGAACATAAGAACATAAGAAATAGCCATGCTGGGTCAGACCAAGGGTCCATCAAGCCCAGTATCCTGTTTCCAACAGAAGCCAAACCACGCCACAAGAACATGGCAATTATCCAAACACTAAGAAGATCCCATGCTACTGATGCAATTAATGGCAGTGGCTATTCCTTAATTAAACTCGATTAATAGTCGTTAATGGACTTCTCCTCCAAAAACTTATCCAAACCTTTTTTGAACCCAGCTACACTAACTTCAATAACCACATCCTCTGGCAATAAATTCCAGAGCTTTATTGTGTGTTAAGTGAAAAAGAATTTTCTCTGATTAGTCTTAAATGTGCTACTTGCTAACTTCATGGAATGCCCCCTAGTCCATCTATTATTCAAAAGTGTAAATAACGGATTCACATCTACTCGTTCAAGACCTCTCATGATCTTAAAGACCTCTATCATATCCCCCCTCAGCCGTCTCTTCTCCAAGCTGAACAGTCCTAACCTCTTCAGCCTTTCCTCATAGGGGAGCTCTTCCATCCCCTTTCTCATTTTAGTTGCCCTTCTCTGTCCCTTCTCCATCGCAACTATATCTTTTTTGAGATATAGTATTTAAGGTGCGGTCTCACCATGGAGCATTATGACATTTTCCGTTTTATTAACCATTCCCTTGCTAATAATTACTAACATTCTGTTTGCTTTTTTGATGGCTGCAGCACACTGAGCCGACAATTTTAAAGTATTATCCACTATGATGCCTAGATCTTTTTCCTGGGTTGTAGCTCCTAATATAGAACCTAACATTGTGTAACTACAGCAAGGGTTATTTTTCCCAATATGCAACACCTTGCCTTTGTCCACATTAAATTTCATCTGCCATTTGGATGCCCAATCTTCCAGTCTTGCAAGGTCCTCCTGTAATGTATCACAATCCGCTTGTGATTAAACTACTCTGAATAATTTTGTTTCATTCACAAATTTGATAACCTCACTCATCGTATTCCTTTCCAGATAATTGATATATATATTGAAAAGCACTGGTCCAAGTACAGATCCCTGAGGCACTCCACTGTTTATCCTTTTCCACTGAGAAAATTGACCACTTAATCCTACTCTCTGTTACCTGTCTTTTAACCAGTTTGTAATCCATGAAAGGACATCACCTCCTATCCCATGACTTTTTAGTTTTCTTTGAAGCCTCTCATGAGGGATTTTGTCAAACGCCTTCTGAAAATCCAAATACACTACATCTACCAGTTCACCTTTATCCACATGTTTATTAACCCCTTCAAAAAAATGAAGCTGATTTGTTAGGCAAGACTTCCGTTGGGTAAATCCATGTTGACTGTGTTCCATTAAACCATGTCTTTCTATATGCTCTACGATTTTGATCTTGAGAATAGTTTCCACTATTTTTCCCGGCACTGAAGCCAGGCTCACTGGTCTATAGTTACCCGGATCACACCTGGAGCCTTTTTTAAATATTGGGGTTACATTGGCTACCCTCCAGTCTTCAGGTACAATTGATGATTTTAATGATAGGTTACAAATTTTAATTAATAGATCAGAAATTTCATTTTTTAGTTCCTTCAGTACCCTAGGGTGCATACCAAGCATCCAGTCAGGTGATTTGCTACTCTTTAGTTTGTCAATCTGACCTACTACATCTTCCAGGTTCACAGTGATGTCGTTCAGTTCGTCTGACTCATCACCCCTGAAAACCATCTCCGGAACTGGTATCTCTCCAACATCCTCATTAGTAAACATGGAAGCAAAGAATTCATTTAGTCTTTCTGCAAATGCCTTATCATCCCTAAGAGCCCCTTTACCCCTCGGTCATCTAATGGTCCAACTGACTTCCTCACAGGTTTCTTGCTTTGGATATATTTTTAAAAAAATGTATTATGAGTTTTTGCCTCTATGGCCAACTTCATTTCAAATTCTCTCTTCGCCTGTCTTATCAATGTTTTACACTTAACTTGACAATGCTTATGTTTTATCCTAGTTTCTTCAGTTGGATCCTTCTTCCAATTTTTGAAGGATGTTTCTTGGCTAAAATAGCCTCTTTCACCTCACCTTTTAACCATGATGGGAATCATTTTGCCTTCCTTCCACCATTCTTAATGTGTGGAACACATATGGACTGCGCCTCTAGGATTGTATTTTTAAACAATGTCCATGCCTGTTGAACACTTTTAACCTTTGCAACTGCCCCTTTCAGTTTTTTTCTAACTATTTTCCTCATTTTATCAAAGTTTCCCTTTTGAAAGTTTAGTGTTAGAGCTGCAGATTTACTTATTGTTCCCCTTCCAGTTATTAGTTTAAATTTGATCATGTTATGATCACTGTTGACAAGTGGCCCCACCATCATTACCTCTCTCACCAAATCCTGCATTCCACTAAGAATTAAATCTAAAATAGCTCCTTCTCTTGTTGGTTCCAGAACCAATCGCTCCATGAAGCAGTCATTTATTGCATCTAGGAACTTTTTGTCTCTATCAAGTCCTGATGTTACATCTATATTCAAAAACATAATAGAAATATATAAAAAAATCTTATAATCAAAATAAAACACTATAACAAAATTAATAAAATAAATAAAAAGACCTAAAAGCACACTATATTCTGGATGTTTCTTAGCCATTCTGAACTATTCTGACTTTTCCTCCAGGAGCTTGTCTAAACCTTTTTAAATGCAGTTACACTAATTGCATTCACCACATTCTCTGCCAATTAATTCTGGGGCCTAATTATATTTTGAGTAAAATAATATTTCTCTTATTAGTTTTAAAGATATCACCTAGTAACTTCAGTGTATGTCCTTTAGTCTTTGAACTTTTTGAAAGAGTAAACATGCAATTTACATGTATTCGTTCCACTCCACTCATTATTTTATAAACCTCTATCATATCTCCTTTCAGCTGTCTCTTTTTGTAGTTGAAGAGTCCTAACCTCTTTAGCCTTTCTTCATAGGGGAATTGTTTCATCCCCTTTAACATTTTGGTTGCCCTTCTGTATATTACACCATTATAAACAGAAAAGTTCCATTTCTTCTTTCCAGATTAATCCACAGTGTTTCCACCTTCCTCATCAGCCCAGCAATGCTGTTGTTTAATAATATTCTTTATATGTAATGCCACGCCTCCTCCTTCTTTCCTACTCAGTCCTTCCTAAATAGTTTGCAGCCAGGTATAACTATTTCCTAGTCATGGTTTTATGTGTACCAGGGCTCCATGACAGCTGTTATATCTAAATCAACTTCTTCCATGACTGCCGGTAGATCTGGCACTCTATTCCCTATACTAGGAGCATTAGAGTACATATATTTCCAAATACTTTTTTCACCATACTTCCTATTAGATAGAAATAGGAAGTATGGTGAAAAAAGTATTTGGAAATCTATGTACTCTAATGCTCCTAGTATAGGGAATAGAGTGCCAGATCTACCGGCAGTCATGGAAGAAGTTGATTTAGATATAACAGCTGTCATGGAGCCCTGGTACACATAAAACCATGACTAGGAAATAGTTATACCTGGCTGCAAACTATTTAGGAAGGACTGAGTAGGAAAGAAGGAGGAGGCGTGGCATTACATATAAAGAATATTATTAAACAACAGCATTGCTGGGCTGATGAGGAAGGTGGAAACACTGTGGATTAATCTGGAAAGAAGAAATGGAACTTTTCTGTTTATAATGGTGTAATGGTGAGTATTTAATGTTTTATACCTTAGGGTGTTGTTCACCCAACCATGATGAGTCTAGTTTAAAGCCCTGCTCAGAAGATGGGTCATTTATCATTTTGCGTTAGAGCCTTATCGCGTGCATTACAGCCCTAATGCGTGCGATAACAGCATAATGCATGTGATAAATACCAAATTGCAAAATGCATTTGCAAATTTAAAATTAGTATTTGAATGGGAGGAGTTTGGGTGGAATAAATGGAAATGAGTGCCTGGTAGTGCTGTGTGCGATAGAGTAATGCACACTATAGCGGGATTTAATGCCAGAAATAACTACACTTTTTTTTTTTTTTTTGCAGTATGGTGAAAAAAAATATTTATCATGGCTGATATCACAGATATTATTGCAGTGATTATTGCGTGATAAAAAGAGGAATGATAAATAGGGATGTGAATTGGTACCGGACTCGTTTCTGGTATCGGGTTCGGGTAAAAACCGCGGGAAATCTTCATTCCCATGGTTTTTACCCATTTAAATCGGATGTGTCGTGCTGAAAAAAACAAAACACCCCAACTGTTTAAATTTAATTCTTTCTAATCCCCCACCCTTCCGAACCCCCCAAAAAACTTTTTTAAAGTACCTGGTGGTCCAGCGGGGGTCCCGGGAGCGATCTCCCACTCTCAGGCCGTCGGCTGCCAGTAAACAAAATGGTGCCGACGGCCCTTTGCCCTTAGCATGGGACAGGGTATCCATGCCATTGGCCAGCCCCTGTCATATGGTAGGAGTAATGGACGGCTGGCACTATCTTAAAAAAATCCCTGGTGGTCCAGCGGGGGTCCGGGAGCAATCTGCACTTGGGCCGTCGGCTGCCAGTATTCAAAATGGCGCCGATAGCCTTTGCCCTTACTATGTCACAGGGGCCGACCAATGGCACCAGTGGCCCCTGTGACATAGTAAGGGCAAAGGCTATCGGCGCCATTTTGAATACTGGCAGCTGAAGGCCCGAGTGCAGGAGATCGCTCACGGACCCCTGCTGGACCACCAAGGAGTTTTGGCAAGTCTTGGGGGGGTCAGAAGAGTAGGGGTTTTGTTTAAATTCACTCCTTTAGACGGCCGAATAATTCGGTGAAGATTCGTTGTATTCATGGAAATTTTATACATTTTGCTTCCCCACGAATACAACAAATATGGCCCTGTACGTTGCGGATTTCCAATATGTTGCAAACGAATGCACACCCCTAGTGGCCAGGTACCCAGGAGCCACTCATAATTCCTTTATACTTAGGCAATCGGGCCTCTTTGAAAAATGTGAGGATGGCTTTAATGGTGATGGTTGGCTCGTAGGTAAGAGAGATGCTTCTTTCTATATTCAATCTCTGGCTATGTGTTTCTGGCAAATGGTACTGAAATGGGGCATGGCTGAGGGGGAGGAAAAGCATTGCTTTCCATGACAAGAGGCTTGTGCAGTTACATCTGCAGGCCATTGGACCAGGGCATGCCTTTTTCAACCCATGCCGAAGAGGCCTGCAAATCTTGTGAGGGTAAAGCTTGGTGTGTAAGCTGGTATTATACACTTTAAACATGTGCTGTTTCCAAATGGCCCTGTTCCTATCCTCCCATTGGTTCCTATTAAAATCTCACTGGTCAATGACAAGCTTGAAGTGTTCATACTACTGGTACTATATGATCACATGTGTCCGGTTAGTGAGGTGTCAGCCAGATTATCTCCCACAGTTTGTATTAACCCTCACACACCTCAACCAGAAGCAGTGCCCTGTGTATGATGGTGGTGTAGCATATTCTGTGTATCAGGGCACAAAAATGTGTTTCTATGGAAGACTTATTGCATAGCCAGCAGTGACATTCGCAATCACACCATGAGGTACCATTTTTGCAGCTAACACAGGTGGGCCAGCTTTTATATATTTGTTCAAGGTTGGCATCCTGCTACACACCAGTAGCCTTAGCTCGATTGCGAGGGCCTGGCACACAATGGTTGAAATACCCAGATGCAATTTCGTAATCCTGGAGAGCTGAGCTACTGCTATCCTGCACAGATACTGGCCAGAGCAATGTGATATGCACTTAGGCAAGGTAAATCGGCCTTTATGGCTCAGGGAAAGGTTCAAGCTACCTTTTACAGTGTTATAGGAAGAAGTGTTTTGCCAGCCAGATCAGGAAGTGACAATGCTATTATTGATGGCTTAAATCTGCATTTACTGCAGAAAATTCTAAGCATGGTTGCAGGACCTGGCTTCTCACCCCCGATGCCATTCCCATCATACCGGCAGAGACGAGGTACAAGGAGGCCTTATGTGCTACCCGCTTTGTGAATTAATACACCTTTGGAGTTCTCAAAAGTCACTTTTGCTGTTTGGACAAGACGGGTGCAGCTTTATTGTATGCCTACCCAAAGTTGCAGATATAGTGCTGCTCTGCTGTGTTCATAATCTCACTCTACACCATGAGCTATGAATGGTGATACATCCAGATCTCCCCCAATATCCCCCATGTGTTCCCGCAGCATCCCACAACAACATACTGAGTTGAAACCAGCTTCACCAAAGACTTATAGAAAGCTATTTTGCCTGATAGGCCTCACCTACCACATCCTCTTCCAGGGAAGGAAGGCAGCAAACTGTTAGCTGCTACTCTCCTCGCTATCATCTTTCTTTTCTCTCACTGCTTCTCTGTGTAGGTCAGTGTGTAACAGAAAAACGTGTGGCTACTCAGGATTCATCTTAACAGTAGAGCAGTAGACTGTACTTGAAAAATAGTTGTGAAAGTAAAGATTACATGAATGAGTTGTTTCACCTGTAAAATCATGTACCTGCCATAATGTGTTGTGCCTGATAGTGACACTAACATTTGCAAATGTGGCACAACCGTTTGTGGCCTAGCAAGTGCCCTGTGGCTTCCCAGCCCGCCACAGTGGACCCCATCCTACTGCTCACATGTAGATGAGATAGTGCCACAAGTGTGATGCCACCCCAGCGTTTTCTCGAGCATGGAGAGCTACAGCTCTAGGAATGCTGTACATCTCAAATAGCTCTGAAGCTTAAAGGCACAGGCTAAAGGTACAGCTATATAGTTTAAGGTTTGATGGGCAGATTTCTCATTTTATGGACTCACTAGCCGTTAAGCCCGTAACAACGGGCTCGGTCTGTTTCCTTCCCACTCCCTCCCCCTCATTCTCCCTCCTCCTTCACTCTCTCCCCCCTCCCTCTCTCTCACCTTCCCCCTCCCTCTCCCCTTCCCTCCCTCTCACCTCCCTCCCTCTCACCTTCCCCCTCCCTCCCTCTCACCCCCTACCCCCTCTCTCTCACCCCTCCCCCCCCTCTCTCTCTCTCACCCCTCCCTCCCCCTCTCTCTCACCTCCCTCTCTCACACCTCCCTCCCCCTCTCTCTCACTCCTCCTCCCCCTCTCTCTCACCCCCTCCCCCCTCTCTCTCTCACACCTCCCTCCCCCTCTCTCACACCTCCCTCCCCTCTCTCTCACCTCCCTCTCTCTCACACCTCCCTCCCTCTCTCTCACACCTCCCTCCCCCCTCTCACACCTCCCTCCCCCTCTCTCTCACACCTCCCTCTCTCTCTCTCTCACCTTTCCTCCCTCTCACCTCCCTCCCTCTCTCTCACCTTCCCCTCCCTCTCCTCAGTCACTCCCCCTCTCTCAATCCCCTCCCCTCTCTGATCATCCACAACCGGCAGATCTCGGGGGGGGTGTGTCCCTCCCGCGCGCACAGCGCCGCTACTTCTCCTCCCGCTCCTGCCGGCAGATATCGGGGGGGGGGGGGCTGTCACTCCCGCGCGCGCGGCGCCGCTGCTTCTCCTCCCGCTCCTGCTCGTCTTCGCTACTGCTCCTCCTGCTTCGCGGCCGCCGCCGCTCCAGCTTTTCACCTTCGCCGCCGCTCCTGCGGCCCCACCGCCATTTTTTTTTTTTCGGGCACGCACGGCTCTGACCGACGTGCTCGCCCGCACATGCGCGGTAGAGCTGCTCTCTACTGTGCATTTGCGGGCCGTCGGTCAGAGCCCATTTATAAGGTAGATTCCGTAGCTGATAAATGTGTGCATGTGAAATAATACACCTGTACTGGGTAGGCTTACTGTCATATGGGCATGCCGAATCATTTTTGGCTCTTCTATAATGTTTTACCTGGTTTAAATACTTAATGTTACTATATGTGCCTTCTTATAAACCGTTGTGATGGTAAATAACTTAACAACGGTATAGAAAAGATTTTAAATAAATAAATAAATAAATAAATAAATAAATAAACCAGAGGAAGTTATATATGCAGTAACCTGTCTGTGTGGACTTATTTATATTGGACAGACCATATGAGCTTTAAATTTAGAATTATCGAAACCAAAAGCTGGATTAGGTCCATGAAGGAAAATGCACCTTTAGTGGATCATTGGATTTAGAAGCAGTATTCGTTGGAGGATTTAAAATTTGTTGTAATTCAGAGAGTACAATTAAAGAATGGAGGGGATTTATCTTTGGCATTGAGATGCATAGAACACTTTTATTTTCTATGGCATACAACATCACCTTCGGAGTTGAATGGTCTTATTGAATGGTCTACTTTTTTATAGAAGAGTTTTATAGAAGATTTTCAATGTGATTTATTTCTGGATTGTTCATTTTGGGAATGACTTCCTCATTGCAGTGTTTCTCTAGATAAAATGTTGTTTAATCCATGATTTGGTCAATTTAGGACAGCATGAATGTAGTAATGTTCGGTGGTGTGGAGGTAATAGAAGTAATATAATTGGAGTTGGGGACTGTGTGGCTAATATTGTTTAATTTGCAATGATAATGATTGGCATACTGTTCAAATTGAAGCAGGTATATATAAATAGCACAGGCGGTATTGAAGCGTTCATGTTACGTGGCATACGAGACATGATCACAGTCATTTCCGGCGTTAAGGTGAGTAGCGGTTGAGGTGTGGTCAGATTGGTTAGGTGAATATAGAGTGGTGATTAAGCTCTTGGAATTGAAATATTTGTATATTCTCTATATTATAGTGGGTGCGATGATATTAAGGTGAACGGATAAAAATTGGAGTAGAGAAAGTTATGAAGATTTATATGCAGGACTCCATATTGAAATGGCGATGACTGGCCTGTAAGAATGAAGACTGTTTATGGGAAAATGGGCTGTGAGTTTTCAATCATACAGTATATGTTATGTTTTTCTAATTGAATATAAGTTGATAGTTATTGGGTTTTTGCTGATTAATATTGCAGAGTTGATGCACAATATTTTTCCCGGAGGTTGTAAACATGAGAAGAATTCATGTGGAAAACAATTGACACGTTACATTTTTCCCTGAGGAAGCCTGTATAGGAGAGGGTGAAAAAGAAAATTATTTGTCAGAGGACATTAAGAAGGATCGTTTATAAGAATAATGATGACATTATAGAAGAATCTTTACTTCCGGACTATCCACTGCCACCATGGCTTTTAGCTTGTCCCAGTACCTGTGCACCGCTTCATAAGACTGCTGCACATGTTGATGTCCTGGGCTATGTTGTGTCAAATCTGGCCCTTAGCTGCCTTCAAGGTCTTGGTCACCCTGTTTCCGAAGAGCAGGACATAATGGTGCAGGACCCCTACAATGACCATTACATTCTCCTGCATGCTGAACTTGAGATCCCTGAGATGAGGGTGTCCTGCTGTCTGTCTGCCAGAAGGGGATGCCACTTCCACTTCTGGAGAGGTGTCCTCCTTTTCCTCACTCTCACTCTCCCTCCCACTCCCCTCTCCCCTCCCTTCCTCCCGTCCTCCCCCCTCCTGCCCCTGCCTTGCCAACTCCCTTCCCCTCTGCCTTTTATCTCTATTCCTAGCCTGCTGACCTCTTCTCTCTGTCCTCGCCTGTCTATCCCCTTCCCCCTCCTTCCTCCTGCCTCCTCCTATTCCTTACCTCCTATCTCTCTACTCCTGTCCCTGACCCTATTCCTACTCCTCCTAGCACTCCTACCCTCATCCTCCTGCTTCCTCTCCTCCCTCCTCCCCATCATCTCCTCACGTCTCTTCTCTTCTCTCTCCCCACACCTCTCATGCTCCAGCCTCTCCACAACCTTCTCTCCCCCACTCACCTTCTCACTCCTCCACATATCTCATCCATAGAAAAAGGCAAACTGACAGACATTACAAATAAGAACTTTCACACACACAGATAGACAAAAGACAAAGGTCAATGTAAACAGAAGGAAAAACAGTAAATAACAGGACAACCCACTCAGAAATCACAATAACAACTAAATCCTAATCCACTAAACACCACTCACCTACTTTCCTTTAACCCACATCTCAACACACCCTCAAAGAAGCAGTTGCAGGAAGCCTGTATATATAAACTGGAAAAAATAACGCACCACATACTAAATTATGCTAGCCGCATAAAATGCGTAAATATGCGCCCATATGACTTCAGTTCACATATGCTCTTACTTGCATCATTGGCTACTTTAGGCATGTATGTTTTATATCCTACATACTTGTATTTTCTAATCTGTGCATGTGTTTGGATGCAAATTCTAAAATTGCCCTGCTTGTGTACATTTTTTTGACATTTATCTTCTTAATTTTTTTTACTACATATAATATTGAGAAAGATTACCATGGAGGTAATTGGGATTTATATTTATCCTAGTTAAAGCTGTATGACTACAAGAATCTGAGGTAAAACATGTATTGGAATAATTTAAAAAAAATGCAATGGCTGATTCAGTATGTAATAGCAAGCCTATTCATTTGATTAAGGATTTGAGTCAATTTAAGTTTCTCTTGTGTACATACAATAATATGGTATGACTTACTAAAAGAAGAAAAAAGGGTCAGTAAACTACTACTACTACAGGAGGGAATGCAAATGATAGGGATGTGCAGAAGGAAAAAAAAAATTGTTTCGATTCGTTTTTTGTTTCACCGGGACCCAAATTCGTTGCATTAGTTTCATAGGGGGAAAAACCAATTTGTTGATTCATTTTATTTGTTTTTTGCTTCCCATTAAAGTCAATGGGAGAAGTATTTGCAGCCTATTTTTGGCTGCAGAATTGGGGTTTTCTTATCAACTCTGATGAAACTTCTAGGGAGCAATCATCAAAACGAGAAAAGAGCTCGAAGGTACTTAGACTGTGGCAAAGTGGCACCAAAGTGGCATGAATAGCCTAAGGCACTTTAAAGGGGCAAAGGTGTACCAGGAGTGGCAAGAGTGCTATAACAGAGGTGCAAAGCAGCAGCGAGAGTGTCAAAAACACATCACAGCTTCAAAAGAGAACACCGATAACAGTTGCATGAACCCTTGAAGGCAGCATGACAGGCAAAGTAGCAAGACAAATGGCATCAACATCCTACAGCACAATGAAGGGGGAACACAGCAAGCAGAAATAGTGTCAGAAAAATCCACAAGATGCCGATAAAGAGACAAAGCAGCAGAAAGGCTAGCACCAACACACTGAGAAACCATGATAGTAGCAAGAACACCACAAGGAGTAGAGTGAGTCAACTGGTGTATGGCAGCAAGGCAGAGTGGCAGAAAGTTGATAGGGGCAAGACAGGCTGGCAGAGCAGAAGTAGTCTGGTCCCTATGGTTTTGATAGGGGCAAGACAGGCTGGCAGAGCTGAGGTAGTCAGGTCCCTGTGGTTTGGATAGGAGCAAGGCAGGCTGGCCCTGGGGAGAGTTCCCTTTTCTTTGTATAGGAAAGGGCTCCCTAGAATGGGTTTACCCCTAGAGTGGGGTGTTTCCGTTGGCATCTAGTGAGGTTCAACATGGGTCAGTGGGTGTTAAGAGATAGGCTGGCTACACCTGGGGAGAGTTCCCTTTCCTTTGCTCAGGAAAGGGCTCCCTAGAATGGGTTGTTGGCCCCTAGAGTGGAGCACAAGCCTTCAAAGCGTGGTGAGTTGACGTGGAGGAGATTTCCATGTGAACAGCGGTTCTTGTTCAACATGGGTCAACAGGTACTAAGAGATAGGCTGGCTACACCTGGGGAGAGTTCCATTTCCTTTGTGCAGGAAATGGCTCCCTAGAATGGGTTGGCCCTTAGAGTGGAGCACAAGCCTTTAAAGTGTGGTGAGTCGACGTGGAGGAGGTTTCCATGTGAACAGCAGTTCAACATGGGTCGGTGAGTGTTAAGAGATAGGCTGGCTACACCTGGGGAGAGTTCCCTTTCCTTTGTCCAGGAAAGGGCTCCCTAGAATGGGTTGGCACCTAGAGTGGGGTACGAGCCTTCAAAGCATGGCAAGTTGACGTGGAGGAGGTTTCCATGTGAATAGCGGTTCAACATGGGTCAGAGGGTGCTAAGAGATAGGCTGACTATATACCTGGGGAAAGTTCCCTTTCCTTTGCGCAGGAAAGGGCTCACTGAAATTGGTTGGCCCCTAGAGTGAAACACGAGCCTTTAAAGCATGGCGAGTCGACATGGAGGTGGTTTCCATGGGAACAGCTGTTCAACATGTGTCAGAGGGTGCTAAGAGATAGGCTGGCTACACCCTGGGAGAGCTCCCTTTCCTTTGCACAGGAAAGGGCTCCCTGGAATGGGTTGGCCCCGAAAGTGTGGTGGTTCCGTTGGCGTCTAGTGAATACCCAGGAGCTATTAACTGTACTTATGCACTTCAGCTGATGACAAAGGAACTTGAAGAGCTGTCAAATAAGAAAACTGCTACTCAAGTCCAAATCTACAATATCAAACCTATGTTGACTTTGTACCCTACAGTGCCTCTGTAAACTATGGGAACACAGAGGATGAACTAGAGTACAACTACCACTAGTTTTCAATAGTAATAGAAACGTTAATGTGGGCATCTAAGAAAGATTTAGGGAAAATGGCCCATATTATGAAGGTCATGAAAACTATTGAGCATATGAAATATCCAAGCTCCAAGCTGGTCAGACAGGCACAGCGTTTGAGGTTAAGCCCTCGTAAGGACGTAAGGCCTGGACAGTGGACAGACTGGCACAGCGTTTCAGGTCAATCCTTTGTAGGGACATAAGGCCTGGGCGGACAGGCACAGTGTTTGAGGTCAAGCCCTTGTAGTGACATAAGGCCTGGATGGACAGGCACAGCATTTGAGGTCAGGACCTTGTAGGGACGTACAGCCTGGTCAGTGGATAGATAGGCACAGTGTTTGAGGTCAGGCTCTTGAAGGCATGTACGGCCTGGACAGTAGACAGACTGGCACAGCATTTGAGGATAGGACCTTGTAGGGATGCAAGGCCTGGATGGACAGCCACAGTGTTTGAGGTCAAGCCCTTGTAGGGATGTACGGCCTGGACAGCAGACAGACTGGCACAGCATTTCAGGTCAGGCCCTTTTAGGGATGTAAGGCCTTGATGGACATCCACATCATTTGAGGTCAGGCCCTTGTAGGGACGTACGGCCTGGACAGCGGACAGACTGGCACAGCATTTCAGGTCAGGCCCTTGTAGGGACGTAAGGCCTGGAAGGACAGCCACAGCGTTTGAGGGCAAGCCCTTGTAGGGACATAAGCCCTGGATGGACAGGCACAGCATTTGAGGTCAAGACCTTGAAGGGACGTACGACCTGGATGTACCTTTCCCTGACATCATGGATTTAATGTCACTACCTAGTGCCTACTAGGGATTTCAATTAAAATAATTATTTCTTTATTGGTGAATAAACACCTCTGTCCAAATATACGTGAGTCTGGAAAACTGGCCACAGACGCATGGTGCAGAACCTTGATGTATACTACAACTGAGACCGCTGTATGTGCACACACCAAACTTGTAACTACAAAAGAGGCCTACTGGGGATTTGGCTTCAAAGAGCACTGCTGTCCCAATATACGTGAATCTGCAAAACTGCCCACAGACACAGTGCAGAGCCTTGATGTACACTACAACAGAGACTGTTCTGTGTGCACTAAAAAATGAAACAGCAGAGAAAAGACTTGACTGGAAGCCTGAACCAGCACAATTCCTAGTGATGCTGCTTCTTGTTTGAAAATACGAACTCACACTATCTCCCACCCACACCTTGCCTGTGCCTGCAGGGTGAGGGGGGTAAGATAAGGAGCAAAATGCCACTGCTAGCAGCTTGTCTCAGTGGAAGAGATAGAGAGACTGATTTCAATAAAAAAAATTGCGGTCAAAAAAAGCCTGGCTGGCTGGCACTGCAGCAAAAACGAACAAATATCTTTTTCAATGGAAAATTCTGTCAAAGTAGCTAGCAATTGAATATAGATTTGAGACACTCAGACTAGCTCTGAGTAAAGCCACTTCCTCGGACCACCCCCGCAAAGAAAGAGCGTGGCACGCCGCGTGCTTAAGCTATAAATAGTACAGCATCATCAGGAACAGCGTCATGAGCACTGAGTGTGAGCGGTGATTGGCTGCATTAGAAAAATGTTTAGCTCAGATAGGTTGCATTCTCGTCTCTTTGCCAACCTATCTGACCCCAGGGTTGTGAGGTCACTTATGACTCACAGGAAGGGGCTGTTTTTTCTTATGGATACTCCCATATGGCCTTCTCCTATTTCAAACGGCCACTAAGAAATCACTGCGAACCAAAAGAATGAAACTAATATGATATGTTTTATTCGTGGGGGTGCGTTTCGCGAACCCATGAATCAAACAGGGACTTATGCGTTGCGGATTGCACATTCGTTGAAAATGAATGCACATCCCTAGCAATTGATAAAGTGGTAATGTTAATGAAAAATGTCACTATCTTTGAAAGATATTGAGTTGATGGCCTTGCAGAAGCCAAAAAGGAAGCCGAGAAATAAACAGATAAGCTGCTGATTTGGAAATTGTAGTGAATGTTGGCAAAAATTGCCAAACCACTGTTTTCTTAGGAGTGCCATGAGAGAAGGGCTAGTTAATGCAAAATCCCTTTTCAATATCAATTTTTCCTATAAAATTGTGGATACAAGTTTAGTACATTTAGATGAAAGATTCAAAAAATGTATGACTACTCTAATAATTTCAGCATCAACAATAATGAAAATGAGTAAGAACATTAAATAAGCAGAATTTGAAAGATGTCTGCAAAAGACTGGCAAGTATACTTACACTTCAACTGCAACTCCCTCATCAGATCTGGAGAGAGCAGAATTGGCAGAAGAACTAGACAGGCATGTTGCCTGAAGAGATAAACAGCTGTCTGTTGTTGTTGAAGTATATTTTTGACAAAAAGCTAAAAGATATTTTTCCAAATGTTACCATAGCACTCTAACATTTCATGTAATTGTCTGTTTCAGTAGCTTTAGCAAAGAGCAGTTTTTCTATACTAAAACTGTTCAGAAGCTATTTGAGGTTACAAATGAGGTAAGAACAATTGACTAAACTGGTAAGAATTTCAATTGGAAATGGTATAACTGGAACAGTCATGACATCACGGTCAGCTATCCCCCACTTATATTTAGCTACCAATGGCTGCAATTGTTTTTTAGATACCTCAAAAGGAAATCTAATAAGGGTGTTAAAGTACAATTATTATATTCTAAACCCTGGGAGGTGACATCTCCATGATAGCAACCAGCCAGTCATCCAAGACCCTGCCTTCTATTCCTGCAGATCCTTGCCAGATCAACACTGTCAGAGGAGGAAACCTAACCAGGACGGCCAGATTTCAGGAAGCCTACCAGCCTCCCCTCCTATTGTCAGAAGGCAGACCCACCAATTGTCTTCTTGGTCCAATTCTGAGACCATCCTTTGTCATACCCCTGGGTCATCATTCCTTGTTCCAAGGCCATGGTCCCAGCCATACCTTCATTTGAACCTTCTGTCCCCTCCCTTATGCAGTGTCCTATTGTGGATTGCTGACCAGGTAAAGACAGGAATAAGATGGTAGAATTAAATGGTGAGTTTTTCAAATGGAGTTAGCATATTCATAAATGATGTTGAAAACAGAGTAGATAACACAAACAGAGTAGATAACACAAAATTATTTTGAGTCAATAAAAGAGCAGAAGATTGTGAAGAACTGCAGAAGGACCTTGTAAGACTAGGAGACTGGACATCTCAAATGGCAGATGCAATTAAATGATGAAAAGTGCAATGTAATGCACAAAAGGAAAAATAATCCCAGCTATAGGTACACAAAACTGGGTTTTCTGTTAGGAGTCATCACCCAGGAAAAGAACCACAGGCTTCTTGTGGGTAATATCTTGAAATTTTTGGCTCAATGTGGGGTGGTGGTTAAAAAGTCAATTAGAGGAAGTCACGTGATGCGGTAAGCTAGGCGAGTCGCACTCGTCCTAGCTCCGGGTGCTGCTCCCCCAAATAGCGGTACTAATAGCTAATTACGAACCCACAGAGTGACTTCACAACTATTGCCACGAAGCACAACATTTAGCTGACAAGGACAAGTGAGTTATACAGTGCTATGACATCAAAACTGGTAAAAAAAGATAAAACAAAAAACGCTGAACCAGAAACTAAGATGACGGACTCCCGCGGTGGACCGGAGGGCCCTAGCCTTGACGAAAGAACGGTGATCAGACTAACTGAAGCAGTCATCCAGGAACTCGAGCCTAAATTCATAGGCATTAATGAAAATTTGCAAGCGCTAAAAGAATCGATTGGAAATATTGGGAAGCGTATCGATATAGCAGAAGGGAGGATATCAGCGGTAGAGGAGGATACAATGGCGGTTACCACGAGGGTGTCCACGCTGGAAACGGCAATACAAAAAGCTGAAAACAAACTGGAAGAGCTCGAAAATAGAGCTAGAAGAAATAATTTGAAATTTCTTGGATTCCCAGAATCTGTTACTGACGGAGAGCTTAAGGTTTTACTAGAGGAATGGCTACCGAAAGCACTGAACCTTCCAGCGCTGGTCAATAAGTTAATAATAGAACGAGCGCATCGCCTAGGCCTGTGGGGAGAATCAGACCGCAGACCTCGCCTAGTAATAGCACGATTTTTGGACTGGACCCACAAATCCCTGATACTGGCAGCGTTCAAGAAGCAAAGGGAATTGAACTATAATGAAAACAAGATTATTCTCCTTCAGGATTTTTCAGCGGTGGTAGCAGCCAAAAGGAAACTGTTCTCTTCAACCTGCACAAGTCTTGTTCATAAAAATATCATGTTCAACCTTCAATTCCCTGCCACACTACGTAGTTGGAGCGATGGGAAAGCTGTCACATTTGAAGATCCGGACCGAGCAACAGAATGGCTCAAGAATCAAGCAGTGTTGACCTGAACTTTAGCCATCGGATCAAAATATTCTGTTTTTGAGCTAATGAGCTCTGGGATGGGGCACTGATGAACAAGCTGGCAGGCATGCCAGTGAATTAAGCCTCTTAAGGTGTGGTATTTCATAGCTGGACCTTCTTTACAGTTCTTCTTATGATTGTACCAGATTTTATGTTGCATATATAAAGTTACATTCACCAAAGGTTTGAGAAAAAAAAAAAAGAAAGAAAAAATGGGCTAAACTTCAGATGGGGAAGTAGCACCCGAGCGCATAGTTTCACTGACCTCTAATCCCAGCTAGTCTGGGGCATTTTATATCCTTAGTAAATAAGGAGGGTTTGCTTTCAGTTCTATGTTGTTGTATTCTATGGGGTTTATGCGGGGGAATTCGAGGGTGGACTTACAGGAGGGCGGGGGTGGGTTACAAGGGAAGGTGTCTACAGGGTTTTGTCACTGTGGAAAGGATAGGAAAGCAGATTTAGAACTACATGAATGTCTAGAGACTGTTTGCTTGCTGTTGTTAATGGTTCGGGCAATAAAACAGCTGGGAGTCCAGGCTGGGAGACTCTTCAGCAGGGCAAATATCAGATTGCTAGCCTGGTATGAGTTCCCTTGGCAAGTGAGATAGGGAGCTTACGCATCAGCTCATGGAATGTGGGAGGGCTTAGTACTCCTACCAAGCACCAAAAAGTCTTGTGCTTTAAATAGACAAAAAGTGGATATATTTGGGCTACAGGAAACGCATCTATCCAAACTTGAGAGCAAAAAACTTAAAAGAGGATGGGTAGGGCAGTGTTATTATTCCCCAGCTCTAGGGCGAAAAGTTGGTTTGGCCATCTTAATTCATAAAAATTACCATTTCGAATTGACAAAGCAAATTTCAGATTGGGAAGGCCAAATTCTAATTATTCAAGGTAGGCTTCAAGGAGGAGACATCACTTTTTGTGCGGTATATGTACCAAAGCATACTCCCACTCTTTTTTTCAAAAATTAGTGGGAATGTTGCTCCCCGCACAGAAAGGCTCCCTTGTTGTTCTTGGAGATTTTAACTGTGTACATAACAGTGGAGTGGATAAATCCCAGCCCTTACCAACTGTGCGGAAGGACCCGGGTAAAGGGATAGCATACTTATGTACAGAACTGCATCTACTGGATATTTGGTGAACATTACACCCTACTGAACGGGACTATACACATGTCTCAAGGGCACATGCCACTATGTCCAGGATTGATTATATTTTGGTATCTGAGTCCTTGTTCCCTAGAAGTAAACAAGCCCGCATAGGCGAAATTGCAATATCCGATCATGCCAATGTATGGGTGGATATCACAGATGGGAGGGATGAAACTAGAACACGTCTATTGCGCTTCCCTGGTCAGTTAGCTGATGATCCCAACTTTCAAAAGTTTCTCCGAGATAAATGGAGAGACTTTGAGCAATATAATCACGAGCACAAGAATGACCCAAGTCTATACTGGGAAACCAGTAAAGCAGTACTGAGGGGAGAGATCACATCCTACTCGATTGCTAAGTCAAGAGCTCTGCATCAGAATATTCTGCTTCTGGAGCAGAAATTAGCCCAGGCCAAAAAGAGGTTAGTTAACAATAACACCAGTGTCTGTCACAGTGAATACAGTGCAATCCTTCATGCCTTAAATACTTTGCTGCATGAACGAGCGCACAGATATTTGCAGAAGGGGGTGCATAAGATGTTTAGGTATGGCAATAAAGCTGGGAAGTTATTAGCAAACTTGGTGCACATACATAGAGGGAAAACATTTATTGATAAATTAAAAGTTGAAAATGGCGCCCCTATTACAGCCAGCTCAGAGGTATGCGCTAGATTTCAAAAATTTTATGAGAAATTATACACAGATGACAGGACAGGGGGTGATATTGATGAAGATATATTCTTTGAAGGTCTCAAATTTCCACAGGTCTCAGAGGCCCACTTAATGAATTTAAACAAACCAATACAGTTAGAAACATAGAAACATAGAAATGACGGCAGAAGAAGACCAAACGGCCCATCCAGTCTGCCCAGCAAGCTTCACACATTTTTTTCTCATACTTATCTGTTTCTCTTAGCTCTTTGGTTCTATTTCCCTTCCACCCCCGCCATTAATGTAGAGAGCAGTGATGGAGCTGCATCCGAGTGAAATATCAAGCTTGATTAGTTAGGGGTAGTAACCGCCGCAATAAGCAAGCTACTCCCATGCTTATTTGTTTTACCCAGGCTATGTTATTCAGCCCTTATTGGTTGTTTTTCTTCTCCCCTGCCGTTGAAGCAGAGAGCTATGCTGGATATGCGTGAACTATTAGTTTTACTTCTCCCCTGCCGTTGAAGCAGGGAGCTATGCTGGATATGCGTGAAGTATCAGTTTTTCTTCTCCCCTGCCGTTGAATCAGAGAGCTATGCTGGATATGCGTGAAGTATCAGTTTTCTTCTCCCCTGCCATTGAAGCAGAGAGCTATGCTGGATATGCGTGAAGTATCAGTTTTTCTTCTCCCCTGCCTTTGAAGCAGAGAGCTATGCTGGATATGCGTGAAGTATCAGTTTTTCTTCTCCCCTGCAGTTGAAGCAGAGAGCTATGCTGGATATGCGTGAAGTATCAGTTTTTCTTCTCCCCTGCCGTTGAAGCAGAGAGCTATGCTGGATATGCATTGAAAGTGAAGTATCAAGCTTATTTGGTTTGGGGTAGTAACCACTGTAACAAGCAAGCTACTCCCCGCTTTGTGAGTGCAAATCCTTTTTTCCACATTTCCTCTTGCTGTTGAAGCTTAGAGTGATGTTGGAGTCACAGTAACCATGTGTATGTTTATTGAATAAGGGTATTATCTCCAGGCAGTAGCCCGTCATTCTGGCGAGCCACCCACTCTTCATTGATGGCCTCTTGACTTTATGGATCCACAGTGTTTATCCCACGCCCCTTTGAATTCCTTCACAGTTCTGGTCTTCACTACTTCCTCCGGAAGGGCATTCCAGGAAGAACTGGTGCTGGCTGTCAAGGAAAGTAAACAACATAAGGCTCCTGGGCTGGATGGCCTTAGTGCTGAATATTACAAAATCTTGGTGCATCAGGCCTCTGGGGCATTGTTAAGCTTTTATCAGGAGGCACAAAAGAAAAGGAAGTTTCCTGATGGGGTGCACGAGAGCCTACATTACGGTCTTGGAAAAACCAGGCAAGGATCTTTCATCCCCAGGGGCATACTGCCCCATATCTTTGTTAAATTTTGAAGCCAAACTGTTTGAAAAAATTATGGCAGACAGGTTAAGTGTTGTTTTTCCCTCTCTCATCATGGCCCAACAGGTGGGTTTCATTAAAGGTCGAACTATCAGTGCAAACCAGATCAAACATCTAATAGCCATGGAAGAATGCCAAAAGCGGGGTCAAGGAGCGATGATTGTAGGCTTTGACTCTGAGAAGACTTTTGATAGGGTGTCCTGGCCCTATCTATTCTCGGTTCTAGGCCGCTATGGTTTCAGGGGGGAGATAGTACAAAGTACTATCACAATCCTACATCTGCAATTTTGGCAAATGGTTAGGTCTCTGCAGATTTCAGATTGTATAGGGGGACATGCCAAGGTTGCCCTCTTTCCCCTTTATTGTATATCCTGTCCATTGATCCCCTTTTATGCAGAATTGAGGAGGACCCACGAATATATGGCTTTAATATGGGGAAACAAGGATTCAAAATATCTGCCTTTGCAAAGGGGAACATTCTCATGGTTAGGCCGTATTGCTATCGTTAAGATGAATGTTCTGCCCAGGTTATTATACTTTTTTACCAACATCCCCATCTTTCTTCCCTCGGCGCTCATACAGAAATGGCAGAGACTCATTTTTGGGTTCATCTGGCGATGACGTCCACCAAGGGTAGGCAGGTCGACCCTTTACCTATCTAAGGTGCAGGGGGGACTTGGTGTGCCGCATCTAGAAAAATATTATGGGGCCGCACAACTCAGAGCACTGGTCATCATGCACAAGTCTATAGCGGTACCACAGTGGGCCCTATTCGAACAATCCTGTCTTGGTCATCTCCCCTTATCTGCTATTCCCTGGCAGGCAAAAAGTACCTGGAAGGGGGATGATTATGTTCCCTTTGCCCTAGGAACTACCCTGCAAGTGTGGTCTCGCTGGAAATTGTTATTAGTAGGTTCAGGGCAGTTTACACCGCTGACTCATATCTTTAGTAATGCACTCCTCCCGAACACTATTGGGGGTGGCCTGGTTTCACAATGGCAACAAGCCGGGATTGTGCGTATCAAAGATGTTGCCAGAAATGCGACTATAATGTCTAGTGCAGAATTGGGGAAGTACTATCATTTAGAGCAGGTTGACTTTTTACTGTATGCTAGTGTGTATCATGCTCTTAAACGGCAGATCAAATGTGGAGGCCTCTGCTTAACAACCACGTTATTTGAAACTATCTGTCTAAACACTCAATTTGTTAAAGGAGTTATATCCAAGATATATGTTTTGCTAGCCAACAAAGCACCGGCTTTATTCCGGCAACTACACTTATGGATGACGGACTTTAACCACCAATTCTCCGAGCATGACTGGGACTTGATCTTTCTCTCAGCATTCAAATGTTCCATCTCAGCCTCTGTTCAAGAGAACTGTTATAAATTAATGTACAGATGGCATTATTCTCCGAGTCAAATCCGTAAGTTTACATCCACCTCTTCTGATCAATGTTGGAGAGTCTGTGGAGCAGTGGGCATGTACTATCACATGTGGTGGCTTTGCCCGAAAGTACAAACTTATTGGTCTTTAGTTCTTGCATGGGCCTCCTCTATTCTCCACATGGATATAAAAGCAGAGCCCTGGAATGTCTTGCTAAGTCTGCCTATGGATAATCATAATAAAGACACACAACGTTTCCTTCAACTACTTTTTATTGCAGCCAGAATGGAACTGGCCAAACATTGGAAAGACGTTAAGATGCCCAGCCTGGCCATGTTACAGCATAGAGTGCACCATATGTACCAGATGGCTCGCTTGACAGCTATACATTGGGATCGTTGGTCAGCCTTTTCTAAAATTTGGTCTCCCTATCAGACATGGCTAGAATCCCAACAATGATTTTTGAGTTCTGATTACTTTGGCTTGGGCTCCTTTCCTTCGGTTGCCACCGTTTATAGTTCTTACCATGTTTTACATGTTCATGCACTGATTGTCAGTAGGGTTGGAGGGGGAGGGATGATTGGGTTATTGTATGGGGGTTGTGGTATATACAAAATGTTTTGACAGACTATGCAGTTTGGATAATGGTTAGCCTGGATACAGGGGATAATTCCGGCTGTGACCAACAGTTGAGTGATATGTCTCATCTATATGATACTGTTTTATGTGTTCTTTTTTCATAATCTAGACCTGGCAATGTTGTTGTTTTCCTGTATGTTCTGTCAATAAAAATGATTATATACAAAAAAAAAATATCTGCCTTTGCAGATGATGTTTTAGTTTTTCTAACTCGGCCCCAGACTTCCTTACCACAGGTTTTAAATTTGCAATGGCAATTTGGCTCCTTTGCCGGACTAAAAATTAATACTGATAAATCAGAGGCCATGGCTCTGGGAGCGGAGATCCAAAAATGTTGGGAAGGGACCTTTCCACTGAAGTGGGTAACTTCAGATATTAGATACCTAGGGAAACGTCTGACGAAGGACGTGAAGACGTTGCACAGAGGTAATGTAGATCCTCTCCTGCAAAATATGGACCAAAAGCTACAGATATGGTCCAAGTTACCGTTATCACTGATGGGAAACATTTTCTTACTAAAGATGATGGAGTTGCCTAGATGGACATACGTAATGCAGCAATTGCCTCTTTGGCTGACAAAGCAAGAGATTTTACTAATCCATAGACGATTACGGGCCTACTTATGGGGAGCACACAGGGCTAGACTTCCACTTACTATATTAATGAAATCTAAGACCCAGGGAGGTTTGGCATGCCCCAATTGAAGGGAATACAATTTAGCCTGCATGCTAAGACACATCTCTGATTGGGTAAATAACACAAGTATGTATTTTCCATTGCAGTACCTTAGCGAATGGTTGCACCCTTTTTGCCCAAGTAATATTATTCAAATTCCAAGAATGGAACTCCCGGAGCCATGAGTCAATAGCTTACTTCTAAAATCTGGGAGAGAGGCGTGGAGAAATCTGTGTTTAGCCAAGTTGGGAATGGCTAATACCCTTACTCTTAACTCTGGTTGGCAACCCACAATTTCCGAGTGGGATGTCTTCTCTTATTTTTTGAACATTGGGCTTTGCTGGGTTTAGATACTATTCAACAATTTTTGGAGCCCGGAACCACTACCATTAAAAGTTTTCAGGGAATCAGAGAGCAATATGGTATAACCTCAAAAGACCTGTAAGTTTATTTACAGGCTCAACACTATATTCAGTCCACATTGGTGGGAAGTTTAGACTTTCAGAAAACTGAGAAATTGCATGATTTTTTTCCTACCAGTGGGACGTAAGGCTAATTCTTGTGCATTTTTTTATGAAGATACTACATCAGCTACCTGATCGGACGGCCCTGATAGTAATAAGAGACAAATGGGTTAAACATGCAAACATAATGCTTACGGATGACGAGATTGTTAGGAGCCTTACAGGTTGTCATCGGGTTTCGGAAAATATAGCCATGAGGGAAGTGGGATATACAATTTTATAATGTATGTATATAACTCGGGTGTGGATGCATGCCGCAAAATTAAGTGAAACGGATTTATGTCTGAAATTTAAAGTGGGAAAAGGTACTTTTCTACATTGTATATAGGACTGTGAAGTAATACACAACTTCTGGATGGATATATTGCAAGAATTGGGGCATCTTATTGGCCGGCAACTACCTAGAGATCCTAAACTGTGTCTTCTCAGACTCTTTAGTGACAACCTGGAATCCGTTTCAGACTTCAATCAACAATTTCTGGACAAGGCTTTGGTGACGGGCATTCAGACAATACTGGGTGGGTGGATTTCGGTGGATCGCCCACAAGTGGCCCACTGGAAGAACCGATTGACTAAGTTATTACAATTTGAATTCATGACGGCAGCTGTCAAATTGGAGAATACACAAACTATCAGCAGGAAGATATGGCAACGATATTGGCAACAGCTACCACATTCTGCAAAAGACTCTATCACGTGTTTAATCGAGACCAACATTCACTACAATTTCAATAAATCCCGAACACTGAAAATCTAGACTCTGCAGATATGGACTCTGTATATTCCGACTCTGTAAATTCAGACTTTGTAGGACATTATGTCTCCGCATGTATTGGGGGGTGGGTGGGCAGTTGAGTTGGGTGGGGTTATTGGGAAGGATTGGCAATATGAATGCTATGGCAGGCATTTTATAATGTTGATTTTACAATGTTGATACATTGTATTGTTGATACATTGTAGGTTTAAAGTGTGTGTACAATTCAAAAAAACCAATAAAGAAATTATACCAAAAAAAAAAAGTCAATTAGAATGTTAGGAACTATTTTGAAAAGAACTGAGAACAAAACTAAGAATATTATAATGCCTTTGTATAGATCAATGTTGTGACCACGCCTTGAGTATTGTGTGCAGTTTTGGACTCCCCATAAGAGCATCCCCATAAGAACATAAGAACATATGATTTGCCATACTGGGTGAGCCCAAAGGTCCATTAAGCCCAGTAACCTGTTTTCAACAATGGCCAAAAAGGTCAGAAGTACCTGATAGGATCCTAAAGGTAAATATATTCCATGGTACTTATCCCAGGGATAAGAAGTGGATTTCTGCAATTCCACTTTAATAATAGATTGTGGATTTTTCTCCAGGAACTTGTCCAAACTTTTTTTAAAATCCAGCTACACTAAGAGCTTTCACCACATCCTCTGGCAATGAATTCCAAAATTGTATTATGCTTTCAGTAAAAAAATATTTTCACCTATTTGTTTTAAATGTACTACTTAGTAATTTGCTTCATGTCCCTTAGTCTGTTTATATTTTGAAAGAATAAACAACCAGAAATTGTTCACTCATTCTATTCTACTCTTTTTATGGACTATTATCTTATCTCCCCTCAGCCGTCCCTTCTGCAAGCTGAAGAACCCTAACCTTTTTAGCTTTTCTTCATAGGTTGCCCTTCTTTTATTTTATTTATTTATTTATTTATTTATTTAATAATTTTTATATACCGATGTTTCATGAGAACATATCAAATCAGTTTACATTATCTAACAAATATTCATTAAAAAATATTTGCATTTCCAAAGAGAAAAGGAAGTAAATACATAGTTTCATTATATAAATAAAATAAAATAGTAAATTAAATAATCATAAAATTTAGACAGTTAGAGAAGCAGTATAGTAAGAGCAGAGCTAATATAATCAACAATATACTTTACATTGGTATATAATCAGTACGTTAAAATCATTAGGTTAAAAACTCTTGGAAGGCTTGTTTGATAGCCATGTTTTAATGCCCTTTTAAAATATTTTAATGTCTGCTTCCAACCTTAATTCTTATGGTATAGAGTTCCACAGTTGGGGCCCAGCAATATAAATAGTCCTTTCTCTCACATTATTTAGATGAGCTATCTTAGGGGAAGGAATTGGTAACATCCCTGTACCTGTTAATCTAGTAATTCTTGAAGGGATATGGAAATGTAATGATGAAGCTAATTATTGAATCTTTTCATTGTAGAGTGTTTTATGAATTAGGGATATGATTTTATGCTGAGCCCTGTATTTAACAGGCAACCAGTAAAGGTCCTTTAATATTGGGGTAATATGATCAGATCTTCTAGTTCCTATGAAAAGTCTAGCGCTGAGTTCTGCAGAAGTTCCAATGGTCTAGTAACATTTGCTGGTGGGCCCAAAAACAATGAATTACAGTAGTCTAATCTTGACAAAACAAGAGCTTGTAAAACTGTTCTAAAATCTTTTGGGAATAGAAGATGTTTCAATCTTTTAAGGACATTTAATTTAAATAACCATCTTTAATGATTTTTTAACGCACGTTTTCATTGTAAATTTGTAATCTAGAAAGATCCCTAGATCTCGTACTTCCAGGGAGATGGGGTAATTTTTAGTGGCTTCTTGAATTTAAAGTTTCTTTGCCTGGCTTAATTTAGATGAGATATATAGAATTTCAGTTATTTTTGTATTCAGGGAAAGATTCATTTGGGTTAATACTTTTTCAATGGCGGATTGATATATATCCCAGAGCTTAAGAGTTAGGTTGATTGATTTTTCGATCAGAATTAAAATGTGTATGTCATCAGCATATATATAATGTGTTAGACCGAAGCCGGATAGGATTCTGCACAATGGAAGCATATAATTATTAAAATGGGTCGCAGACAGAGAGGATCCCTGAGGTACTCCATACTAGAGATCAATTAGTTGAGATTCTTTATCAAGAAATTTCACTTTAAAGGATCTATTCTTTAAGTAAGAGTCAAACCATTTCAGCACTGTCTTTAATACCTATTTCGTTTAGTCTATCCAAGAGGATTTTATGATTAACTGTATCAAATGCTGCTAAAATATCTAGCATGATCAGAAAGTAAGTTTGGCTATTATCGGCTCCTCTGAGGATAATATCTTGTATTGAAGTTAATAGGGTCTCAGTACTAAAATATTTTCTGAATCCATTGTGTGCCGGAAATAGGGTACTATGCGTTTCAAGATAATCTGTTAGTTGATTGTTAATTACTTTCTCAAGAATTTTTTAAATACATGGTAAATTTGAAATAGGTCTTAAATTTGATAGATCATGTGAATTGGATTGTGGTTTCTTCGTGATTGGTTTAACTATTGCTGCTTTTAAAATGTGTGGAACATTCACTTCAGTAATAGATAAGTTAATTATATCAGCAATAGGTCTGGAGACTATATTGGTGACTGTTTTTAATAGCTTTATTGGAATATGGTCAACTGGGTGAGCAGCTGGATTCATTTTTTTTTTTATTATACCTTCAATTTCAACAGATGAAATTGCTTCAGAGGAGGTTATATGATCTTTAGGGTTGCTTGGGAGTACAATTTGGTTCGAATTCTGTGAAGAGATGTTTTTTAGTATGTTTAAAGTCTTTTCCTTGAAATATTGTGCAATTGTATTACAATTAAAAGAATTGTTTGATGTGGGAGTTTCAATGTGATTGGTCAGATCTTTTACATATGAAAACAGTACTCTTGGGTTATATTGAAATGTATTTATTTTGTTAGAATAACATTCTTTATTTGCTTTATTGGTGGATTCATTGTATTTATGTAAGATTGATTTATAGTTAGATAATGTGTCTGTACCTTTTCTAATTCTGCTATATCTTTTTTTGAGATACGGTGAACAGAATTGCACATAATACTCAAGATATGACCGCTAGTGATGTGCATAATTTTGTTTTCATTGCAGATTCGTTTTTGGATCTGGGGTGTGCCATTTTGGTCCATTCCCTAGATCGGAAAAACAATTTTATCCCAATTTTGTGTTAAAAGAAAACAAAAAACCCACCCCCAACCCTTCAAGTTTAATCAAATACAAGCCCCCACCTGCCTAAACCCCCAAGACTTGCCGAAAGTCCCTGGTGGTCCAGCGGGGGTCCTGGGAGCGATCTGCTGCTCTTGGGTCATCGGCTGCCAGTAATCAAAATGGCACTGGCGGCCCTTTGCCTTTACCATGTGACAAGGGCTACCAGTGACATTGGTTGGCCCCTGTCACATGGTAAGAGCAATGGACAGCCCGTGCCATTTAGATTACTGGCAGCCGATGGCCTGAGAACAGGAGATCACTCCTGGGATCCCCGCTGGACCAGCAGGGACTTTCGGCAAGTCTAAGGGGAGTTGGGAGGGTGAGGGGGTTATATTTAACTAAACTTGAAGGTTTGGAGGTGTTTGAGGTTTTTTTTTTTAATAGATGTGCCCTTCCTCCCCTTCCCAAAAAAACAATAGGAAAACCACACAAAATTTTGTGGATTTTCCTTTCGTTTTTTTTGCTTCCCGAAATGCAACAAAATTGGAAATATCATCTTTATTTCCTATTTCATTGCAAACGACTGCACACCACTAATGGCCACATTATGGAGAGAATAAACACAAACAATAGATGCCTGATCTTTTTCCAAATGTTTATTAAGCAGAGACGTGTTCAAAAATCGCCCGACTCAGGCCGAGTTTCGCGGTTCAAAAACCGCTGCCTCAGGGGCTTCAACACTCCACAGTTATGAAAAAATCTCAGTAGTGTATTTCTCATCCGATGTACAGTCAATTACTGTCAGCAATGCTTCTGCAAACAGCACTTCACTCCTGGTCTCTGCTGCTACTGAGAGATACAGAGGCATTATGATATTCTTTGTTTTAGTCTCCATTTCTTTCTGAATATCTCCTAGCATTCTATTTGCTTTCTTGTCTGCTGCCATGTTTTCTTGGCTGCTGCCACTCACTGAGCAAAGTTTTTCAATATATTATCCATAACGATGTCTTGATTATTTTCCTGAGTGGTGACTGCTAATGTGGAACATTTCATTGTGTAGCTGTAATTTGGGTTACTATTCCCTAACTGAATCATTGTGCAATTTTCCACATTAAATGTCATCTTCCTTTCATGCCCAGTCTCCCAGTCTTTTTTTGTAATTACTCACAATCGACTTGTGATTTACATAGTTTATTGACTCATTGATCCAAATTCCATGTCTTTATAAATATTTTAAAAAGCAGTAGTCATAGAACATATCCCTGGGATACTCCATAGAGAAAATTGACCATTTAGCCTTCCCTCTGTTTAGATATCTTTTAACTGGTTCCCAATACACAATAAGGCATTGCCTCCTATCCAATTACTTTTTAATTTCCTTAGAACTCTTTCCTCAGATACTTAATATCAACTTGCATATCATTATCCACATGTTATTTACACTTTCAAAAAAAATGTAGCGGATTGGTGAGGCAAAATTTCTCAGCTAAATCCATGTTGGCTTTGTCCCATTAAATGTTGACTTTCTATGTACAGTAATTGTGTTCTTTATGGTAATTTCTTCCATTTTTCCCAGCATTGACTTCAGGCCCTAATCTCAAAAAGAGATATAATAGACATAGAAAATGTATAAAGAAGGGTGACAAAAATGTTAAAGAGAGTAGAAAAGTTGTCTTATGAAGGAAGTCTAAACAGCTTAGGCCCTTTAGCATGGAGATGAATCAACTGAGATGGGATATGATTGAGATTTATAAAATCCTCTTCTGCTCTTAGCCCTGCCTTGCTCCTCCGATGACATCACTAACCTGTTCCTGTTCTTGGTACTCTAGTGCACCGAAGAGATACTTTTACCAGCTGCCTTACTATTTATGTTTTGCCATCCGCTGCTGCTGTCCCTGACCTTGCTTGACCATTCTGAACTCAGCTACTGCCTTCTTTCTTTCAGGTCTGTTGCTTTTCCACCTGTGCTGTGGGTCAGCTGCTCTGCCCCCTGCCCTGTCCCCCCCCCCCCCCCCCCCGATGATGCCAGGAACCGGTTCCTTGTTTTAGTCCTCCTGAGACACCCATGGTCCTGCGAGCCTCTGTCTTGCGCTGAAAGAGTGCAACATAGGAACTTGCTTCTTTGTGCGCTCCTTCATGTGTGCCTTGTATAGTACCTTGTTCATTGCTCTGGGTAGCCCTTGTTTTAAGGAGTCCCCCCTTTGCTTGCAACTCCAGTTGCATTTTATATTTAAACAGTCTTAGTTTTTATTTTGTTTAGTTTTATTTTCCTGTGGTCATTAAGGAGTTTACGATGAATCTTGCGATCCCTACAGAGATAATTGCTGCTCAAGGAGATGGTGATTGTGCCATACCTCCTAAACTGGATTTGCAAGTAAAGGGGCAAGCAGAAAGGGGACTCCTTAAACAAGGGCTACCAAAATGGTTTAAAAATCTCCGTTGTAGCCATTGTAATGTTAAATATCAGTCCACCAATGTTGTGAGTATTGTGCCTTTTCATTTTTTCTTATTATCTTTGAGTTATGTTATTATTTGTTCTATTAAGCACATAACAGAAGATTTTCGGATAATAAGTTAGATATGTTATCGCTCATAGAAATCTGGCACTGAAATAGTGACATTGTGATTTTAAACTTTTTTATGTTCCCAGGGTTACACTTTTTCTACCAAGGTAGAGAAGAGAGGAGAGGGGAGGAGTAATATTTATCTATAAAGAAGCTTTAGCTTTACATACTAATTTAGAGGTTGGGAATGGCTGGGAGAATTTAACAGTCCGGTTAAATGATGGGTTGTTTGCTTTAATATACCATCCTCTGAGCTTAGTCTGACTTAACCTTTGTGAATAATCATGTCTACTGTCTCCAGAAGTAGGAAAGTTCTGATTTTATGAGACTTAAATATACATGACAATATATTTCCTAAAAATGTATATCTTGAATTTAAAATGTTGCTATTCTGCAGCTAAAACAATGGATATCCTCATCCACCAATAGGGTCGGACACATGTTGGATCAACTTCAAACTGCAGAGGAGTTTGCTGGTTTTGAGCTGATATTCAATCTGTGTAATTCCCCTGTGTTATGGTCAGATCATCATCTGATATTGTGTCAGATCAAGTTGCTTTAGACGAAACATGACATTAATTAACCAGCAATTTGGAAAATTGCATTGTAGATCTCTAAATTGCTATGAGTTCTGTGAAAGTTGGGCACATAGAGCCAATAGTCTTGACTATGTCTCATAAATAAATAAGTGGGATCATTTAATAACACTTTATCTTGCTTTATGCAAGAAGTAGCTCCAATGACACTACGAAAAGTAAAGCATTCCAATGGGTCTGTACCTTGGTATAATCAAATATTGATTTTAGAGAACCAGGCTACTCGCCAAGCTAAGCATAATTGATGAAAGCATAAAACCCCTGAAAATGCCACAGCCTTTAAAATAGTTTGTGCTGATTATTGACAGCCATTTAATCTTATAAAAAAAAAGAGCATTATATACAGAGGCTTAATAGCTCGCTCAATAGACAAGTAGAATTATTTCATTAGTACATTCCTTGAGTAGAACCTCACTTCTTAGAACAGCGAAAACAATACCTGTCATTTACTAGTTGATTTTTTTGAAAATAATACTGATACTCATTTAAGGACAATGGAAGGTATTAGTTCATTTCCACTAATAATGAAAGCTTCTGAGTCCCTCATATTATGATGTATCTTCCAGTGAAATTCTTCCATTGAAGTGGAGAATATTTTAAATAGTTTAAAAAGATAATTTTGCTCTCTTGGTGATGTTATGTCAGAGTATTTTGCAGTAAGAAAGATTTGTTTTTAGATATCCTAGTCAAAATTGTGAGCCACTCTGTAGCAGATGGTGTTTTTCCTTATGATCTCAAGAGTACTATTATAGTTCCAGTTATGAAAATAGGTTCTCTCCTGACTGAGGAATATTTCTGTTACAGGTCAATCTTTAGTCTGCAGGTTTTGGTAAAACGTATTGAGCGATCAGTTTACTGTTTTTTTTGGACCAGCAGAAGGTCCTAAGCCCACATCATTGTGTTTAGACATAGTCATAGCACAAAAATATTTGTTACAGTTTCAGATTGTTTCAGCTTCACCAAACTGATGTTAACAAAGAAATATATCTAGGCATTTTGTGTGCATTTGACATTGTGTATCACAGCTTGTTATTAAAAAGATTTAGATATCTGGGTTCACTTCTTTTCTGTTTGGGAGGCAATATGAAAGCAGAAATGAGCAGGGTGATTAGACTTGGTGTGGCCTAACGTTGGGTGTTACTCATGACTCAGTCCTTTCAGTCATCCTTTTAATTTGCATCTCTGTTCACTATGCAGAGCTTTGGATCTGTTAGTGCCTTTTTCTAAAATATATGTGGATGACATCTGGCTATTTTTCCATTGCAAACCTATACTGCATGTACATTGTCTGATATTACTAATTGTTTGCAGCATATAAGAACTTGGATGTCTGCTAATCAACTGGTTCTATATATTAAAACAAACTGAGACAATGTGGATTTCAAGGCAACCTTCTCCTTCTTGTTCTGAATATTTTTAGATGGTGTTTTCTACTTTTTGCTGAGTCATTTCAGGATTTAGGATAAACATATTGACCCAGCTTTAGAGTAGGTGCCTCATCTAAAATCATTGTTACGAGATAAACTTTGCTTACTGCGAAATTTGAGTTATATTTTATCACCTATTGATTTCAAAACAATTTGCCAATCTTTTATTTTAACTACACTGGACTATGGCAAAGCCTTATTTATTGGATTCCAGAAAAGACTTCAAAGTTAATACCAAAGTTTATAACATCAATTTATAATGTATTTCCAACATTAAGTACAGTATAATCTGTCAAAAGATGATAACGCAGTCCCCCGACAGGGGCTGCATTTTGCCAGAGACTGCTTCAGGAGGAACAGGCATAAACAGAGGAAAAACGTAAGCGTTTTCTGAAAATAAATAAAATGGTTGCAAAAAGGCAGATAGACCAAAAACATACACAGCATTCGTTTTTTGAAGTAAACATATTGAACAAAATGAATAAATAACTTATACCACTTACAGAAAACACTTAACTTCTTCACAGAGAATAAAGGCTTTTAAAGGCAAGTAGATGCCAAAGAGAGAGCTATTTCAAAAGCAAGAATGTGCCCCCGTCAGAACAAATCAGAGGTCAAGAGTACGTATGACAACAAGGGAAGGAGCAAACTATGGCCTAGATTTTTCATTCCATTATAAATATAGCAGAATGAAGAGCTGTTGCCAGAAAAGAGGCGAGGGGGGAGGGCGATAGTGTTCACCCAGCTACATCGCGATGGTATAATTTCACCCACCATGGTTGCAGCTGCAGTGCAAACTATCACATGCAGTTTGTGTAAAACATTATCGCCTACAGTGCCACCGGGCCCCAAATTTTAAAAACCCGCTCAAACCCCTCCCCTTTCCCTCATTTAAATGTTCTTGTCGCAATGCGGTCATTATCACGTGCATTAGGGCCTTATCGCACGCGTGATAACGGCCCATCGCATTTTGAAAATTGACCCTGTATGTTAAAAATTTTGAAAAACCACCCCCTCGGGGTGGGGGTGGGGTTACCACCCCGAATGCTATAAATTTCATGTCAGAGATGAGATTTCCCTTCTCCTGCCAGTGAGAGACAAGAGAAGCCTCCTATTTTAGAAGGTGCAAGCAGGAGCAATGATCACAAATATGAGTTTTAAATAGAGATGTGAATCGTGTCCTCGATCGTCTTAACGATCGATTTCGGCTGGGAGGGGGAGGGAATCGTATTGTTGCCGTTTGGGTGTGTAAACTATCGTGAAAAATCGTTAAAATCGTGAGCCGGCACACTAAACCCCCCTAAAACCCCCCCCGACCCTTTAAATTAAATCCCCCACCCTCCCGAACCCCCCCAAATGCTTTAAATTACCTGGGGATCCGGCGGTGGTCTAGAACGGTGGCGGTCCGGAACGGCCCCCTCAATAGAATCGTGTTGTCTTCAGCCGGCGCCATTTTTCAAAATGGCCGCCGCAAAATGGCGGCGGCCATAGACAAAAACGATTCGACACAGGAGGTCGTTCCGGACCCCCGCTGGACTTTTGGCAAGTCTTGTGGGGGTCAGGAGGCCCCCCCAAGCTGGCCAAAATTTTCCTGGGAGTCCAGCGGGGTTCCGGGAGCGATTTCTTGCCGCGAATCGTTTTCGTACGGAAAATGGCGCCGGCAGGAGATCGACTGCAGGAGGTCGTTTAGCGGCGGTCCGGAACCCCCGCTGAACGACCTCCTGCAGTCGATCTCCTGCCGGCGCCATTTTCCGTACGAAAACGATTTGCGGCAAGAAATCGCTCCCGGAACCCCGCTGGACTCCCAGGAAAATTTTGGCCAGCTTGGGGGGGCCTCCTGACCCCCACAAGACTTGCCAAAAGTCCAGCGGGGGTCCGGAACGACCTCCTGCGTCGAATCGTTTTTGTCTATGGCCGCCGCCATATTGCGGCGGCCATTTTGAAAAATGGCGCCGGCTGAAGACAACACGATTCTATTGAGGGGGCCGTTCCGGACCGCTGCCGTTCTGGACCACCGCCAGATCCCCAGGTAATTTAAAGCATTGGGGGGGGGGTTTGGGAGGGTGGGGGATTTAATTTAAAGGGTCGGGGTGGGTTTTAGGGGGTTTTAGTGTGCCGGTTTTCCTGCCCTCCCCCTTCTCCCGATTTACGATTTTTTAACGATAAATCGGGGGAATTGGTATTGTATCGTGGCCCTAACGATTTTTTGACGATTTAAAATATATCGGACGATATTTTAAATCGTCAAAAAACGATTCACATCCCTAGTTTTAAATATACAAGACTTTTTCCAACATATATAAGAGAACACGGGCAAAAGCACTTGTTATTTATGTGATCTTTTGCCTATGTTCCTGCTTACACCTTATAAAACTGGAAGCCTCTCTTGTCTCTCACTAGCAAAGCCAGAATTTTTGTCTCTTAAGGGCTTCATTTCTTCTGTGCATCAGTTGCCCTGTGCACTGATCTATGCCAGAGCTGTATATGTTAGTGCATGACATCACACTGACAGACATAAAAAAAAATAAAATAAAAAAACATACTGGGTCAGACCAAGGGTCCATCAGGCCCAGCATCCTGTCTCCAAAAGTGGCCAATCCAGGCCATAAGAACCTGGCAAGTACCCAAAAACTAAGTCTATTCCATGTTACCGTTGCTAATGGCAGTGGCTATTCTCTAAGTGAACTTAATAGCAGGTAATGGACTTCTCCTCCAAGAACTTATCCAATCCTTTTTTAAATACAGCTATACTAACTGCACTAACCACATCCTCTGGCAACAAATTCCAGAGTTTAATTGTGCATTGAGTAAAAAAGAACTTTCTCCGATTAGTTTTAAATGTGCCACATGCTAACTTCATGGAGTGCCCCCTAGTCTATTATCCGAAAGAGTAAATAGCCGATTCACATCTACCCATTTTAGACCTCTCATGATTTTAAACACCTCTATCATATCCCCCTTCAGCCGTCGCTTCTCCAAACTGAAAAGTCCTAACCTCTTTAGTCTTTCCTCATAGGAGAGCTGTTCCATTCCCCTTATCATTTTGGTCACCCTTCTCTGTACCTTCTCCATTGCAATATCTTTTTTGAGATGCAGCAACCAGAATTGTACACAGTATTCAAGGTGTGGTCTCACCATGGAGCGATACAGAGGCATTATGACATTTTCCGTTTTATTCACCATTCCCTTTCGAATAATTCCCAACATTCTATTTCCTTTGTATGATACTGGGGGCCCTCCTTTCAGCAGCTGTACCTCTCAGCCTGTTTATCTCCTTCAATAAGAGTTGCTGTACTGAACCTCTGTTTCTTTATGTCACAGGTGATAGAGGCTTCACACTGAAAACTTGGCTGTTCACCTCCTTTAGAAATCCACAGACTTCAGCAGGGCAAAGGTAAAATTGGTCCCAGCAACACACTAGATTGGTCATAGAGGGAACCTTTGGTATTATGAAGTCATACTTTAGATTTTTGGATAAGACAGGAGTCCTGCTATATAGCCCTGTCACATTATTTGTAGCCTGCTGGATTCTCCACAATATACCTAATCAACGAGGGATCCCTGCCCCAGAGGAGGAGAATGGAGAAGATTACTTCTCTGATGTTGGCTTACAACATGTTGCGCTGGAGGTGGACCCTTGGCCTGTTGCAGGATTGGTTCGGCCCTCTGATCGTACCCATAGAGTGCCTGCCACCAGGATGTGGAGCACACAAGGAGACAGAGGCTAGCTGGACCTTCACCAATAACAGTCCGGGGTTTCCGCAGGTTGAGCCCTTAGGTACCCAGACCGCCTGGACTTAGGTGGGCCTCCGCTGGTCTCCAGGAGAGGTATTGGAGAGGTGTGCACACCACGACCAAGGGTGCGCGGCTGATGCAGAGTGAGTGGACTAGACCAGAACCGAAAGCTCCTGAGACCTCAGGAAGGCAACAGTTCAGAGAGGTCCTCCAGATGACACAGGCAGCGCCTGTAGGTCCAGCCACGTGGAAGCCGTGTTATCCAAATGTGTAGGCCCAAAGATCGGCGGGGACCTGAAGAGAGTGTCCAAGTGAAGCGCAAGGGTCAACGCCAGAATATCAGTCCAAGGGAGGTCAGCCAAAGCAGAGGTCAGTCCATGCATAGTCGTGGGAAGTGAGGGTTGGTTTCAGGCAGCAAGCAGAAGAATGGTCAGGCAGGCAATGGTCAGTTACAGGCGGCAGGCAGAAGAATGGTCAGGCAGGCAGTCATCAGTTCCAGGCAGCAGGCAGAAGAATGGTCAGGCAGGCAATGGTCAGTTCAGGCGGCAGGCAGAAGAATGGTCAGGTAGGCAGAGGTCAGTACCAAGAAGTCAGTCTGGATAGGTAATACCTGAGAAGGACATGGAAGCAGGAGACACTGGAACAGGAGACACTGGAACAGGAAGGCAAACTCACTACACCAACAGTGTCGACCCGATTGCCAAGGCAGGGATCAGGGGTTTGAGCCTTGCCTTATATATGGAAGGCTGATGACATCATCGGGGCATGCCTCCCGGTGGTTTCCCGTGCTGGGCCCTTTAAGTATCATGAGGTCGGCCGCGCGCACACCTAGGGGAGGGGCCGAACCGGCCGAGGATGCGGCACCCCAATGGGAGCTCCGCCTTGAGGCCTGAAAAGATGAAGACGCCGAGGGAAGCCGCAGTGAGCGACAGGGATGCTGGGGGTTAGAGGCAGCGGGTAAGCCTGCGCTACTGGATGGTAATGCCAGGTGAGCAGGCTTGGTCATGGCACCCACGCGGCCAGGATGCACAGCAACAACCTGATTTTCTAGACATAGCAATTCCTGCCCCCACTGCAGTCCAACCTCTAAGACAAATCTTAATAGAAGAACACTTACAAGTAATTGTTTACTACATAATAGCAGTATACGGCAATGAAAAAGGTACACAGACAGGAATGTTGATATGATAATAACTGTTGGCTGCCCCCCCCCCCCCCCTTTTCTACATTTAAATCATGGGTTAGGAGGTGATATCTTTTTATGGACTGCAAACTGATTAAAGGACAGGAAACAGAGAGTAGGATGAAATGGTCTGTTTCACAGTGGATAAATGTAAACAGTGGAGTGCCTCAGGGATCTGTGCTTGGACCATTGCCTTTTAATATATTTATAAATGATCTGGAAAAGGGTATGATGAGTGAGGTGATCAGATTTGTGGATGACACAAAATTATGCAGAGTAGTTAAATCTGAAGCGGATTCTGATAAATTGCAGGAGAACCTTGTGAGACTGGAAGATTGGGCTTCTAAAAGGCAAATTAAATTTATTGTGGACAATTGCCACGTGATGCATATAGGGGAAAATAATCCTTGCTGTAGTTACACAATGTTAGGTTCTATCTTCAGAGTTACCACCCAGGAAAGAGATATAGGTCTCATAGTGGATAATACATTGAAATTGTCGGCTCAATGTGCTGTGGTGGTCAAAAAAAGCAAACAATGTTAGGAATTATTAGGAAGGGAATGGTGACTAAAATGAGGGATGTCATAATGCCTCTGTTTTGCTCCATGAAGAGACCATACCTTAAATACTGTGTGCATTTCTGGTCATCACATCTCAAAAAAGATATAGTTGTATTGCAGAAAGATCAGAGAAGGGCAACCAAAATGATAAAGCGGATGGAATGGCTCCCCTATGAGGAAAGGTTAAAGAGGTTATGACTGTTCAGCTTGGAGAAGAGACAGCTGAGGGAGGATATTATAGAGGTCTACAAAATCATGAAAGGACTTGAATGGGTAAATATGAATCTGTTATTTACTCTTTTGGATATTACAAGGATTAGGGGGCACTCTATGAAGTTAGCAAGTAGCTCATTTAAAACAAATCAGAGAAAGTTCTTTTTCACTCAATGCATAATTAAGCTTTGGAATTCATTGCCAGAGAATGTGTTTCAGCATTTAGTGTAACTGGGTTTAAAAAAAGCTTTGGATAAGTTCCTAAAGCAGAAGTCCATAAACTGCTATTAATCAATAAGTCTCAGTAACTTGGGATTTATTCATTTAATGCATGGGTACTTGCCGGGTATTTGTAACTTGCTTGGCCACTGTTGTACACAGGAAACTGGGCTTGATGGACCCTTGGTCTGACCCAGCAAGGAATATCTTATATTATTATGATCTTATGGGGTTTAAGTGTATAAAAGCAGCATATAATTAGCACAATCATGCTATAGGTATAAACAAAAGTAACTCAGGCTGATTTGCTACCCATGCTGCCAAGCTGGCAACCTCTTGGAAGCTGGTAGGAATATAACCAGCAAACTATTGAAGATGGATGGTTATCAACCTTTTAATAAGCTGCTGGCTGGGTAAATAGGCACCAAATAGCTGGATAGATTTTATCTGGTTAGAAATAAAAATTGCAAGTACAAATTTTTCGGATGAACAGCTCATAGATGGTTAAGGCGCATATAGGGTCATTTTTCCAAATGTGATGGGCATCACAATATTAAAATTTAAATGAGAAAAAGGAGAGGAGTTTTTGCAGGGTTTAGTTAAATGAGGGTGCAGTAGTGCTGCAGGCAATAATGTTTTGCACATTATCTCCAGCAATAGCGCCGTAAATACCTACACCTTTTTCAATGGCACTATGGGGCAATAGTGTACAGTGTGCCCAGAACCACGGTGGGTGAAAATGCTCCGCCAAGATGCGGCCACCTGCTCACTATCATTCCCCCCCCCCCCCCCCCCCGTGCCCCTTTTTTTCCATGGGTGATCATTTTGCTATATGTATAGTGAAATGAGAAATCTAGGGGATAGGCAGTTGTAGTGAAAATCTAGCTGGGCAAATATATAGAACCTATTTTTGCTGTGTTGGATAGCAGATCTGTAGGAGAAGAAATAATAAATAGTCCTTTCAGCAAAATCCTTGAGTGACTAGTAACTTTATAAAGTAAAACCATCCTCCTGTTAATAGAGCAATGTGAAAGTGGAGCTTTGCAGTGTTTTGATTTACTAGGTATATGAACTAGCTGCTTCAGGTGCTGTAGTTTGAAAGGGTTTTGATGAGGGCAATAGGCTTGGTAACACAGAAATGTTTTTATTTATTTATTTATTTATTTATTTATTTATAATTTTATATACCGACATTCTTACATTAAAATGCAAATCATACCGGTTTACATAAAAACATTTTACTGTTGAAAGGTGTATGCGCAAATGAATACAATGTATCAGCCCTGTGCAGCCTGCATTAGAAAATATTTCACATGGATCCTACATAAAAGAAGCATTTCTTAGGGCATAGCATAGGAAAGCGATCAGAACTGCTCAATGTGCACACTTTCCTACTACATCCTGCATTTATTCACTGAGATAATTAACTCTGGTGCATTCTCCCCAGCAGATGTCATCATTATCATGTACGGCATTGTAAGGCAATGCTGGACATCAAAATGGTGCAATCCACTGGGGTGAATACATTGGAGTTAATTAACTCCAGCATGACCCCAGCAGACAGCATCAGTTGTCATAAGAAGAACAGAAGAAAGAAGAAGTATAAGAGAATCTCCAAGGTCTGAGCTCCAGATCTGGGCCTGAAACTAGGATGAGGTCTAGGCATTGGACCTGGTTCCAGGCCGAGTCCACAGCATCGGACCTGATTACGGCATGAGGCCTCAGTGTTGGGACCAAGCCTCCAGGTTGGGTTTCAGCATCAGGCCTGGGTTAAGGCTCCGGCCTAAACCGAGGCTTTGGCAACAGGACCAAGCCTCTGGATCAGTGATTGGCTCCTGGATGCAGGACAACTTTTTCCTTAGGGGTTGGGAAGCCTTCCTCTTCTCCTCACCAGCCATTGGGCTCTCCACCTCCTTTTCCTCCTCCTCCTCCTCTATATTCTGCCTCTCTGGGGCAGCAGTCTCTTCCTTTCACTGCCCCTGTTCCTCAAACAGGTCAGCTGCTGCTTAATCTTGGGAGGAACTTCCTGAATAAAGGGACAAAATAGAACAGATTATGTAGGTTTTGAACATTGCATATTGTGGCAAACACAATAACAAGGTTGTTTCGACTGCTATTTAGGCCCTGATAATATATTTATTTATTATTAGTTACAAACTTCAGCTCTAATGACTTACATTTCCAGTAATAGTAGGCCTTTAAGTATGCCTACCATACACTAGCTTGCCAAATACCTGTGTATTTAAAGTTGCAAGGATTCTGCACAGGCTTAACAGAACAGTGGGTACACAGGGAAGCTCATAAATCTGCACAATGCAAAATCCAGCAATTGCCTATACTTTAATTCACCATCACGATTTACATACTGAGTGAAGGTTTGCAAACATCACAAGAAATCGGAGACCTTATGATCAATGGCCACAATGTATAAGTTATGTGCTATGCACTATCAATAATTTGATGCATAATGCATAAGCCTTAAAAACTGAGCTCTAATTTTGAATCACAGAGTGATAAGAAGTTGATAATGACATATTTGAAGATCTAACTAAATCTTATAGCTTGGTCAACAACAAACCTTTTCCTTTGGAAAAAAATCAGTAGAACTAGGGGCCATGACTTGAAGCTCCAGGGAGGAAGACTCAGAACCAATGGAGAGGGTAGTGGATGCCTGGAATGCCCTTCCATAGGAAGTGGTGAAGACTAAAACCATGAAGGATTTCAAAGGCGCATGGGATAAACACTGTGGATCCATAAAGGCTAGAGGATAGGAATGAAGTGAAGAGCCATGGGGGTGGATTACTGGCGTGGAGGCTACTACATGGTGATTACTACCCTTACTCAATAAGCCTTTGCAAGGTTAATGCGACTCCAACATTGCTCTCTGCTTCTATTGCAAGGGGAAATGTGGAAAAGAAGATTTGCATTCAGACAAAAAGCACCAAGGACTGAACTTCACAATCTGGATAAATAAATAAGCATGGGGGTAGCTTGCTTATTACGGCAGTTACTACCCTAAACCAATTAAGCCTGATACATCACATTGAATGCCTATACAGCATTTCTCTCTGCTTCAATGGCAGGGGGAAATGTGGAAAAGAGGATTTGCATTCAGAAAACAACCAACAAGGACTGAACTTCACAATCGGGTAAACAAATAAGAATGGGGGGTAGCTTGCTTAATATGGCAGTTACTACCCTAAACCAATTAAGCCTGATACATCACTTTGAATGCATATATAGTGTTGCTCTCTGCTTCAACGGCAGGGGGAAATGGGGGAAATGGGGGAAATGTGGAAACAGGATTTACATTAAGACAACATCCAACAAGGCAATGATCTGTGCAGTCTGGGTAAACAAGCATCGGGGTAACTTGCTTGATATGGCGGTTACTACCCTTAACCATTATGCCTTATGCTCACCTTTGATGCAACTCCAACATTACTATCTGCATCAATGGCAGGGGATGGCCGGAAACTTGAATCAAACAGTTACCAACAAGGGACCTGAAATTGGTGGTTGGTGAAACAGATACGTATGGGAAAAAATCAGATACGTACAGAAAAGGGCGATCAAAATTATAAGGGGAATGGAACAGCTCCCCTATGAGGAAAGACTAAAGAGGTTAGGACTTTTCAGCTTGGAGAAGAGACGGCTGAGGGGGGATATGATAGAGGTGTTTAAAATCATGAGAGGTCTAGAACAGGTAGATGAGAATCGGTTATTTACTCTTTCAGATAATAGAAACACTAGGGGGCACTCCATGAAGTTAGCATGTGGCACATTTAAAACTAATCGGAGAAAGTTCTTTTTCACTCAATGCACAATTAAACTCTGGAATTTGTTTCCAGATGATGTGTTTAGTGCAGTTAGTGTAGCTGTGTTTAAAAAAGGATTGGTTAAGTTCTTGGAGAAGTCCATTACGTGCTATTAATTAAGTTGACTTAGAAAATAGCCACTGCTATTACTAGCAATAGTAACATGGAATAGGCTTAGTTTTTAGGTACTTGCCAGGCCTGGATTGGCTACTGTAGGAAACAGGATGCTGGGCTTGATTGACCCTTGGTCCGAACCAGTATGGCATGTTCTTATGTCGTGTTCTTAAAGTAAGTGTGGGAGCTTGCTGGGCAGACTGGATGGGCCGATTGATCTTTTTCTGCCATCATTTCTATGTTCTATGAAAAAAAAGTCCAAAGTGGGGTTTTTTATATTTTTAGAGACCTTTGATATGCTACCTTTTCCAAGTGTTAAGGTGTATAACAATGAAACAAGATATACCTTTCTATTACATATATATTACAGATAGCCAGCAGCATTCAGAGACACAGGGTAGTATGTAAAGATCAGAAAAGAGTTACACAGGGGGTTCTGTAGTGACTAGGTAATTAGACCGTAGAAGAGGAATAGGCAGTGTTATGAGCCTCATTGATAGATTATGACAGAAACAACAGTGGTATCATCTTGGGAATTGCTAGATCCTAGTATAATGGAAGAGAGACACTTAAAGGTGAATTTTAAAGGTCAACATACATCAAAATTGGGAGATGCATGCACAAGTCAGGCTCATGTGCACCCACCAAATGTTAAAAGCCACTCAGACACATACTTAGCTCCCGCTGCATGCATATCTCACTCATTTTCAAAATCGAGCCTAGCCATGGTCTGGGTGGGGCGGGGGGCATTTTGGGTTCGGGCTTCAATTGCCCACATCCCTAGTTGTGAACATCATGATCAGAGCATTGCCATGAAATTATTCACTGATTATTATCAGACTTTAGCACATATAGTAACAGGCCTCTGTAAAATGTTAACACTTACCATCTGTAACCTGGAGCGTTCTCCAATTCTCCTGCAGAAGGCCTAGCTCCAGCCATTGGATATGGTAGAATTTCACCTTCCACTCCCTTTGTCTGCGGCAGGAGGCTTGGCTGTTGGAAACACAATGTCTATACAGAACACAATATCTACTTGCCCTTTACTTCCAATGCTGACTTCACCCTATTCCCTATTTCTATTGCAACTGATCTGGGTTAGCTGTTTCCACTATTTCCTCATCCCTCCTCTAATTTTCCACCTGGAGACCAAGAACTGTAGTATAGTAGTTAGCTTACCTAGCCAGCAGCAGGTAAGACGTTAGAGTATTTGCTATTACTAAAAGCACCAGATGTGAACCTGTGTCCTAACACAACCTCTGGCAAATTCTTGGGGCCAATAGGATTCCACATGTGTCATCTTCGCTTCATCAGCATCAACATTGGACATTGGCACCCTCTTACCTGATTATACCCTTTGAATTACTAACCCATGTAGAAGCTGGCCCATGACAAGCTCTTCTTGCCTTTTCATTGATGCCACTGCTCCATATATGGGAACCAATCCTAAGCACTGGTCAACTGTTAGCCACTCCAATGGGGTGAGGGCTCCTAGTCATAAGTGCAGCAATACACTTCCCTGTATTTGCCACCCAGCCTTACCCAAGGATTGAATGAATAGAAACCTCTGTTTGTTTACCAACTAAAGACCAGCTGAATTCCAGCCAGACAATTTTACTGGCCTTCAGATTGCTCCTGCAGGGACCTGCTGGATAGAAGACATCCTCTTCTGGGTGCACCAAGTGATTAAAGAGCTCCTTTTCCTGGGGCAAATAATTTGGCTTTCTGCTACTGCCTGCCATTTTGCAAAATGAACACACAGACTCTAAAGAGCATAATTCCCAACAAGACTGCAAAACACAGATAAAAAGTTATTTAGCTATGTGGCAATAATCAGAACATAGCTGGATAACTGAATTATCCAGATATATGGTGATATTTGAACATAGATGGATAACTCAGTTATCCAGATAGAAGACGATATTTGAACATAGGTGGATAAGTGATACAAGTTTAGCCATCTACAAAGCTATCCACATACAGCTAGATATTTAAACCTATCTGGCAATTTTTTTTTTCTTTGAATATTCCAGCTCAATTTTTGTCCATTTCAACCTAGCCGGCTAAGTCAGTGGTATGCATCTTACTGAATAATGGCCCCCTATTGGAGGAAGATAGTTGTAAATCCAGTGTAGGAGAGATCTAGTCTGACATGGGCCATGGTTCAAGACAGTCTCTGCTTCAGGGAAAGATTAAAGCAGCAATGTTGACTAAGTTTAAGACTCACATAATACTGACAAAACTGAAAGGAGGCATGCACATGCAGCATTATATACCAGAAATCAGTTAATGCAATTAAAATAAATATTATTAAATAAAAATGATCACACTGACATACAATGACGAGAACCATTCAATGGCCATATTCATTCTTGATAGTTATACTGTTTTTAACGTGAAGATCCAGTATTGTTAATGCCAATGTGATCCCACATATTCAGGTGAGGGATAGGACTTCCAAACCTCCTAGTTTATATGTCTTTTATAACTTACATGCCATCCTTATCAGGAGTAAAGTTACAAGGCAGAGAATCCCATCGTGTGCCTGTGTGCGAAACTATATATGAAAACATCTATTGGCCTCCCCCCACATGCCTACACCCCATCCTTTTTCTATATTTTTCACATGTGTGCATAACGGGAGATATGCTCATACACAGTTGGCTTTTAAAACCCACTCAGCATGTGCTGGCCATAAATTTACCTATGCAATGAGGTCTTTAAGATCATTTCCTAACCATGTCCCTTTTTTATTGCAGCTGCTAACGTGCCGTATTTCCACTGAATTTATAGCAATTTGATGAATCTAGGCCATAGTTCTAAAAATGCTGATTAGATGTACATCCCAGAATGCAGTTGACAAGATCTTGGTGGAGAACACAAACCGTTGATTGAATTTCAGGTATGCAAATTATTCATAACTCTTGCTTCTAGAGCTTATGTGTTTTGAAATGTTGTAATTGTATTGAATGTTATTATTGTTAGGCTGTTACTGTTTTCTATGTTGTTAAGCTTTAAGCCATTCTGAGTCTATCTGAGAAGAGTAGAGAATTAGTTTAAAATAGAAATAGAAATTTCACAGTTAAATGTCAGAAAAAAATTATCAGAACTCTATGATTCAGCAAAACCTTGGCTACAGTTTCCCAGTAGATTGTGCATGTATGATCAATTTGTAGAAACTTGATATGGGAGAGATAAGAAAACCAGTTACCTAGGGCCTGATTCATTGAAGCTTTTCTCCCATTCTATCTCTATGGGAGAAAAGATTAGAGAATCAGGCCCTAATGTGATTTTGCAATTACACTTGCCTGATAGCACTTTAGCAAAGAAGTCCTAGGAGATTAGAGCTCAGCCATGCTGCATATTGGGGAGCTGCCAACGCAAACTCCACTTGACATTTTGTACAAACTGAGAGGGAATAGTGAATCAAAAATCAAAAGCTTAGAGACCTCTAATATTATTTCCACTACCACTATAGAGCACTCTCCAACTATCCCTTATGCTGGTTTAAGTTTTTGAAGTACTCCATATAATTGGGATTGCTGAAATAAACTACAATTATTATCATACAATCTCTCTCAATAATTTTAATTCTAAATTATTTAAAAAATACTCAAGAAAAAGGACTGAAAAATATTGTATCCTATAGGTTAATGTTGAATAATTTCCTGAAGGCTGCTCATTATTAGATCTCCAGAATAAAATCTCCTTGTAAGTTGTGTTTATTGTTGAAAACAAAATGGAAAACCTATCTTTGTTTTCATTTTTACATATTTGCTTTCCATGTTGTATCCAGATTTATATTTAAAAAGATAGATTTTAAAAGCCTTGTGTGTGCAAAAACAGCCACCTATGTGACTTTTAAATGGCTTGCAGGGGTGGTTGTATGTTGCAGGGCATGGGCATAGCTCCAAGATTCCCTTAGCTGGTGCATGCAGCTCCTTGTTAGGCACAGGAGTGTGGTGAACATGAGAGAGAGAGAGAGAGAGAGAGAAAACCTCTCCATAAGACTCACTCCAATACTTTATATATGGACCATTTTAATGGGGCTCTTTGATTAGGGGTGAGTTTTCTGGAGTTGGGTTGGGATTAGGGGGTGGTGTTACAGACACATTCAGAAGTTTCCATTGTAAAATTGACATCATTAAAGACATTTTGGTCTTTTAAGGGATGAAAAGGAGTTGATTTGTACAATGCAGCAAGCAGAGACTGCAGTGTACAAATCAACTCCTCTTTTTAGAATTTTCAACAATTATAATGTCAAAAATTCTTCAATGATGTCAGTTTTACAATGCATACCTCTGAATGTGTCTGTAACACCACCCCCTAACTCCAACTCCCCCCCCCTGGAAAAATTACCCCGAATCAAAGTGCCCCTTTACAATGGTCCACATATAGAGTATCGGATGGCTCCTTATAAAGAGTCTCACTCTCTCATAGAGATGTGAATCGTGTCCTCGATCGTCTTAACGATCGATTTCGGCTGGGAGGGGGAGGGAATCGTATTGTTGCCATTTGGGTTTTAAAAATATCGTGAAAAATCGTTAAAATCGTGAGCCAACCCCCTAAAACCCACCCCCGACCCTTTAAATTAAATCCCCCACCCTCCCGAACCCCCCCCAAATGCTTTAAATTACCTGGTGGTCCAGAACGGCGGCGGTCCGGAACGGCCCCCTCAATTGAATCCTTTTGTCTTCAGCCGGCGCCATTTTGCAAAATGGCCGCCGCAAAATGGCGGCAGCTTTAGACAAAAACGATTCGACGCAGGAGGTCGTTCCGGACCCCCGCTGGACTTTTGGCAAGTCTTGTGGGGGTCAGGAGCCCCCCCCAAGCTGGCCAAAAGTTTCTGGGAGTCCAGCGGGGTTCAGGAAGCGATTTCTTGCCGCAAATCATTTTTCGTACGGAAAATGGCGCCGGCAGGAGATCGACTGCAGGAGGTCGTTCAGCGGGGGTTCGCCATTTTGCGGCGGCCATTTTGCAAAATGGCGCCGGCTGAAGACAAAAGGATTCAATTGAGGGGGCCGTTCCGGACCGCCGCTGTTCTGGACCACCAGGTAATTTAAAGCATTTGGGGGGGTTCGGGAGGGTGGGGGATTTAATTTAAAGGGTCGGGGGTGGGTTTTAGGGGGTTTTAGTGTGCCGGTTTTCCTGCCCTCCCCCTTCCCCCGATTTACGATTTTTTAACGATAAATCGGGGGAATTGGTATTGTATCGTGGCCCTAACGATTTTTGATGATTTAAAATATATCGGACGATATTTTAAATTGTCAAAAAACGATTCACATCCCTACTCTCTCATTCTCTCCCCCATTAGACACCTATACCCAACAAGGAGCTGTGGTTGTATGAATAATGTATCACATTTTTGGACACACCCACAGCCCTTTTAAAATCTACCCTAAAATGTTTTGGTTTTATTTTATATATTTTTTATGTCTTAGGACTTGATTCACTCAAATTAGTTTCAACTGCTGGAAGATAAATCAATCAAATTCTGAATAGCAACTGTTATTAAAGCAGGTATTTGTAGATATTTAAATAAAAAATAAATTTGTTAGTGACTGATGAAAGATGTTCAGTTAATGCAGGTGGAGGAACTATAATAGATTCTTCATTACAGAATCTCTATCCATGACCACAAACACACTGATTCACCCAAATGCAAACAAGCATTTTATTAGCATCCGGCTGCCTTCAGACATGAATATATTTACTTCTGCTTGAAAAAGGAGCAACTCCAGTAGGGGAATTACTGAATCTATTTAACTATCATGCAATGAGATGGGCATTTTCTTTTTTTTAACACCTGTATCTTTTGATATTTTTGAACTGAACAAAAAAAATAGAAGTATTGTTTTTATCTCATTCTTGGAATTTTTTAAATATCTTGAATCCTCTTCTAATGTCAACATCTTATGCCAAACTGATACATCAAGCAGCTTTAGAAAAGATTGCGATTATTGCAAAGGACCTATATCCGAGAAACAACCAAAATACATGACAATCATAAAAGGCACATCCAAAAAAAACTCAGAATTTAGGGAGGAAACTTTTATAGAAGCCCAAAAAGGGTTGAAGTCCATGTGTAGAAAGAACATGAAGACTTTAGACCAAATTTTCAAAGTGGATTTAAGCATGTAAATACCACTTTGAAAATTAGAAGGTGTACAAGCCTCAGCTTGCTTTAGAGATGGCATAAATGTGGGCATGTGCATTTTAACGCTTAATTTTCAAAATTGAAGGAATCTACATAAATGGTTTCCCTTTGCCAACTCTGCCTCTGGGAATGCCTCTTTTTAGTGCACATTAAAGAATGAGTCAAATTGCTTCTGCACATACATTTATACAAACACCAGGGAAAATTTCCAAAAGCCAAGTGATGTGCACAAAACCAGATTTTATGCATGGAAATACTTTTGCTAATTAGGCCAATATTTTGCAAATCAGCTGCTCTGTATGATGGTAACTTTCAAACAGGTGCAGTCGCACATATACATGTGTATATGGATACTCGGCCAGATATTCATCAATTTTATATACTGCACAAAGGCTATTAAATAGCCTTGGCGCATGTATGCATGCTCCTAATTTTACAAGTCTGCATGCACAGCCACATAATGTCAGTTTTGAGCCACGCAAGTGAGGGAATTTTATAACAGGCTTGCATCCACAGCATGACCAGTTTCACCAGTTTGGCCATCAGTTTGCCTGGTCTTTCTTTATCCCGCACTCCACCCAGTTAACCCAGACCCCTTAAACCCCTTAGAGATGCCTGGAATTAGTTTTCTTGAGACTTACATCTCCTCCATAGCAGAAGTAACTTTACACTCAAATATAGCTGGGTGCACGCCCAAGCATGCAGGTACTTGTGCGCACAACTCTTGGGCCTGCCCTGGAATGCCCAGGCCCCACCCACACCATGCCCAATTTCTGCCCCTTTTTCCATGATGCGAGATATTCTTGCATTGGGACTTGTGCATGCATGTAAGAGGCTTATAAAATCAGGTGGGCACATGCATGTGCTACATGTGCATCCATCTCCTGATTTTGGCACATGCCCAGCTTTTAGAATTTGCCATTATGTCTACACAATCTAAATACTCTGCACTAGGACTTTATGCTTTGCATCCAAAAATATCCTTCACATTAAAATATTTCTCAAGATATCACATTACACTTGGCAAGTAGCAGGCAAGCTCCAAGGAATTTGACAGCAGATTAGAATTATAAGGTCATGTAGTCTGCCTAGTATACTTCCTGTTGCAATACCAAAGACCACAGTAGACTTCTGACTTTTCCTTTACTTCTTTATAACTAAATATTATCTGTGCTCATCCCAGTCTTTCTTGAATATTTTTTATTGTTTTTAACTCCACCACTTTCATTAGGAAGCTGATCCATAAATCCACTATTCTTTCTGAGAAGAAATATGTTCTAATATTACTCCTGAGTCTGCCCCTTTCAACTTCAAATCTTGTACTAGAATTTCCTTTGAACTGAATGAAAGTTTTCTTCTAGACAATTATTTATACCTTTAAAAAATTCCATCATTCTTAGCTCTCTTTCTTCTTATTTTGTAGGAACTATTTTCCAAAACAAATAAAACAAAATTTTGTGGTGTTGTAAAGGTCATTTTTATATGTTTTGGATTTAACAAAGCAAAACAAATATAACATAGAAACATAGAAACATAGAAGTGACGGCAGAAGAAGACCAATGGCCCATCCAGTCTGCTCAGCAAGCCACGCAGTTTATCCATTTTTCCCCCTTTTTTCTCCCTCCCACCCGTCTCCATTGGCTTCCAGCACCCTCCGGCCCCAATTCCCTTCCACCCCTCCACCAATGCAGAGAGCAGTGCCATCCTAGTGAACATCCAGCTCAATCAGGGGTAGCAACCGCCGCAACCAGCAGGCCACACCCCTGCCCCTTACCCACCCCTGTTTTGTTTGCTTGTTTGTTTTTTTTTTTATTTTTTGAGATGGCAGCCCTCCATCCTTCTGCTCCATGAAGGTGGAACACCAACCACTGGCCACTGGCATCCCGCTCCGTGAATGCCTCTGTGGCTACTGCCGCTCTGTGCAGTGTTTCGTTGCATGAAAGTGGAACACCAACTACTGGCCACTGGCATCCTGCTCCGTGAATGCCTCAGTGGCTACTGCCGCTCCGTGCAGTGTTTTGCTGCCTGAAGGTGGAACACCAACTACTGGCCACTGGCATCTCGCTCCGTGAATGCCTCAGTGGCTACTGCCGCTCCGTGCAGTGTTTGCTGCCTCCTCCCTATTTATGCCCACTAGACTTGATGGATCCACAGTGTTTATCCCACGCCCCTTTGAAGTCCTTCACAGTTTTAGACTTCACCACTTCCTCCAGAAGGGCCTTCCAGGCATCCACAACCCTTTCTGTGAAGAAATATTTCTGACATTGGTTCTTAGTCTTCCTCCCCGGAGCCTCAGCTCGTGACCTCTGGTTCTGCTGATTTTTTTCCTACGGAAAAGGTTTGTCGTTGTCTTTGGATCATTAAAGTTTTTCAAGTATCTGAAAGTTTGAATCATATCACCCCTGCTCCTCCTTTCCTCCAGGGTGTACATATTTAGATTCTTCAATCTCTCCTCGTACGTCATCCGATGAAGATCCTCCACCTTCCTGGTCGCCCTTCTCTGTACCGCTTCCATCTTGTCTTTGTCTCTTTGTAGATACGGTCTCCAAAACTGAACACAGTACTCCAGGTGAGGCCTCACCAAGGACCTGTACAAGGGGATAATCACTTCCCTTTTCTTACTCGATATTCCTCTCTCTATGCAGCCCAGCATTCTTCTGGCTTTTGCTATCGCCTTGTCGCATTGTTTCACGACAAGGCGATATATATACATTTTTTGTTTTAGATTACTATTTATTTTTTAAAGAAATGTACATCCTTAATTGTCTGTTTCCATTTATTGACTACTCACGCTAACATTTTCCCTTGTCTTTCACTATATCTGTAAAATCTTTAATGGAAATAGTGAAAAGCCATTTTGAAATCAGAGGTTTTTAAAGATTTCAATTATTCCCTTGTAGCAACACAATTTCTGTACATTCTTTTTAGAGCAACACTACTTATATTCCTTTCCTAGTTTTGTCATATCATTTTCCAAATTTACCTTCTTATCCTGTTGCAATAATGAGGATAATTTTCAGTATCTTTGCCCTATTCAAAACATTGTGATGTCATGTATATGGCACCTGCTTAATTTAATTTAAAAATATTTAAAGATGGCACCATTTATAAACCTAGGTGGATAACAAGGAAAATTATTTAATTTCATTAAAAAAAAGTATAAGAACAATCAAAACATAGCTGTAGATGGCATCAACAGAACAGAAAACTAGCTTGCAAAGCAATATTCAGCCACTGTGAAAAACTGAGCCATAATCAAGGCACTTCAGTATGGGACAACTGAACAAAGATCAGGCCATCAGTAATGGAATGCCTGTATAAATAAGACCCCTTTTAGCTTTTTCTACAATATATTGATGTTAGTTTCATCACATAACCCTTCAGTAAAAGAATTCCACAAAGTGCGGCCAGTGACTAATAACATCCTCTTCCTAGTGTCACACAATCTTAATGGCTGCAAAGATGGGGTCTCTAACACGTTTCCCTTGCAATCTAACCCCTAGATGCATCAACAAGTTTTAATAATGCGGTGATAATGACCATGCTAACAAAAAGGGGCATGTTTAGGGAAATTTTGGAGTTACTGCACCATGTGATAACTTACTGCTTTGCATTGGTTTTACTGCATAGTGCAGCAAGTTTACTACACTGTGCAATAATCCCTACTTTTTGCATCCTGTGCTGGGAGAGGGAGAGAGAGAGAGAGAGAGAGAAATTGAGACTATCTACAAGGCTCTCATAGGAGTTAAGTATTTAAATCTCTATAGGAGGGCTGCCTAACAGGAATAAGTGAGGTGTTAGTGGTGGTTTTGGGTTTTAGGGCCAGTTTCGAATGTAGAGTGAGACGTATGAAGAGCTCAGTACACCTTGGTGAAGATTTGACATCATTTGGAGTGAGGAAAGTCTAACAAAGATGAAATGTGTATACTATGTTCTCTCACCCTAGCTTAATGGACTCTATAACAGGTTACCATCATGCTAGGGTGAGAGAACATAGTACAAAATGTCATCTTTATTAGACTTTCCTCACTCCAAATGATGTAAAATCTTCACCAATGTGTACTGTGCTCTTCTTACATCTTACTCTACATGCGAAACTGGCCCCTAAACCCAAAACCACCACTAATACCTCACCTCAACCTATTAGGCAGCCCTCCTATAGAGATTCAAATAGGTGCACACTGTGAGCCCTCCCCAGAGTCTCTCTCTCTCTCTCTTTCTCTCTCTCTCACTCTCCCTTCCTCTCTCCCTCCCCCCTAGAAATGGCCAAAATGCAATTCCACATTTTGGGCATATCATTCAGCTTAATCAAGGGAAAAAGGTGTAGTTATTTCTGGTGTTAAGACAGTGTGATATGTTCCCTAATATTACTAATTCCTGCCCAAAAATGTGCATGCACTACAACAATTTTTGCATGCATTAATGCATTATCGCATTTTGAAGAATGATGTGGTAAGTGGGTGAGTTACGAAATAAATATTCAAGGCAGAGCTTGTACAAAGACAAACCTCACCATGTAATTCCTTATAAGCTAATGTCCATGTTTTAAGTTTGACCCACCACATTTCCAGAATCCAGTGCAAGGAATTCAAGACTGGAATGATATTCTCCCAATATGGTACTCCAGAAGTTAAGCTGGCCACCACATTGTGAGCTAGATGTTGAGCTTTCATTGTTGTCGAAGAAAGGCCAACATAAACTGAATTAAAATCATCGTTAAAGCTTGATCACCAAACAAAAATGTTCTGGTAGCAATAAAAGACGTAACCTACACAACAAGCAAAATATATATAATGCCGTATGGACAACTTTTCTGATATGCGGATGTATTGGTAGGGTAGCAGAGGGTCAAGCAGACATAATGGGGCGGATTTTAAAAGGCGCGCAAATAGCCTACTTTTGTTTGCGCTCCAGGCGCAAACAAAAGTACGCTAGATTTTAGTAGATACGCGCGGAGCCGCGCATATCTGCTAAAAACCTGGATCGGCGCACGCAAGGCTATGGATTTTGTATAGCCGGCGCGCGCCGAGCCGCGCAGCCTACCCCCGTTCCCTCCGAGGCCGCTCCGAAATCGGAGCGGCCTTGGAGGGAACTTTCCTTTGCCCTCCCCTCACCTTCCCCTCACCTTCCCCTCCCTTCCCCTACCTAACCCACCCGCCCGGCCCTGTCTAAACCTCCCCCTTACCTTTGTCGGGGGATTTACGCCTCCCTCCGGGAGGCGTAAATCCCCACGCGCGAGCGGGCCTCCTGCGCGCCGGGCCGCGACCTGGGGGCGGGTACGGAGGGTGCGGCCACGCCCCCGGACCGCCCCGGGCCGTAGCCACGCCCCCGTACCCGCCCCCAAAACGCTGCCGACACGCCCCCGAAATGCTGCGACGACCGGGCCCGCCCCCGACACGCCCCCCTCGGAGAACCCCGGGACTTACGCGAGTCCCGGGGCTCTGCGCGCGCCGGGAGGCCTATGTAAAATAGGCTTCCCGGCGCGCAGGGCCCTGCTCGCGTAAATCCGCCCGGTTTTGGGCGGATTTACGCGAGCAGGGCTCTGAAAATCCGCCCCAATGGTAGCAGAGTGCACTTTTAGCTGTGCTGAGATCCATTCACTTTCCTGAAATTCTTGCTCAAATATATCAATAAAGTTTAATTTTTATTTTAATATAACTTGATTAATTCATACACTGAGTTTCTGTATAATATGTATTTTGCTTGGTTTGAAATCTTTTTTTCTATGTATATATAACTTAGAATCCTTGCCAGGCCTTTATTTTAACCCCGCCATAGTTTATGCATAATTTGTTTTTTTGCTTGCTTAGAAATCCTTTTTTTTTCCTTACTATATAGAACTTAAGAATATGTGTTAGTCTTTTATTTTAACCCTCAACCTAATTTGTGTTTTGCTTGGTTAAATTTTTTTTCCTACTTATATAGAACTTAAGAATTTTGGCTAGTCTTTTATTTTAAATTCCTGTGTTTATGAACACAAGGTAAAAAGGGGCTTGTATCTGCAGATGTTTCTGGGGTTCATGATTCACTGTTGCACTACAGGGGTTAATCAGTCAAGAATTACTTAATCTAATAAGAAGCAAACTAGAGTGCACTATGTTTTGCTGAGATTCACAGACCTTAGAAATCCTGATGCTGGGATGAATCCCTAAGGTAAAATTTTTATTTTAATAAACTTGTTTTATTTTTTACTGTGAGTTTCTGCATAATTTGAATTTTGCTTGGTTTAAATACTAATCTAGAATTTAAGAATCTTTGCCAGGCCTTTATTTTAACCTTGTTATAATTTCTGCATAATGGGGCAGATTTTCTAAAGGTTACACATGCTGGGCCTATTTTCAAAAGGCCCGGCGATGCGCGTAAATCTCCGGGACTGTGTAAGTCCCAGGGCTTGCGAAAAGGGGTGGGAAGGAGTGGGGCGGGGCGGTCCGCGGTGGGGTAGGCCGGGGTCAGAGGTTCCCAGCTCAGCGGTCATTTGGGGAAGGGAAGGAAAGGTGGGATGGGGGGAGGCAGCACGGCTTGGCACAGCCTTGGTATGCGCAAGGTGCACAACTTTGCACCCCCTTGCATGTGCCGACTCTCAACTTTATAACATGTGCGCACCTGCGCGTGCATGTTATAAAATCACGTGTCCATGTGTGTGCGCCGGGTAGCACACGCTCATGAATGTGTACGCGCAGGTCTTAAAATCTACCCCAATTTGTGTTTTGCTTGGTTTGAAATCTTTTTTTCTACTTACATAGAACTTAAGAACCCTTGCTAGCCTTTTATTTTAAATTTCTGTGTTTATTAAAACAAGGCAGAAGTTATTTATTCTTTCCCACACATCCCTTCCCTCACCCCTAGGGTGTTTTTCTTATATATTCATTTATTTATTTTATTTATTTATTTATTTAGAAATACTTATATACTATACCCTCCAAGGCTTGGGATGGTTTATAATAAAAGATGCATAGATTAAATATAACATAAATATAACATACTTTAATTAATATGTTAAAATAAAGTAAAATCAAAATAAAATCATGACAAAATAAAATATATAATAAACAAAATAAATCATACAGGAGAACAGATGTAGAGAGAGTAGACAGGAAGGCAGGAGCTAGGATCGATGAACTAGAGGAGATGCAGGAGGGAATGTATAAATGTAAGGTTGAGGAGAGCTAACAATTTTTATTATGGATTAAGTTGAGAATGATAGTGAGTAATTTGTACTGTATGCACCAGTTAATGGGTAGCCAGTGAAGATTATGTAATACAGGGGATATGTGGTCAGTGAGCTTGGAGCTGGAAAGAAGATTGTCAGCCAAGTTTTGGACAGGTTGCAATGGGCATAGGGATCATGTAGGGAGACCAGTGTAAAGAATGTTGCAGTAATGCAAGCTGCTGAGAACGAGGGACTGTAAGACAGTATGAAATGCATTATGCTCAAGTAGATGGCTGATGTGTTTTAGTAAACAAATCTTATAGAATGAGGTTTTGACAAACTGGTTGGATATGAGATTGTATGTTCAGTTTTGGATCAAAATGGACGCTGAGGCTCCGTACTTTATCGGTGATGTCTCGACCTACTGCTCACAAATAGCAATAATGCCTCTAATGACCAGGTTGGTGCTCACCTGAGCAGCAGTGATCATTAGACAGTATAGTTTGATATAACAAATGGGATACAGAGAAATTACATGAAAATCCAAGTTTTGAATTGCAAATAAGTACTTTGTCAAAATGGGGATATATCTGGAGCAATAACTAGAAGACTGTTGAAAAATAGGTGAAATGGAATAACAGTAGGCTGGATTAATAGGAGCTCTTACAAAATCAACACATTTCTATGTTAGAAAATAAAGTAAATGTAAGATGAAAAAAAACAATCTGGTTCTCAAAGGCGGTGACTGAAAAATTTAAGGGAAAAAGTACAGCATTCAAGAAGTACAAAGGATATCATAATGAGGAAGATTACTAATGAGATAAAGTGAGGTGACAAAACATTTTTCTGATATATCAAAGAAAGAAGAAAGTCCGAGGTTGTATGGTGAAATTGAAAGGTGACAAGGAGTTATGTGTGAAGAAAGATGAAGAAATACCATAAATATTAAACAAATACTTCAAATACACAAATACTTTGTGTATTAGGGATGTGAATCGTTTTTTGACGATTTAAAATATCATCTGATATTTTCTAAATCGTCATTAATCGTTAAAGAGAGTTATACAATAGAAATTCCACCGATTTATTGTGAAAAAACCGTTAATCGGGTTAGTGCATACTAACGGGAGTTAGGACACAACCTAAAAACCCACCCGATCCTTTAAAACCGCTCCCTTAGCCTCCACCACCCTCCTGACCCCCAAAAAAATGTTTTAAAATTACTTGGTGGTCCAGTGGGCCCCGGGAGCGATCTCCCGCTCTCGGGGCCCACTGGATCAGCAGGTAATTTTAAAATGTTTTTTGGGGGGTCAGGAGGGTGGTGGAGGCTAAGGGAGCGGTTTTAAAGGGTCGGGGTGGGTTTTTTGTTTATTGACCAACAGCCTGAGTGCGAGAGAACGCTCCCGGGACCCCCGCTGGACCACCAGGTAATTTTAAAACTTTTTTGGGGGGTCGGGAGGGTGGTGGAGGCTAAGGGAGCAGTTTTAAAGGGTCGGGGTGGGTTTTTTGCTTATCGGATGGGCGCAGCCGATAAAAAAAAAAAAAAAAACGATCGGGCCGGACGAAAAAAAATGCACAATTTGAATCGGAACCAGAACCGAACCGATTCCGGTTCCGATTCACATCTCTATTGTGTATAATAAAGAAGACCCTGGAGAAGGACTAGTGCTGATTCATAAGACCATGGATAGAAGTGATGTAGATGAAATCCCAATTACAGAAGAGAATTGACAGACTGAAAAGAAAATTGACAAAATGAAGAGTACTAAATCACCTGGACCAGATGGTATACACCCCAGAGTTCTGAAAGAACTAAAAAATAAAATTTCAGATCTATTTCAAATAATTTGTAACCTATCATTAAAATCTTCTGATGTACCTGAAGATTGGAAGATGGCCAATGTAAACCCTATGTTTAAAAAAGGATCCAAGGGTGATCCAGGAAACTATAGACCAGTGAGCTTGACTTCAATGCCAGGAAAAATTGTGGAAACTGTCATAAAGAATAAAATTACAAATATTTAGATAGACATGGTTTGATGGGACAGCCAAAATGGATTTACCCAAGGGATGTCTTGCCTCACAAATCTCCTACATTATTTTGAAGGAGTAAATAAAAATGTGGACAAATGTGAACCAGTAGAAGTAGAGTATTTGGATTTTCAGAATGCAGTTGACAAAGTCCCACATGAGAGGCTTCTATGAATACTAGAAAGTCATGGGATAGGAGGTGATGTCCTTTTGTGGATTGCAAGCTGGTTAAAAGACAGAAAACAGAGACTATTTTTTTATTTATTTATTAGCTTTTATATAGGATTAAATGGTCAGTTTTCACAGTGGAAAAATGTAAACAGTGGAGTGCCTCAGGGATCTGTACTTGAACTGCTGCTTTTTAATATTTTTATAAATGATCTGGAAAGGGGGTACGATGAGTGAGGTGATCAAATTTGTGGATGACACAAAATTATGCAGTGTAGTTAAATCTCAAGTGGATTGTGATGAATTGCAGGAGGATCTTGTGAGACTGGAAGAATGGGCTTCCAAATGGCAGATGAAATTTAATGTGGACAAGTGCAAAGTGATGCATATTGGGAAAAATAACCCTTGCACAATGTTAGGTTCTATCTTAGGAGTTACCACCCGAGAAAGAGATCTAGGCATTATTGTGAATAATACATTGAAATCATTATCACAGTGTGCTGTGGTGATCAAAAAAGCAAACATAATGTTAGGAATTATTAGGAAGGGAATGGCAAATAAAATGGAGGATGTCATAATACCTCTGTATAACTCTAATGTGAGACTGCACCTTGAATACTGTGGGTAGTTCTGGTCACCATATCTCAAAAAGGATATAACTTCACTAGAGAAAGTGCAGAGAAGGATGACCAAAATGATAAGGGGCATGAAATAGATGCCCTATGAGGAAAGGCTAAAGACATCCATTGCTCCTACCATTTGACAGGGTTGACCAATGGCACCGATAGCCCCTGTGACATAGTAAGGGCAAAGGCTATTGGTGCCATTTTGAATACCAGCAGCCCAAGTGCAGGAGATTGCTCCAGGACCCCCGCTGGATCACCAGGGACTTTTGGCAAGTCTTGGGGGGGGGGGGGGGGGGTCAGGAGGGAAGGGGGTTGTATTTAATTAAATTTAAAGGGTTGGGATGGGGGTTTTTTGGGAAACGAATACATATGTAACTAATGAATGGATCGGAGTCCCCCAAAAACGGATGCAATGGATTTAGGTCCCGATGAATACGAATACCGAATGGGAGGAATCCGTCCCTGCTGCATATCCCTAATGGTGGCTGCCTGGAACGCAATATCACTCTCCACTTCAACAGTGGTATAGGGGTGACAAAAAGGGGAATTGGATTCAAATGACAGCTAATGCTGGGCCCTGACTTTTAAAGTCTGAGGTACTGATAAACAGACATTAGGAAAAAAGCACAGGACTGCTTCTACAACCAGTCTAAAAGCAAAGCACATTCAAGCAGCATTGTCTGAATTATCAAGATGGCTGCTCACCCCATAAAATTTTTGCTAGCAGTAATTTTGTTATGAGTTTGACATTTGCTTGGTTTTGATTATAAATATTATTACCCTTAATAAAAAGCTTGGGGGTAACTGGCACGGTTAGCAGTAATATCATTAGCATAAGGCTTGGGGTAACCTGCACAAAGAATCATTTACTACCCTTAAAAAAAACATAGAGGTAACCTTCACGGAGTGACAATTACAACCATAAGAATCTTGTTGGGCAGATTGTACATCTTTCAGAAATGTCATGCACAGTACTTCCTTATGCCAGCAACAGAGATTGGAATGTTGTGATTCCATGGTGACACATAGGAAGAATAGGCCATTAATATGCCCCATGTACTTCTTTATACTGTAAATAGATGTCAGAGTATCACAAATATGAAGAAAGAACATTCTAATTATAGGTTTTAAGTCAGATACTGAGAATACACACCAAGTGACTGAAATCTGTCATTATATCTGATGGACAGCATGATCAATTTAGAAACCTAGAAAATTATATATAAAGAGAGATCATCAAATGACTTTTGTCCACATATTTTTAAAAGACTGAAAATTGGGTGAATTGAACCGAATAAGATATTTTATAATGCTAAACAGTAGGGGTGTGCATTCTTTTTGAACTTAAATGTAAAACGCTACTTATTTTTTTTTTAACTTAAAAAAGTGATGAGGCGAAAACGATCGGATTTCCAACTTATTCAACCCCAAGCTGGGGGTGTCAGGAGGCCCCCCCAGCTTGGGGGGGCCTCCTGACACCCCCAAGCTGGCCAAAAGTTCCTTTTGGGTCGAACGAGGGTCCCGGAGCGAACCCGCGGGGAATCACGTGACGCCGCGTCACTCCGACGTGACGCCGACGTCACGTGCTCCTTGCAAAGGAGTTCAGAAATGGCGTCCTGACCCCGCTGGACCACCAGGGAGTTTTGGTAAGTCTTCGGGGGGGGGGGGGGATTAAGGAGGGTGAGGGGTTTAAATTTTTATTTGCACATATGGACATAGACTCAACTTATGGAATTCTCCATATGTCCATATTGACCGCAAATGGGACCCCCTTTCGACTTATGGACTTATGAACATAAACTTTTGCTCTGCACATCCCTACTAAACAGTGAAAACATTTATGGAGGTTTTGCTTACATAAGTACTATTCATATCTAATAAAACCAAATACAACTTTTCAATACTAGATGGTCCAGATGAACTACTTTCTCCCTGATAAGAAATGATGAACTTACATTTCAATTATATTATGACAAATGGCCTTACCATTTATATTACTAGCTAGTAGAAGGTCATAATGTTTCTGCCTTATACAGTTTACTATCTTTTATTCAACCAATATCTTAACACCTCCTACAAATTCTTGATTTGCAGAGGCTGCAGCCTTCTGGTTTCATGCATGTATATGAGTATGGCAGCGTCCTGTGGTATAAGATTTTGGATGTAGATTCAGTGACTCATAACTGCTGTGAGTGACTAATATTCTTGCTGCCAGCTTTATTATTCCTGATATTTTTAGGTAAATTAAATGCTTCTAAAAGGGTTCCATAAGATAATTTATTAAATAAAGCCTGGGTAACAGAAACTGTATGGTTGGTGATATAAAACATATCTTTAAAATGGGTTTTATTAGAGACTTAGAGAATTACAGATCACTAAAATAAACTTCTGTTTAGGAAAATTGAAAAAGGTCATAATAAAAACATAATTATTTATCTTATATGTAAATATGATTTGTTGGGGAGGAATCAATATTGTTTATGTTCTGACTTCCCAAGCCTGTCCTGGTGACTCCAGTCAGTCAAATGTTCATGATCTTCTTCTTAGGCTCCTTCATTCTCATGAATTAATGAAAATATGGCCTTTTTGATCTTCATAATCTTTATGTTGGCAGCACCTACTATGGCTATATAGATTCAACTCAAATTACAGTCTTTCTTGCAATGACTGCAGCAGAAAATTTATGAAACAATGTTTTCAAATATTCATGTATTTATTTATTTCCAATTGATACACTGCCTTTTTCTAGAAAAGGCGCAAGGCAGATTGTTAATAGTGCTCTAAATTACAGCACATATGTCAGTACGTGTGCATAAAAGGGTGGGGAGAGACATTAAGAACATATAAAATAGGAATTGAACAATTCAAAATTATATAGGAAGCAATACATGGTGTACACTGATTTCACATTATAGGAAGGTTATCTAGTAGAGATGTGCATTCGTTTTAAACAAATTAGACAATTACAAACAAATTGTCTAATTCATCATGGTTCGGGAGCACTCTGAAATAAAGGAAATGTTTCCAAAATTTAAAAAAAAATCATATTTCATGTTAGTACACGCTAACGGGAGTTAGCGTGCACTAACTTTAAAATGTCAGTACGCACTAACCATAGTTAGTGTGCACAAATGGGAGTTAGTGTGAACTAACTCCTGTTAATGCACACTAACATGAGATTCAGGAACCACAAAAAAAAAAAATCCTGAACCATGGAAAAAATGAAATTACCCACAGAGGACCTGATCTGAACCACGAAAAGAAAAAAAAAAGATACACATCTTTCATCTAGCGATAAGATAATGTTGCAACCGTCGCTGCTCGACGTCTCCACTGTGCCCACCTTACCTCTTTGGCGACTCCCTCTTTGGTTGATGGATGTTTGACTGCCACGGCGTCATCTTGCCGACCTCCTCCGGCATCTCTAGACCGGCTAGACGCTGCTTTCCACCATGTTCTCCTGAGGTCTAAGGGCACACGCGTGGCGTGGCCCCGACTCAAGTACCAGCTGTGGCGCGAACCTCAGGGGTGTCCCCCTGAGATGACGTCATCCTCACCGGATACTTAAGGTCTTCATTTTTGCTAGCTATTTGAGTTAGCAAGGGCTTCCTCCAGGTATCGCTGCGGATGGGATTCACTCTTTGCATACCTTGCTACTCTGCCTCCTCGGACTTTATCAGTGGTACCCACTCCTCAGGGGCCTCGCTTTCTCTTTTGCTTTTCAGATCACAGTCTGGAACCAGTACTCGCTCCTTGAGAGCCCACGTTCCCGGACCTGCTACCGAATACTACTTCTGACAGGAAGTCACTGCTGCCTACAACACCAGTGAGTTACCATCTCTCTCTCAGAGCTTTCCCTGGAACCAGGTACTTGCTCCTCGAGGGCCTACTTCATTCCAGCCTCTGAGCTGCCTCAAGAGACTATTGTGTGAGTGTTACCATCCAGGTTCTGTTCCTGAACTCTGCATACTCTGCCTACTCACTATATTCAGTTTCTTTACAGCTCAGCCATCCTGGGATCGCTGTTCAAGTGCCTGAGGGACTACAGCCCAGCCGAGCTCTTCCAGCTCACTACTGCCACCTCTGGTGGTTCACTATACAGTTATTAAAAGATCTAGTATGTGTCTGTCTCCCAACTCTGAGCCTGACCAGTGGCCCCTCTCGGGATCTTCACCCGGAGGCGTGGTCATCTGCCACCAGCCCATGGATCCACCAACAAATATCACAAATAATAAAAGATTGCTAACTCCATGGATCCAGCACAGCTCAATGCCTTACAGGCCATACTGGGCCTGGCCCTGCGCATTTCAGAGCAGCAAGACACCTTGGAGAAACTTACTTCAGCGTTTCATCAGCTACACACACAGAAGGTTCAAGGCACAGCTTCCAGCCATGAAGGTCAGTTAGAGGAGGTAACTTTAAAGACTGCTGTACCACAGGTGGCTCCAATTCATTTTTCCGGAGAAATCCAGAAGACCCAGGGTTTTTTAAACCAGTGCTGCATGCATTTTGCCTTACAACCATCTTTATTTCTACGGCTCTCTCCAAGACTACCTACATCCTTTCATACCTGGATGGTAGGGCTTTGTCTTGGGCATCTACCTTGTAGGAACGCAAGGACCCCATTTTGCAGGACATGGAAGGATTTATGGACTTATTTAAATCCGTTTTCGATGACCCTGCTCAAAGTGAAGTGAAGTGAAAGAGGCTATTTTAGCCAAAAAAAATCCTTCAAAAATTGGAAGAAGGATCCATCTGAAGAAAATAGGATAAAACATAAGCATTGTCAAGGTAAGTGTAAAACATTGAAAAGACAGGCGAAGAGAGAATTTGAAATGAAGTTGGCCATAGAGACAAAACCTCATAATAAAAACCTTTTTAAATATATCCAAAGCAAGAAACATGTGAGGGAGTCGGTTGGACCATTAGATGACAGAAGGGTTAAAGGGGCTCTTAGGGAAGATAAGGCCATTGCAGAAAGACTAAATGAATTCTTTGCCTTCGTGTTTACTAATGAGGATGTTGGGGAGATACCAGTTCCAGAGATGGTTTTCAGGGGTGATGACTCAGATGAACTGAACAAAATCACTGTGAAACTGGAAGATGTAGTAGGGCAGATTGACAAACTAAAGAGTAGCAAATCACCTGGACCGGATGGTATGCATCCTAGGTTTCTGAAGGAACTAAAAAATGAAATTTATGATCTATTAGTTAAAATTTGTAACCTATCATTAAAATCATCCATTGTACCTGAAGACTGGAGGGTGGCCAACGTAACCCCAATATTTAAAAAAGGCTCCAGGGGCGATCCGGGTAACTATAGACCAGTGAGCCTGACTTCAGTGCCGGGAAAAATAGTGAAAACTATTCTCAAGATCAAAATCGTAGAGCATATAGAAAGAAATGATTTAATGGGACACAGTCAACATGGATTTACCCAAGGGAAATCTTGTCTAACAAATCTGCTTCATTTTTTTGAAGGGGTTAATAAACATGTGGATAAAGGTGAACCGGTAGATGTAGTGTATTTAGATTTTCAGAAGGCATTTGACAAAGTCCCTCATGAGAGGCTTCTACAAAAACTAAAAAGTCATGGGATAGGAGGCGATGTCCTTTCGTGGATTACAAACTAGTTAAAAGACAGGAAACAGAGAGTAGGATTAAATGGTCAATTTTCTCAGTGGAAAAGGGTAAACAGTGGAGTGCCTCAGGGATCTGTACTTGGACCGGTGCTTTTCAATATATATATAAATGATCTGGAAGGGAATGTGACGAATGAGGTTATCAAAATTATTCAGAGTAGTTAAATCAAAAGCAGACTGTGATACATTACAGGAGGACCTTGCAAGACTGGAAGATTGGGCATCCAAATGGCAGATGAAATTTAATGTGGGCAAGTGCAAGGTGTTGCATATAGGGAAAAAATAACCCTTGCTGTAGTTACACGATGCTAGGTTCCATATTAGGAGCTACCACCCAGGAAAAAGATCTAGGCATCATAGTGGATAATACTTTAAAATTGTCGGCTCAGTGTGCTGCAGCAGTCAAAAAAGCAAATAGAATGTTAGGAATTATTAGGAAGAGAATGGTTAAAAGAACGGAAAATGTCATAATGCCTCTATATCGCTCCATGGTGAGACCGCACCTTGAATACTGTGTACAATTCTGGTCACCGCATCTCAAAAAAGATATAGTTGCGATGGAGAAGGTACAGAGAAGGGCAACCAAAATGATAAAGGGGATTGAACAGCTCCCCTATGAGGAAATGCTGAAGAGGTTAGGGCTGTTCAGCTTGGAGAAGAGACGGCTGAGGGGGGATATGATAGAGGTCTTTAAGATCATGAGAGGTCTTGAACGAGTAGATGTGACTCGCTTATTTACACTTTCGAATAATAGAAGGACTAGGGGGCATTCCATGAAGTTAGCATGTAACACATTTAAGACTAATGGGAGAAAATTCTTTTTCACTCAATGCACAATAAAGCTCTGGAATTTGTTGCCAGAGGAGGTGGTTAGTGCAGTTAGTGTAGCTGGGTTCAAAAAAGGTTTGGATAAGTTCTTGGAGGAGAAGTCCATTAATGGCTATTAATCAATTATACTTAGGGAATAGCCACTGCTGTTAATTGCATCAGTAGCATGGGTTCTTCTTAGTGTTTGGGTAATTGCCAGGTTCTTGTGTCCTGGTTTTGGCCTCTGTTGGAAACAGGATGCTGGGCTTGATGGACCCTTGGTCTGACCCAGCATGGAAGTTTCTTATGTTCTTAACTTCTGTCGCTGGTTCTGCTTTGGTTGAATTGAAGCAAGGCAACAGATCATTGGCTGAGTTTGTGATAGAGTTTAAAACTCTTGCGGCGGAACTCTGCTGCGACCCCAAATGTCTCAAGACTCTTTTTCAGAGGCCTGGATAACCGTTTAAAGGACGAACTGGCTGTTCCTGAAACACCTGACTCACTGGACGAATTAGTAGCCTTGGCCACTTGGATTGATATCCGGCTTCGGGACAAGGTGAAGGAACTCCGGCCTAAGATGTTACCTGGGTTGAAACAGGCTAATGCTATACCTGCACTTCGGATGGTTCCAGTAATCCCTGCTGCTGATAAAGATGAACCAATGCAACTTGGTCATGGACATTTGACTTCCAAAGAGAGAAGACTTCGGAAGAGGCGCAGCCTTGCATGTACTGTGGTCAGCCCCCAATTTGATTGGGTATCCTTGGATCTCTCCCGCTGGGGCCCAGAATGTCACGGGAGGTGCCTTAAGGAAATCTCGCCTATCATTTGCATGCCTATGACTCCAGTGATGCCAGGACTGCCACCCCAATATGCATCCTTCGGGGATGTATTTTCCAAAAAAGCGGCTGATATTCTTCCTCCACATAGGTCTTATGACTGTGCCATAAGACTGAAGCCCAATGCTGAGCCACTGAAAGGACGGGAGTACCCTCTCTCAGCCATTGAGAATAAAGCAATGTCGGAATACATTGAAGAAAATCTCCAGAAGGGCTTCATCAAAGTCACCAGCCGGCGCAGGCTTTTTCTTTGTTGGGAAGAAGGACGGTACCCTACATCTATGTATTGATTTCCGAGGTCTAAACTAAATCATGATCAAAGACCATTACCCCTTGCCGTCAATCTCGGAGCTGTTTGACCGGCTGCAAGGAGCCAAGATATTTTCAAAGCTTGACCTGAAGGGGGCCTACAACCTCATTCGCATTTGGAGCGGTGATGAATGGAAAACAGCCTTCAACACATGAGACGGCCACTTCGAGTATCTAGGAATGCCATTCGGGTTGTGCAATGCACCCGCCATTTTCCAAAATATGATGAACGACATCTTGCGGATCTGCTGTACAAGAATGTTGTGGCCTACCTGGATGACATATTAATCTTTTCCCAGGATTTGGACACCCACATTGCAGATGTCAAGCAAGTACTCCACCGTCTTCACGAACACTGGCTGTACGCCAAACTCTCTAAGTGTGAATTTCACAAAGACTCAGTGCTTTTTATAGGCTATATAATGTCGAAAGAAGGCTTCCAAATGGACCCTCACAAACTTGAAAGTATCAAGTATTGGTCCCAACCTTCCAGCCTGAAGGCTTTAAAGAGATTTCTGGGGTTCACCAACTATTATCAAAGCTTTATAAAGAACTATTCTTTAACCGTACCCCTGACTGCGATGACCCACAAGGGTGCCAATGCTTCAAAATGGTCAGCGGAGGCCATTTCCGCGTTCGAGAAATTGAAGACTTGCTTCTCCACAGAACCATGCTTGCAGAATCCAGACCCCAAGAAGCCCTTTATCATCGAAGTTGATGCTTCAGATGTGGGTGTAGGGGCTGTGTTGAGCCAAACAGGAGACTCAAAAGCCTTACGTCCCTGTTCCTTCTTCTCACGAAGATTTTCTCCAGCCGAGAAAAACTATGGGATCTGCGATAAAGTGCTCTTGGCAATAAAGCTTGCATTTGAGGAATGGTGGCCTTGGCTTGAAGGCGCTCAACATCAAATAACCGTATTCATGGATCATAAAAATCTTGAATATCTCCGCCACGCACAGCATCTGAATTACAGACAGGCCAGGTGGTCCTTGTTTTTTAATCGTTTTGATTTTATGTTGAAGTTCCGCCCTGGAGATAGAAACACCAGAGCAGATGCTCTGTCACGCTCTTTTCATTTGGAGGATGTGCATAGGGACGCCATACGTTGCATTTGTGGTTCGGATTCGTCCGGGAGCAGATACATTGCATTCGGCCGTATGGAAAGAATTATGATGAGTGAGGTGATCACATTTGTGGATGACACAAAATTATGCAGAGTAGTTAAATTTCAAGCGGCTTGTGATAAATTGCAGGAGGACCTTGCAAGACTGGAAGATTGGGCTTCCAAATGGCAGATGAAATTTAATGTGGACAAGTGCAAAGTGATGCTTATAGGGAAAAATAACCTTTGCCATAGTTACACAATGTTAGGTTCTATCTTAGGATTTTCTACCCAGGAAAGAGATCTAGGCATCATAGTGGATAATACATTGAAATTCTCAGCTCAGTGTGCTGTGGTGATCAAAAAGCAAACAGAATTTTAGGAATTATTAGGACAGGAATGGGGAATAAAATGAAAAATGTCATAATGCCTCTGTATCGCTCCATGGTGAGTACTGTGTACAATTCTGGTCACCGCATCTCAAAAAAAGATATAGTTGCACTGGAGAAGGCCCAGAGAAAGGTGACCAAAATGATAAAGGCGAAGGAATTGCTCACCTATGAGTAAAGGCTAAAGAGGTTAGGGCTGTTCAGCTTGGAGAAGAGATGACTGAGGGTGATATGATAGATGTCTTTAAAATCATGAGAGGTATAGAATGGGTAAATTTGAATTGGATATTTACAGTTTCAGATAATAGAAGGACAATTAAAAGAAATCCTAAATCTCAGAGAATGAGACAGATCTCTGAAGGTTAGAGTAGCAATGATGAAGGAGTTGAGGAAGACAGAAAGTTGACACTTTTAATAGGGATGTGAATCGTTTTAGGATGATTAAAATTATCGTCCGATAATTTTAATATCGTCTTAAACCGTTATGGAACACAATACAATAGAGATTCTAACGATTTATCGTTATAAATCGTTAGAATCGTGAGCCGGCACACTAAAACCCCCTAAAACACACCCCCGACCCTTTAAATTAAATCCCCCACCCTCCCGAACCCCCCCCCCCAAATGACTTAAATAACCTGCGGGTCCAGCGGCGGTCCGGAACGGCAGCGGTCCGGAACGGGCTCCTGCTACTGAATCTTGTTGTCTTCAGCCGGCGCCATTTTCCAAAATGGCGCCGAAAAATGGCGGCGGCCATAGACGAACACGATTGGACGGCAGGAGGTCCTTCCGGACCCCCGCTGGACTTTTGGCAAGTCTTGTGGGGGTCAGGAGGCCCCCCCCCAAGCTGGCCAAAAGTTCCTGGAGGTCCAGCGGGGGTCAGGGAGCGATTTCCCGCCGCGAATCATTTTCGTACGGAAAATGGCGCCGGCAGGAGATCGACTGCAGGAGGTCGTTCAGCGAGGGTTCCGGCGCCTCGCTGAACGACCTCCTGCAGTCGATCTCCTGCCGGCGCCATTTTCCGTACGAAAACGATTCGCGGCGGGAAATCGCTCCCTGACCCCCGCTGGACCTCCAGGAACTTTTGGCCAGCTTGGGGGGGGCCTCCTGACCCCCACAAGACTTGCCAAAAGTCCAGCGGGGGTCCGGAAGGACCTCCTGCCGTCCAATCGTGTTCGTCTATGGCCGCCGCCATTTTTCGGCGCCATTTTGGAAAATGGCGCCGGCTGAAGACAACAAGATTCAGTAGCAGGAGCCCGTTCTGGACCGCTGCCGTTCCGGACCGCCGCTGGACCCGCAGGTTATTTAAGTCATTTGGGGGGGGGGGTTCGGGAGGGTGGGGGATTTAATTTAAAGGGTCGGGGTGGGTTTTAGGGGGTTTTAATGTGCCGGTTTTGCGATTTTACATTTTTTCGATTTTTTACGATTTTTCACGATTTTTCACGATATTTTACCCCCCCAAACGGCAACAATACGATTCCCTCCCCCTCCCAGCCGAAATCGATCGTTAAGACGATCGAGGACACGATTCACATCTCTAACTTTTAATGACCTATTATAGCAGTATCATCTCCAGTCTGTCAGCCCATTTGCATGGAAAAAGTGATATAGGAGCAAGGACTTGCTCACCAAATGGTACAATATCCTGTTACACTAGGGATATGTCTCAAGGGGCATGTGCCCAGAAAGGAAGAGTTAGAACCACTGTTGTAATTGGTGATTTGATCAATAGAAATGTAGATAACTGGTTGGATGGTAGAAGTGACAATCTGCCTGCCTAATGCAAATGTTGTAAACCTCCCATGTCACCTAGATGGAATTTTAAAGACTGCTGGGGAAGAGATCACAGTCACGATACACTTGTATACCAATAGCATTTGAAGGTGCAGGAATGATGTTCTGGAAGCCAAATTTAGGATTTTAGATAGGAAATTGAATCTCAGAATATATATAAGGTTACATTCTCAGAAATGCTTCCAATTCCATGTGCAGGACTCCAGAAATAGGCTGAACTCCAGTGTCTCAATGCATAGACAGACAATGGTGCAGGGAAAAGGGGACATTTCGCCAAAGAAGTAACCTATTCTGATGGGATGGGTTCTCCATAACCAGGGTGGAATGTAATTCCTGGTGCTAACTTTTGCACTGGAGGTGGACACTTGACCCGGTACAGGATTGGTATGGCCCTCAAGGAGGTCCCAGAGGGTGCCTGCCACCAGGAGGTGGAGCACACAAGGAGACAGAGGCAAGCTGGAGCTTCACCAATAACAGTCTGGGGTTTCTGCAGGTGGGCCCTTGGATACCTGGACCGCCTGGGCTTAGGTGGGCCTTGAAGGGTCTCCCAGAGAGGTGGTGGAGAGATGTGCCCACCACAAGCAAGGGTGCACGGCTAATGGAGAATAGGTGAGCTAGACCGGAACAGAGTGTACCGGAAATCGCTGGAAGGGAACAAGAACTAAATGTTCTATGGACAGGATAGGCAGCGCCTAGTGGTTTAGCTTGGAAAAGGTTACAAATTTTTACTAATAGGTCTGAAATTTCATTTTTGAGTTCCTTTAGAACTCTGGGGTGTATACCATCCATTCCAGGTGATTTACTACTCTTCAGTTTGTCAATCAGGCCTACCACATCTTCTAGGTTCACCGTGATTTGGTTCAGTCCATCTGAATCATTACCCATGAAAACCTTCTCCATTACGGGTACCTCCCCATGATATATGGGCAAACTAACATGAAGACTTTGGTTCAGATTTTGGTTCACTCAGCTCATCCAGAATCCTTTCCTGTCTTGGCCTACCTCAACTTCTGGCATACAAGGAACTCAGACTGACCGGAGCTTGAATGGCTTCTGGGAGACATCTGTAATGAATTCAGACCTAGCCAGATATGATGGAGGGTCATGAGGTCACAAGAACACATGACCTTGTTCTCACAGAATCCTGTCTCGGCTTGAGGGGCCCAGTGTAACTGAAGATCCCCATGAGATTAGGAGTCTGATCAAAGGACTGGAACAAGTGACAGAACAAAAAATCACTAGGATGATTGACAGCTATCAGCAGACACGTGGATATCTGCTACGCCTAATTGGATCTTAAAGTGGGAGGCAGGACCAGAGAAGTGTAGACACAGTTTGTCTGATTTGGACACAGGACACGTGGTACCTGATTCTCTATGCAGTCCTATTAGGGATTATTGTATGTTTTAACTATAAAAAGTCAGCACTTACTGACAAACGCTGAGACACGCAGGGAGAGCCTTAATAAAAAAAAACATGAGGCTCCCACTGTGTCTCCCTGAGGTATCCTGATTACTTTTATATGCCATAATAAACTTAAATTTGTTCTGATTAAACTTGGTACTGGACCTCTGTATTATTGGAGCAGCACAGTTAAGCTGCTTCTAATGGCACTACCACTTAACACCCAACATCCTCTTCAGTAAACACCAAAGCAAAGAAATCATTTAATTTTTCCGCGATGACCTTATTTTCTCTAAGTGCCCCTTTAACCCCTTGCTCACAAGCTTCTGTTTGAGCAATAGCTTGTGCTTCAGGAGATGACATGCTAAGAGGAACTGGTAATGGCAGACGGGGCTGCTGACCAAAAACTATTGCAAATGGAGACGTCCTGGTGGCAGATGTGACGTGGGTATTATGAGACAATTCTGCCCATGGAAGACATTCAACCCAGTTATCCTGCTGGTCATTAACATAAGACCAGAGGAAGGCCTTCAGGGAATGGTTGGTCCTTTCAGCTTGGCCGTTGGCCTGCGGATGGTAGGCAGCGGTCAAGTTTAGGGTGATGCTGAAGTTATTACAGAGGGATCTCCAATATTTTGCAGTGAATTGAGGGCCACGATCCGAGACAATCTCCTGTGGCAATCCGTGGAGATGGAAGTCGTGGTTCAGGAAAGGTCGAGTGAGTTCAAGAGCCGACTGTAGGCCAGGTAAAGGCACAAAATGGGCCATTTTGGAGAAGCGGTCTATTATGACCAAAATTACGGTGTGCCCCTTGGAGGGGGGCAGATCTACAATGAAGTCTGTAGAAAGACTGGTCCAGGGTTCAGTGGATGCCAAGAGAGGCTGAAGAAGCCCCCACGGATATCCATTAGGAGGCTTTTGTTGTGCACAGATGGAGCAAGAGTCTACGTAGTCTCTGGAGTCCTTCGCCATAGTAGCCCACCAGTAGTGTCTGTGGAGCATCTCGAGGGTTCGAGCTTGGCCGGGATGGCCGGTGAGACAGGAGTCATTGGCCCAATGGAGAACTCGCTCCCAGATACAGCGAGGCACCACTGTGTTACTGGCGGGCACAGTGGTGGTAACTACAATGGAAATGCAAGCAGGATCAATGATGTGAGCTGGTGCTTCCAGAGTATCTTCAGGCTCTAGTGAGCACAATAGTGCTTTGGCCCGGAGATTCTTCTCAGCCGGGTGATAACGTAGTTCAAAGTTGAAACATGCGAAGAAGAGAGCCCAACGGGCTTGTCTTGCATTCAGTAGTTGGGCCTCCTTTAGATGTTCCACATTTTTATGATCGGTGTAAATGTTGAACTTGTACTGGGCCCCCTCAAGCCAGGGGCTCCACTCTTGGAGGGCCAGCTTCACAGCCAGGAGTTTGCTGTTGCCTATTGTATAGTTGCGCTCAGTAGGTGAAAACTTGTGGGAGTAGAAAGAACATAGAACGAGGGCTCCCTTAGAGGAGTATTGACTAAGGACCGCCTCGGCGCCAAGAGCAGATGCGTCAACCTCAATGATGAAGGGGCAGTTCGGATCTGGATGGCAGAGACATGGGTTGGTATGAAAGGCCTCTTTAAGTGCCTGGAAGGTGGACTGGGATTTGGGACTCCACACCCAGATATCACATTCTTTCTTAGTCATGGTGGTGAGCGTTGCTGCCAGTGTGGAATAGTCTGAGATAAAATGATGGAAATAGTTTGTGAATCCTAAGAACCTTTGTAAGGCCTGCAGACCAACCAGCTGAGGCCAGTCTAGGTTCATGTTTATCTGGGTCCATGGTGAATCCTTGGCTGGAAATGATGTAACCCAGGAATGGGAGGCTAGACTGTTCAAAAAGGCATTTTTCAAGTTTGGCATAGAGATGGTGGTCTCTGAGTCGCTGATGAACGGTCTGAACATGAGAGCGATGGGAGTCCAGGTCTTTGGAAAAGATCAATATATCATCCAAATAGACTATGATGAAGGAGTATAGGAGATCTCAAAAGATCTCATTCATCATCCTCTGGAAGATGGCAGGAGCATTACATAGCCCAAAGTGCATTACTACATACTCGTAGTGTCCATCCCACATATTAAACGTGGTTTTCCATATATCATCGGGTTGTATGCGGACCAGGTTATAGGCCCCACGTAGGTCTAACTTGGTAAAGAGTCAAGCCCCCTGGGGCCGATCAAACAGCTCGCTGATGAGCGGGAGTGGATACCAGTCCTTGCCAGGTAATGACAGTCAGGCCTTAATAGTCAATTCACGGCCTTAAAGTACCGTCCTTTTTCTTCACAAAAAAGAACCCAGCACCCACCAGGGATGTCGAGGGTCTAATAAAAACTTTGGCTAGGTTCTCATTAATATATGTTGATATAGCTCGGGTCTCAGGAAGTGATAGTGGATAGGTTCTGTCCTTGGGAGGTGTACTGCCATGTAGTAATTCGATTGGGCAGTTGAACGTCCAGAGAGGGGGCAAAATGTCAGCCTGTTGCTTGGAGAAGATGTCCTGGTAGTCAGAATAGGGTGAAGGTAGCCACGAAAGGGGCATGGATGTGAGCACTCGAACGGATGGGGACACCTGCCGTAGACAGTGGGTTTGGCATCGGGGGCCCCTACTTGGTAAGTTGAAGCAACTCCCAATTGAAATGTGGGGAGTGAAACTGTAGCCACGGTATGCCAAGGACAACAGGATTTACTGACCACTTGAGGATCAGGAGGGTTATCTCTTCCTCATGGAGAGTCCCTAAGGTCAGTTGAATGGGTAGAGTGCAATGAGTGATGCGATCAGGTAAAGTTTCTCCATGGATGGAAGCAATACGCAAAGGTACTTTAAGGGGTTGAGTCGGGTCTTGAAGTAGAGTAACTAGTTCTTCAAGAATGAAATTCCCACCAGCCCCAGTATCCATGAGGGTAGTGGTGGAGAAGGAGCATGCTTCCCTGAGAAGGGAGACCGGTAGCAGAAGTTGAGGGCCGGTAACTGTAGTGCCCAAGCTTGGGACCCCCGCTGGGCTTAGGCTTTGGAGTTTCCCAGATGCATCGGACATGTCTGGATAAGGTGATCAGGACCTCCACAGTGGAGACAGAGACCAGACTTCCGTCATCGGAGGCATTCCTCGGGAGTAAGACAACCACGGTTTATCTGCATTGGTTCTTCCTTTGGCGGGGAAGCCACTGATGGTGCCCTTGATCTGGGGCTAGCAGACCGAGCTTGTTCCAGGGCCGGTCGTTGGCTGGGCTTTACCTCCCAGTGTCGTTCCCGGAGGCTGTGGTCAATCCGCCCAAGTAAAGCGATGAGGTCCTCCAATGACGTTGTGATCTCTCGGGCTGCCAGTTCGTCTTTCACGGTGGATGACAAGCCCTTGAGATAGAGTGCCCGCAGGCAGTCTTCCTGCCAACCCAATTCCATAGCCAGGGTACGGAACTCCACGGAGTATTCTGAGAGGGAATGTGATCTCTGATGAAGGTGGATGAGATGATGGCTGGTGACCGCCTGTCGGCCTGGGTCATTGAAAGTGCACCGGAATGTGGAAATAAATTGGAGGAGCTGCTGGAGTAGAGAGTTGGAACGCTCCCAAAGTGGGGAGGCCCATGCTAGGGCATTCCCTTCCAAATGGGACAGGATAAAAGTGATTTTCGTCACTTCATCAGGAAATAAAGAAGGTTGGAGTGCAAACTGCATGTAACATTGGTTGATAAAACCCCAACAGAGACAAGGATCCCCATTGAAATGGGGAGGAGATGGGAAGGCCAGCAGTGCCCATAAGGGCATTAAGGTAGAGGAAGCATTGATGGCAAGAGTCCCTGTGTTGGCCAGGGCGACTCTTCGAGTTGTGACCGTAGACTCTCGGCCAATGCCTCGAGGAATTGCTGCTGCTCCCGGACATGAGTAAACAGGCCCAGAATGGCCCACAAGGCAGGGGACTCCGCCAAGTCCATGGCCTTGCTAATCTGTTGCACTGGAGATAGACCCTTGGCCTGGCATAGGAGGCAGAGCACACGAGGAGACAGAGGCAAGCCGGAGCTTCCCCAATAACAGTCCAGGGTTTCCGCAGGTTGGGCCCTTGGGTATCCGGACCGCCTGGGCTTAGATGGGCCTCAAAGGCTCTCCCGGAGAGGTAGCGGAGAGGTGTGCCCACCACGAGCAAGGGCGTGCGGCTAATGGAGAATAGGTGAGCTAGACCAGAACAGAGTGTATCAGAAACCACTGGAAGGGAACAGGAACTGAAGGTCCTCCGGACAGAATAGGCAGCACCTAGTGGTCTAGCTTGGAGAAGGCCGTGGTTAGCGTCAAAGTAGGCAGACCAGGTGGTCACAGGAGAGGCAGAGTGTCCAAGTGGAGCGCAAGGGTCAAAGCCAGGGTATCCATCCGAGGATGGTCAGCCAAAGCAATGTTCAGTTCCACGTATCAGTCCGAGCGTTGTCAGTAGCAAGAAGTGGTCAGTTCCAGGTATCAGTCCGAGCATTGTCAATAGCAGGCAGGGGTCAGTCCCGGCAGTGGTCTAACATGGTCAGAGGGAAGTAGAGGTCAGTTCCAGGCAGCAGTCAAAACATGGTCAAAGATAAGCAGAGGTCAATACCGTGAGTTCAGTCCAAACGTAGTCAGGGGCAAGCCGAGGTCAGTACCAAGTATCAGTCCAAAGGGTACAACCTGGGAAGAGGAGCAGGAACAGGAATGGATGCTGGAGCACAGAAGGACCACGGGAACACAGGAGCACTGGAAGGCACAGGAACATATTAATGCAGGAGCCCTGGAAGACACGGGAACACATGAATGCAGGAACACAGGAACAAGTACTGGAACAGGAACGCAGAGACACAGTGGAACAGGCAAGGAACAAGGAATGCAGGAACACAGGACAGCAACTAGCTACTCAATGATGAGATGACCCATTTGCCAAGGTGAGGAACTGGGGGACGAGCCTCGCTATATATACCAAAGCTAAGTGACGTCATCAGAAGGTGTCTGGGTAGAAGTTTATGCCCTGGGCCCTTTAAAGGGCGGGGTGTTGGCCGCACGTACACCTAGGGATGTGGCTGAACACGTCGAGGATGCGGAACCCTTGTGGGAGCTCCGCTGAGAGGCCTGCATGGAGGAGGAAGCCGAAGATGGCCAAAGCAGACACTGGGGACGCTGGGAGGAGGCTGCGGTGGCAAGGGAGGATGGGCCGGGAGCCGCGGAGGTTAACCCTAGTTGAGCGGGACCGGCCGTGGCACTAGCACGGCCGGGACGCGCAACACTAACATTTACTGCAATTCATATATTTGTTTATAATTCACCTTGTGCCTTTCCTAGGAAAAGGTATAACATCAAATAAAAATAAATAAATTAGTTAAATAAATAAAATTAAAATAAGAGATAAGGTAACTTTTCAAAATAAGTCATGGAGGAAGTTGATAGTCACTCAGAGGTGCCTGGAGTAATGTACCATCAAAGGATACTAGCAAGATAGTGACTGCAGAAAATAGATGAGAATAATACCACAATGATCCAAGATGGTACACATTTAGCTGTGAGCTGCTGGTGTCATGCTGACTGGCACTTTTTCTCACTTACCTAGGGTTAAATGGAGGAGGAAGACCAGGGTGTTCCCTGCAACTCCTAGATCCCATTAACAATGGCAGCTGGGACATCCCCCCCTCCCCCCAACACTCCATGCCCTATCCCATTTGCCTGCCCCTCCCTGCAACACTGGAAAGTTAACCCCTCCAATACCAATTAATGACCAGATAACATTAGTTGTGGTATAACAAAGGCCACAGCTTTATTGAACAAGAACATGAAATAATACATACAGTACCCGAGCCGTAAATATCACATGCGGTATCACCACGTTACCCCGATCTGCTATCCAAGCAAGATGACCAGGTTATATCTAGCCCTCCCCCCCCCCCCCCCCCCATTGCATTTGAGCAAGGGAGGCCCACCGCCGGACATACCATGCCCCAATTTTCCCTCAAGAACCATCATTACCAGGATATATTACAGGGATTAGACTGGCAGCATGTCAGACATCACCTTTACCCCCAAGCCCCTGCTCACTTATCCAGCCTCCTTTACAATTATCCCCAAGCTGTGACATTACATGCAAACATCACATTAAAAGAATCACAGTCCTGATCTCATCATCTAACAAAGCACTCTAACACTGACTAAGGGGTACATAAGAACATAAGAAATTGCCATGCTGGGTCAGACCAAGGGCCCATAAAGTCCAGCATCCTGTTTATAACAGAGACCAAACCAGGCCACAAGAACCTGGCAAGTACCCAAACACTAAGAAGATCCCATACCACTGATGCCAGTAATAGCAGAGGCCATTCCCTAAGTCAGCTTGATTAATTGCAGTTAATTGACTTCTCCTCCAAGAACTTAATCAAACTTTTTTTAAACCCAGCTACACTAACTGCACTAACCACATACTCTAGCAACAAATTTAACTGTGCACTGAGGGAAAAAGAATTTTCTATGATTAGTCTTAATTGTACTACACAGAGTGCCCCCTTGTCCTTCCATTATCCAAAAGTGTAAATAACCAATTCACATCTACTCAATCCTGTGTTCCACTATGAATTAAATCTTAAATAGTTCCCTCTCTCATTGGTTCCTGAACCAATTGCTCCATGAAGCAGTCATTTATTACATCCAGGAAATTTATGTCTCTAGTATGTCCTGATGTTACATTTACCCAGTCAATATTGGGTAATTGAAATCTCCCATTATTACTGCACTGACAAACTGGTTAGTTTTCATGATTTTTCTTAGCATTTCATCAACTGTCTGACCATTTTGTCCAGATGGTAGTATACTCCTATCACTATACTCTTACCCAACACACATGGGATTTCTACCCATATGGATTCTACAGTACATTTAGTCTCTTGCATGATCTTTATCCTGTTGGACTCTATTCTCTCTCAGGCATAAAGTGCCACACCCCCACCAAGTTGATTCTCCCTATCATTGAGATAGCACTGTCCCATTGGTTATCCTCCTTCCACCAGGTCTCTGTGATGCCAATTATGTCAATCTCATCATTTACTGCTATACACTATATATCCCATCTTACTTCTTAGACTTCTGGCATTGGCATACGGACATTTCAAAATGTGTTTTTTGTTTGTATTAACAACCTGCTTTTCAGTTGTTAGAGATAATTTGGAAATCTTTATCTCAGGTGATTTTTTACATATAGGCACATGGACTACTCTTGCTATTATTGGAACCTCTCTGTTGGGATACCCTAACTCTCTTGTTTCATTAGTATCCTTCAAGGATACATTTCTCTGAACCATGCACTACTGAGTGACTGTCGACTTCCCCCCTTGTTCTAGTTTAAAAGCTGTTCTATCTCCTTTTTAAAAGTTAGTGCCAGCAGCTTGGTTCCACTCTGGTTAAGGTGGAGCCCATCCTTTCAGAAAAGTCTCCCCTTTCCCTAAAGGTTTCCCCAGTCCCTTACCAAACTGAATCCCTCTTCCCTGCACCATTGTCTCATCCACACTAGGGATGTGCTTTCGTCCAGGACAAATTATTCAATTTCAATGAAATTGCCTAATTTGTCCTGGTTCAGCCACCTCAAAAAATGAAGTGGATTTTCCTGAAATTTTGTGAAAATTCATTTTTTGGGGTTAGTGTGCACTAACCCCGAAATTTGAGGCTGCCGAAAAAAATTGGCCCGAACCGCGGAAAAATTAAATTTCCCATGGTTGGCCGATAAGGAAGGCCTAACCAAAAGGTTCTGGGGACCTGCATGTAGAACAGGAAACATTTAAGAGAATGCTACCCTGACAGTTCTGAATTTCAGCTCCAACTCCTCCAATCCCTGTTATCGACCAGACACCATTAATTGGGGTATAACAAAGTCTGCAGCTTTATTGAACAAGAACATGAAATAATACGTACAGAACCCAAGCCGTAAATATCACATGAGGTATCACCATGCTGCCTCGATCCACCATCCACCACGCTTGAGTAAAATGACCAGGGTATATCTGCCCCCCTCTGCCATTTGAGCAAGGTAGGCCCACTCCCATGCTACTACGACCAATGTTCCTTCAAGAACCGTCCTTACCTGGACATATTATAGAGATAAGACCGGCAACATGTCACACATCACCTTGACCCCCCATCCCCATCTCGGGTATCTCACCACCAGCATGAGGCTAATTTGCCTCATGCTTTCCCATCACCTAGCTGTGGCCCAAGAACACACTAACACCCAATATTTCCTCTAATGCCTCTTGCATTAAATTATTGAATAAATCCTGCCTTATGTCTAATAAATGTACCAAATCCTGCCCATAAAGCACTCCATATCGAATATCGACCCACCCAAGTCCCTGTACACGTGCGCCTGCCTGCCTGTTCAACTTCATGCACCCCCTGTTCCATAGCTTAGCGTCACCCCATTTTTTGTGCGTTATAATGTCAGACCATACCAAGCAACTGTGCCTGAATAAGGTAAATAATGCCTTAAAGTCCACCTAAATCACTTTCAGCAACTGCCTATAAGACAATCTCCCTAGATCATTACCACCCAAGTAACTAATAATAACATGCGGCTGCATGCACGCTGCTCTGCAAACCTCACAAGGGCAACAGATGTTCCCACAGCATGCCCTGGTGGCCAATTCATTCCATGTGGACCTCACATGGTCCCAGCCCCAAACGCATCCCATATGATAGCTCGCTTGCCCTCCTGGCTTCCCAATGGACAAAGGAGTGTCCTACAATCCAGACTGTCCTTCGTCCATTGGGCACTCCTGCAACATAGATTAACCACATTGTTAATTACCATCTGATCACATACAAATTAACTGTATTATTCCAATGTTTAAGCCCACCCTCACGGCACTACTCGCTTCGCCAATCCTGAATGAGTGAGTGCTGATCTCCCCTGGGTTCAGACCTAGGAAAGCTACCACCCTCCTAAACACCACTGTAAACTGATATTTAGCGAGTGGTGCCCCATTGGTGTGTATCAATAAATACACACCATTTTTGGGTTTAGTTCAACACTTTTTTTCATGTTTGTGTTTAGTTCAACTTTTCTTGCTAATTTTTAGGTAATTATGTACGTTGTACCATAATTATCATAGCAGGTGATATTAGTGGATGATTCTAATTCTAAGCATGTAAAATGCAATATAAGAAAAGAACATAACAAACCCAAAAATGTTAAAATAAGTAAGCCAAACAGTCTTTTGTATAAAATGTTCATAACTGTAACCATGGTTTTAGTCCTAAGAAGTAGAGATGAACATGCAAAATAGATGGTCTTTTATATCTCCGTGCTTGCATCAGGGCTTGTGGAAAAATTCTTTCTGATGACAGAACAGGCAAGCAATTCATAGTGTGTCTCGTTATCTTTCAGCAGTGGCTCTTGCAGCATGCTGCAATAGAGATACACGTACAGAATAAACATTCCAAACTTTGGGGCAGATGCAATAAAATTTGCAGAAAGTGGGTGCTGACTTTTCAGCGCCTGCTTTCCTATCGCACGCATGGTGCCCGCAAGGGGGGCGCCATGCGATAAAGAAATTAGGGGGTCGCGCTAGCAAAGAGGTGCTAGGATCGCTAGTGTGACCTTAGCGCCTCCTTGCTAACGTGACCCCGCAGTTACCAGCAGTCTGCCAGTTATGAACACCGATGCCGATAAACTCGGCGTCGGTTTTCATAACTGCAGTCAGCCGGTTATGAAAAGCGATGCCATCTTTATCAGCGTTGGTTTTCATTACTGCAGCCGGCCAGTTATGAAAACCGATGCCAAGCATATCAGCGTAAGTCTTCAAAGTGGCCGGCAGAGGTTTTTTTCTTTTTTTTTTTTAACTTTAAAAAAGTATAGAAAAGTGTTTTTTTCTGCTTTTCTGTACTTTTTATTCAGTGTGCTCAGCTATTAACGCCTGCTCCAGGCAGGCGTTAATACCTGAGTGATAAATGTGTGTCTGAGATGCACATTTATTTTTTTGCATTTGGAGTGAATGAGTAATAGCCTCATTCACATGCATTTGCATGTTATGAGCGCTAACTCATTCACTCCACGTCAGACACGCATTAAATAAGCACTAATCCCCCTATTGCATTAGGGAATAGGGGGTGGATTAGCGCCTATTTAACCCACATCTGACAGCGGGTAAAACAGTATGCTCGGCTGTGCGCACTGTATTGCATCGGCCCCTTTAACACTAATAATTTCTTTGTACATAGTACTACTCCACATCTATTCAATATTCTAATCACATGCTGTAAACTATTTTTCAATATAACTATTATCAGACTAATTTATTCCTTCACCACCTGTCCAAAAACTAAGACAGTTCCATATCACTAAAATTATAAAGTTTCTTTCTCTCTCTGCAGCTTTCTAGGCAGATTCCTTCACTAAAAAAGCAAACAAACAAAAAAAAGTAATCAATACCTATAAACGAAGCTTGACCGACGTGCCGCAAATGCGCAGTAGAGACCAGCTCTACCGCGCATGTGCGGGCGAGCACGTCGGTCTGACGCTAAGAAAAAAAATGGCGGCGTCCAGTGGCAGCAGCGGGCGGCGGCGGTACCGGCAGCGGGCGGCGACGACGGCGGTAGCGAGCGGTGGCAGCGAGCGGCGGCGGCGGCGGTAGCGGACGGCGGTAGCGACGGCGGCGGCAGTAGCGGGCGGCGGTAGCGGCCAGTACCGAGGGAGGGAGAAGAGAGAGAGAGGGAGGGACGGACTGAGTGGGAGGGAGGGACGGAGAGAGAGAGTGAGAGGGAGGGACTGAGTGGGAGGGAGGGATTGAGTGAGGGGGAGGGACTGGGGGGGAGGGAGTGGGACTGAGTGAGAGGGAGAGGGGGGACTGAGTGAGAGGGAGGGAGTGGGACTGGGAGAGAGAGGGAGGGAGGGAGTGGGACTGAGGGAGAGTGAGTGGGACTGAGTGAGTGAGAGGGAGAGGGGGGGAGGGAGTGACTGAGTGAGAGGGAGGGACTGAGTGGGAGGGAGGGGTTGATTGAGGGGGAGGGACTGAGTGAGAGGGAGGGACTGAGTGGGAGGGAGGGATTGAGTGAGGGGGAGGGACTGGGGGGAGGGACTGAGTGAGAGGGAGGGGGAACTGAGTGAGAGGGAGTGAGTGGGACTGAGGGAGGGAGTGGGACTGAGGGAGAGAGAGGGAGGGAGTGGGACAGTGAGTGAGAGGGAGGGAGAGGGGGGGAGGGAGTGAGTGAGACTGAGTGGGAGGGAGGGACTGAGTGAGAGGAGAGGGAGGGTGGGGAGGAGTGGGTGAGGGAGGGGGTGGTGAAGAGTGAGGGGAGAGAGAATGAGGGGGAGGTGAGAGACAGAGGGAAGTAGCCCGTTTTAATGGGCTTAACGGCTTGTAGGAATAGAAAATATGAAGAAACATATGAACACAATGGGTCTTGTGGAGCAGATGTTACAATCTGATGGAGAAATTTGCTGTAGCTGATTGAGACCATGCACATTCAATCTTGTCTCCCATTTCTTGTAGCAAGATCTCAGCATTAATTAAACATTCAGACTAATAAGTACATCTGCCTGATGCAGAGATGAAAAAGTAGAGGATAGGCAGAACGGGTCAACAGATCATATTATATATAGGGATGTGCAGACAAAAAGTTTGCGTTCATAAGTTGATAAGTTGAAGGTGAGGGTCGATTTTGTTCAATATGGACATATGGCGAATCCCATAAGTTGAGGGTCTGTCCATATGTTCACCGGCTCCCTAAATAAAAATTTAAACCCCTCACCCTCCTTAATCTCCCCCCAAGACTTACCAAAACTCCCTGGTGGTCCAGCGAGGAGTCAGGAAGCCATCGCTGTTTTCCTTTGCGAGGAGCACGTGACGTCGGCGTCACGTCGGAGTGACGCGGACGTCACGTGTTTCTCCGCGCCTCCGCTCCGGGACCCCCGTTGGACCCAACCGGAACTTTTGGCCAGCTTGGGGGGGCCTCCCCAAGCTGGCCTCCCCAAGCTGGCCTCCCCCAAGCTGGCCAAAAGTTCCGGTTGGGTCCAACGGGGGTCCCGGAGCAGAGGCGCGGAGAAACACGTGACGTCGGCGTCACTCCGACATGACGCCGATGTCACGTGCTCCTCGCAAAGGAAAACAGCGATGGCTTCCTGACTCCCCGCTGGACCACCAGGGAGTTTTGGTAAGTCTTGGGGGGGGGGGTCAGGAGGGTGGGGGGTTTAAGTGTTTATTTAGGTTCAACGTATTCAACGTAGCTATGTTGAATAAGTTGAAAATGTGATGCGTTGCGCATCATCACTTTTTTTAAGTTAAAACAAATAATAAGTTGCGTTTTACATATGCGTTCAAAATGAATGCACACCCCTAATTATATATATATGTCCAAAGAAAATAAGAAATGCAGGCTGCTCTCTATAAGTCTGATAAGAGCCTCTGACGTTCCTTAAGGCAATTCTGGTCTAGCCAGCATAATCATAATCCATCTCTTGAAGTGAGCAGCAGTTATATAATCTAACATCCATTCTCCAGGATAGCACTCTATAAAAGTACTTAGAAGGGCTAACAGTTGTATGGCTAAATAAAGAATAAAAGGAGCCCTCATTAAAATACAGTTTCTGTAAAAACTCTATGATAGCCATTGGGTGGGGGTGAGGGGGCATATCTCCCCCCCTTATCACTTTGACAAATTGCAGTTTTCACTTTGTCCAGGCATTGCTGGAAGTACATACCAAATTCACTAAATTTAGTTCATCTCCAGTAAAAGTAATCTTACATCCCCACATTTTTAACTCTTTGACTGCCTGTTTATAACTTTTAAACATAAAAAGCTAATTCTGTGCTATAGAAACCATTTTCCTGTTTGTGTAGGAAAGGCACAGTCAGTCTTGCATTTCCTCCCACTTTCTTTCTTCCTCACTAGCTCCATTCCCCTTACTAGTTAATTCTTCAGCTCCCTGTGTCTTTTCAGGTTCTAAAGCATCGGTAATCAACTTTACAGTATAAGAATTATTAATGTCCTCATTAGAGGGATTTTCTTGTCCCTTTGTGACCAGATTCTGCATTTATTAGAGATGTGAATCGGAACCGGAATCGGTTATGATTCCGGTTCCGATTCACATGTGGGTTTTTTTTCATCGGGCCCGATCATGGTTTTGTTTATCGCCTGCGCCCAAGCCGATAAACAAAAAACCCACCCTGACCCTTTAAAACGAATCCCTTTGCTTCCCCCACCCTCCCGACCCCCCCAAAAAACATTTTACATGTACCTGGTGGTCCAGCGGGGGTCCCGGGAGTGATCTCCCGTGATCTCCCGCTCCCGCTTCTGGATTTTCAGAAGGTATTGACAAAGTTCCTCATCAGAGAATCCTTATCTAACATGGGATAAATCACAATCTGCTAATGTGGATTAGTATCTGAATAGATGGTGGGACCAGTCAGTTTTCCTAATAAATAAATAAATCGTAACATTTCCAAGTGAACTTTATAGGGTCCAGTGCTGTTTAATATATTCATAAATGGTCTGGAATAAGGAGCAATTAGTGAAATGATCAATTTGTAGATGACACAAAATTATTCAAATTCTATAAAACACAAGCGGATTCTGAAGAACTAAAGAAGAACCTTGCAAGATTGGGAGACTAGGCATATAAATTGCATATGAAATTGAATGTAGATAAGCAGAAAGTGATACATATAGGAAAAATAATCCAAAATATATTTTTTTAATGCTGGATTCTGTATTTGTAGTCACTACCCAGGAAAGGTTTTTGGAATTATTTTGGATTATATGCTGAAATCCTCAGCTCAGCATTTGGCAGTGAACAAAAAGCAAATAGAAAATTAAGAATTATTTGGAAAGGAATAAGAATACCAAAGAAAATATTATGCCTCAGTATTGACCTATGATATGACCGCACCTTGAAAACTGTGTGAAGTTCTGGTTGCTAGGAATATGCATCCATTTTTAACAACTGTGCAAAATGCAAGGAATGAGGCTATTTTTTAATTTGTTCCATATATGAACTGAGAATAACTTCCTATGACAATATCTGAAAATGTTCAGGTATTTTCATATTCTTCACATGAAGAAAATAGCTTTACACAGAATCAAGCCTCAGGGTCTCAAGCCTGGCCCAAAGACAATGTTCCTTCATTAAGACCTAGGCCTAGACCTGATGCCAGAACTCAGACAAGAGAACCGGTCCTGTTGCTGAGGTATAGGACTAGGCCTAGGCCCAACATCCAGGCCTGGCCTGGAGGCCTGGTCCCATCACCAAAGCCTAGGCCTAGGCCTAGGCCAAATGCCAGGATTTCACCAAGAGGCAGGATCCCATCAATGAGGCTTATGTCCAGGCCTTTACCCAACACTTTGGCCCAGCCAGAGTCCTGGTGCCATTGAAAAGGCCTAGGCGGAGACTTACGATCAGGACTACCAATGTCTCTTCTAACTGCCATCTTCAAAAACTCATGCCATCTGCATTGAGGACACACTGAAATTAATTTACTCAGTGTCTTCCTCTAGAGTTAACTGTACCATTTTGATGTAAGGCCTTTCATTTAAATGGTCATACAATAAAATGGCAGCATTCACTCCAGAGGAAGGTGCTGCAGTGATGTTACTCCAGCATCTCCTCCAAGAGGAGAACATCATTTAATCATGATACATGCAAAAGTGCCTTGAAGCAATGCTTCCCCACAAGAAGCCTAAAGTATAAGCTATCCTAGAGAACTCTTGCAAGTATGCTCAAATTCTTGATTATGTGCATTTAGGTCCAATATCTGGGTTTTATGCCACCCAGATATTACACAAAGAATTCAGGAATACCAGAGCATAGAATACAGGAAAATAAATCATCAGCAGAACAAGCAATCAAGCAACAATGAACCATCAGGGAGTATAGACAGTAGCAGGAAAATATACCTTGTCAAGTGTGGACTGACTCCCACTAGAGCAGAGATAGGCAAATCTGGTCCTTGAGTGCTGCAAACAAGTCTGATTTTAAAGGATATCCATAATTAATATGCATGAGATATGTTTTCATGCACTGCATCCATTCTATACAAATATGTCTGATGCATATTCAGTTTAGATTAGGGATGTGAATCGTGTCCTCGATCGTCTTAACGATCGATTTCGGCTGGGAGGGGGAGGGAATCGTATTGTTGCCGTTTGGGGGGGTAAAATATCGTGAAAAATCGTTAAAAATCGTTAAAAATCGAAAAATCGAAAAACCGGCACATTAAAACCCCCTAAAACCCACCCCCGACCCTTTAAATTAAACCCCCCACCCTCCCGAACCCCCCCCCAAATAACTTAAATAACCTGCGGGTCCAGCGGCGGTCCAGAACGGCAGCGGTCCGGAACGGGCTCCTGCTCCTGAATCTTGTCGTCTTCAGCCGGCGCCATTTTCCAAAATGGCGCCGAAAAATGGCGGCGGCCATAGACGAAAAAGATTGGACGGCAGGAGGTCCTTCCGGACCCCCGCTGGACTTTTGGCAAGTCTCGTGGGGGTCAGGAGGCCCCCCACAAGCTGGCCAAAAGTTCCTGGAGGTCCAGCGGGGGTCAGGGAGCGATTTCCCGCCGCGAATCGTTTTCGTACGGAAAATGGCGCCGGCAGGAGATCGACTGCAGGAGGTCGTTCAGCGAGGCGTCGGAACCCTCGCTGAACGACCTCCTGCAGTCGATCTCCTGCCGGCGCCATTTTCCGTACGAAAACGATTCGCGGCGGGAAATCGCTCCCTGACCCCCGCTGGACCTCCAGGAACTTTTGGCCAGCTTGTGGGGGGCCTCCTGACCCCCACGAGACTTGCCAAAAGTCCAGCGGGGGTCCAGAAGGACCTCCTGCCGTCCAATCTTTTTCGTCTATGGCCGCCGCCATTTTTCGGCGCCATTTTGGAAAATGGCGCCGGCTGAAGACGACAAGATTCAGGAGCAGGAGCCCGTTCCGGACCGCTGCCGTTCCGGACCGCCGCTGGACCCGCAGGTTATTTAAGTTATTGGGGGGGGGGTTCGGGAGGGTGGGGGATTTAATTTAAAGGGTCGGGGGTGGGTTTTAGGGGGTTTTAGTGTGCCGGCTCACGATTCTAACGATTTATAACGATAAATCGTTAGAATCTGTATTGTATTGTGTTCCATAACGGTTTAAGACGATATTAAAATTATCGGACGATAATTTTAATCGTCCTAAAACGATTCACATCCCTAGTTTAGATATCCTGAAAACTAGACCTGTGTTGTGGCAGTTGAGGACCATAGTTGCTTACCCCTACACTAAGTCAGGCAGAATGAATCACACACCCACACATTATTAGGGGTGTGCATTCGTTTTGAACGCATATGTAAAATGCAACTTAATTTTTTTTTAACTTAAAAAAAGTGATGATGCGCAACGCATCACATTTTCAACTTATTCAACATAGCTACGTTGAATACGTTGAACCTAAATAAACACTTAAACCCCCCACCCTCCTGACCCCCTCAAGACTTACCAAAACTCCCTGGTGGTCCAGCGGGGAGTCAGGAAGCCATCGCTGTTTTCCTTTGCAAGGAGCACGTGAGGCCTCCTGACCCCCCCAAGCTGGCCAAAAGTTCTGGTTGGGTCCAACGGGGGTCCCGGAGCGGAGGCGCGGAGAAACACGTGACGTCCGCGTCACTCCGACGTGACGCCGACGTCACGTGCTCCTCGCAAAGGAAAACAGCAATGGCTTCCTGACTCCCCGCTGGACCACCAGGGAGTTTTGGTAAGTCTTGGGGGGGGATTAAGGAGGGTGAGGGGTTTAATTTTTTATTTATTTAGGGAACCGGTGAAAGTATGGACAGACCCTCAACTTATGGGATTCTCCATATGTCCATATTGAACGAAATTGACCCTCAACTTCAACTTATCAACGCAAACGTTTTGTCTGCACATCCCTACACATTATGCCAAGAAAGTAGTAGGATAACTAAAAAGCAAACTCCAGGAGAACAAATAGCCCCTCCTGGGAGATCAGGCTCCAGAACCAATGGAGCATTGGTTCAAGTCTGTCCTGTACATGACAGATATAGAAGAACATTTTGTAATAGAATTCAAGAAAACATACAATAAGTGCAAAGGATCCCTAATTAGAAAGAAGTGAATGGAAATATTATAGTATGTTATTACAGCAGAAATAAACTGCAGATTACATAGATCTTGCAGTCCTGTTCTGCTACAATATTCTGATTATATCTAATCCTTGGGAATCAAGGAAGTCAATTTTTATAAAGATGGTTTCCTCAACAGAAAATAAAGTAGACTTCAGGAATCAAGTACTACATATACAGAGTATGTGTATCCCATACACAGATAACTTTTATAGTCAATAGACAGCTGTATATCTTCTCTGATTGACTGATTTAGATGTTTCTAATAAATACATTGCAATAATTGTTTACATATAGACACCATAAATAGAATGATGTTGTTAAGCTATGCAGCAAAATTAGCAACTCTTCACCTGGGGAAAGTGAGTCATGGAATGTAGATAATTAAAATAGTTATTGAGTGGGACTGGTGTTAAATATATTATGTTTGCTCTCCATGATAGTCAAAAATGAAAGAGCAAGCCGGGTATTATGTTAAAAAAATTCAAGAAGACAAAAATGACTGGATATTAAAGGAAAATGATGAAATTTATTTTAGCATTAAAGAATAAGGTTATTGATTAAAGATGAATTTAAATTGACATATCAGGTAGAGATGTACTCAGCCAAATTTTGTCTCCTTTGTTTTCAGACTGTTTGGGGTCTAAATTTAATTTTGGGAGGGTTTTTTTAAATTATATTTTCCTTTGTTTGAAAAGGTTTTGGGGGTTTTGGGTGTATTCTCAATTTGGTTTTTATTTAACAAAACAAAAATTTATGAAAATGCCTAATATTGAGTTGATGTGGTTGCTCAGTGGCAGCATTGCACAGTCATGTGAAGGGACCTAAATTTGAATTTTGGCTCAGATCCTCATTTACCCAGGTTATCTGGAGCTGGAAATGCTGTGAAGACAGCACCCTCAGCTTTTTGGGGGAAAGTAGATATAATTACAACACCTGGTGGCTGGATTTATAATGCATGAATACAGGATTACAGAAAGAGTCACGCAGCCCCAGCCAAATACTCGTATTGTAATCACTGGACTAAAATAAGTTGGAAAGGGATATAAAGTAAGGGAAACATCTCTTGTTAATTGCAAATGAAAGTTCATGGCACCGGATGCCAACCCTGATTCTGACTGAAATGAAAGCCCAAAGGAGCAGAAAGAAATTCCTGATTTTCTCTTCAAACTCCTTCTTTTGCTAACAATCTTGTTTGATCTAAATGTTATCTTCTTGATACTATTCTTGGAATCACTGACATTGCTCTTGGTATTTTGAATTCTATTATTCTAGAGATATTACATAATAAAATGACCTCCATAGCCCAGCACAGTGCAACATTTTCAATTCACAATTTAAAGCTAATCAAGTCTCCTTACATTTTCATACAGTGCATGTTATTTCACCTGTTTTAGTTTCAGATGTTGTTGAACATAAACAAATAACATTTATGTATGTATTTATTTATTTATAAAATACATGCATCCATAATTTATGGTGGAGTACAAAGTCAACATACATAATAAAACAAAAACACAAACCATAAAGATAAAAAAGAAATTACAAAACCCACACAAAATAATCTAAAAGCTTAAACACGCAGAATTAAAAATACCAACAAATGGACAAATCATATTTCAATACAATTTATATCAAGGTGATTTAATTAAAACATTATTTGCAATAAAGCCCAGTAAAGTTTCACCTCTAAAGCTGCTAAACTTAGTGGGAACATCAAATAACCATATTCTTGCTTTACCCATATAGGCTACAGACCTCCGAAACAGAACAATTCAAGGACAGTGTAAAAGAAAAAGTAATGAAGAATGAAGAAAACAGGAAACAGCATAAGCACTGGCAAGTGAGATACAAAGCATTGATAAGGAAGGCAAAGAGAAAATTTGAAAAGAAGCTTGCAGTGGAAGCAAAAACTCATAATAAAAACTTTTAAAGGTACAATCAAGGTAAAATGCCTGCAAGGGAGTCAGCTGGATCACTTGGTAATCAAGGGGTACTTAGGGCCTCATTTTCAAAGGAGTTTACCGCACGCAATAAAGGCTGTTATCGCGATTTGCGAATGTGTCAGGGGGCGGAGCATATGCAAAGCTATCGTGTGCAGCGAAACAGCCGCAGTGTTAGCGCGGATAATAGCTACAACCCTGAGATTTGCGTTACGGGGCCACTAAAGGGTTATTGGAGAGAGAGAGAGAGAGAGAGAGAGAGAGAGAGAGAGAGAGAGAGAGAGAGAGAGAGAGAGAGAGAGAGAGAGAGAGAGAGAGAGAGAGAGACTTACTATAGTGCCTATGCCCTAGACAGGTATTTTAACCCCTATGGGAGGGCCACCTACTAACTCGGGGTGGGGATTAGGTATGAGCGTCGGGGGTTGGGGGCCACTTTCGCATTCCACATGAGACCTACGGACAGAACAGTGCTCTCTAGTGCAGATTTGCTGGCCATCAGAGTGAGGACGCTCACTCCAAGAAGTGGTTTGGGCAACGTTCTCTCCACCTAGCTTGATGGACACTCTACCTGGGCAACAACAAGCTAGGTGGAGAGAATGTTGCCCAAACCACTTCTTGGAGTGAGCGTCCTCACTCTGATGGCCAGCAAATCTGCACTAGAGAGCACTGTTCTGTCCGTAGGTCTCATGTGCAATGCAAAAGTGGCCCCCAACCCCCGACGCTCATACCTAATCCCCACCCCGAGTTAGTAGGTGGCCCTCCCATAGGGGTTAAAATACCTGTCTAGGGCATAGGCACTATAGTAAGTCTCTCTCTCTCTCTCTCTCTCTCTCTCTCTCTCTCTCTCTCTCTCTCTCTCTCTCTCTCTCTCTCTCTCTCTCTCTCTCTCTCTCTCTCTCTCTCTCTCTCGTGTCCCGTGATGATTGAAGTGCAAAAACCAGCAAATATCATGCACTGTGATGAAACACCGAATGAATCATCGCACACTGGGAAAACATTGCGTGCGGTGCTAATGTTTTCGTGAATGGTGAAAACATCGCCGCACGCGATGTTCCCCACTGCACGAAAGAAGCCTCATTTGCATTGGTAACGCCCCCTAATGCGTTACCAATGCGATATTGGAAAATGAGGCCCTTAGGGATGAAAAACCATAGTAGAGAGACTAATTGAATTATTTGCTTCAGTATTCACTGAAGAAGATGTAAGAGATATACCCATGCTAGAAATAATATTCAAAGGTGATGATTCAGTGAAACTGAAACAAATCTCAGTGAACCTGGAAGATGTACTAGGGCAAATTGACAAATTACAGAGTAGCAAATCACCTCGACCAGATGGTATAAATCCCAGAGTGATGAAAGAACTGAGAAATGAAATTGCAGACCTGCTATTGAAAATTTGTAAACTATCAGTAACATTGACTATGGTATCTGAGGACTGGAAGGTTGCCAATGTAATGCCAATTTTTAAAAAGTGATCAAGGGGTGATCCAGGAAACTACAGACCAATAAGTCTGATGTCTAAGACAGGCAAAATGGTAGAAAATATCATAAAGAACAACATTTCTGAATATATTGATAGACATAGTTTAATGGGATAAAGCCAACGTGGATTTAGCCAAGGGAAGTCTTGACTCACAAATCTGCTACTTTTTTTGAGAATGTAAATAAACGTGAATAAAAGTAAGCCAGTTGATATAGTGTATCCAGATCTCCAGAAAGCATTTGAAAAAGTCCCTCAGGAAAGACTTCTTAGGAAATTAAATAATCACAGGATAGTGGGCAGTATCATATTATGGATTGCCAACTGGTTAAAAAATAGAAAATAGAGGGTAGGGCTAAATATTTTCCCAATGGAGAAAGGTGAATAGTGGAGTACCCCAGGTTTATGTTCTGGGTCCACTGCTTTTTAATATATTTATAAATGATCTGGAAATGGAAAAAACAAGTGATCAAATTTGCCAATGACACAAAATTATTCAAAGTTGTTAAATCACAAGAGGATTGTGAGAAATTGAAAGAGGATATTGGAAAACTGGGAGACTGGGCATGCAAATGGCAAATGAAATTTAATGTGGACAAGTGTAAAGTGATGCACTTAGGAAAGAGAAACCCAACTTATAGCTACACAATGCAATGTTCCACATTAGCAATCACCACTCAGGAAAAGGAGTTAGGTATCATTGTTTAAAATACATTGAAACCTTCTGCTCAGTGTGCAGCAGCAGCCAAGAAAGTAAATAGAATGCTTGGAATTATTAGGAAAACAATGGAGAATAAAAAAAAGAATATAATCATGCTTCTGTATTGTTGCATGGTGTGACCTCATCTTGACTATTGCGTACAGTTCTGGCCACCACATCAAAAAAAAAGATATAGTAGAATTAGAAAAGGTACAGAGAAGGGTGACCAAAATGATAAAGGGGATGGAAGAATTCCTATGAAGAAAGACTAAAGAGGTTTGAACTCTTCAGCTTAGAGAAGAGATGGCTGAGGTGAGATATGATAGAGGTCTATAAAATAATGAGTGGAATGGAATGAGTAAACTTTAATAAGTTGTTTACTCTTTCAAAAAATACAAAGACAAGGAGACATACAATGAAGTTACAGGGAAATACATTTAAAACTAATAAGAGAAAATATTTATCACTCAATGCGTAATTAAGCTTTGTACTTTGCTGCCAGAGGATATGGTAAAAGCTATTTCTATAGTTGTATTTAAAAAAGGTTTGTATAAGTTCCTGGAAGAAAAGTCCATTAACCAATTATTAAAAAGAGTTTCAGAAATCTACTGCTTATTCTTGGGATAAGAAGGTTGAAATCTATCTACTCCTTGGAATTCTGCCAGGTACTTGTGTCCTGGATCAGCCACTGTTGGAAACAGGATAATGGGCTTGATGGATCTTTGGTATGACCCAGAATAGCAAGTCTTATGTACATAGCTTGCCAAAGCTTGTGCCTTCTAGCTCACCTCAGCTACACCTTTGAACCTGTCTGAACACTCACATGTTAGCAAGATAGTCAAATAGGTATTATGGAACTCCAACAGGGCCTGACCACGTGCTCTATAAGTCATAGAAATCACAAATAGCTGACCTGCTTAAAGGCACAGCCTGAAGCCACAGGTTGACAGTTGCAATCATAAATCACAGACTCAACACATTACAGCCAGATTCCCTAGCTGACATCCATGTGCTTTTTCTGAGGCAGTGCTGACATCTGAGTGCTCACAGCCTTTTGAGAAGCACAGGTCAAATATTGTGGCAATTCCAAACATGTCACAGGACATTGCAAGCTAGCATATTTCATAGAAGTTGCACACAACCATATACAGTTGGGCCCTGCTACATCTAGATAAGTAAACAGTCAATTCTCATGTATAGATGATGAGGGCCTTGGCCCTGGGACTGTCATGTTGGTTATGTTAGCTGCTCAGGGAGGTTATAAGGATGCTGGTCTGACTATCTGAAGGCTGGATTGGGAATAGGATGGTTCCATGCCTTCATATGCTGTTGAAAGTCACCTCTGAAATGTATATGTCAGAGTATATCGATTGGTGACTATAACAGTACCCACATGTCACATATTAAAAGGTTCACCTCATTGAACCCAAGGCAAAGCTGTGTTAGAAGTATTTTCTCAGTGGAAGGGAATGGACAGTGGAGTGCCTCAGGGATCTGTATTGGGACCCTTATTTTTCAATATATTTATAAATGATCTGGAAAGAAATACGACGAGTGAGATAATCAAATTTGCAGATGACACAAAATTGTTCAGAGTAGTTAAATCACAAGCAGATTGTGATAAATTGCAGGAAGACCTTGTGAGACTGGAAAATTGGGCATCCAAATGGCAGATGAAATTTAATGTGGATAAGTGCAAGGTGATGCATATAGGGAAAAATAGCCCATGCTATAATTACACAATGTTGGGTTCTATATTAGGTGCTACAACCCAAGAAAGAGATCTAGGCGTCATAGTGGATAACACGTTGAAATCATCAGTTCAGTGTGCTGTGGCAGTCAAAAAAGCAAACAGAATATTGGGAATTATTAGAAAGGGAATGGTGAATAAAATGGAAAATGTCATAATGCCTCTGTATCGCTCCATGGTGAGACCGCACCTTGAATACTGTGTACAATTCTGGTTGCCGCATCTCAAAAAAGATATAGTTGCAATGGAGAAGGTACAGAGAAGGGCTACCAAAATGATAAGGGGAATGGAACAGCTCCCCTATGAGGAAAGACTAAAGAGGTTAGGACTTTTCAGCTTGGAGAAGAGACAGCTGAGGGGGGATATGATAGAGGTGTTTAAAATCATGAGAGGTCTAGAACGGGTAGATGTGAATCGGTTATTTACTCTTTCGAATAATAGAAAGACTAGGGGGCACTCCATGAAGTTAGCATGTGGCACATTTAAAACTAATCGGAGAAAGTTCTTTTTTACTCAACGCACAATTAAACTCTGGAATTTGTTGTCAGAGGATGTGGTTAGTGCAGTTAGTATAGCTGTGTTTAAAAAAGGATTGAATAAGTTCTTGGAGGAGAAGTCCATTACGTGCTATTAATTAAGTTGACTTAGAAAATAGTCACTGCTATTACTAGCAATGGTAACATGGAATAGATGTAGTTTTTGGTTACTTGCCAGGTTCTTATGGCCTGGATTGGCCACTGTTGGAAACAGGATGCTGGGCTTGATGGACCCTTGGTCTGACCCAGTATGGCATGTTCTTATCTTCTTATGTTCTTATTAGAGATGTGCAAAACCCAAACCTTTTGGTTCAGGCTTCGTTTTTGGCACCCATGGGAAATTTTGTTTTTCCCACTGTTTAGGCCTTTGTAATTCGGGGGACCTGAATTTTGGGTTAGCGTGCACTAATGGGAGTTAGTGCGTGCTAATATTTTAGTTAGCACGCGCTAACCCAAAAAACGAATTTTCCTGAAATTTCGGGAAAATTTGGTTCAGTATTTGGGTTCCCTGAACCAGGATGAATTAGGCAATTTGTCCTAAATGATTTCACATCCCTAATATATATGCTGTTTTCAAAAAAGTACTATGTTCTCCCTTGCGGCTGCCTGCACAAACTTTGCAAGTAATTTTAATGTGCATACTTTTCCCAGCTTTTAAAATGGAAGGTTACCCATTGAAAATTTACCCTCTGAAGGTTACCCTTTGAAAATTTAGATTAAATACTCACATTTGAAAGCATCTGCATAGTTTGAAACTTTGTAGACCATTTGGGAACTGCACCTTATATTCATAATTTTATATATCTGATAATGCAGAGTTCTAGTAGTCAAGCTCTTCCTGGAGAAAATTGAATTCTTTGCAAAGCTGAGGCAAAGAACTACCCAAAGATGCTCTTCTACAAGAGCTTTACAGATCACTTAAAACTGAACTTCTGATGTGGACACAGCAGCATCTTTGAATAATTCTTTTATTGGCCCAATAAAAGATAACATGACCTTCAAAGCATCCAGTTTGCATATCAGAAGACATCACAATTATTTCTCTGCATTGGTTTATATACAAACAATGATTTATTTAATCAATGTAGAACTGTCTTTCAATTTGGTTTATTTTCGTAATATTTTAAACCATTTGAAGTAAGCATGAACACTGTTTTGAAAAAAAAGGAACATTCTTTATTTTAGAAAAAATGGATATTGAATTAGTTTATTAAAAGTACATTACTTAATAATATACCCTTGAACAGGATTCATTGCAATAGAGAACCAGAGCAAGATAAGGCAGCAAAAAGATATGCAGGGATACAACTCTTTCTGGGATAAAGATTATCATCTACTCAGGGAGTCCAAATATTTTTTTTCAGCTTGAGGAAAACATACCCTTTGTTGAAAATCTCCCTATATTATGTCATTTTTTATATTACACTTTTCAGCACCCTACAGTCAGGTACTTTAGGTATTTTCTATCCACTGAGGGCTTATAATTTGTTTGTACCTGAGGCAACAGAGGGTAACATGACTTGCCCATGGTGCAACAGTGGGGCTTGAACATTGGTTTCCTGATTCATAGCCCACTGCTCTAACTACTAGGCTACTCCTCTACTCAATTTGCCTAAATTGAGAATGAGTTGCACTCTCACACAAAAACACTGAGAGCAAGTGATATTCATACATCTTTAACTATGTTCTTATTCTGTCTGATCACTTAAATATTGTCAGTTTTTTTTAACGTCTGAAAGTTTTATTTTTATCAAAACATAAGTTGTCACTTTAGGAAAGAAAAACAGTTATGTATCTTTTCTATTTTAAACTAGAACCATAAAAACAGTATTTTCCAAATGGTGTTTTGGAAGGTTAATTTCATTTTTAGATAATGTAGTTCCCACGTTTTGATGAGATGCCAGTAATGAAATTTCTCTCAGTATGTGCAACGTTAAATTCCTGATTAACTATCATGAACCTGTCCCTTTTGTCATTATTTATAAAAGGAAAGAAAAGTTCCAAGATTTGCAATAAAAGTTGTATTAGTCATCTTCTTTCTCTCTAATGCAGCTTGTTTTCTGTTACCGCTTAACACAGAAACTATATAACAAACAGAAATACAAAAATGACAAGATGTACTTTTGAGTCTCTACTGCAAAAATCCAATTGTTCAACAAATAAAACATCAATATGAACTTCCATCAATGCTTTTGTCCTCTTCTGTGTATTTCATATAATATATATTTGTATTTGTCTATATCAAATATTCAGAAAAAGAGCCTTTATTTATTCTGTGGAATATACAAAGGCTACTGCTAAAATAATCATATTTATGAGAATCTGTAAAAGGATTTGGAATGTCAAATAAGTGACAAGTAAGAAAAGCATGACTAGTTACAAAGGAAAATGGAAACATCACTAGTGTCCTACATAAAAGTGAATCAGATCAAATAATCTGCCCCCCCCCCCAAAAAAAAAAAATCTAATTTTTTTGTGAGTACTGAGAGCATTACTGAATCACTGAATCTACCGCTATGTTTGAGTATGCAGAGGAGACATGTCATCCAGTGTCTCTTAGGCTACATTTGAAATTAGGAACTGAATCTTTTCTCAAAGTGGCAGTATGATACAGTAACTGACCAACAAGTCACTAGCACAATTGCTCAGCTAGCTGGCAGCATTCATAATAAGGAAGACAATATGAATACTGCAGGGGAAGGAAGTGATTTTTCTTATTTGCTACTGATCAGGAGCATATTTGAATTTAATATCTTTCTTTCAGGTTCACTCTGAAGGTGCAGATGGTCAGTGATGACTTCCCTGTTGTTGCTGGTTAGAGTTGCTGCTTTCACCCAATTCTGTGTCTCTGGAGTCTTGGGCTTCTCTTCCTGCTGCCATCCCTCTGAGATTGTGTTGCTGAATCTGACAGAATGGCTGGTATTACCTGTTGGCGAGACTGGAATGATGTCTGAAATGCCTTTTTTGGATGACCTGGATGTGCCACTTTTGGATTACCTACTTATGTACTGTCTGCTGAGAGCCTAGTCACAGCATCTATGTTGATCATCAAACTTGCCACTTCTGTTGGTATCTGTCTTGGGAGGTTGCTTTATGATATTAAGATAAAAAAAAATTAAAAAAATCAAGATTTCTTTAAGGTATTCCTGATTTCCTTTGCAATCAGAATTGATTACCATGGCATTTTATCCTGTCAAAACTTGGCGTGCCTTTATTTTTTGTCAGTTAAAGAATATTATTTATTCATAGCTGCACTACAATCCTAAGTTCCTGATATTCCTTGTGACTCCCATTATAATAGGTGCTGTCCAAAGTTCCTGATACTCCTCATGACTTCCATTATTCTGTGCAAAGTGAAGGTCATTTAGTCCTTTGATTTCCTTCCTTAATGTCTCAGTATCTCTCCAGTGTCAAAGACAGGCATACTCAGGACAACATCTGTAGAGTTGTGAAGCATATAAAGGCAAACACAGTTATCTGATACATTTTCTGGTGATTATTATATCACTGTGTTTACTATGTAAACTCTGGTGTTCGATATCACTTCTATGACGGATAACCACATATTGGTTATGACTCTAATAGAAGTAGGTACCATTTTAATATTATCGATTTTGTGAGAGCTGAATACAAAATAGTTAGAGAGTCAAAAAGCTACCATCCTCAGAGTTACAACTTCATTAAACATCAGACTTACTTGCCCTGCATAATTTCTCCTTCTATCCACCATACATACTTTTGGATGGCATTCACGCTGTCTGCTCTGGTTTTTAAAAGAGTTTTGACAAATCCTCTTCCTTTACAGAAACAAGGTTGAACTGTTATTCAATTCATTGGATCGTAATCTCTCTGTGAATTCCATGTTGAAGAGTGTATTGCTCTTGTTAGTTCTCTTTCATATCCACTTTAGGTTGCAGTAAAAAGAGCCTTCTCTCTTATCCTCTTGCCCCCCTCCCCTCTCCGCATGTGAATGACCGAGCGCTACCACTTACAACCCATATTGTCATGTTTGATTACCATCAAATTGTCGACATTATTCCCTAGATTGGAAACCACATGAAAGATGAAACGTAAAATCACCTCTGATGTATAAGGTGGCTATGCATTCTCAATTGCATTCATTAATGTCTCTCAACACAGTTCCTGTTAATATTTTCTCACATTTGCATCTCAGTATTGGACCTGGTGCTACTGTTGTAAAGTCCTACTCCCATTCTGCCCAAGTGCTGAGACTACATGCAACTCATGAACCCCTCTCCAATGGCTCTGTTGACTATGAATTCTTGTTGAAATCTTCTTGTGTTGCTCCTCTGTATTGCCAATAGTTATCTCTCATGTTCTCCTCATGAACTAAAACTGGGTACTACTTCCAATACCTGAATGAACCCAGTTGGAATAATTATGATGGAGAAAGTGGACTTCCGCATTTCCTGGTTTGATCTAACATGTGCTGAAATAAACTAGATTTTATCAATATATCTGGTAGACTGCAAAAAACAATTTTATGAAGGGACCCTGATGCACTTGCTTAGACTACGTACTCAAGTGATCATGTGATGATGTTCTGTCACAGGGACTAGTCATTAAAAAAATACTAGTGTTACTTGTTTGAAACATATGTTGATATTTATCTGTCCGGTTTGATAACTAATTCAATAAAACACAGACCACTCTATTTTCCAGAGCAGACAGTGCAAATGCCGTCTGACAGTATGTACAGCAGTTAGAAGGAGAAATTATGCTCGGCAAGTAATAAAGTTGTAACTCTGGGAAGGGTAGCTTACAAAATTATTCCAACTGGGTTCATTTGGGTATTGGAAGTAGTAAATGGCAGGAAGAGTTCTGGATAAATATTCACATAGTCCATAAATCCAAAATTATTAATCAAATCTTTTATTTTACATCCGGCAACTCCACTGTAAACAATATTTAAATTCCAAAAGCGGGTCCCCCGACATGGACCCGTGTTTCGCCGAGGCTGCATCGGGAGGGACACACCGGTAATACCAACAATTCTACAAAATAAATATAACAAGGACTATGTTAAAATGGTAACAGTGCCAGACGAAAATATATTGTTATTACATGCTTACTACAACATACCTTAGTCAGATTTCAATAATGGTTTGGCAAGGAGCGCGTCTAACACTGTAATGTTGATGTTATTTAAACTGTATCACAAGAGCGCCAAAAGGTCGTGGGCCAATCAGCTATGAGACCCATCCACCAATCAGAATGAGGAGTGGGATATCCAATGGAAATCAAGTGAAATGAAACCACTCTATCCCCTTGTTGAGACCAGCGGGGGTGACAATGTTAAACAAGTGAATCCATTTCTGCTCACATCGGACCAGACGTTCATCGTAATTGCCCCCCCAGGCCGAAGAGTCAATTACCTCCAGAACGAAAAAGAACAGGTCCAACTCAGTGTATGTGCACGTTAACCAATGATCCACTAATGGGGCCAGATCCTGGGAATGTTTAATATTTGACCTGTGCTCAATGATTCTGGTGCGGATCTGCCTAATGGTCTTACCCACATACAATTTGTCACAGGAGCACCGTATGGCATATATCACTCCTTCAGAGCTACAGTCAGAATTGTTATGTAATATAAAACATTTGCCAGAAACGCGTCAGCAATCGGATCCATGGCAGTGAATTCTGACATTGTATTTAATTTGTCTTCCCGTGTTTTATCTGCTAAAGAACTCATAACTCTGATAAAAGGATTGTCATTTTTTCCCACTGCTACATGCAACACTTTTGATTTACAAATACACCTATATAGGTTTTTTAGATCACTAAAGCTTAAAATGGTTTTTTTTTTCAGATGATCAACCTGTACAAGATATGTCTTTGGTTTCTGTAAAGTCCAGATTGGTCACTCCAGTCCCCGTTGATCCAATGTTAATTGTGTTTGAAAATTGGTACACAATGACATTCAGTCACTATTACAGCATAAACATCACATTCATTATAATTTGACTAAACAGGAGAAAGCCCTTATGGTTTCTTTAGCAGAGGATTCCATGATCATCATAAAACCAGCAGACAAGGGGGGGTGGGATTGTCATCATGAATAGGGTAGATTACATTACCGAGGCCCTCCGCCAACTCAGGGATACTACCTTTTATATACCCTTGTCAGGGGATCCCACAGACACTCTTAAGCTTGAAATCTCTACACTGGTTCAAGACGCTTTGTCACATCATCACATCTCCAACCGTGAGGCCATTTTCCTATCTGTTAAGTTTCCGATCACACTGGTATTTTATATCGTACCAAAAATTCATAAAACCTTACAGAATCCTCCGGGACGCACAATTGTGTCAGGAATTGGTTCAGTTTTAGAATCCCTTTCACAATTTGTGGATATATTTCTAAGACCTTTTGTTTCAGCTATAAAATCCTATGTTCGTGATTCGTCACATTTGATCACTTTGTTGAAGGCCTTGGACCCTCCACCATCCCCTTGCATGTTGATCACTTTAGACATAGTGTCATTGTACTTGAACATCCCACAACAGGAAGCATTGATAGTGGTTGAAGAGACATTGGACCACCGTCCCGCACCTATACGGGTTCCAACATCATTTTTGATGCAACTGACTACGTTAGCACTCACAAGGAATTTTTTTCATTTTGATGGTGATTTTTACCAACAGATTAAAGGCACAGCAATGGGGGCAACAATGGCCCCCAGTTTAGCATGCCTATATGTGGCAAAGTTTGAAGACACATTAATTTACCCCTCAGCCTGGTTCGGCTTTATACATGCCTGGTTTAGATACATTGATGACATCTTTATGGTCTGGTTGGGCACAGAGATTGAATTCTTTATGTTTCTCGACTGGATAAATTCATGTACCCCTCACTTACAATTTAACTCTTGCATCCACCATTCCCAGATTCCGTTTTTGGATATGCTAATAACTTATGATAATCCTACTTTTTCCACTACTATTTACCGTAAGGACACTGATCGCTAGAGATGTGAATTGTGTGATCGATCGTCTTAATGATCGATTTTGGCTGGGGGGGGAGGGAATCGGATCATCGCGGTTTTGTTTTTTAAAATATCGTGCAAATCGTAAATTGGGGGAGGGCGGGAAAACCGGCACACTAAAACAAACCTAAAACCCACCCTGACCCTTTAAAATAAATCCCCCACCCTCCCGAACCCCCGCAAAATCGTGTTGCCATAATGCTTTGCAAAATGGCGCCGGCCGTATGGCCATATTGCCGTATTGCAAAATGGTGCCGGCCGTATGGCCGTTAGGCCGGCACAATTTTTCATTACGGCAACACGATTCGAGTGCAGGAGGTCGTTCCCGGACCCCCGCTGGACTTTTGGCAAGTCTTGTGGGGGTCAGGAGCCCCCCCAAGCTGGCCAAAAGTCCCTGGGGGTCTAGCGGGGGTCCGGGAGCGATCTCCTATGCTCGTGACGTTGGGGGACAGGAACCAAAATGGCGCCGGCGCTACCTTTGCCCTGTCATATGACAGGGCAAAGGTAGCGCCTGCGCCATTTCTATCAACACACCCGTGGCCCGAGAGTGGAAGATCACACCGGGACCCCCCCACTGGACCCCAGGTAATTTAAGACATTTTTGGGGGGTTCGGGAGGGTGGGGGATTTATTTTAAAGGGTCAGGGTGGGTTTTAGGGTTGTTTTAGTGTGCCGGTTTTCCCGCCCTCCCCCTTCCCCTCCCCCCGATTTACGATTTTTGATGATAAATCGGGGAAATTCCTATTATATATCGCCTCTAACGATTTTTGACGATTTAAAATATATCGGACGATATTTTAAATTGTCAAAAAACGATTCACATCCCTACTGATCGCAATACCAGCCTTAAGTTTGACAGCTGTCACCCTAGGGTACTGAAGAAAAACATTCCTAGGGGGCAGTTCCTGTGCTTACATAGACTGTGTTCATCGAAAGATGATTTTGTCATTAAAGCTAAGGAGATATCCTCTCAGTTTAGGCTGAGAGGGTACCCTCCCAAAGTTTTAAAAACAGCTTTTAAATGAGCCTTAAACGTAAATAGAGATTTATTATTCCTTCCACCACAACAAAACATGGAGAAAATTTTGAATTGCATTTTGCCTTTTTCACCATTAACCAACCCTATTTCTCAAATTATACGTAGACATTGGCAGGCGTTATCTTTTCAAAACCTGTTTCAGGCCACTCGAGATTTACTTACCGTAGAGGTAAGAATCTGTGGGACTTGTTAATACATTCAGATTTAGCCCCTAGACAGTCTATCAGAAACACTGTGGGTTTACACAAATCATGTGGGAACTGTTCGGTTTGTAAACACACCACCACCATGTCCCAGTTTATCCACCCAGTTTCTGGCAAATGTTTTATATTACATAACAATTCTGACTGTAGCTCTGAAGGAGTGATATAGGTCATATGGTGCCCCTGAGACAAATTGTATGTGGGTAAGACCATTAGGCAGATCCGCACCAGAATCATTGAGTACAGGTCAAATATTAAACATTCCCGGGATCTGGCCCCATTAGTGGATCATTGGTTAACATGTGCACACACTGAGTTGGACCTGTTCTTTTTTGTTCTGGAGGTAATTGACTCTTCGGCCAGGGGGGGCAATTACGATGAACGTCTGGTCTGACGTGAATAGAAATGGATTCACTTATTGTACACTGTCACCCCCGCTGGTCTCAACAAGGAGATAGAGTGGTTTCATTTAACTTGATTTCCATTGGATATCCTGCTCCTCATCCTGATTGGTGGATAGGTCTCATAGCTGATTGGCCCTTGACCTTTTGGTGCTCTTTTGATACAGTTAAATAACATCAACATTACAGTGTTAGACGTGCTCCCTGCCGAACCATTATTGAAATCTGACTAAGGTATGTTGTAGTAAGCATGTAATAACAATATTTTTTTGTCTGGCACTGTTACCATTTTAACATAGTCCTTGTTATACTTCTTTTGTAGAATTGTTGGTATTACCGGTGTGTCCCTCCCGACGCAGCCTCGGCGAAACACGGGTCCATATCGGGGGACCCGCTTTTGAAATTTAAATATTGTTTTCAGTGGAGTTGCCAGATGTAAAATAAAAGAAGATTTGATTAATAATTTTGGATTTATGGACTATGTGAATATTTATCCAGTACTCTTCCTGGCATTTGATATATATACACTGAGTGCTGGCTTTGCTTGTGTGTTCTTCGGTATTGGAAGTAGTAACAGGTTTTAATTCATGTGGAGTATGTGAGAGATAACTATCAGTGACACAGAGGAGCAACATAAGAGGATGTCAACAAGAATTCATAGTCATCAGAGCCATTGGAGAAGGGTTTATGAGTTGTATGTAGCTCTTGGACAAAATGGGAGTAGGACTTTACAACAGTAGCACCCAGTCATACGCAGAGAAGCAAATTTGAGAAAATATTATCAGGAACTGTGTTGACAAACATTAAAGGATGCAATTTAGAATGCATAGCCACCTTATCCATTGGAGGTGATTTTATGTTTCATGAGGTTTCTGAGATATGGAATAATGTCAATAATTTAATCGGTAATCATTCATGACAATATGGGTTTTCAGTGGTAGCGCTCTGTCATTCATATATGGGAGGAGAGGATAAGAGAGAACACTTTTTATTACTGCAACCTCATGTGGACATGAAAGAACAAGAGCAGTACGTTCTTCAACATGGGATTCACAGAGAGATTATGATCCAATGAATTGAACAACAGTTCAACCTTGCTTCAGGAAGGGAAGGGAACTGGTCAATAATCTTTTAAAAACCAGAGCAGACAGGACGAATGCTATCTGACAATATGTATAGTGGTTAGAAGGAGAAATTATACTGGGCAAGTAAATCTGATGTATAATGAAGTTGTAACTCTGGGATGGTAGCTTTTTGACTCACTAACTATTTTGTATTCAGCTCTCACAAAATTGATAATACTAAAATGGTTCCTACTTCTATTAGAGTCAAAACCAATAAGCGGTTATCACTCATAGAATCGATACCGGACACCAGAGTTTACATAGTAAACACAGGGGGGCGGATTTTAAAAGCATGCGTAACCCTTTAAAACCCCTCCTGCACGCGCTGAGCCTATTTTGCATAGGCTCGGCAACGCGCACAAGCCCCGGGATGCAGGTATGTCCCAGGGTTTGAAAATTGGGCGTGGCGTGGCCAGAGGCCTCGCCACTGCCGCTGGGCCCAGGGATCGCGTGCCGGCACTCAGCCAGCGCGCACAACCTACGCCTGCTCGGAGGCAGGGGTAAATAATACAATAAAGGTAGGGGGAGATTTAGATAGGGCTGGGGGGTAGGTTAGATAGGGGAAGGGAGGGGAAGGTGGGGGGGCAGAGGGAATGGGGAAAGCCATCGGGGATCCCCTAGGGCTCAGCACACACAAGGTGCACAAGTGTGTACCTCCTTGCATGTGCCGACCCCAACCCCGGGTTGCGCGCACAAATCTACGCCTGCACATAGATTACAAAATCTGGCCCAGGTTAGGACATTTATAGTGGGATTCTTTTTGAGGCATTGTTTATTTGTGGATTAAATCACTGCCTGATTTATCTAAACATCTGAACTAATCTGTTTACAAACCAAATGATAACTTGCTGAAACAGTGAGTGGATACATGAGCCTCATTGCACCTGATCTCTGTTCCTATCATTGTGTGAGACACTGGAGAGGGGAACCAATGTCAGAAGCCATGTCCTGCATCACCTAATCACTTATAAAAACAAAGTAAAAAAGTCTTAAGGAGGGCTAAATTTGATGTTTGTTTCCAGGAGGGAAAGGGCAAACAGTTTATTTGAGGTATCCGTGTCCTTCACGAAGAAAACTAGTAAAGTGGTGGATAACTAGTGTCAATACTATGGGCTAAGCAGTCAAAAGATATGTTTATTGTAAGGCCTGTTGCTTTAGCAACCATATGTAAGCATAGAGTGTAGGTAATGTGGAGCTACAATATTAGGAGAGTAATCCTCCAGCAGTATCCATGGCTATGGCTACCACCTATGTCAAATTGTCCCAGAAGGGTTAATTGAACAGAATACAAGAATTAAGGCAAACACAAAGGCATCACAAACCACTTCCACATTCAAGAAATGAAAGTGCTTAGAACTATAGTAGGTCCTTTCTCCTTCAGAAAGTGAGGTGCATGTGACATGCATACAACTGATCGTTCCCTTCATGTCTGGCCTACGTCTAGGGTATTTGATAGAATCCAAAATGTTTTGTATCATAGATTGTAGTACTTGACTAAAAAACCTGGAGAAGGTGAATTGCTGCATACTGCCTTCTATACCCTTCATTATTTTAAGACTCATTGTACATGCAATGAGCCTAATACATTGAAAAGCAGAAGTATAGCATAAGACCTGGCTGTCAGGAGATCAATAACAGCTTTAAAATTCTCACAGAGAGTAATAATGGCCTGAGAACTAAGGCAAAATATACAAACTGCTTCTGCCTGCCTAATAGCCCATATGTAGACTGGAGGCTGGCAGGCTGCCATTGCTTCTCTTCTAGCTTTGCAACTTCTGCTCCTTCTGTAAGGTCACCCTGTCTCTCTCCATAGCACCTCTCTTTTTTTCTCTTCTTTTGCTTCTATTATATCTAGGCCTCACGACCAACCAGCAGTGTACCTTTATGTAATCTATCATTCTTCAAAGAACCTGCTATGAAGGTTAGCCTTTTATGTGCTGCAATCAGCCTTTCATTAATAGCCAACAAGTGGAGCAAAAGTCAGTGTTAATGCACTTGCACTATTAAACACTGATTTCAGAGGCAAACAGCCAATAACCACAGCTCTTGAAGTGGATTTATATTTTGGTCATTAATCTATATGTTTTGTCAACATGTAGTACATGATGTGCTAAGTGCTAATGAGTGTATAAAACCTCATTTATTTGGACATTTAACATCTTTGCGTATGCATGTACAGTAAAAGTTGCCATGTGTAGAAAGGGAGCCTTTTCTGTGCATTTTAGTGAATGCTACATGCTTTGCACATTATAAGTAGGAATATTTTTTTTTTTATTTCTCTTTATTCCTGGCAGTTTATCAGTGTTTGTTTATTCATTTTTTTCCACTGATTTCTTCCCATTTCACTTCTTTATAATAAATACTAGGGTTGTGCATTCATTCAGAACAAATTAGGCAATTTCAAAGAAATTGCCTAATTCGTCCTGGTTCGGCCACCCTGAAAAACGAAGCGGATTTTCCTGAAATTTCGGGAAAATGTGTTTTTCGGGGTTAGTGCGCTATGTGAGTACACACTAACCCCAAAATTTGGGGCAGCCGAAAAAAATCGGCCTGGAGCATTAGAGATGTGAATCGTGTGCCCGATCATCTTAACGATCGGGTTCGGCTGGAGGGAGAAAAAAATCTGATCGCTGGAGATGTGAATCGGAATCGGTTCCGATTCACATCATTAATTTTTTTTTAGTGAGGCCCGACCCTTTAAAATTGAACCCTTACCTTCCCCCCCCCCCAAACCCCCCCCCCCCCCCAAACTTTTTACGAGTACCTGGTGGTCCAGTGGGGGTGCGGGGACCGATCTCCTGCTCTCGGGCCATCGGAGCCATTTGGACTGCCACTCAAAAATGGCGCCGATGGCCCGATTAAAAAAAAACCCACCCGACCCTTTAAAGATGACCCCTTAACTTCTCCCACCCTCCCAATCCCCCCAAAACATTTTTAAATTACCTGGTCCCAGGAGCGATCTCCTGTTCTCAGGCCATCGGCTGCCACTCATAAAGATGGCGCCGATGGCCCTTTGCCCTTACCATGTGACAGGGTATCCGTACCACTGGCCGGCCCCTGTCACATGGTGGGAGCACTGATGGCCGACGCCATCTTTAAAGATGGCCGCCACCATCGTAAAGATGGCACCGGCCACCCATACCATGTGACAGGGGCAGGCCAATGGCACGGATACCCTGTCACATGGTAATGGCAAAGGGCCATCGGCGCCATCTTTATGAGTGGCAGCCGACGGCCTGAGAACAGGAGATCGCTCCCAGGACCACCACTAGAGCACCAGATAATTTAAAAATGTTTTGGGGGGATCGGGAGGGTGGGAGAAGTTAAGGGGTCATCTTTAAAGGGTCGGGTGGGTTTTATTTTTAATCGGGCCATTGGCGCCATTTTTGAGTGGCAGCTAAAATGGCGCCGATGGCCCGAGAGCGGGAGATCGGTCCCCGCGCCCCGAATGGACCACCAGGTCCTCGTAAAAAGTTTTTGGGGGGTGAGGGGGGGTGAGGGAAGTTAAGGGATTAGTTTTATAGGGTCGGGGTGGGTTTAGGGGTTGTTTTGGTGTGCCGGTTTTCCCGCCCTCCCCCCAAATAACTCCCGTTAGTAGACACTAACGGGAGTAACGATCCCAAAAGGTTCAGCCGAATCACATCTCTAATAAACCCTGATATATTCCTAGGGTATAGAAAATAAAACCTGAAAACAAAGGCCCCTAATTACAGGGGTATGAACACATGTGTTAAAAGCTCTTAATGACTGCATTAACACTGGCATGTGTATAGCATATAGGCCCATGATTGGAAATGAATGATTAATTCTGTAAATTATTTTGTTTCTCTTTGCCACCCTCAGATTTCTATTTCTTTCTAAATATATTCTCCACCCCCATCCTTTTACTTTACAACTCTTTATAGCTGAGAAAATAAACCCTGATACTGTAGTTCAAGCAACAGTTGACTTAGGTATTCATAATTTTTCTTCCAGCTGATAAAAGGAACATAGGTCTTGATAGCTATCCAAATGTATTTGATTAGTCCAATAAAAAAGTGTGACCTACAACTTGTTTGTTGACCTTTACTTCTATGTATCTACCTGGACTAATATAGCAAACCCATTGCATGCTTCAGAATAAGCACTGTCACTAACTGAATATCTATTAAACAGTCTAGTAGAAAGTGTACTAACCACAAATCTTTGCATAATTTTTTGTAGTAAGGCCATTACACTATGATTTAACATAAGTTAAGAAAATAATGGATTTTATTTGGCTCAAGACACTATGCCAACCCCTTCTCTCTCTCTCTCTCTCTCTCTTGCGGCATGCTAATGGACTATGGTTTAGGGATGGCTTTCATTTGTCTGCAAGAGAAAACAAGGTCCCAGATGAACAGTTAAATTCATACACTGACAGAAGTTTTAACTAGCTGAATAAGGTAGTAAATAGAAGCAGATTCAATTGGTCTGTCACCTTCAAGAATTGAAAGAGGTTATTGGAGAAATGCACAGAAGTGTGTACCTCACAAATCTACCTGTAAATAGGGAGAACAAGAGAGGCAGCTAAGAGGAAATACAGAAGGAGTATGAAATATCTGGAAGGCTATGAGCCCAAATGATCTTTAACCATGTCACTAAAATGCAGGTAAACCTACTTCTGCTGTGAAACAGCACAGGTACATTGACCTACCCTGGGCTACACCTGACAATTGTTGGAGGAATTAAGTAGCCACACAGGAGATGCAGACTCACCATCTAAGGGTAATAGTCTGTGCCCCAAAGCTCTTCACTCAGCAATGGCTCGCTGATTAGGGATGTGAATCGTTTTAGGACGATTAAAATTATCATCCGATAATTTTAATATCGTCTTAAACCGTTATGGAACACAATACAATAGAGATTCTAACGATTTATCGTTATAAATCGTTAGAATCGTGAGCCGGCACACTAAAACCCCCTAAAACCCACCCCCGACCCTTTAAATTAAATCCCCCACCCTCCCGAACCCCCCCCAAATGACTTAAATAACCTGCGGGTCCAGCGGCGGTCCGGAACGGCAGCGGTCCGGAACGGGCTCCTGCTACTGAATCTTGTTGTCTTCGGCCGGCGCCATTTTCCAAAATGGCGCCGAAAAATGGCGGCGGCCATAGACAAACACGATTGGACGGCAGGAGGTCCTTCCGGACCCCCGCTGGACTTTTGGCAAGTCTTGTGGGGGTCAGGAGGCCCCCCCCCAAGCTGGCCAAAAGTTCCTGGAGGTCCAGCGGGGGTCAGGGAGCGATTTCCCGCCGCAAATCGTTTTTGTACGGAAAATGGCGCCGGCAGGAGATCGACTGCAGGAGGTCGTTCAGCGAGGGTTCCGGCGCCTCGCTGAACGACCTCCTGCAGTCGATCTCCTGCCGGCGCCATTTTCCGTACGAAAACGATTCGCGGCGGGAAATCGCTCCCTGACCCCCGCTGGACCTCCAGGAACTTTTGGCCAGCTTGGGGGGGGCCTCCTGACCCCCACAAGACTTGCCAAAAGTCCAGCGGGGGTCCAGAAGGACCTCCTGCCGTCCAATCGTGTTCGTCTATGGCCGCCGCCATTTTTCGGCGCCATTTTGGAAAATGGCGCCGGCCGAAGACAACAAGATTTAGTAGCAGGAGCCCGTTCCGGACCGCTGCCGTTCCGGACCGCCGCTGGACCCGCAGGTTATTTAAGTCATTTGGGGGGGGGGGTTCGGGAGGGTGGGGGATTTAATTTAAAGGGTCGGGGGTGGGTTTTAGGGGGTTTTAATGTGCCGGTTTTGCGATTTTACGTTTTTTCGATTTTTTACGATTTTTCACGATTTTTCACGATATTTTACCCCCCCAAACGGCAACAATACGATTCCCTCCCCCTCCCAGCCGAAATCGATCGTTAAGACGATCGAGGACACGATTCACATCTCTATCGCTGATGTCATATCTTTGAGTTGTACTGTCTCTCAGCCAGCTCTTTGGTGTCCCATTGAAGATGGTGGCATTCAACCATAGCCCCTTACTGGCCCCATGAGTGACATATAGGAGACTAATAAGTCCCCATAATGAAACACTACATCAGAGCACTCAACGTAAGGAGGAAATGCATGGGTGATGAAATTTATGGATGTGGAGGGGGGATGGGAAAGAAGATTAAATATTTTGTAAAATGTCATTGTTTCCATGTCACTTTCTGCTACTTTCCTTCACCTTTCACCTTACCATGCATGTAATAAATAGCACCTTTACAGTTAAAATTGCTGTAGAGTAAATCTCTGTCTTTGATTGATAGCTAAAGCTGGTACTGCCTCTTGGTTTCTTTTAAACCTGCATCACTTTCAAACTCTGCTTGATTGTCTTCCCTGTCCTCCTCTTCCTTCTCAGACAGTGTTTTTCCTTTTCTAGCTATATTGTGTATAATTCAAATGTTTATATTTTTGCTATACTATGGGCCTTTTCACTGTCTTATTTTTAAGTTTATAACTTTATTATGTTAATTTTAGCATTAAATTTGATTGTTGTATCATATGCTGTAGCTCACTTAGAAATTACTTTTGTTTTTTAGCAAGCAATATGAATTCCCAAATAAATACATAAATGTTATATAGTGAAGATATTACAGACCTTATCTGAGCTACACTATAAGCCTTCCTGTTATATCCAGGCATCTAAATCTGGATGCCAAAGGTTTGCTCTGTCACTGACCTGGTGTGCTGAAGAACACAATTATACCTTTCCTCTTGAAGATTCTCAGGATGTTTAGTGTGAATCAACAGCTAGGTTTTCAGTGTGTAGCCTTGATCACCTGTGTGTTTGGGGGGGGGGGGGGGGTTGGTGACAGTGGATGGTAAGAAGACAGCTGGTAAGTTTAAGAAGAGGACTGGGTTTCAAGACAGGAAGAACATGAGCACAAATGAGGGCCCTAAGTTGGATTTGACTCACTTTATACTAACCCAAGTTCTTTTTTGTAGAGCTACAGTAGAGGTAGATAATACTACAGATATCATGTCACTATACCCCTGGCCTGAAGATCACCCAATGTAAGTGGATAGATGATGGAAGAACAGATCAAAGGCTTGGGACTTAATGAGAAGGACTGAGGGTGATATGCTGGATGTAAAGCAAGCTCTGTTGTTTTACAGCCCCTGATTCTAAAACCAAAGATCATGATATGAAATTTCTAGTAAAGAATATAGGAAGAATGACTGACCGAGGAACCACTCTCATGCTAGACTGGGTAAGTATGTATGCATCATGGCAGGAACCAGGAGACTTAGCTTGGACATCCATTATAATACCATGGGCATTGCAGACAACCTGTATATTTACAGAATAGTATAATTTCTTTTTCCTATAACTTTTCATAATGAGATGGTGGTCTGATTGCTACATGCATACAATTAATTGCCTCCAGGACAGATAGAAACCCAAATATGTTATAGAGGTCTTTCATAGTTTGGGCTTTCTGTTCTCTTGTGAGAAAAGATAAAGTCATTCATTCTTCAGAGAAGAGCTTGAATAAATAAGTCTATGTAGTGGAAAAGTGGGAAGTGACTGACTGGGTAATTCCAGTAGTGTTGCTTACCATTATTTAGAAAGTGCCTGAAGCTAAATATGCCAAGTCTATGTGACCTAGAAATGTACAGGAAAACTGTGTGATGGTTTCTTTATTGAACCTATATCTAACAAAAACTTGCTTTTCAGATAAGCCGATCAAATCAGTTTGGGTATTTGGACTCTTCTGCCTGTACATCCTTCTCCTTTACTGCCTCTGCAGCTGACCCTGCCTCCTTTGCTGATGAGGCCAAACCACTTATGCAGAACCATTCTGTCTCTATTAACTATGCCATCCAGCTTAAATCCAGGAACTGTGCTGGGAAAGGCTAGCTGGGTAAAATTAGTTGTGGATTTTGAAAGGCCAACTCTTTCAGCTATGTAAATAGCAGGCCTAAATTTAGCGGGATATATGTCACAAGTTAAGCAGTGCAATGACACAAAAAATGTGACTTGTTCTGCTAAGTTTTAGATAAGTCTATGGCAAGCACCAAAATGCCTTCCGTTTTTTGGGGGGTTTTTTGCCAGATAATTGCCTCTTACGACAACTATAACTGGATAACTTGCAATTGGAAAATTCAGTTTAGCCAAATATATCCAAGTTTAGCCACACAAATTTCACCTGTTTGTGAATATTGACCTCATTCTATGTTATAAAAACATTGAACCCGATATTCAAAATAGCACTTAAGTGGCACCATAGAATATTTGTCTACTATCAGTGAGCATCACTTAGGCGGACAAGTGGCTTAGCTGGCTATGCAATTATAAAAGCTAGAAAAGTAAACAAAAGTAAGAGAAAAGTAAACAAAAGTAAGAGAAACCTATTTGGTTCTTAAAGGAGGTAGCTGACATAATAAAAGTAAAAAAAGCAGCGTTCAAGAAATATAATGATCCCAAAAAGAGGAACACAGGGAAGAATGGTGAAACTGAAGGAGATGAATAATCAAGAAAGCAAAAAGTAAGGCGGAAGAAAGGATTGCCAGAGGTAAAGCGAGGTATCAAAACATTTTTGAGACACATCAGAGAAAGGTCTGAAGAGTTATAGTGAAACTGAAAGGTGATAAGAATCAATGTGTGGAGAAAGATGAAGAAATAGTGGAAATATTAAACAAATACTTCAGTTCAGTGTTCACTAAAGAAGACCCTGGAAAAGGACCGTTGCTAGTTAACAAGACTATGGATAGGGGTGGAGTAGACGAAATTCCGTTTACAGAAGATAATGTGTGGGAAGAGCTAGGAAAAGTGAACATGGACAAAGCCATGGGGCCTAATGATGTTTATCCCAGGATACTAAGGGAACTCTGAGATGTGCTGGTGGGTCCGCTGTGAGACTTGTTCAATAGATCCCTGGAAATGGGAGTGGTGCTGAGTGATTGGAGAAGAGAGGAGATGGTCCTGCTTTACAAGAGTGGGAGCAGTGGGGAGGCTGGAAACTACATCTCAGTGGTGGGAAAATTAATGGAGACACTGCTGAAGGAAAGGATAGTGAACTATCTATAATCCAAAGGGTTGCTCGATCTGAGGCAGAATGGATTCACATGGGAAAGATCCTGTCAGACGAATCTGAACGATTTTTTTGATTAGGTGATTATAGAATTGGATCAGGGAACAGCGCGCAATGTGATTTATTTGGATTTTAGTAAAGCTTTTGATGAGGTCCCACATAAAAAATTCAAGAATAAATTGAGAAGCAAGGGAGTGAGCACCAAAGTGGTGGCATGGATTACAAACTGGTTGATGAATAGAAGACAGCATGTGATGATAAATGGACCTACTCTGAGGAGAAAACCGTGTTAAGTGGAGTGCAACAGGGATTGGTGTTGGGACCAGTTCTGTTTAATATTTTTGTGAGCGACATTACGGAAGGTATAGAAGTTAGAATGTGTCTATTTGTGGATGATATTAAGATCTGTAACAGAGTGGACATGCCAGAAGGAGTAGAGGGAATTAGACATGATTTAAGGAAGTTTGAATGATGGTCATAGATATGGACGCTGGGATTCAATGCCAAGAAGTGCAGAGTCATGCATCTGGGGTATGGTAGTTCAAAAGAGCTGCATGTGATGGGGGGTGAAGCGCTGTTGTACAGGAGCAAGAGAGTGTCTAGCGATCTGAAGATGGTGAAGCAAAGTGACAAGATGATAGTTAAAGCTAGAAGAATGCTGGGCTGCATTGAGAGAGAAATAACCAGTAAGAAAAAGGATGTGATAATACTCTTGTACAGGTCCTTGGTGAGGCCTCACCTGGAGTACTGTGTTCAGTTCTGGAGGCTGTATCTCAAAAGGGATAGAGGCACGATGGAGGCAGTCCAGAGAAGGGCAATCAAAATGGTGGGGGGGTCTTCATCAAATGACTTATGAGGAGAGGTTGAATGAACAAAATATGTATACCCTGGAGGACAGGAGGTACTGGGAGACATGATACAGGACTTCAGATACCTGAAAACCTTTTTCATTGGAAAGAAATCAGTAGAACTAGGGGTGATGAAATTAAACTCCAGGGAGGATGACTCAGAATCAATGTCAGGAAATATTTCTTCATGGAGAGGGTGGTGGATGTCTGGAATGCATTTCTAGAGGAGGTGGTGAAGACAAAAATGATAAAGATTTCAAAGGGGCATGGGATAAACACCGTGGATCCTTAAAGGTTAGAGGATGGGAATGAAGAAAAGAGTGTATAGGGGTAACTTGCTGGTGTGGCAGTTACTACACTTAACCAATAAGCCTTCATACCGTTGATGCAACTCCATCATTGCTGTCTAATTCTATAGAAGTGGGGAAGGAGCAAAAGGGGAATTAGATTCTAGACAGCAACCAACAAAGACATTAAATTGTACAGTCTGGGAGAACAAATAAACATGGGAGTAACTTGCTGATGCAATGGTTACTACCCTTAGCCAATAAGCCTAATACTTTTTAAGCAACTCCAACATTGCACTCTACTTCAACGGGAAAAGGTAACAGGGATTTGGACTCAAACAGCAACCAACAAGGGCCCTAACTTTGATAGTCTGGAAACCTGATAGGTATAGTGGTGACTTGTATGGCGCAGTAGATACTACCATAAGTTTGCTAGGCAGACTGTATGGAGAGTTTGGTCCTTTTCTGTCATCATTTCTATGTTTCTGTGTTTCTATATTTAGCTGGCTAATTCAGGGGCATGAATGAATGGATTGAGGAGTCAAATTGGCCAGATAAATTAAACTGCAAACTCAATATTCAAAGATAGCTGGCTAATTTATCTGCCTAATTCTGATTGGGACAAAGGGCTGACCTAAAGTTACCTTGTTATACATAACTGGCTAATTTTAAGACAGCTGGGTATATTCAGTGGCACAACTGCGCTGCTGAATATACAACATTAGTTAACTGGTTAAGTATATCCAGCTAAAAAGCAGAGCTGAATATGAATCTCACTGATGCTATATAAGCAAGGACCTGCAGCATAAGAAACAAAATAACTACTTTCAGTCATCATATAGGGACAAATATTAAAAGAGCATCAGAAATATTAATAAGCATGAAAACAGCAACCCTGGTCTTTGTGAATGCTGACTTAACAAAAAATGAAGCTATTATTAGCACAAACTCTTCATTCACTACTCAGCAGGAACCAACTGAACAAGCTACAGAGAGCAGGTACACAAGGCATTCATCATATTATTGCAGTTTGGAACACAAAGGCAACAGAAGAATTAATATCAGTTGGGGTGGGCAGGGTAAAAAATATGTTTAATGCTTTGTTCATTTTTAGGGAAATTTTTCCCCACGGATTTAATTTCACTTAGGGGTAGATTTTAAAAGGGTTAGGTACATAAGTTATGCGTGTAACCCTTTAAACCCCCCCTTCATGCGCCGAGCCTATTTTGCATAGGCTCGGTGGCGCGCGCAAGCCCTGGGATGCGCGTAAGTCCCGGGGCTTTGCTAGGGGGGGTGTGTCGGGGGGCGTGTCGGGAAGCGGCACGACGTTTGGGGCATTCCGGGGGGTCATGATTCCGGCCCGGGGGATTTCGGGGTCGTGGCTGAGGCCTTTGAAATCACTCCTGGGCTGAGGAATCGCGCGGCGGCGGCCAACCAGCGGCGCAAGTTACGCCTGCCTGGGGCAGGCGTAACATTCACAATAAAGGTAGGGGGGGTGTAGATAGGGCTGTGGGGGTGGGTTAGCTAGGGGAAGGGAGGGGAAGGTGGGGGGAGGCCGAAGGAAAGTTCCCTTCGAGGCCGCTCCGAAATCGGAACGGCCTCGGAGGGAACAGGCAGCGCGCGCAGGGCTCGGGGCACGCAAGGTACACAAATGTGCACCCCCTTGTGCGCGCCAACCCCGGATTTTAAAAGATATGAGCGGCTACGTGTGTATCTTATAAAATCCAGCGTACTTTTCTAAAATCTACCCCAATATGTTTAATTCATTTCTTTCATTAAAAAAAAAAATAAGAAAAGCATTAAAAAATAAAAAACACAAAAAACAACATTAAAAAACAAAATGGGGCCTCCTAAGGCATTCCATCTCCACCACTCATCCCTTCAACCTAAACAAATTCCTGGCTCAGGATCCTGCCCATCTCCGACTTACCCAGTCTATGGGGATCCTCTGGCAAGGCCTAGGCCCAGGTAGAAGCCTCAACTTTGCATAGGCTTAGGCTGCAGTCACTAATTACAGCCTCAGCCTAGGTCCTACGCAAGGCCTAAGCTTGTAGGCCTGTTCACAATGCCTCTGCCTAGGCCTGAGGCCAAGGCAAAGGCTGGACATTAGCTCTTTGGCCAAATACTGATCCTGGGCCCTAGCCTATTCCAGAACCTGGGACCATGACTGATGCCAAGACCAAATCTGGATAACAGGTCCTAATATGTGGGCCTTAGCCTAAGCAAGAACCAGAGCCCAGCCCCGACACTGGGGCCTGATCCAGAGACTGGCTTCTGGTACCTGGGCCATAGTCTAGACCAGAATCTGTGCCCATTCCTAATACTGGGGCCAAACCCAGAGACTGGGTCCCAATGCCAGGGCCTCAGCCTTGACCCATGCCTGATGCCAGGGTTCAGCCCTGAGAAAGGGTACTGATACCTATACCTTGGCCTAGGCTAGAGCCTGGGCTCAGGCTCAATGCTGGGTCCCAATCTCCTCTAATTGTATGGCCATTATCACAATTCACAAGGTTTTCATGCAAAAAAGAATCACCCACAGATGATGGTTGATACTCTTGAGATCCAGGATGGGATAAAAGAAAACCTTCCTTCTTGGGTACAGCAAAATAAATGGAATAGTGCCCTGTATTTTTCCTCAGACATAGGCACAGGAACTACAGCCCTCAGCTGGAGGAGCCTCAGAAGCATAGGCTCCACTGCTTGCTTCTTCTGCGGGGAGTGGCAAGGAGATAATATGAATACATCCCAAGGAATGTTGAGAAACTCCAGCATATATTCTTTCCGTATTACTTCTAGGATCCATTGATCCAATGTGATCTTGACTCCTCTGTGATAAAAGAGAGACAGGCATCCCCTATCTCCTCCACCCAAAGTTGGGTCTGCAAACCTTCATTGGGAAGCTCAAGATGGTCCGCCACCCGAGCCTGCTCCTCTCTTGGACTGTCAGGGATGAAAGGACTGAGACCTACCAAAAGGCCGAGTCCTATGAAATGTCTGGTTTCTGTAGGGATGAAAATGCTTGGAACCCCTGAGACGACCCCTCATAGAAAAGAGGCACTGCAATTGCTTCTTATTTTTCAGTAACTGGGGAACTGGAGATTTACCCCACTTACTGGCCAGCTTTTCTAACTTGCTCCCAAACAAGAGTGATCCTTTAAAGAGCATTTTTGTAAGATTAGCCTTGTTGGCTGTGTCAGCTGACCAATTCTGCAAGCATAGCTGCCGTCTGGCTGCTACTATTGAAGCCACCTTTCTGGCTGAGGTACGGACCAAATCACAATCCGTGTCTGCCAAAAAGGTGACAGTGGGTTCCATAACTTCTCTGAAATGCATTCCTGAATCATCCACCTCTTGAGAGAGAAGCAGACAAGAATGCACCACAAGAGCACAACAGGAAGCAGTCTGAAAGGTCTTAATCATTGCATCAAAGACCTGCTTAAGGATAGATTCAATCCACCTATCATGCATAGCCTTCAAGGCCGCTCCTCCCCCCACGAGGATAGTTGTCCATTTATATGCAGTGCAGACAAACGCATCCACTTTGGGAAAATGCAAACGCTCTCTCACAGCTGGATATAGAAGGTATAGGCCTTCCAGTGCCCAACCCTCTTTGAAATTTGCCTCCGGGGCATCCCACTCAAGATCAATCAATTCTTGAATGGCATCCATAACAGGAAAAAAGCAAGAGGCTTTATGCAAGGAGACCAAAATGGGATTCATCTTCGGCATAGAATCCACCCCAGGCACTCCCAGCATCTTCAATCACTTGGAAATCAGGGCCGGTAGTTCATCTCTATGAAATAATATGGTTCTGTATGGCTCCAAGCCAGGAGGAATTTCACCATCTTCCAAGGAATCAGGATCTACCTCATCATCCATGCCATTCGTGCCATCTGTGGTGAACCGAGGCATGTCACGGCACTTAACCGTAAAATTGGAAGAGGGAGGGGCCACCGGCTAAAGGTCTGACCTCACCAGAGTGGGCAAAGTGGAGGTCTGTACCTGAACAAAGGTTTGTAAACCTTGAAAAAACTCCACCCAAGAAAAAGCAGCCAGATCCAGACCAAGCCCAGAAGGTACTGGAGCGGGCCCAACTGAACTACCATCTCCTATGGAAGAGCCAGTCAAGTAAATACCAAGATCTGATGCACTTACAGCCAAAACCATAACCAGACCAGAATGAGAGGATCCAGGCTTAGCAAAACCTGAGGAAGACAGCTCCCCCTGAGCATCCGAACAATGCTGATACATGTTGGAACACAGGTCAAGCTGAGAAGCCCTAATATTACGGGCAACACAAAGAGAAAGGTGCTTAGGCTTCTTGATTACCGGCACCATGAGCAGCGGTAACTGCGCATTCAAATATTTCACACTTAAAAAAGTTAAGCGCACAAATGATAGCCAACTCAGCAATAAGCATGGCCAGGTGCATGCACTACTCATGTACCTCGCTGGAGTGGATCACCACACTCAAAATAGTTATGCGAGCAAATGTCACACCCAGCATGGTGCACACAATGCATGCGCAGAGCCGACAAACTGCACAGACCGACATTTTGTAGAAGGCAGTAAAGCACGCACAAGAGCTTGCGAAAATGCCACTGTGGCCTACCACATCATGTGCTAAGAAAAGCCTACTACAGGGCCTAGCCCACCTGGGCTGCTCAACCTGCCAGACTGCTCAGTTCCCCTAACCCCAATGAGAGCGGAAACGATATCGGGATGGCTCACCAAGCATGGAGACCAAAGGAAGGCCTAAAAAACCCCTGTCTCTGTAAGTAAAAGTTCTTTTCTTTTTTTTTTTTTTTAACTTACCAGAGCTCAGCACTTACAAGCTGAGAACGGAGATGGTCTCTGGCTGTGGGAGGAAATGGCATTTACTTCCATCGCTGTGCTCAGCCTTCTGCACCCGCTGCCTTTCCACTGAGCAAGCAGCTCAGTCCACACTGGGAGCCAGCTACCAGACCAAGGCACACATCTTAGGGACTAAGGAAATCACCTCAGGATTTCTCAACTGAGGGAGGGAGCTTTAGGTAACACCACAGGAGAGTAAGGCTTTCATTTCTCAATATAAAATGTTCCTTACAAAATTCACAACAATCCTCATAGGGAGAAGCACGTCCACCATCTGCTGGAGATGGACAATATTGGCAGACTGGTGTCATTGCAGAAGCATATATACTGTGATGTCAGCTTGCTCCATCTCCATCTGCTGGCAGGGGAGCATAACCCACTGGTCCTGAGTCCATCTGTCTACATGCTAAGAAACATTTATTTCTGTATTTTAAAGTATTCATTACTTGCCTTCCTAATACCAGTACATTGCCAGCAACCATGTACTACTAATGTACATCATATTTTGTCATCCTATATTCTGAGGACTTGAAGAAGGAGGTAAGGGACCTGCACATGAAGCAGAGGCACTGTTTGGATTGGATGTGTGCCCAATGTGATGGAACTGGATGTAAGATATTCCTCAGGGCAGATTGGATTGGTTAACAAGCTCCATCAATTCCTCTCAGTATGAAGTACAACGTTACTTGGCCCCTCCCCTGCCACACTTGGTCTCGTCCTTCATCCAATACTAAACCTCTTTCACATTCTCATGGTCATAGGTTCCTTTCTCCTGAAAATGTTAGAAAATACACCCTGTAGCCTAGCTGGCTTGCTTTCAGGGTCTTTATTCCCACTCAAACATGGATTCTCCTATAAGCAACATGTCTCTGGCTCAATACAAAAATGTGTTGCATCACAAGTCTACATGTCATGCTACCTACTCCTCTATTGGTGATTTGAACTGCTGTTGTACATTTATTTCCCTTACCTGCTAGCATATAGCCTCCAGCAATATACATGAGGATCCCATCAATGAGCAGGATGTCCAATCACCAACCAAACTGTAAGGCAGCATCTGGATGACAGGGTTGCCCCATACCTAACTATGCTTCCCTTTGCCTTCACCTTTCCCTCCAAAGGCAAGGGCTCTAAGAGCCTTGGTTCCCCTGTGCATCATAGTCTGCAGCATGTAATCACACAACATGACACACACTTGCTTTTGTCTTCACAGATTCCAGATACTTGTTGTTGTCCTCCTCATCATCATCCTAGGAGGAACCAGAGGGAGCAGGTGATGGTGGTGAGGTCCCAGCCCTAGATAACTATACCCCATCCCACTAAAATGTTTAACTCAACAAAACAAACTTTATTGCTATGTAGCTGAGAGACACAAACAGGAACTAAATCATTGTATACCCCTCAATGTCAGCATTAAGACAGGGTTAAAAATTTGAAGATGGTATATACAAAATTGTTATTGGTGATTCAGTTACACCCCCCCCCCCCCCCCCCCCAGCATATGCTGGAACATGGTCATTGGTCAATAATCAGCCATCTAAGCTCACCAAATGCATGGAATTTATCAAGACAATGTTAACTATAAGAGCTGATATTTTTTTAGTATGTAGACAACTCTTATGTCTGTTCAACTGAGTCTTAACCATTCTTATAGTGTGACCAATATAAATAAGTCGCAAGGGCAAATGAGAGCATATATCACCCACTGAGAATGACAATCAGTGGAATATTTCAACTTAATTGAAAAATGCTTCCCTAGAGTATTCTATTCACTGCCCTTCACGGTTTGTTCTCAGTGAATACAAAACCCATATTTGTGATGTCCATGTATGTCAATATCCAATGATGTTGGACTAGGAAGAAAGGCTTTAGTAACATACTCCTTAATGTTTGTCTCACATGTGTAAGTGAAACATGGTAGTTCATGTAAAGATTGATAACCTTGTAAAACTTGCCAATGTTTTTTAATAATGCTCACAATGCACAGACACTTATCAGAATAACGTTCCACATATTTCAAATGCATATGCTTGGCTCTTAAATTGATTTTGTAACAACAAGACCCTGTTTGCATAAAAAGCTCTCTTATACTATCTTTTTATTGACAATAATGGGGATTCCATAAATTTGTAGAAAAAAATGTTCATTGAAAATAAAATAATTATTAAATAAAGTAAGTTCTTCTAATTGAATGAGCAATGATGAAGGAATTCTATGAGAACAGGGTCTCTGTTATACAATCTTAAAAATGATATAAAGGGCAGACTGTTGAGGTATGTTCATGTACAGAGACTGTATGTCCATCATGACCAACATAATTTCCATCAATATAGGTTCCATCAATATAGGAACAAACAGTTTAAGAAAAACATCAATGAAAATAGCAATTGGTTCTAAAAGAGAGCCTTTAATAGACACAATGGGGCAGATTTTCAAAGCCTACGCACATAAATCCAGGCGGATTACAGAGCGGCCTCGGAGGGAACGGGGAAAGCCATTGGGGCTCCCCTAGGGCTCGGCGCTTGCAAGGTGCACTAGTGTGCACCCCCTTGCGTGTGCCAACCCTGAATTTTATAACATGCGCGCGGCTGCACACGCATGTTATAAAATCGGGCATAGATTTGTGTGCGCCGGGTTGTGCGCACAAATCTACGCCCGCATGTAGCTTTTAAAATCCGGCCAAATAGGTCTATCTGGAGGGGAATCAATGGATTTGTGAATTTTTTGAAGAGTATATAATGCTGGTACATTAGTTTGATTAACTTGAAGGAAATTTAATTCCTTAAATGTTAAGCAATTTAATTGCAGAGAAATGGATAAAACAGATGATATTTTTAACTGACATTGTTGTATCGGGTCAGTTAACAAAGGTCTACAATATCTCTCATCTCACAGCTGATTCATAATTTCCTCAACATACACATCTCTCCCTTGTAACACCAATGCTCCCCCTTTATCAGCCAGATTAATTACTATATTGGCTTGAGATGACAATTGTTACAAAGCTGTAAACTGACGCCTAGAGAGATTATACCTGTTCCCTGATGGTTGTTTATCTAAAGCCTCAATGTCTTTCAAAATCAGATCTCTGAATGTATAAATCAGAGGGTCCAATGGTAAATTTGGAATCCAATATGATTTAGGTTTAACCACAGAGAGATCTTGTAATGACATCTGTTGGGAAAAATAGATCAAAGTTGTAAAGTCCTGAAAAAATGAAAAAACGTCAATGTGTGTGTGTGAAATCCACTATATTTGTCTGTGGGAACAAAGCCCAATTCTTTTTTAAGCACAGCAATCTGATCAGATGTTATATTACTTTATTTTCTATACTTCATTCACATCTTTTGCTCCAGATCCTTAGGGGCGGATTTTAAGAGTCCTGCGTGCCGGTGCGCCTATTTTACATAGGCCTACCGGCGCGCGCAGAGCCCCGGGACTCGCGTAAGTCCCGGGGTTCTCCGAGGGGGGCGTGTTGGGGGCATGTCGGGGGCGGTCCCGGTCGTCGCGGCGTTTTCGGGGCGTGTCGGCAGCGTTTTGGGGGCGGGTACGGGGCGTGGCTACGGCCCGGGGCGGTCCGGGGGCGTGGCCACGCCCTCCGTACCCGCCCCAGGGTCGCGGCCCGGCGCGCAAGAGGCCCGCTGGCGCGCGGGGATTTACGCCTCCCTCCGGGAGGCGTAAATCCCCCGACAAAGGTAAGGTGGGGGCTTAGACAGGGCCGGGTGGGTGGGTTAGGTAGGGGAAGGGAGGGGAAGGTGAGGGGAGGGCAAAAGGAAGTTCCCTCCGAGGCCGCTCCGATTTCGGAGCGGCCTCGGAGGGAACGGGGGTAGGCTGCGCGGCTCGGCGCGCGCCGGCTATACAAAATCGATAGCCTTGCGCGCGCCGATCCAGGTTTTTAGCAGATACGCGCGGCTCCGCGCGTATCTACTAAAATCCAGCGTACTTCTGTTTGCGCCTGGAGTGCAAACAAAAGTAGGCCTATTCGCGGAGTATGAAAATCCGCCCCTTAGTTAATATGTAGTAGAAACCTTCATTGATAGATGATAATGCCTGTTGATAAATACTAACCCTGTAACCCATTATTACATGCTGAGCTATGGCTATGAATGTCATTTTTGTAAACCATAGTGACCATCACATTTAACAACGGTATATAAAATGTCTACATAAATTAAATAAATAAATTAAATAAATAAATAAATAGAAAAGTCAGTTAGAGCTTTGATGTCTCAATTCTTTAACCAGTCACTCCATTTCCAGACCTTCAGTCTAATAATGCTGTAGTAAAGTACCATGATACAGCAATGGCATTTCTGTACTCTATCCCAACTTTCCCTTACCTTGTCAGGAAACTTTGTTATAAATTACACAAATTCACTCTTTCCAGTCCCCCTCTGGTGTGTTACCACTGTACTTTCTTTTAAAATTGTTTTTTCCCCAAGTTCACTTGGCCATAGAGCAGAGTTCAATGACAAAACTCCTATTTTATTGACTTTCCAGCCTTCCTCTCTGCAAATTCTAAAGCTTTCACTGAATTTTCTGTGTCATAAAATCCTTACTCTTGATGACAACTCTGACTAAGCTAGTCCCAGAGATGGTAACTTTGAAACAGCTGTGCAGGTGCACAGGTACGTGTATTTTCCAGCTCATGACCAGAGACACATCCATTTTCTAATATATGCACATATATTAGAAAATGTGCATTTTCTAATGCACATTTATGTGTTATACAATGTTATGTGTTATACAATAGGCTGACCACACACACCTGTGCACACAATTTTAAGTGGATACATGCATGTTCATGCAAATGCCACGTCTACCACGTAAGTGAGGAATTTTATATGGGATGTGTACTACCATACGCTGTTTTCCCAGTTCGTTTCCAGTTTGCCCAGTTTAGAGATACTACTTCCAAGCCCCCCTAATTTGTTAGACTCCCTTCTCCCTGTTAGCCCCAACCCTTAAAACCCTGCTGACTAGCTTAGGTTTTTTTTGTTTATATACTTAGATGCCATCCATTGCAGTAATAAAGTTATGCAACACGGGACCCCGTTGTGCACCTGTGCCCATAAATATTTTCTCCCACTTTTCTTGCCTTTCCCCTGACATGCTCACACCCATACCCCACCCCTTTTTCTGAACTTTTGACTCATGCACATATTTGGAAATACACATTTAAATGGGCGCCTTTTAAAATCCGAGTGGCATGTGCTAGCCCCACTTGTGTGTGTATCTTCCGGCTCTGGCATGCGCAGGGGTTTTAAAATTCACCTATAAGCTAGGTAAAAGTTCCAGAAAATAAACCTTGATTGTCTTTCTCTATTCTCTTTTATTGATATTTCCCATATTAGAACAATTTTCATAGCATTTAAAATGTCCTAGAATATTTTTGATGTCTTTGACAAGCTGTATTTTGACCAGATTTTTAAAATTTTTCCAGCTTGTTTACTGGTCGCTACCCAAGCTGTTTCTATGTTTCCTAGTTGATGGCTTCAGAAAACTTGGACCAGATCACTTAAAATTAAGTAGAATGGATTAATTTTGTCATTAAACTTAAATTTTGGGATTCAGAAATGCTAAAAATATGTTATTCAGGTCATTAAAATAAGCCCAATGCTTGCCATCACTAATATGTAACATCTCAAAGACCCAAAACTTGCCCACTGGCAGTGATGCCAAGCTTTTAAAATCTTTTAACATTTACAACTAAAGTTCAAATGAAGTAGGGATCCCCGATCATTCCCCTGGTGCCCAGATATCCAATTTCTATTATTTGATGAATTTTAAGGGGGGTTTACCCTCCAAATTACCAAGGATCAATCAGGTACATTTTCATTTTTTAAATTCATTTTTACCCTTGGGTAGGTGCAATCCCAGTGTCCCCCAAGGGCTCCCTCTTGTACTGCCATCCTCTATTATCCAATTGAGATTGTGGGTACATAAGTGCCTACAGAGTTTTAAGTTAAAAATAAAATCCCTATGCATGCTTAGCTAGCATAGTCCTTTTTCCCCACATTGGGGAGAAGAAGCAATTTTGAAAGGGATTTTTTTACAGATAAACATGTTTTCCCCAGAAAATATCTTTGAAAATTGCCTCCATAGAAATTTGCAGCAAAAAAGCATAAAATTCTGTTGTAGGTTTACAGAATGAGTGTAGTGCCCAAAATGACAATTTCTATAATGACATATACTTTCATATTACATTAAGTAGAAAAGCATGTAGAAGAATGTTTTCCAACACAGATTTAAAAAAGGGGTATATGGGGTGTAGGATGTAGGTGTACAAGGAGGAATAGGTGGGGTATGAGAGGTGCAGAATGTGTTAAATTTGGTGGGATTGTGTGGAGTAAATGTTTATGTCAACATGAATGGATAGATGTGAGTGATGTTATATGTATGGGGATGTGGAGGTGTATATGGGGGTATAAGGCTGTGGGAATATGGAGGTATATATATGGGAAGCATAGGGTTGTGGCTAGTATAGATGTGCAGGGATTTATTTAGGGGTTGAATATGGGGGGTGTTTGTGTTTTTGCATAGGCAGGGGATTGTGTTGGTAGGTGAGGTTTGTGGTGGCATTCTGTGAGTATGGGGGAGGTAGAGTATGTTTTGGGGGAATATAGTTGTGTAATTGTAGGCAGCAAATGTTGTTGTGAGGGATTGTGTATGGAGAGGAGCACCCAGGAGGCAGTGTGGTGCTTTATGTCTGGAATGGCATAGAGTCCAACAGGATAAGCATCCTGCATGAGACTAAATGCACAATTGAATCTTTATGGGTAGAAATCCCATGTCAGGGAAGACTATAGTGATAGGAGTATACTACCGTCCACCTGGTCAAGATGGTGAGATGGACAGTGAAATGCTAAGAGAAATTAGGGAAGCTAACCAAATTGGTAGTGTGGTAATAATGGGAGACTTCAATTATCCAATATTGACTGGGTAAATGTATCATCGGGACACACTAGAGAGATAAAGTTCCTGGATGGAATAAATGATAGCTTTATGGAGCAATTGGTTCAGGAACTGATGAGAGAGGGAGCAATTTTAGATCTAATTCTCAGTGGAGCACAGGATTTGGTGAGAGAGGTAATGGTGGTGGGGCCGCTTGGCAATAGTGATCATAATATGATCAAATTTGAATTAATGACTGGAAGGGGGACAGTAAGCAAATCCGCGGCTCTCGTGCTAAACTTTCAAAAGGGAAACTTTGATAAAATGAGAAAAAATGTTAGATAAAAACTGAAAGGAGCAGCTACAAAAGTAAAAAGTGTGCAAGAGGCGTGGTCATTGTTAAAAAATACCATCCTAGAAGCACAGCCAGATGTATTCCACACATTAAAAAAGGTGTAAAGAAGGCAAAACGATTACCGGCATGGTTAAAAGGGGAGGTGAAAGAAGCTATTTTAGCAAAAAGATCTTCATTCAAAAATTGGAAGAAGGATCCAACAGAAGAAAATAGAACAATGCATACATGTTGGCATGTTAAATGTAAGACATTGATAAGACAGGCTAAGAGAGAATTTTAAAAGAAGTTGGCCATAGAGGCAAAAACTCACAGTAAAACCTTTTTTAAATATATCCAAAGCAGAAAGCCTGTTAGGGAGTCCGTTGGACCGTTAGATGATCGAGGAGTTAAAGGGGCACGTAGAGAAGATAAAGCCATCACAGAAAGATTAAATGATTTCTTTGCTTCAGTGTTTACTGAAGAGGATGTTGGGGAGGTAACCGTACTGGAGAAGGTTTCCATGGGTAATGATTCAGATGGACTGAATCAAATCTCAGTGAACCTAGAAGATGTGGTAGACCTGATTGACAAACTGAAGAGTAGTAAATCACCTCGACCGGGTGGTATACACCCCAGAGTTCTGAAAGAACTAAAAAATTGAAATTTCAGACCTATTAGTAAAAATTTGTAACCTATCATTAAAATCATCCATTGTTCCTGAAGATTGGAGGATAGCTAATGTAACCCCCATATTTAAAAAGGGCTCCAGGGGTGATCCGGGAAACTACAGATCGGTTAGCCTGACTTCAGTGCCAGGAAAAATAGTGGAAAGTGTTCTAAACATCAAAATCACAGCACATATAGAAAGGCATGGTTTAATGGAACAAAGTCAGCATGACTTTACCCAAGGCAAGTCTTGCCTCACAAATCTGCTTCACTTTTTTGAAGGAGTTAATAAACATGTGGATAAAGGCGAACCGGTAGATGTAGTGTACTTGGATGTTCAGAAGGCATTTGACAAAGTTCCTCATGAGAGGCTTCTAGGAAAAGTATAAAGTCATGGGATAGGTGGCGATGTCCTTTCATGGATTACAAACTGGCTAAAAGACAGGAAACAGAGAGTAGGATTAAATGGACAATGTTCTCAGTGGAAGGGAGTGGGTAGTGGAGTGCCTCAGGAATCTGTACTGGGACCCTTAATTTTTAATATATTTATAAATGATCTGGAAATAAATACGAAGAGTGAGATAATCAAATTTGCAGATGATACAAAATTGTTCAGAGTAGTTAAATCACAAGCAGATTGTGATAAATTGCAGGAAGATCTTGTGAGACTGGAAAACTGGGCATCAAAATGACAGATGAAATTTAATGTGGATAAGTGCAAGATGATGCATATAGGGAAAAATAACCCATGCTATAGTTACACAATGTTAGGTTCCATATTAGGTGCTACAACCCAAGAAAGTGATCTAGGCGTCATAGTGGATAACACATTGAAATCGTCATTTAAGTGTGCTGCGGCAGTCAAAAAAGCAAGCAGAATGTTGGGAATTATTAGAAAGGGAATGGTGAATATCAGTGCCATATCCCTGATACCGGGGGTGTTGTGATCTTCCTGCATGCAGTGCCCTATCCCGGTTACCGGGGGTGTTGTGATCTTCCTGCATACAGTGCCCTATCCCTAATACCAGGAGTGTTGTGATCTTCTTGCACACATCCCGGTTTCAGGGATAGGGCACTGCGTGCAGGAAGATCACAACACTCCTGGTATCAGGAATAGGGCACTGTGTGCAGGAAGATCACAACACCCCTGGTATTAGGATAGAGCACTGTGTGCAGGAAGATCACAACACTCCTGGTATTAATAGAGATAGGGCACTGCATGCAGGAAGATCTCAACACCCCTGGTATCAGAGATAGGGCACTGTGTGCAGGAAGATCACAACACCCCAGAGGAGTGAGGGTCAGGCAGCTCCCCCCTGTCTGTGAAGCCAGCCTCTCACTAGTAATGCAGTCAGGATAGGACACTGCATGCAGGAAGATCACAACACCCCTGGAATCAGGGTTAGGGCACTGTGTGCAGGAAGATCACAACACCCCTGGTATCAGGGATTGGGCACTGTGTGCAGGAAGATCACAACACCCAAGAGGAGTGAGGGTCAGGCAGCTCCCCCCTGTCTGTGAAGCCAGCCTCTCACTAGTAATGCAGGGAAGAAGCTGTTTCATCCTCCCCATCCTCCCCCCCCATCACCCACACACCATTCACTGGCTGGGACATGGGGGAGGAGAGGAGTGAGGGTCAGGAAGCTCACCCCTGTCTGTGAAGCCAGCCTCTCACTAGTAATGCAGGGAAGGAGCTGTTTCATCCTCACCATCCTCCCCCCCCCCCCCTCACCCACACACCATTCACTGGCTGGGACATGGGGGAGGGGAGGAGTGAGGGTCAGGAAGCTCCCCCCTGTCTGTGAAGCCAGCCTCTCACTAGTAATGCAGGGAGGGAGCTGTCTCAGACTTCACCATCCTCCCCCCCCCCCCCTCACCCACACACCATTCACTGGCTGGGACATGGGGGAAGTCAGGAGTGAGGGTCAGGCAGCTCCCCCCTGTCTGTGAAGCCAGCCTCTCACTAGTAATGCAGGCGGGATAGGGCACTGCATGCAGGAAGATCACAACACCCCTGGTATCAGGGTTAGGGCACTGTGTGCAGGAAGATCACAACACCCCTGGTATCAGGGTTAGGGCACTGTGTGCAGGAAGATCACAACACTCCTGGTATTAATAGGGATAGGGCACTGTGTGCAGGAAGATCACAACACCCCTGGTGTCAGGGTTAGGGCACTGTGTGCAGGAAGATCACAACACCCCTGGTATCAGGGATAGGGCACTGAGTGCAGGAAGATTACAACACCCCTGGTATCAGGAATAGGGCACAAGTTCTAGTCATATTGACTGATCACATTACTTTTTTTGTCAACTACCAACAGTTTCCATTTCCCATCCCCCCAACCATCACCTCAGTTGGAACCTTGGTAACATCAATAAATAAGAGGGCAGCCAGCCAATAGGAATACATATTCATTCCTAACTGACCTGGAAAGTGTCAATAATTTGTATCATTTTCTGTTAGTGTTCCTGAGTTTCCATTTCCATTTCCCATCCCCCCAACCATCACCTCAGTGGGAACCTTGGTAACATCAATAGATAAGAGGGCAGCCAGCCAATAGGAATACATATTCATTCCTAACTGACCTTTACTGACCTGGAAAGTGTCAATTTGTATCATTTTCCGTTAGTGCGCACTAACACGATTTAACGATTTTTAACGATAAATCGTTAGAATTTCTATTGTATTGTGTTCTATAACGATTTAAGACGATATTAAAATTATGTGACGATAATTTTAATCGTTGAAAAACGATTCACATCCCTAATTGTGATTGCAACAAGAGGAAAAGGCTGGGGCAGTCCTTACTTATACTCCGACTATCCCACTATCTCCCATGCTGCCAATTGAACTTTATTCCATGATGGGAGTTGGAAGGGGGCAATTTCTGGGAGCTATGCAACCTCTGGATGGCACAGAGAATGTGGGATCTAGTATGGATTCTATAATCATTACATTTCACTTCCATTGATTTGGTGTCTCTGTCAATCTGTATAAAAATGTCTGGCCTATTGGAATAACACACACAAAAACAAGGTACCCATGAGTGACTATTACTGCCTAAGTGGTTAATGTTATGCATCACTAGTCTCCTTTATCAAAGGGAAACATTTATCCAACTTGTCCCTATGCATTCTCAACACTCTTCACCTTGAGTTCAGTTTAATATCCAGAAATGTTATGTACCTGGCAGGGTCTTCCCACTTATCCTAACCAAGTGGTATACCTAAATCACATGTTTGCACCTTAAATCCTTGAAAAGATTCATCAGGCCAAGGGTCTTCAAATAATACTAATACTTTATATCTATAGTGCTATTAGACATATACAGAGCTGTACAAATATACATAAGAGACAGACCCTTCTCAGCAGAGCTTATAATCTATTTGAGACAAACAAATGAGCAAATAAGAGACTTACAGGTTGATTTTAAAAGTGTTGCTCTCGCAAAAATGCCCATATATGTGCAGATTTTAAAAAGCTGTAAAATATGCACACATGTACCTGTGCACATAGGAAATAAGGGGGTGGAAAAGGGGTGGGGCATGGGCAGGGCATTTGAGTTCTGGGTGGAGTCAAGATGCACACGACTCAGAATTTTAAAAACAAAACCCGCAGTGCTTGGATGCTAGATATCTGCGCAACTTTCCTGCTCTGGAGAGCCTTGCAGTTAAAAAAGCAGCTGAATCTCCCATGGTTTGGAGCAGGCTCTTCCAATTTAGCAAATAAGTGGTTAATTTTAGAGATACAGAAGCATTATTTTGAGCTTATGAGGACTTATGGGCAGCTCAGCATTTTAGAAATGAATCTGAGGCTTCTTACACCTGACTATATACCGTGTCTATGAGTTTGCAAAGAAGTCAGAGGAATTTCTCCTTTGGTAACTTAACTTTCTGCTTACTTTAGTGCTTTTTTGACTGTTTCAGGTCTCCCTCTGGTAAAAGTTAAATGACCCAAAACAATGACTGATTCTTTTGCTATTGTTTACAAACACCTGAATACTTCAAAACTAACTCTATTGAAAATCCAGTTAACAATACTGAGCTGCCTGAATTGTCAGGATCCCTAAGTGATATTAGAGCAGCATACCAAAGACAGTAAGGGGTAGCAAGCATAAAAGAGTGATAATGAAGGTATTTAGGTTAATTACCTACATTAAATAATTAAGGGACCTAAAATACGCCCCTTGCAGAAGACTCAAATCCCCTCCCCACCCAAGCAAGCCATAATATTCATTTCCCAAGAGATAATACTTTTCCCTGGAAGATAACTACCAGTAGTCGAAGACACTCCCAAACCTCGGCAAAACAACATCCATGAGCAGTGATAGATCCCCTTCCTAGTAAAAATAATCCCACACTGGTAGACAACCATCACCACTCTGAGTCTGAAGAGACACCTCCAGATGACCCTCACCAGAGGTCTCCAAGAGGTCCCTCTGCACGTCCCATTACAAGGTGTCCTAGGAGTCTGCAGCAGCCGGAGGAAGCTGAGCTCCCTGATGCCAGCGCACATTCTGATTTGAAAATGGCACCTGGAGTCATATGTTTGGTGTTCATGCCAAGTTGAAAATAGTATTTTGATCCAGATATCAAAACACATGGTGTCCAATGTTTTGATGTTCAAAGCAGAAAACTACAGGCATCAGTTTTAAGATCACACCTGGACTGGTAAGAGGGAGGCTGGCTTCTTTCTTCTACTGAAGGACACCTGATTATGATACCTGGGGCTTTCAATGATCATGCTTGAAGGCTTCCTCAAAGGGGTGCTTTCTGCTGGAGTTGGATGCCCATGATTGCTGACATGGTGCTTTCTATCTCAGAGGGAGGGGGTTGTTGTCTTCTGTAATGAGATGTTCTCTGCCAGAAGTGAGGATTTGAGTTTGTATTTGAGTCACAGGTGGGTGAGATTTCCTCATGCTAAGTAGGCTTTTCATTTCCATTATGTTTTCAACACTATGTTTGACTGTATCTGACAGAAATAGGAAGATTCTACTAGCTATCATTGTACCATCTAATATGTAAATGTGTTTTCCATTTTTTGTTTTATTTTATTATTTGTATTTTTACTTTTACCCACATTTCACTAGTTAAGTAATATATTTTGTTATTAAGGGACCATATACTCCTATTTGTCAGTAGTAAGTTGTCTAAATGATCTTTATATTATTTGGAAAGTTTATAAATATTTTCACAATTTATGACATATGTATACAAAAATCCAGAAAATTAGTGATTGAACTCGAATATAAACTATCACAACATTTTTCTTTATTGAAACATTACTTAAATATGATTCCAAAAACATAATGAAACCAACCATGCACTCTTTATCCATATCCCATCCATACCTTTTCAATCATACCCAAACCATAAAACCACACCCATTTATATGAATATAACAAATGATGCGCTTTAACATTACTTATAATTTACTAAATGAATATTCACAATGTAAACATACAATATTTTAATCTCCTTATTTCTCAAAAGAAACACAATACCCAATAATATAATGCAGTATCCTTTTTCAAACGGCTCTTCCATATCCACAGAACCTTATTTCAGGTAGTGAGAGTCAAAAAGTCAATATGTAGTACAGCATTTTTTTCTAAGAGTAAAATGTCACTTCTCTTACATCCACAATGATAAAGTGGATACACCCTCCAACTTGTTTTCTCAGATTTGTGCAAAATTCAGACTCTTCAAAATACCCCCTTTTTTTTCTCTCACATTTGTGCAGAACTTGGTCTCTTGATAACATCCCGACAAAGAACATAAGAATATAAGAACATAAGAAATTGCCATGCTGGGTCAGACCAAGGGTCCATCAAGCCCAGCATCCTGTTTCCAACAGAGGCCAAAGCTAGGCCACAAGAACCGGGCAATTACTCAAACACGAAGAAGAACCCAAGCTACTGATGCAATTAATAGCAGTGGCTATTCCCTAAGTATAATTGATTAATAGCCATTAATGGACTTCTCCTCCAAGAACTTATCCAAACCTTTTTTGAATCCAGCTACACTAACTGCACTAACCACATCCTCTGGCAACAAATTCCAGAGCTTTATTGTGCGTTGAGTGAAAATGAATTTTCTTCGATTAGTCTTAAATGTGCTATTTGCTAACTTCATGGAATGCCCCCTAGTCCTTCTATTATTCGAAAGTGTAAATAACCAAGTCACATCTACTCGTTCAAGACCTCTCATGATCTTAAAGACCTCTATCATATCCCCCCTCAGCCGTCTCTTCTCCAAGCTGAACAGCCCCAACCTCTTCAGCCTTTCCTCATAGGGGAGCTGTTCCATCCCCTTTATCATTTTGGTTGCCCTTCTCTGTACCTTCTCCATCACAACTATATCTTTTTTGAGATGCGGCGACCAGAATTGTACACAGTATTCAAGGTGCGATCTCACCATGGAGCGATACATACGCATTGTGACATTTTCCGTTCTATTAACCATTCCCTTCCTAATAATTCCTAACATTCTATTTGCTTTTTTGACTGCTGCAGCACACTGAGCCGAAGATTTTAAAGTATTATCCACTATGATGCTTAGATCTTTTTCCTGGGTGGTAGCTCCTAATATGGAACCTAACACCGTGTAACTACAGCAAGGGTTATTTTTCCCTATATGCAACACCTTGCACTTGTCCACATTAAATTTCATCTGCCATTTGGATGACCAATCTTCCAGTCTTGCAAGGTCCTGCTGTAATGTATCACAGTCTGCTTGTAATTTAACTACTCTGAATAATTTTGTATCATCCACAAATTTGATAACCTCACTCGTCATATTCCTTTACAGATCATTTATATATATATTGAAAAGCACTGGTCCAAGTACAGATCCCTGAGGCACTCCACTGTTTACCCTTTTCCACTGAGAAAATTGACCATTTAATCCTACTCTCTGTTTCCTGTCTTTTAACCAGTTTGTAAACCACAAAAGGACATCACCTCCTATCCCATGACTTTTTAGTTTTCGTAGAAGCCTCTCATGAGGGACTTTGTCAAACCCTCTGCTTCACCCTCTGCTAGAGCTTCTTAGGGGGAAATTTTAAATAATGTAGTTTAATTCATTTGTGACATTAGCCTCCTCTTCCCAAACAATGGCACTGTATCAATTGTCTTATGGTCTAATAACTGAAACCAATCATTGTGTATCAAGCTCCACTTTTTTCACTCATTAAAGGTCTTGCTTTGCTTCTCTCAGATCTCAGCAAATGCTAACAATCTCATTTATAGATCCATGGATGCTGTATAGACTGATTTATAATTTACCCATCTCAAACATTCTCTGCACAGCTTACACTGTCCTTTCAAGGCATCAGCAAACAAGACCTTGTTCCAGATCTACCAGAGGACCCCCATGTCCCCTGCACAAGCTGGGGAGAATACATGGATTGGCAGCCAGCTTCAGCAAAGTATTATATAACACTACTTTATCTGTTACTGATCATCTAGTTCTTGCCATTGAATGGAAGAGAGTTCAGCAAAGTGGTTCTTGCTTCCTACATGTGTATCTTTCCTTTACTCACCAATCCTCTGTCTGGGTATAACAGAAACCACTTAGGCTTAGTTAGGCACTATCATGAAAATATATAATTTGCTGCAATTGACATAGTATACAAAGTAGACACAGAATACACCTAACAACATAGAGAAGTGTCTATCCTAATATATTCATATTGAATGTCAGTCAAAAAGAGTCATGTCTCGCCATTGCATTTGTATAGGATAGGCAAAACATTGTGCATAGCATGGCATAGTAGGCACCTTCTTGCTAGCCTTGGCTACAACTTTTGACCCTGTCCTAGCCCTCACATGTTAGCAAGATAGTTAAATATGTATGATGGAAATTCTGCAGTGCCTATGTCTTGGAGGTGAATGCTCTATTTGTTCAATAAAGCACAAGTATCCATCTACTTAAAGGCATTTCCTGAAGCTACAAGTTGACAGCTACAATCATCACTGACTCTACATGTTACAGCCAGATTCAAGGGCTGCATCTGTGTGCATTTAAAGATATCCACAAGTACATCTGAATCAAAGTCTCAGATAGGCATGCATGCAAAGACATAGGTGTCAGCACTGCCTCATCAGTTTCTGAGGACACACATACAGTCCTTCACTTTTAGCCTTTTGGAACACATGTCCAGAATTGTGGCAATCCCAAACTTCTCACAGGTCATTGCAAGTTTACAAATTTCATAGGGATTGCACACGACCATACACAGCTGTGACTTGCTATAGCGATACAAACAGTCAACTTTCATGTAGACAAGGTGAGTGTCTTGACACTTGTTCTGTCATGTTGGTAATGTTAGCTGCACATGGAGGATTCTTTTCTGACTATCTGAAGGATTCTTTTCTGACTATCTGAAGGCTGGATTGGGACTAGGATAGTGTCATGCCTTAGTATGGTTTACATACAAACCTCTGAAATGTATAGGCCATAGTTTCTTTTGTGATGACAATAACAGAACCCAAATGTGACATAGAAAAAGGTCCATCTCATTGAAGTAAAAACAAAGCTGTGTTAGAAGCTATAAGCCTACTATGACATGTCACAGGTAGCCATAGAGAGATACTGAGATATCAGGGACCAGCAGGGACCTTTGCCTGGGCTATTCATTTAGTCCTACTTTATGTAGATTCATAAAAAATCTGCAGAGTTATTTGTTTGTCCTATTGCTAGTAGCAGTTACAGTCCTTAACCTATATGTGGCCACCCTTGAAATACATAGGCTGAGGACTCTAGGTGAGACATGCTATTATAATTGTCATCTTTCAATAAGAGGCACAATCTTTCAGATATATACAGGTTTGAGACCTTTGCTTTTCAATGTGGCTGCCATGCAGGAATTGGAACAGGTCATGATCTGACAGAACTTGTGGCCAACATGCGTCTCATATGAAGGTAGTTCTTTTTGGACTTTGTGGATACCGAGACCAAGGCAGGTGTGCTAATAGACTCAAAATCAACAGATCTGTGTATAGAATTAGGGCAAGAGATGGTATTGTCAGCTGACGACTCATGAGCCTACAACAAAACTCTTGTTGAAGACTGCCACAGTGAAAACAGCATAGCCTCCTGCTCTCAGAGGTATCTTATGGAAAGTATGATGTCCTCTGCACTTTCTTTGATGTTTTGTTGAAATACATGCATCTTTTGGCACCAAGGCCTGGAGGTGGCCATGTCTGTTACAAGGAAGAATCAGTGAGCATATATGCTTCATATATTGTCGAACAATACCAAAATCAAAAATGAACCCATAAGTGTAAGAATCTGTGACCAAAACAATATGCAATCTCATTTATGCGATATAGGAATGAATTAGACACAGAATAATGACCTTCCTATAGTACTGGTCTTGAACACAGGGTTATCCAAGGTGTGAGCATCTTCTTTCCTTTCTTTCGCAAAACATCCCAGGTTTCAAGTCAAACAGGTTTCATCACGCTGAAGCGGTTGCTGCTGCTGCTGTCAGTGGCTTGGATTCCCTGATGAAGGGTTATAAAAGGGTCGAAACAAATATTTACAGCAGCTGATATATTCTGGAAATTTTCCCCAGAGGCATTTACACACACAGGTAAGTACTATCTTTACCTATAAGAATTGAAGTTAATAGCAGACTGAAGCATACTTTGTGTTTTAAATGCAAATGAAATATGCTTAAAAATGTATACAATTGATCAGAAAGCAATTCATATGACCAATGATTAAAACTTGAGCACAATTAAGAGGACTTTAAAACATGTTCAACGTGTGTTCAAGTCCAGTTCTATATGAAGGTCATCATTCTGTGTTAAATTCATTCCTATATTGCATAAAGTGAATTTGTATATTGTTTTTTCTTCTTACAAATGTCTATCAGGCTGCCTGGTGTAGACAATCTTCTATGAGTAGTAATGATTCTGACTACCTAATTAACAGGTAGGGACAAACTTGGTATATACATCATTAATGTTTGATGATGAACAGGCCAGGAACAGCAATTTATTGCCACTGTAGGTTACTAAATTGCTGGAAAGAATTTGCAAATAACAATTTCCTGACATGTATGTTTTTTGTCTGTGTGTCTGGGTGTGTCTGTGTGAGTGATGTGCTGTGTAAGCCTCTTTCTATATCTGTGTCTTGGGGTGGTTTTGATCTCATTGCTTTGTTAGCACAGTGAGCAGTAGTGGGTGCACACTCATCCATTTTATGGGAAGCTTTGAAAGTCTAGAAGTAAGATGTGGTTTACATTGGCAGCACAGCTGTAAGGCCACTGATAACCTCGCAGATCACTACATTATAAACTCAGCTGCCACTTTGCCTCATAACTATGAAGATCCCTGCCTATGTGGCACAGTGCCCAAGCTACATTGTGGGAGTTGTCAAGATGTGGCTACATAGTGGCAACCAGCCAGATATCAACTCTATCTCTTATTCATCCATCAAAGTGCTAGAATCTGAGCTCTTATGCTCCCAATATTCTCAATCCTCTCTTGGCTGAATGAAAAGACTGGGTCAAACCAAAGTGAAAAGCTCTAACTGCATATACATTACCATACCTGTAGCTTCCATCCTAAAGAGTGGAAGCACAGGATTGCTTGAGCTTAAAGCCAGTGTGTGCTAATTGGGTGCAGACAGTATGCACACACTATGCATGCTCTAGTGTATGCCTTGGTGTGCATCTCCTGTGCTGCCCAGCTCTGGCCATTCTCCAGAAAAAAACCTGGGCAGACAGACATATGCAACACCTGATACTATTCCTTACTGTTTGTTGGTCAGTTCCCATAGACTCCCAAAAGTCACGTGGTCTCCTCTCTCTGTAAGTTGCCTGATTAACCATGTAGCTGCTTTTTCTGTGGAAAAATAAACTTCATGGAAAGGCAAGTAAATCATAGGCCTGATATTGAAAGCTTGTTAAGTGCTGGATAGCTGGATAAGTAGGAATTATTCAGCTATCTAGCAGTCCACTGAAAATCATCTGCCATTATAAAGCTGGATAAGTCACTTAACCTGCTAACTTTTAGTCAGCCAATTTGTGGGTGGGCAGTGGACAGATCTGGGTGATGCTTCTTATCTGGTTACTTTAACCGGATAAGTACTGATATTTGTTCTAATTGGTTTAGTTAATGGGATAAGTTAGATCAGCCATACAGCTCATCTAACTTAGGCTTAGATTTATCAAAATGCAGTAAATACCGCATGCGATAGAAAAAGGGGTGTGCTTTATGGTAATAGCTTATTTATCACAATGAGAGTTATCTTAGCGCTTTGTATAGGTATTACCACAAAGTTCATTAGCTTTTCACAATTTGCGATAATACCTACATAATTGCATTTTCCTACCTGCAAAGTGCTCATTTCACCACTGGGGGGGGATAAATCACCTCTTGGGGGAGGCACTATAGTAAGCAGCTATTTATGGTACTATAGTAGGCCCACCTCATAACTCGAAGTGAGGTTTAGGTAGTAGTGAAGGTGTTAGGTGCCACTTTTACATGCAGAGTGAGATGTACGAACAGAACAGTACACTCTTGTGAAGATTTGATGCCCTTCAGAGTGAGGAAACTCACACAATGATGACATTTGTACAATGTTCTCTCAACCTAGCTTGATGGACTCTCTACCTGGGTAACATCAAGCTAGGTTGAGAGAACATTGTACAATCTCATTGTTGTGTGCGTTTCCTTACTCCAAAGGACATCAAATCTCCAAAAGAGTGTACTCTTCTATTTGTATGTCTCACTCTGCATGTAAAAGTGGCCCCTAACCCCTACACTACTACCAAAAACTCACCTCGAGTTACTAAGAGGGCCTCCTATAGTAGGATAAATAACTGCTTACTGTGGTCTTATCCCTAGAGTCTCAGTCTCTCTCTCTCTCTCTCTCTCTCTCTCTCTCTCTCTCTCTCTCTCTCTCTCTCCTCCCCCCCCCCCTCCCAACTCAAAACAGAATTTGCAAAAAATCACAAATTGCATTATGGGCATATTGCACAGCTTAACACAATTGAAAAAGGTATACTTACTTTGGTGTTAAAACTGTGTGATATTATGGCTTCACAAAGCCAGCCCACTTTTATGGATTTCCCACCCCCAGTCCTTCTCCTTTTAAAAATTTGCCTTGCACCATGTGTTGTGCTGCATATCTCATGTGAAAATGCCATAATGTGATTTGATGAATGACCCTGTTAGCTGGATTTAATGTATCCACATAAGTAGTATTTGACCGTGAATATTCAGTGGCATAGCCATGCTTCTGAATATCCCTTGTAACTTAGCTGGATAAGTTATATCCAGCTAAGTTTCTTACCTGGCCAGTGCTGAATATCAGGCCTCATGATCCTAAAATGCAAACAGTTCCTTTGGCACTTCTCTTCTTGCAAAAACAGGACAACTAGTGGGCTGGGCAGTGTTCATTTCCCTTTGAGAAGTCTGAGAAATGATTTAAGGTTAGTCTTAAGCTCTTCCCAATTCTTGGTCCAAGCACAATGTAAGCTCAGAGGGTTGGGGACCCTCAATTATGGAATCCTGCCACATCTGTTTTTTTATATGTACTTTCATTTCTCTTTGTATTCATAATTTACTTATTAGCAAATGATACTGCCAATTTAGAGTAACTCACATCTGTCTACATTCTTCTGGGCTACTTAAGCCTTACACACAACTTCACTGCTGGGATAATCTAACTTCCCTTTTTGCAAATATGTTTGGAAGAAACATCATCCCTTCAGACCATTTGATTCTGAGCAACTGATGGCTTTCCCTTATGGGCTAGGTTAAAAGCTGTTTTTTCTCCTTTTTAAATGTTAGCACTAGCAGCCTGGTTAAGGAGGAGGAGGCCTTTGATAGGAAAGGTATGAAAGAACATTTTATTCTGAAGGAGTGAAAATATAAAAACTGGGAATATAATAATACTCTGACAAATAAAAGTCATTGAAATAAAATTATTACCTGAATAAGATTCACATCTCTCACTTATGGAGAGATAAAATCCTTGGGAAATCTCACATGAAATGTTCCAGTATCATAATACATGTTCAAAGAAAGGGAATAGGGAGTTTTAAACTTCCCTATTATTAAAGTTTTAAAAAATTCCAGTGTTTCACTGAGACATTTAGAATTCAGTCCTAAAGTTTGAAGAAGCAGCTGTTGCGGTTCTGGCCGCGAGCGCTGCGACCAGACCCTCACCTCCGTGTTTCTGGACCTGTTCCCGCTCTCACTGGCCTAGTTTCTGTCCTGTTCGGCGGCGTTCCGGTGAGGGCAGTGCCGCCGGGAAGCCTTCCATGGACGACCTGTCTCTAGGTGCGCGCACACGCCACTTGGGCGCTTTTCTAGGCCGTTTCCTGCCAGTGGTGACTCCGCCTAATTCCTGACGTCAGACGCTGCGGCCTTGATAAGCCGGCCGCGGCCACCCAGTCTTTGCCTTGCAACGGGCTTACCTACTGGATCCCTGTTGCACAGTGCCCCGGAGCGTCCTGCTTTGCTAATCGCTCCGTTCCTGCTTGCCTGCTACAGTACCTGCTTGGTTCCTGCTTGCTTGCTACAGTACCTGCTTGGTTCCTGCCTGCCTGCTACAGTACCTGCTTGGTTCCTGCCTGCTTGCTACAGTACCTGCTTGGTTCCAGTACCCAAGTCCTGCTACAATTCCTGTCTGGTTCCAGTTCCCAGTCCTGATCCACCACAGCCTAAGTCCCAGCGGCCGGGCCCCTACGGGCTCCTCCCGGGGGGGGGGCTTCGACTTCCAAGGGTGAAGCCACCTAAGTCCCAGCGGTTGGGCTCCTATGGAGTACCAGCTTCCAGGGTGAAAAGCACCTCTACGTCCAGCCTGAACATCTGCCTCCCGGCCTGTTGTATACTTGAGACTTTTGAATACCTTTCCCAGTTTCCTGCAGGTCGGCACAAGGGTCCACTAAACTGACATTCCCTAACAGCAGCTTCAGTAAATTATAAAAACTTACTATATATAAAAGTGAAGTAGAGTAGTATTTCTGCTAATACTGTAAATAGTGGCATTTGTTTGCTAAATTCCTTAAATAATCTTGAGAGACAAGATTTAAGATCTCAAAGTTTCAATACTTGCTTGATGCTGTGACTCACAGCTATACCTATATTACATATAAGGCTTATGCATATAAGACTCCAGCTGCAATACCTGATATGACAACCTTAACAATAGAAGTGAGAAAGTTCTTGAGGGTTTGTGTCAACATAAGCAGTTCACCAAATAACCTCCCTCTTTGACATCTTAAGAACAGGGAATCTTAATTATCTTTTTTATTTTTGGAACCCTATCTAATATCAAGTACAATAATCCTGCTGGACAACACCTTGGGTACTCCCCTTATCAGAAGCTTTTTTCACATTAGGGTACTCAAGTATTTTGTTTTTTATTTATCTAAAGTGCAGCTTAGTGTAAGCTAGAAGTCATACAATTAAGAAAAGGACATCTCTGGTATCCTGAGTCAGCTGGAAGATCCACAGGTACATCTCAGGTATTCAAGATGTACACTTAAACAATGCCCCCTATCTTCAAACTCTAGTTGTAGTGAGAGGACAAAGCATCTCAAGCTGATACCAATGCCATCCTCAAACCCAAGTCACTGGTAAGAAGACTCCAGATAACAAAGATGACAAAGAAGGAGGTTATTTGGTGAAGTGCTTATGTTGACATAAACACTCAAGAACTTTCTCACTTCTGTTGTTAAGGTTGTCATATCAGGTATTGCAGTTGGAATCTTATATGCATAACCCTTATATGTAATATAGGTATAGCTGTGAGTCACAGCATCAAGCAAGTATTGAAACTTTGACATCTTAAATCTTATCTCTGCAGTTATTTTTAAGATAACCACTTTCTCTGAAGATTATTTAAGGAATAATCACCAACAGTGAAATCTAGCTAGACCAACATCCAGCTACATCTACAGATTAGAGAGAAAGGAGAGGAAAGGACACTTACAAACAGAAAAGTCAGATGTGGAGATAATACACAAAGATTGAGAAAAGAGAAGGAAAAATAATCAGATAGCAACAGAGGAAAGAAAGAGTGACAGAAAAAAAGAAGAGAAGCACATAAAGACACAACACTAAATGTATTTACTTTTGAAGTCTTAAAGTTGTTTCTTCAGCAGAAACTGCTGATTTTTTTAACAGTATCTGAAAATAAAATTCACACTAAGGGCCTCATTTTCCAAAATTGCATGCGATACCAAAAAGGGGTGTACCTTATGCTAATAAGCATATATATTGCAAAATCAGCTATGTGAAAGGCAAGTTGCACTATTAGTGCTACATTGCCGATATATCACAGTTCATGATGTTTCCTGACAGGCCTGTTTCAGTATGATGCAGGCTTAGAGAGAGAGAGAACCTTACCATAATGCCTCCTCCCTAGGCAGGTATTTGTATCCCTATGGGAGGCCCACCTAGTAACTCGAGGTGAGGGTTAAGTATTAGTGTAGGGTTGTTAGGGGCCACTTTCACATTCAACATGAGATGTACGAACAGAACAGTGGTCTCTTGTTAAGATTTGATGACCTACGGAGTGAGGAAACTCACTCCAAGATGAGATTTGTGCAATGTTCTCTCCACCTAGCTTGATGGACTCTCTACCTGGGTAACAACAAGCTAGGTGGAGAGAACATTGCACAAATCTCATCTTGGAGTGAGTTTCCTCACTCTGAAGGCCAGCAAATCTTCACAAGAAACCACTGTTCTGTTCGTACATCTCATGTTGAATGTGAAAGTGGCCCCTAACCCCCTACACTAATACTTAACCCTCACCTCGAGTTACTAGGTGGGCCTCCCATAGGGATACAAATACCTTTCTAGGGAGAAGACACTATGGTAAGGCTCTCACTCTCTCTCCCTGCATCATACTGAAACAGGCCTGTCAGGAAACATCATGAACTTCAATAAACCTTTACCAGTCTGTAACACAAATGAAAGAGGTGTAGTTATTGTCCACACTAACAGTGCAGCTGTTTCACAGCACAAGATAAATCCTCCCTACTTTACATTTGCTCCACCCCCTGAATACAAAATTAAAAATTTGCATTCACAAATCACATTAACTGCTGTTAGCGCGATTTGCAGAATTATCACATGTGGTAACTCCTTGGAAAATGAGGCCCTTAGAAACGATTATTTTCATCAATATTATCACATTTAATTATTATTCACAAAGATAAAGAACTGGTATACTTATCTATCAATGATATCCTAAATGATACTGAACTGGTTCTGTCTTTTCACAGAATCTATTACTGTAAGAAAATAACTCAGTAATTTGGTACTTGTTATAAATATCTAATCAACTTGTTACGTGCACTTCTTTAAAACAAGTTTTTATAAATGTTAAATATTCAATAGGAATACAGTTTCCAGATTTGGAATTGTTTTATTTAATCTTTGTGATTCTATCTGATTTCATTCATCCATTTTGGATTCTGCCTTCCCTCCTTACTGGGTGAGTTTGAATTCCTGTTCTTTTTGGAGACCCAGTAGGAAGGAGAATTCCCTTTTTTAGCTCCCCTTCTTGCACTATATAACTAGTGACTCCTCTGATATCTACAGAAACCCTATTGTTTTACTGTCACTTTTGTCACCATAGCGGGAGCATCATTATCACAAGATGGGTGGAGTTTAGGCCTGTACCATCATCTAATCCAGTGATGGCAAACTCCAGTCTTTGAGTGCCACAAGCAGACCAGGTTTTCAGGATATCCACAATGAATATGCATGAGAAGGATTTGCATGTACTGCCTCCATTGTATACAAATCTATCTCATGCATACTCATTGTGGATATCTTGAAAACCTGGCTTCTAAACTTTAATGAAAAAAAAGTTTAGTTAAGAGTTTACTCTAACATAGTTTAGAGTAAGTTGTTTGATACTGAACATTTTGTTGTTCCCAGCTAAAAGAAAAATAACAGTAAAATAAAGATTTTTTAAATTTGGTTACTTATCTGAATTAATTGCTTTCATTTAAAAATATTCATATGTATCCCTAGTCTTCAACTTGGGAAGAACCCTTGAAAGAGTGGATGTTACTAGCAAAATTATGTCCATTACAAGAAGGGGCAGTGTGAAAACACTAAGGGCCAACATCAGAATCTCTTGTTTTATTCATATTATCTGCCAGCCTATTTGGTTACCATAGTGGAAGGGGAATCCATGCTCAAGGCCCAGTTTACAAGATCTTTGCAACTCCAATTTAGATGCATGATCCTCCTAACATGTACAAATCTGCAGGTGGTGGTTTTGTTGCCCATTGTCCTTCCTCTTTACTACCAGCAACCCTACTCAGCTGAAAGACCAGTGATCAGATGGACCACCATTCTTCCATAATCCCGGTCAAAGAAAAAGTATTTGTAGCCAATCTGACTCCCATCTTTCCCTCCTGCCATTCCCACTAGCTAAGATCAAAGGCTCAGTAGATGATAAGAACCCATTCCTCTATGTCTCCATCCCGAGCAGCAACTAAGAACCCAATGAACCTCAAGATCACTTCCCCTCCCTGTAAACACCAATGTTCAGAAGGCCAATTGCACTCTTTGTCTTCCTTTTCTTCCAGCAAAGACCAAGATTCCAATGGCAGAAAAGGATGCCACCTCCCTCCCCAGAAAAAAGAAAGGGTTCAATGGTCAGTCATATCCCTTTCTTCACTTAGTCAATGTCCTATCTTATCAGTTCAAAACCATAACATGTCTGACGGGACAGGTGAGAGCAATAGAGATTTGAATCGGAACTGGAATTGGTTCGGATTCCGGTTCCAATTCACATCGGTTTTTTTTTTTTCGTCCGGCCCGATCGTGCTTTTGTTTATCGGCTGCACCCAAGCCGATAAACAAAAAACCCACCCCGACCCTTTAAAACTAATCCCTTAGCTTCCCCCACCCTCCCAACCCCCCCCCCAAAAACATTTTACAGGAACCTGGTGGTCCAGTGGGGGTCCCAGGAGCGATCTCCCGCTCCCGGGCCGTCAGCTACCACTAATAAAAATGGCGCCAATGGCACTTTGCCATTACCATGTGACAGGGTATCCGTGCCATTGGCCGGCCCCTGTCACATGGAGGGAGCACTGGATGGCAGGTGCCATCTTTAAAAATGGTGCAGGCCATCCAGTGCTCCTACCATGTGACAGGGGCCGGCCAGTGGCACAGATACCCTGTCACATGGTAATGGCAAAGGGCCATCGGCGCCATTTTGATTAGTGGCAGCCGACGGCCCGGGAGCGGGAGATCACTCCCGGGTCCCCCACTGGACCACTAGGTACCTGTAAAATGTTTTTGGGAGGGTCGGGAGGGTGGGGGAAGCTAAGGGATTAGTTTTAAAGGGTCGGGGTGGGTTTAGGGGTTATTTTTGTGTGCCGATTTTCCTGCCCTACCCCAAAATGATAAGAGAACCCCCACGAACAATATCGTGGGGTTTTTCTATCGTTTTTGGGGAGCCCCGAATTTCTGACGATTTTGAAAATATCGACAATATTTTCAATCATCCGAAGCCCGATTCACATCCCTAGAGAGTAATCCTCCCTCCTGACTTGCTTGTTAAACCTTCAAAAATGGCACTGACTGAACTCTGATGCTACTTTTTCATGAGTCCTTGCGATCATCAGGCCCTCAGTTGCATCTAAAAGGCTGGATGGGATGAAATCACCCTTGTTAACCGCTGTTTCAAAGTTTTCATGGGGTATTTTTGGACACATAACTTTTTTACATTAACTTCCATGTCTGCCTGCTTGCTTTTTTGAACCTTCAGGTCAGTTACAACCAAAAGCAGGATCCTGGCATCAAGAACCTTCATTTTCAACTACCCATAGATTTTCCCCACATTTTATATCCCATTGTAGTGACAATCCTCAATCAGAAGCCATGACACAGATCTCTCTCGAGAACTCTAGAATCATAGATCCTGAATAAGTTTTCACGTTTAAGTGATGGCAAATACGTCCTCACTGCAGAAGCGGTAAACCTTGTCTCTGCAGCATCTCTATCCCCAGCTGATCCAGAAAATTGAAGACCTTCCATGGGCATCGAGTTGTATATTTTCTGCATGGCAGTGCCATTGAGTTACCTAACTGGTCCATTAAAATCCATGATATTATTGTAAACATGCTATAGAGAATAAGTTTACTGTGTCTTCAATAGAACATTTTACATAGCACATTACATTACATTTTAACATGCACGTAAATATTCTACCTAGTTGTATGGCAAAACTTTCTTAACACAAGTTTTATTGCATATATCCCAATATATCTAAAACTAAAATGTGTGAAATTGTAGCATGTTATAGCTAACTAGTGTAAGATCCTATCAAAAATGAAGGGAAAATGCATATATATATATTTACCACTTGTAAAATGTTCAGAATGAAGGCAGTCAAAGGAAGGACTATCAAAATGGCTCAGAGTCTACATTAAAAGTTTTATAAGAGATTGTTACACCCTAATGATCTTAACTTTACTCATATTTCACGAGCTCATGGATCACAATCTAGACTGGACTATTTATTGGTTAGCTCCACTTATTTTTCTAAAGTGACAGGTTCAGATATAGGGCCTTTAGTTATTTCGGATCATGCCCCTGTTTGGGTGGATTTTGCGGGATTTAATAGCACAGGAGGGGGTAAACATTGGAGATTTCCAGCCAAATTATATTATGATGAAGGATTCAAATCATATATAAGAGATAAATGGAAAGAATACGACTATTTCAATAACCAGCATCAAGGTGATCCAATTTTATATTGGGACACGGCAAAGGCAGTCCTGAGGGGAGAGATTATATCATATACAGCTAAAAAACATAAGGAATTGTCAGCAACAATAGTTCGATTAGAAAAACAATTAAGGAAAGCTAAAGCCTATTTTACCTCTTTTCCTACAAGGGAAAACCGCATAAAATTTTACTCTCTCCAAAGTACTCTTCATGATTTTATACAACAAAAAACACAAAAAAATCTTCTCTACTATAAGCATCGGTTGTTTCAATTTGGTAATAAGACAGGGAAATTATTAGCTGGATTAGTAAAGTCATGGGAAGGAAAATCATATGTTAAAGTATTAAGGGATTCAACAGGACAAACAAAGACATCCACTAAAGATATTGGGAAAATATTTACAGATTACTATCAAAAATTATACTCAGTAGATACAGACTATCACCCAGACATTCATAAGTACCTTTCTAAGATAAAACTCCTCCGGGTAAATAAAATGGACCTATCATTAATTAATGCTCCTATGGGAAAAACAGAATTGGAATTGATCATTAAGGATTCTGCTTTAGGTAAATCTCCAGGTCCAGATGGATTCGCGTATGAGTTTTACAAAGTCATGTCTGATTTAATTAGTAGTCCTATTAAAAAAGTATATGATAGGCTTTCTTCGGATGAATTACAAACTTGGCAGGAGAATAAAGCAACTATAGTAGTACATCCTAAGTCTAATCGAAACCCAGAGTTACCTGGTTCTTATAGACCTATATCCCTTATTAACTGTGATCTTAAATTAATAGCTAAAGTAATGGCAGATAGACTTGCAATGATCATTACTAAACTTATTTCTCCTTCTCAAGTGGGGTTTGTCAGAGGTAGGCAGGCAGTAACAAATGTCCGCAGAGTTCTGGCATCTATTGCCTTCTCAGAAAAATTACATTTGAATTCTCTTATAGTGAGCTTTGATGCTGAGAAGGCTTTTGATCGAGTGAACTGGGTATTTTTATTTGAAGCCTTGAACCATTATGGATTTCAAGGCTCCTTTATTTCATTTCTAAAAAATTTATATAATCAGCCAAAAGCTAATATTTGGGTAAATGGGGAACTTTCATCAGACTTTACATTGTCTCGGGGTACTAGGCAGGGTTGTCCCTTGTCCCCTTTATTATTTGTATTATCTTTGGATCCTTTATTACGTATCTTGGAGGATAATAAGAATATAGAAGGGATTAAAATGGGATCGGCAAAATTCAAATTAGCTGCATTTGCGGATGATCTCTTGTTGCATTTGATAAACCCCACCAAATCTCTTCCAGTTGCTCTTCATGTGATTGAAGAATATGGTCTTTATGCAGGTTTTAGTTTAAATCTCGATAAATCTGAGGCCATGGTAATAGGTCCTAATGCATCTATACCTTGGTATGGGATATTCCCCTTAAAATGGACAAATGATAAATTAAAATATTTAGGTATTTGGATTCCAAAAAGCCTTTCCAAGCTATATGACTTAAATATATCTCCAATGCAACAGAAAACTAACAGCTTTTTAAATGCTTGGCACTGTTTCCCACTCTCTCTTATTGGAAGAATACACTTATTGAAAATGACATTATTACCACGTTGGCTGTATGTGCTCAGTGTTCTACCTCTTCTATTAACTCATGTGACTATTAGCAAATATCAGAGAGTAGTGACAAAATTTTTATGGCAGGGGAAAAAACCAAGAATTAAACTATCTATCCTAATGAAACCACTATCCATGGGAGGTATGGGTCTTCCGGATTTGAAACTCTATAATCATGCGATTAATTTACGATACATAGGGGACTGGTTGATGGGCACACAATACTTTTCAGACACCTATATTGAAGCACAATTGCTTCTTCCAATATCGCTTCGTTATGCTTTACATGCTCCTAATGCTTCTTTATCTCGCACAATCAAATCAGATCTGCTTTTACAACCTTTAAGAAGAACATGGATATGGCTAATGAGGAAGAATTCGTTATCTGACAACATATCACCATTTCTTCCATTTTGTGGTAATCCAAAGTTCTTTTTAGGATCGGATGCATCACGATTTCGACTTTGGGACCGTGCGGGACTCAGATGCATTGGACAATTAATACATATGGATGGATCTTTTCGTACTTTTAAAGAACTTCGTTCTTTTTATAAACTCTCAGCTATTGACTATTATCAGTACCTTAAAGCTCGACATTATATACAATCGCTTGGTTCACCAACCTTCATGGACACTAATTGGCAATTTTTAAGTAACTGGTTTGATCCAGAAAACCCCCAGAAACGTTCTATATCATATTTGTACAAACAATTAGAGTCTTCATATAAGATTTGGTCCTTGGAGAAGGTGCAACTTAAATGGTAATTAGAACTTGAGCAACCGATATCAATTGCAGTATTGAAATCTGCATTTGTTAGTACGCGTAAAATTACAATTAATACGCTCTTGTGGGAAACTAGATATAAAATTATCTATAGAATGTACATTTCCCAGCATCAAGCATTCAAAGCAGGTTTCACTAACTCTGATATATGTATCAGGTGCAAAGGAGGACCAACACACTTGGGTCATTCCTTTTGGAGTTGTCCAACAATTCAAATATTTTGGAAGAAAGTTTATCATACTGCAAATAAAGTTGTGGGTTATAAAATTCCATTTTCTTCATTGGAGGCACTTTTTGGAATCTTTCCTAACTCATTCAAAAGAAATAAGGTCTCGATTCTCTGGATTACAAAAGTTTTTTTATTAGCTTGCAAAGCCATACTAACAGCCTGGAGAACTTCAGAAGGACCATCTATATTATTATGGCGTTCTTCTATAATAAATCTACTAACCATGGAAACCTTGGCTATTAATCACCTGTCTATCAAGACTAGAAGAGCAATAAATACAGTCTGGCTTCCCTTTATTCTAACCTTACCACATGAATCTAAAAGTCTTTTTTTAAATCGTATAGATATTTGATATGTGATCCTTGTGCTTCTTCGATGCAGGGAGGGAAAGAGGGATGGGGGGAGGTAGGGTTATGGGAGGAGGGGTAAAAATATGGATAGAGTTAAGAAAATATGTACCAAATGTTATGCTTTGGTAATGTTCATTATTTATAATAAAAACAGATTTAACATAAAAGTTTTATAAGATGAGAATTAAGGACCTGAATATGTTTACCATTGAGAAATAAGCAAATTCTCTAACAATTAGTCAATATGAGGCTGAAAAAGGAAAGATTCAGGAGTAATATTTTAAAAATATTTCTTCATTAAAGGGTGGTGGATTCATTTTACAACCTTCCAATGGATGTGGTGGAGACAAAATAAGACATTTCAAGATGGAATGGGATAAACAAAGAAGATCTTTTAGTCTTAAAGAAGTGAAGTGGAAAACCAAGATCAATTGGGACCTAAGAATCCAATATGAATTAAATTAGGCAGAATAGATGGGTCTAATTGTTCTTATTTGCCATCATAGTTTATGTTTTTATGTCTTGGCAGGATTTACTTTTTGCTTTAGACTTTAAACAGTGTAATAAACAAAACAGTCATTTTGTCTTTGGAGCTTCTGTACTTAGAGTAATTGTGCACAGCAATAATTAGAAAAAACAGTCCTCAAACCTCAGTCCTAAAAGCTGTACTGTTTCAATGTCAAAAAATAAAGATAGCAATTTTCAAAAGCCATTTAGTCAGGTAAATTGGTTGTCTAAATATTGACTACTTCAAGCCGGGTAAATCTATACACAAGGATCATAAGAACATATTTTTTTTTAATTATGGGAGAAGTAAACAATCTCAGAGATGGGGTTAGATCAGTGGAAACACCACAGTAGTTTTGCATTTTCAAAACAATGCATTTAGTATTTATTTATTCGTTTTTATATACCGACATTCATGGGAAACATCACATCGGTTTACAGTAAATATCAAATGCACAATTAAAATACTTTGAATTACAAAATTATAATCATAAAATCATAAAATACATAGAATTCTTAAAAAAAAAAAAAACATCTAAAAACATGTTGTTTTCAATAGAAAAAAATATCCACACAAAAAACAGATGCACATTTCTGATAGTATTTATTCCCTGGGAAAATGTCAAAGAGAAAGAATATGCATACTTTCCATTTGAGAAGTGGTACAAAGTTAAGGGGCAAATGTACCCACCGACTTTGCAACTAGCCACAGACATTTGAACCCCCCGTCATACACAAAAAAAATCTCAACACATCCCTTTTCCCAATACAGAGATTGAGTGTGGTGTTTCTAGCCAATCTTTTGGTTTCAGGTGCACCCGTTTACCTTCCATATGGTTCAATAGCTAATAACCTGTATGGTTCCTTGAAATCTACATTCTCTGGTCCATCCTGAAAGCTATTTGTTCCCTCACAGTCATGAAAATTTCTCTTCCACATGAGTTTGTCAGCCTCCCTAGCTGCTCTTTAATATAGCTCAGTTGGGCCAGCTGTTTCTGGTCCATGCAATTAGCTCCAGCTCTAGGAGGTGAGCAGAACCAATTAACAAAAGCTTCTTGCTTCCCATTTTGTTCAGTTCTATTACACAGGTTGCAATACCATAGGGTTATTGAATTTTTAACTCCTTGTATGCTACATTTAGCTGTGCTTGGACTTCACTGCCACTAATTGTAATTTCCTGGATTCTGGCAGGGAGACTCAGGTGATTCAATTGCTAGAAGGTGATGCCAAACTTCCATATTATGGAGTTGATACAAGGCAAGCTAAAAGGCATAGCACATTTCAAGTGACTATTTTAAGACACCTCCTGATTGGGAGAGTCCCCAGACTTTTATTTTTCCATTTAATTTAATGTATGTATTTTGTTGCGTTGAATTTATTTAAAAAGCAAATGAGGGGTGTGCTAGCATGCCAATATCCATATAGCAGCTTAGTTCCTGAGCTCTTCTCCCCTCTCTTTAGTGTTATTAATTTTTATTAATGTAAATAAGGATTTTTCTTTCCCAAAATCAGTTATACTTGTGTAGGTAAAGCACAGCTTCTTACCCTACCTATACTTTATCCTGGAAGAAGTCAGCTGATAAGCTTCTCTGCTTTGTTAGCCCAGCCCAGAACAAGCTACTTCTGAGGTCTGCAAGTTGTCAGAAGTGAACCACAGTCCAGTTCAATGTGGTTATCAGATCATCTAAAAGGAAAGTACAATATAAAGAAACGACAGGTAATGTCTTCAGTGAATCAAGGGATGCAAAGTTCTTATATTTTATCTATCTTTTGAAGTGGCTTGGGGCTGAAAGAGAGGCACTTGTGGGCAGGCATGCTCCCGACATTGAACCACGTGGTTAAAGAGAGACTGAAGTGCCAGCAGGCAGATGAAAAAATAACTGTGCTTGATTTTAAGAGGCAGCCATAGCACTGAAGGGAACATTCACAGCTGGATCCAAGTAGCTTGACTAGCCCTTAAACATTGTGATGATGTAGTGGTCTTGGTGTAAGTCTCTGCATGAAAGATAGCCTGTAAGTATAAGGCAGGAACAGTTTGATATCTGGGGATTAAGATGACTACACCAGCAGGATAACACCTTCCAGGGTCCCCAGCACCTAGTCTGAAGGGCTGAGCCAGAGAGAGGTACTACAAGTCCACCAATAAGTCCGGGAGCGACCTCCTGCACTCGGACCGCGGCTGCCAGTAATCAAAATGGTGCCGATAGCCTTTGCCCATACTATGTCACAGGGGCTACCAGTGCCATTGGTCAGCCCCTGTCACATGGTAGGAGCACAAGATGGCGCCGATGGCCATGTGACAGGGGCTGACCAATGGCACCGGTAGCCCCTGTGACATAGTAGGTCAAAGGCTATCGGCGCCATTTTGAAACCGGCTCCAAGGGTGTGAGTGCAGGGGATGGCTCCCGGACCCCCAGCTGGATCACCAGGGAGTTTTGGTAAGTCTTGGGGTGTGTGTTCAGGAGGGTGGGGGATTTGTTTCTAGGAGGCCGAATAATTTGGTGAAAATTTGTGTATTCGTGGGGGAATCGCGATATGTTTCACTTCCCCACGAATACAACGAATATGGCCACATCCGTTGCGGATTGCCAATACGTAAGGACCGAATGCACACCCCTAAAATCCATCACTTAGGACTATTGACTAGAAAACAATAGAGAAACTAATGGAATGTGTGGAGGTGGAGTAGAGCTGTTACTGGGCTTTGTGTGGGTTTTAGCCATGTTTCCAATTGCTGCAAAGGTTTGGAGGTTTGTATGAAAACATTTTGCAGATTTTTTTGTGGTTGTTTGCATTACACTTTTGCAGGTGTAGGAGAAGAAAAGAAAACTAAAGCCCCATCAGGTTAATTTTACACTAATTGCAGCAGAGATATTGAACTCATATGAAGGGACAGCATGGACAAAGAAAAGTTGAGGGTCCATTTGCAGAGATGGCAGAGAACCTTAACCAAGGCTATAGCCAGTTTCAAAGGGGCCGATGCAATACAGCGCGCTGAGCCCAGCGCACTGGATAACCTGCAGTTGGATGCAATAAGGGGATTAGCGCCTCTACAACGCATGACCAACGCAGAGTGAAACTAATAGCGCTCATCACATGCAAATGCATGTGAATGAGGCTATTAGCTATTCACTCCCTATGCAAAAAAAAATGTGCGTTTAGGATGCACATTATAACAATCAGACCGGAGGAGGCGTTAATTGCTGAGCGCTACTAAAACTAGTACAGAAAAGCAGAAAAAACTGCTTTTCTGTACTGCCTCCTACTTAATCGCCCCTAGCGCCTCCTCAACAATGCGAGCCCTAATTTAAATATTGCATGGCGCCCCCAGGAGAGGTGCCTGGGGGCGCATTATGAAAGCAGGCGCTGAATACACAGAGTCCGCTTTCAGAGCGAGTTTTTTGCTTCGGCCCCAAAGAGAAGAGTTTGTTTAAAGTATAACTGAGGTTGTTGCCTAGACATTAGTTTAGGGAAGGGCAAGCTCCCTATTAAGGGCAGCATGAATGTAAGCCAATTACACCGACATATTATGTGGAAGTTACCTTAATTGGTGTGGTTGTAGTTTCCACAGGCATTAAGTGGCTATGATGGTTAGAAGGTAGGCTTAACGAGTGGGGAGGCTTTCTGAGACTGTAGCCTGGAATCTTCTCAGTCAATGTAAATGAGCCCGGAAGCTGCAGCACTTGGCTTTGTGGCGTTCTTCTTTATACCCAGGACTGGTGAGGAAACCCAGATGTTGAGCTGTCTCAAACTGTTGTCAGATATGTGTGTCAAACTATAGTAAAGGATTAAGTAGCAGCTAATTAAATAAAGTGAGAATATTTCTTTGAACTGAATTGCAGCTTTCTGAGTGGTTATTGGGTCCTGGAATGATGCATCAGGTTTTAAAAAAACTTGCTAAAAGTTTAAAACTTTAAAACATATTAACTTAGGATGGGGGGGAGAGGCTGTCCCTGACAATCTATCACTTAAGTGCAATAGCTGCTATCACCACTTAGCCAAATAAATACTGATTTATCCATCTATCTGGCAGTGGGAAGCAACTGCCAGATAGCCAGATAAGTGGTACTTATCCGACTATCTGTCATGAGTCACTGCTACATAGAATATGTACTTTATCCGGCTAAGTAGCAGTGACTTGCGCCAGATAGCTGCATAAGTCAGTATCTATCTGGCTTAGTGGTAGCGGTGACTGCCACCACTTAACCTGTATAATCAGTACTTACTATTGTGGGCGGGGAGGCGTCCACCAGCACTTAACTTGATAAGTCAGTAATAAGCTGCTTAAGTGGCACCGGCTGCTGGCATTTACCTAGATAGTTACATGCTTTTTTTTTTACAATTTTTTCCTTACCACTGGAAACTTAAATCCAGCCCTGCCCGAAGTTAAATTTCCAGCGCTAAAGAAGGAGTGCTAGCCAGATGCAGTCTGTGCATCGGGGAGAACTGCTTAATGCCCTCATTGCATGGGATTTCCATGTGAGGATCAAAGCAGTACTCCCATTAACAGGTCGATACTGTAAGACCGCGGGAGAGCGGACGAATGCCTGCTCTCCCGGCGCGCGCACCGGCCCCTCGCCGGTGCGGGCGATTCAGTATTTAAATGAGGTGACGCGGGAAAAACGGGGAAAAGGAGGCGCTAGGGACACTAGCGCGTCTCGAGCCCGCTGACAGACACGGGCTCGGAAACCGGACGCCGGCAAAATTGAGCGTCCGGTTTTCGGCCCGACAGCCGCGGGCCAAATTCAAATTTTTTTTTTTTTACTTTTTTTTACTTTTGGGGACCTCCGACTTAATATCGCCATGATATTAAGACGGAGGGTGCAAAGAAAAGCAGTCTGTCGTTCAGCGAGGGTTCCGGCGCCTCGCTGAACGACCTCCTGCAGTCGATCTCCTGCTGGCGCCATTTTCCGTACGGAAAACGATTCGCGGCGGGAAATCGCTCCCTGACCCCCGCTGGACCTCCAGGAACTTTTGGCCAGCTTGGGGGGGGCCTCCTGACCCCCACAAGACTTGCCAAAAGTCCAGCGGGGGTCCGGAAGGACCTCCTGCCGTCGAATCCTGTTGGTCTATGGCCGCCGCCATTTTTCGGTGCCATTTTGGAAAATGGCGCCGGCCGAAGACAACAAGATTCAGTAGCAGGAGCCCGTTCCGGACCGCTGCCGTTCCGGACCCCCAGGTAATTTAAGTCATTTGGGGGGGGGGGGGTTCGGGAGGGTGGGGGATTGAAGGAGATAGGATTTGGCAAGGAAATGTTTAAGTTATTTGGGGGGGGGTTCGGGAGGGTGGGGGATTTAATTTAAAGGGTCGGGGGTGGGTTTTAGCGGGTTTTAGTGTGCCGGCTCACGATTCTAACGATTTATAACGATAAATCGTTAGAATCTCTATTGTATTGTGTTCCATAACGGTTTAAGACGATATTAAAATTATCGGACGATAATTTTAATCGTCCTAAAACGATTCACATCCCTAGTATACACAGACTAAATACGATGGAACCTTCCGGCTTGAACTCTGATTTAGGTTTGAGTGTATTTTTATGATCTTTCACCACAACTATAGTGTGCATGTATATATATATATATATATATACACAAATAATAAATAAAAATACTTGTGATTGCAGTGTTGATTTACATTGCTTATTGGGGTGGGATTCAATCTGAGGGATGTTGGGAGTGTTTATTGAGTATTGTGTGAACTGCTACAGACTGCACCACCACATGATGATGTATGTTAAAGGTTTTTTGAGCATTTACAACCTGATGATATCATTTGACATCTAGAATGGGATTGGCTATGCAATATTATGTTTGATCTAATTGGCTCATTTAACACTCTATATAACCGGTATTCAAGACAGCTGCTACCGCTGCTCCTAATCTTTTTTTCAGATTGTTTAAGAGATGAAGATGGCCAGAATATTGGGTAATTGCTCATACAATAAAATGTGTGAGCTTTTTTAGTCTTCTATAATAACTATGAACTGGTATGCTTTCTTTTGAAGGAAATAGGTTACTATCAAATCATTCATGATTGGCTCAAAGAATATTTGAAGAAACTGATTTGTCATTAAGTTCTAAGTGCTCTGATGAAGCATGGAACAAAACATCAGTCCCATGTTAAACCCAGATCCTAGTGTCAGAGCTCTGAGTTTTTATATGCACATGAAAAAATTGGACTTAAAAAAAAATCTTTTTTTGCTCATACGATGTAGAAGTCCAGGCAACCCAGATTTAAAAAGGGTATGCCATCAAGGCTTGCTGATGCGTTCTATCTAAATATATTTCAATAAGCTCACAGTATTGTTTATTATAATATTTCATAAAGGTTTTTTGGTGAACGTTTTTCTCCTATTTTGGGGTTTTATTTTATTTATTATTTTTATATACCGACATTCAATCTCAATTGAGATATCACACCAGTTTACATTCAGGTACTGTAGGTATTTCTCTATCCCCAGAAGGCTTACAATCTAAGTTTTTGTACCTGAGGCAATGGAGGGTAAAGTGACTTGCCCAAGGTCATAAGGAGCGACAGCAGGACTCAAACGCTGGTCTCCTGGTTCCTAGTCCACTGCTCTAACCACTGTTTTTTTTGGATTAGTGTCATTTTGGTGGAAACTCACGGCTCTTTTATTTTGTCAATTTAGAAATAGGCAATCATCCCTGGACATATAATAATATACTCTAAAATATAAACAAGAGCAGAAAAGTTTGCAGACACTAATATAAAAACGTAGATAACCTCAAGCAAGAGGATAAAACTCAAAGGTTCCAATTTAAGAGCTGTGCTGGTTTGTCATCTGTGAAAACAGTGTTTTGTAAATCAAGTCAGACCTAAGCAGATGTTAATGCATAGGTCATAGGCAGCAAGGGGCTCATTCAGAGCAGTAGGTGATTATCTTCCCCATCTCTCCTGGCCTTCCTTTGATCCTTTTTATGTTTCTTTTTTTTTTCTCTGTAGTTGTTCTTAAAGTGCTCTCATATGTGTATAAAATCCATCCCTCATATTTGTTTCTATTATTAGCAGGGCTCTAAGAATTTCCACATCTTGCCTCTTTATGTTGTGATGTGGAGCTTAGCCATAGGGCATATGTGGAGCTGATTTCTAGAGTTGCAGCAGGTACTTTCACACTATAGATCTTAGGATCTATAAGGAGGTGGAGTGGTTTCTATGTAGGTGAATTTTCTAATGACCAGCTCTCCCATTAATGAGCCTTGAATGCCCCATAAAACAACTAAGGAGGCTGCTTCCTCCTTTGATAAACACTTCAGGTGTCAGTTATCTTGCCTCCCTTGCACTGAGACAATGCTGGGGGGGGGGGGGGGGGGCAGGGGAGAGAGAAGGAAGTTCTGATCTCTTAGCACCCTGCTAATTCTTATTATCCTGTGCCCAGCACTAGCCTCCCATAGTAGCTGATGCTCTCTTCAGGAGTCTGAATTCCTATATTTTCAGCAAAACGCACCATTTTTCTTGCACTTGAAAGCACATTTTCTGGGCACAGAACATACCCCCAATGCAGGAAGGAGTTTTCAGTGCAGAAAATGTTCATTACATACAGGTCGATACAGTAAAGTGTGCTCCGTCGGAGCGCACTGTCACTCTGTTCTGATCTGAGAAGATAAAAATTAGCTTGGAAAAGAGATGGATGAGAGGGAACATGATAGAAATTTATAAAATAATGAATTGGATAGAATGGGTAAATAAAGCATGGTTATTTAACCTTTTAAATAAAACTAAAACAAGGCAACCTTATCTGTGGAACTATTGCCAGAGGATATGGCCGAGAGAACTAGTATTGTGGGGTTTAAAATAGGACTAGACAAGTTCCTGGAAGAAAGTCCATATCACATTATTAACCAGGTAAATTTGAGAAAGTAATTATTATCCATGGGAGAGAGTAACATAGAAATGATGACAGAAAAAGACCAATCGGCCCATCCAATCTGCCCAGCAAGCTTCAATTCTTATTTTCTCATACTTATCTGTTTCACCAACCACCAACATAGATCTAATTTTGGGGGTTTCTGCAAGGTATTTGGGGGTAATTTTGGGGGTCTCTGCAAGGTATTTGAGACTCAGGATAGCCATTTCCTGAGACAGGATGCTGGGGATGATGGACTTTTTGATGTGACCCAGCATGCATTTCTTTTGTTCTGAAGCAAGTGCTCCGAGTTTTGAATAATGACATACAATAGCATTATACTTTAGGAAGGTAATATGATTAGCGAAATAATCAATTTTAGTGACAATCAGTAACTCAACCTTAAAATGTATTAACTAATGAACAATAGGCATTCTTCTGCATTATTAAATTTAACTGACAGGTTTAACACAACTGGGACTTAATAATCCTAAAATGCAATTAAGTAGTCTATGACTCAGTCTGGAGAAACTGAAATATTTGAAATCCATCAAGGCTCAATGAGCTAAAATACTGTTTATTAGCATGGCAGCAAACTGAAGCTAATGAAGGACGTAAAACAAGAAATAAGGATTCTTACTTAATAAATATGCACCCAATAATAAAACTTTATATCTGGATCCCCTATAGGTACTTACACTATTACTAAACTATGTTTAGAGAAGAGACTGGTACATGCCACCTCAATTTACTAGATTTACTTGGAACATACAGAGTATTTTATATTTGGTAGCATTGCAATAGCTTTTTAAATTTCATAATAACATACATAGTAATCTATATAGTAACATAATATTGTTAGCAGAAAAAGACCAAATGTTCCATCCAGTCTGCTCATCAAATTTCGTATGGTAGTAACAGCTCATCCATGTTGCTTGCCCCCCATTTGTTTCTGAAGGGTACTAACTTTTGCTCCATGAAGGTACCCCATGCCATATGTTAAGGATAGTATTAATATTTACAAACAAAACCAAGCAACTGTCTAACCCAAAACAAATTATTACTAGCAACATTTTTACATGGTGAACAGCCTTTCTGATAATTCAGACAATGCTGCTTGAATGCGCCTTGCTTTTGGACTTGGCCATAGAAGCAGCCCTGTGCTTTATCCCTGATGTCAGCATATCAGTATCCCAGACCATAAAAATCAGGACTCAGCATTGACTGTCATCAGAATCCAATACCTCTTTTTCCCTCCCACTGTCAAAGAGGAGAGTGATGTTGCAGTTGCGTCAAAAGCATTAAGGCTACTTGGTTAAGTGTAGTAATCCCCCATGCTTTCTGTTAAGAGTACTGACTGCCACTCTGCACAGATTACTCCCATGCACTGTTTTCTTCAATTGATCCAGAAGCCTTTAGTGATCACAGTATTTATTTTATACCCCTTTTGAATTTTTTTACCGTTTTCATCCTCACCACCTCTTCCCTCTTGGAGGTTCATTTTGTGACCCCTAGTTCTACTGTTTCATTTCCAACAGAAAAGTTTTGCTGTTCATTCATCATGAAAACCCTTCAGGTATCTGAAGGTCTATATCATATCATATCTTCTCTGTATCTCTTCTCTTCCAGGAGGTATATATTCAGATCCTTCAGCCTCTCCTCATAAATCTTCTGATACAGATTCCCACATCATTTTGGTTGCCCTTCTTTGGACCACCTCAATCCTGTATCTATCTTTTTTTGAGATACATGCTCCAGTACTGAGCACAGTACTCCAGGTGAGGCCTCACCAAAGATTTGTACAAGAGCATCACCACCTCCTTTTCCTTACTGGTTATTCCTCTCTCTATGCGGCCCAGCATTCTTCTGGCTTTAGCTATCGCCTTGCCACATTGCTTCGCTGCTTTCAGGTAACGAGACAGTATCACTCCAAGGTCCCTCTCCTAGTCTGTGCACATTAGTCTTTCATCCCCCATTATTTATAGCTCTTTTGGATTACCGCAAACCAGATGCATGATTCTTTACTTCTTGGCATTGAATCCCAACTGCCAAGTCCTCAACCAGTCTTCAGGTTTTCATAAATAGGTGGGCCTGATCGTCCTGGCCAGAGCCCACCGCCGTAACAGACGCGCCACCCGCGATGTGCTACGGTCCGACAAGGGAAAGGGGAAGGGGGAAGGAATGGCGAGCTGGGCGCATCATTGGTGGCGACCGGGGCACCTGCTGATGACGCGGTGGCCCTCTTAAAGGGCTGCAGCAAAAGCAAAACCGCCCCTTTTTGCTTGAGCCAGCAAGGTCGCCAGCAGCGAGTGTCACCTGACTTGGTTCGCGGCCTACGGGAAAGGAGAGTGAGTGATCAGGCATGGAGGAGAAGGAAATCAGTGGCCTACCAGCACTCGAGGAGGCATGCAGAGGGTGAGCGACCCAGCCCGGAGGAGGAGGGAACCAGCATTGGGGAGTCCCTTTCATGAGGCCAGATTGGAGGAGGAGGGAACTGGTATCAGGGAGACCATTTTGTGCGGCAGCCTGGCCATCCATGCGGCCGATCAGCACCCGGATAGCTCCGGGTCTCACCGCAAGCACACGATCGCGTGTGCAGGAGACCCGGCCCAATCGTGCATGCAGGATAGTTCATATGCCAGCTGGGGCCAGCCCGTTACCAGAGTGGACCACTTGGCAGCACCGGCAGCCCTCTCAGGCATCGGTCTTAAAACTGCAAGTATATAAAAAAAAAATAATTTTATATATATATATATATATATATATATATATATATATAATAAAATAAAGAAAAATACAGTGAATTTTGTTTTTATGCTTGCCGGGTCTGGGGCATGGATTGCCCAATTTTGGAAGTGGGATGCTAGGATTGGAGGGCCCTGGTAGGATGGATTGGTGCGGCCCCAGGAGGCTGGGATTTGTGGGCTCGGGGTATGGCCCAGAGTGGCAGGTGCTTATAAGTCATGTTATAAAAAAAAAAGTGTATTAAGATGTAGAAACATGTGGGGATGGGCTGATAGCCGGGCCAAGGTAACAGGAGTGAGACCCCCCCCACCCTGGGCTTTAGGAGGTAGGGAGGGGGCATGAGGGAGGACAGAGGAGTGAGAAGGGGATAAATAGTGCCATACTGCGTAACTATATAGGCCATGCGGCTTACAAGATGGCAGCAACTTATAACAAAAGGTGGGAAGGCACGGGGCCCAATAATACATGCTAGCTGCCCAGTGCAAGGCCAGGTAAGGGCCGGTGCCTACAGGTACCCAATATAGCTAAATAAAATAAAATAAATAAATAAATAAGAAGAATAAATAAGTAAATGAAGGTGTTATGCATTGCTGAATAGGCAGCATGGACGGTATGACAGGAAGTGAAGAAGTAGTGGGTAGAGCAGCTGGCTATGAACAGGAGAACAGGGTTCAAAACTTTGGGCAAGGCAATTTAGGTGCATGTTATCAGTGCCTGTGGGAAGCGAAAAGGGAATAGATACCCTAAGATAGCGCAGCTTGGGGAAGGAACTATAGTGTAATTAAGCCAGAACAATAGGGATGTGAATCGTTTTAGGACGATTAAAATTATCGTCCGATAATTTTAATATCGTCTTAAACCGTTATAGAACACAATACAATAGAGATTCTAACGATTTATCGTTATAAATCGTTAGAATCGTGAGCCGGCACACTAAAACCCGCTAAAACCCACCCCCGACCCTTTAAATTAAATCCCCCACCCTCCCGAACCCCCCCCCAAATAACTTAAACATTTCCTTGCCAAATCCTACCTCCTTCAATCCCCCCCCAAATGACTTAAATTACCTGGGGGTCCGGAACGGCAGCGGTCCGGAACGGGCTCCTGCTACTGAATCTTGTTGTCTTCGGCCGGCGCCATTTTCCAAAATGGCGCCGAAAAATGGCGGCGGCCATAGACCAACAGGATTCGACGGCAGGAGGTCCTTCCGGACCCCCGCTGGACTTTTGGCAAGTCTTGTGGGGGTCAGGAGGCCCCCCCCAAGCTGGCCAAAAGTTCCTGGAGGTCCAGCGGGGGTCAGGGAGCGATTTCCCGCCGCGAATCGTTTTCCGTACGGAAAATGGCGCCGGCAGGAGATCAACTGCAGGAGGTCGTTCAGCGAGGCGCCGGAACCCTCGCTGAACGACCTCCTGCAGTCGATCTCCTGCCGGCGCCATTTTCCGTACGGAAAATGATTCGCGGCGGGAAATCGCTCCCTGACCCCCGCTGGACCTCCAGGAACTTTTGGCCAGCTTGGGGGGGGCCTCCTGACCCCCACAAGACTTGCCAAAAGTCCAGCGGGGGTCCGGAAGGACCTCCTGCCGTCGAATCCTATTGGTCTATGGCCGCCGCCATTTTTCGGCGCCATTTTGGAAAATGGCACCGGCCGAAGACAACAAGATTCAGTAGCAGGAGCCCGTTCCGGACCACTGCCGTTCCAGACCGCCGCTGGACCACCAGGTAATTTAAGTCATTTGGGGGGGGTTCGGGAGGGTGGGGGATTTAATTTAAAGGGTCGGGGGTGGGTTTTAGCGGGTTTTAACGATTTTAACGATATATCACGATATTTTACCCCCCCAAACAGCAACAATACGATTCCCTCCCCCTCCCAGCCGAAATCGATCGTTAAGACGATCGAGGACACGATTCACATCTCTACAGAACAACCCCCGGGGGTGAATGGAAAAAAAAAACAAAAAACTTGTTCAGGAGAAGATAAGTTGTTTTGACAGTGATTAATAAACCATTGATTTCTTGCAACAATCTTAGGTGCAGCATGTCATCCCACAGAGCAGCAAGAGCCTTGCCGAGGGCCAAGCCAACAGGCCGAAACCAAAGATTGACCAGATCCACGGCAGTAGAAAAAGTCAACAACAAAGGGGGAACGAACTCTGAAACTGCAATCCTACAGAAGGCGCATGGTAGGAAGAAGACAAGAGAGAACAGCAGAGGAAGAAGGGGCAGCAGCAGAGCACCCGGCCAAGGAAGAGAAGAATTGACAGAATTGGAAGCAACGGAGACAGGGATGGAGGAAGCACCAGGGGCAAACATCAGCGAGAGGAGGATGACAAACCAACTGCTGACAAGGCATCGAAGTACTCGTGGATGCTTGCAGCACTATGCCAGCAGGAGTGATGAAGGCTGGCATGCAAACAGAATGGGTTATCCAAGCTACCAGAACAGCGAGCCATGTCCACAAGAGCAAGGGGGATATGGCAATCAAGCAGACCACCCTTGGCAGAATCAGGACGGCACAAGCTGGAATAACAGAGCAAGGTGGGGTTGGGGAGATCAAGGTCCTTACCCCAGCTGGAACTCGATGAGGAGACTATGGGATGGGCCACAAGGAGAAATGAACAGCCATCAATTCCAGCCTCCATGGGGGGTCTTGGTTAGTGCTGCTTCAAGGACCCCCACATTATCAAGAAAGAGAGCAAGGACCTAGGTCAGCACCATGGGCTACCAGAACTTCATACAGCAACGAAGCAAGTACAAGGCCAGGTACAGATGATGCTATAAGAGGAGTGTCAGATATGAATATGAGGGCACCAACACAGGCCTTGGGCGAAGATGGGACAGCAGCACAGAATGAACAGAGAGGGTCACAAAACAATAGAAATGAAGAGGAATGACCATCAACAAGTCAGTCAACATGGCAGCTACAGACCGAGCAAGGCAGTGCGGGTGAGTGCAGGGACAAAGAAGGGGATAAAGGGCAAAAGGCATTGTCTTCTGGGTTGGGGCTCATGGGGACAGATAGCAGTTCGGTCACAGAGAAAAAGAAGTGCAAAGCGAAGCACAAGCATAGGGCAAGCACCAGCTCGGATAGTTCCTCAGACACATCATCGTCAGACTCGGGGTCAGACAGCGAACAGCAAGGGCCTAATAAGTCAGTGGAAAAGGAGTCATGGGGGCCGCCGGCGCTCACAACGTTATCTAAGCTCTGGGAGGAAGTGTCCAAGCAGTTGAGAAAGAAAATACGAAAGAGGAAATACAGACATCTTTAGTATTCTGCATGGGCGACGAAAAACAGAAGACTGAAAGAATTCAAAAGACCCAACAACAACTAGGGAAAAGGAGAATCCCTAGGAATATAGTTAACTGGATGAAGGTGTTCTTATATATGACCAGTGTCATTTGGCATAAGGATCATTCGCAATACAGACCCATGCTGACCTATGCAGTTAATATCCTGCGAGCATATCAATAGCACGAGGGCTGGTCTTGGTTTAATTATGATGAAAAGCTCTAGGATAAGATGGAGGAGAACCAGTACATGACATGGGGAATGCAGAACGTCAGCCTATGGATACAACACATGACTTGCAAATCATCAGAGCAAGGAATGAGAGCAAGGAGCTCGCAAAGGACATCTCCCTCCAGACATGCAACAAGGCAGGCGTCGGCTCATGATAACACCTGTTGGCAATACAACAAAGCCGTCTGCACATTTCAAGATTGCACATTTAAACACTTTTGCAAAAATTGTGCAGCCCCACACCCAATGATAAAATGCCCAAAAAGGGCAACGGCCGGGGGTAAGGCCAAACCAACATGAGAATATGCAATTCGAAAAAGCACCATCGCCAGAACAAGTCAAGGCAATGAAACTATGGCTAGAAATATACCCAAACAAAGAGAAGGCAGACAAGATAATGCAAGAGTTTAAGGAGAGGTTTGTTATCCCATTTCAGGGTCAGATACAAGGAGCAAAGACCGGCAATGCTCCATTGGCAACAAAGCATGAAGACATAGTCCAAGAGAAGTTAGAAACGGAAATAGCACTCAGAAGGATAGGAGGTCCTTTTGCCCAACAACCATTCCGGAACATGTTCATCTCACCATTGGCAGAAATCCCCATGAAAGAAAAAGGAGAATTCTGACTCATATAAAATGTATCATTCTCACGGGGCAATCGGTGAATGACCAAATGCCCACAGGAGGAATGTTCAGTGCAGTACGCATCCTTTGATACAGCAGTTGCACTGCTCTGGACATGCGGAAAAGGGGCTCTTATGGAAAAAACGCACATAGGGGCTCTTATGGCAAAAGCGCACATAGAGTCCGCTTTCAGACTGCTTCCAGTACACCCAACCAGCTTTCCACTGTTACAGTTTTGGCTGCAGTGCAACCGCCTCACCACCAGGGGTCCCTCTAGTGCTGGCTTTCCTGACAGGCCCAGTCCATCTCCTCTGTCCACTCTATGTTCTGGGTGTGCCCTTATAACCCTGCCTGACAGTTGCCTCGGTGCTTCGGCATCGAGCTCTCCTGGGCTCCCTGCTCTAGCCTTGCGCAGCCTTCGGGCCTTTCCTTTCCTTTCGCGGCCTTCGGGCCTTCTTCCTTGCTTTTCTTACCTGGCCTACAGGCCTTCTGTGTGTGTGTGGCCTACGGGCCTTCTGACCTGCCTTGCCCCGCTTACGGTGTGTGGCCTACGGGCCTTCTGTGTATGTGTGGCCTACGGACCTTCTGACCTGCCTTGCTCTGCTTACGGTGTGTGGCCTACGGGCCTTCTGTGTGTGGGGGGGCCTACGGGCCTTCTGACCTGCCTTGCCCCACTTACGGTGTGTGGCCTACGGGCCTTCTGTGTATGTGTGGCCTACGGGCCTTCTGACCTGCCTTGCTCTGCTTACGGTGTGTGGCCTACGGGCCTTCTGTGTGTGTGTGGCCTACGGGCCTTCTGACCTGCCTTGCCCCGCTTACGGTGTGTGGCCTACGGGCCTTCTGTGTATGTGTGGCCTACGGGCCTTCTGACCTGCCTTGCTCGGCTTACAGTGTGTGGCCTACGGGCCTTCTGTGTGTGTGTGGCCTACGGGCCTTCTGACCTGCCTTGTCCTGCTTACTGTGCCCTGACCCAGCCTGAACCTAGACACTGCTATCTGCCGCCTGCCCTGACCCAGCCTGAACCTAGACACTGCTATCTGCCGCCTGCCCTGACCCAGACTGAACCTAGACACTGCTATCTGCCGCCTGCCCTGACCCAGCCTGAACCTAAACACTGCTATCTGCCGCCTGCCCTGACCCAGCCTGGACCCAGACCCTGTACTAGCCATTCTTGTCTCTCTCAACCTGGAGCCACCCTTCTGGGTGGTGTTCACGACTCCTGACCGGAGCCCAGTCGTAACAGTATGCCGAAGCCATTCACATTGGGAGAGACAGAAAGGACTCAGTATTCAGACGGTGAGTCCTCACGGTTTATTATCTGTACCATTTGTCAAACTCTGAATTATCCTACGTACCTGAACTGTTTAGCTTATCAGCTCTCGGACCAGGAGCACTGGATATGCAACAACTGTCACAAAAGAAATGTGTCTGTATACCAAGAATGCCTTAATTGCAATTCTCCCAAACCAGGCTGGTGGAAGTGTCTCTGTCTTCCTTGTCTTTTGCCTCCAGGCAAACCCTGCCCCCCGCTGCACAGCTAACGGGCCACCGTCTCCTCATAAAGATTCAGCCAGAGCTATCACACTCTGCCCTGCTTCTGGCTCAGCTAGGAATGTTTTCACCCTGGACAGTTTACTAACAGAAGATTGTAGCATAACTTGTCACAAAACTTTTCACCAAAAAGCAGCTTATACTTCAGGAAAACCAAAAACTTACCTGGCCAAGAGAACTTCTAGGACTTCCGTTCTAGGAGATCAAGCACAAAAACAGATGTAACTCATTAACCCGAGCAGGGCTCTGCTTCCCACAGCTGCTGAACAGCCTGTAACGAGCACCTTCCCTAGACGTCCTAGAATGGCTTGTGCCTTCTCTAACCTGCTCCTCCAGAAACAAAATCAGGAGCTTCAGACTTTGGCTCGAGGTATCAAGCCCTTAGCAGTACAATCTGTGTCTTCCATGTACACTACTTCTAACCTCGCTGCTCTGCCATCTGAGTTTGCTTCATCGCCCCGAGAGGGGTCCGAGCCTGCTACAATGCCCGGAGAGGGGTCCGAGCCTGCTTCATCGCCCCGAGAGGGGTCCGAGCCTGCTTCATCGCCCCGAAAGGGGTCCGAGTCTGCTTCATCGCCCCGAGAGGGGTCCGAACCTGCTACAACGCCCCGAGAGGGGTCCGAACCTACTACAACGCCCCGAGAGGGGTCCGAACCTACTACAACGCCCGGAGAGGGGTCCGAGCCTGCTTCATCACCCCGAATGGGGTCCGAGCCTGCTTCATCGCCCCGAGAGGGGTCCGAACCTGCTTCAACGCCCCGAGAGGGGTCAGAGCATGTTACATCGCCCCTGAGAGGGGTCCGAACCTGCTTCTACGCCCCGAGAGGGGTCCGAGCCTGTTACAATGCCCCGAGAGGGGTCCGAGCCTACTGCAACGCCCGGAGAGGTGTTCGAGCCTCCTGCAACGCCCGGAGAGGGGTCCGAGCCTGCTTTATCACCCCGAAAGGGGTCCGAGCCTGCTTCATCACCCCGAGAGGGGCCCGAACCTGCTACAACGCCCCAAGAGGGGTCCGAGCCTGCTACAACGCCCGGAGAGGTGTTCGAGCATGCTACAACGCCCGGAGAGGGGTCTGAGCCTGCTTCATCACTCCGAATGGGGTCCGAGCCTGCTTCATCACCCAGAGAGGGGTCCGAACCTGCTTCAACGCCCCGAGAGGGGTCCGAACCTGCTTCTACGCCCCGAGAGGGGTCCGAGCCTGCTACAACGCCCGGAGAGGGGTCCGAGCCTGCTTCATCGCCCGGAGAGGGGTCCGAGCCTGCTTCAACGCCCCGAGAGGGGTCCGAGCCTGTTACAATGCCCTGAGAGGGGTCCGAGCCTACCACAATGCCCGGAGAGGTGTTCCAGCCTGCTGTTTCTCCCCGAGAGGGGCCCGAGCCTGCTGCACTACCCCGAGAAGAGCCTGCTAGACCGGTCCTGCTGCCGCCCCCGGAGGGGCTTAAACCGGTCCTGCTGCCACCCCCGGAGGGGCTCAAACCGGTACCACTAACAGACTTTCTGACTCAGCCATCTGAGCCTGTTGAATCGCTCCAGCTGTTGCTGCCCTCGGAGGGGTCTGATTTCATTTTTGAGTACCCCCTGCTAAGATGGGACCCAGGAGGAGGGGGAGGCCTTGAGGAGGGGGTACTGTTACAGTTTTGGCTGCAGTGCAACCGCCTCACCACCAGGGGTCCCTCTAGTGCTGGCTTTCCTGACAGGCCCAGTCCATCTCCTCTGTCCACTCTATGTTCTGGGTGTGCCCTTATAACCCTGCCTGACAGTTGCCTCGGTGCTTCGGCATTGAGCTCTCCTGGGCTCCCTGCTCTAGCCTTGCGCAGCCTTCGGGCCTTTCCTTTCCTTTCCTTGCGCGGCCTTCGGGCCTTCTTCCTTGCTTTTCTTACCTGGCCTACGGGCCTTCTGTGTGTGTGTGGCCTACGGGCCTTCTAACCTGCCTTGCTCTGCTTACGGAGTGTGGCCTACGGGCCTTCTGTGTGTGTGGGGCCTACGGGCCTTCTGACCTGCCTTGCCCCGCTTACGGTGTGTGGCCTACGGGCCTTCTGTGTATGTGTGGCCTACGGGCCTTCTGACCTGCCTTGCTCTGCTTACGGTGTGTGGCCTACGGGACTTCTGTGTGTGTGTGGCCTACGGGCCTTCTGACCTGCCTTGTCCTGCTTACTGTGCCCTGACCCAGCCTGAACCTACACACTGCTATCTGCCGCCTGCCCTGACCCAGCCTGAACCTAGACACTGCTATCTGCCGCCTGCCCTGATCCAGACTGAACCTAGACACTGCTATCTGCCGCCTGCCCTGACCCAGCCTGAACCTAGACACTGCTATCTGCCGCCTGCCCTGACCCAGCCTGGACCCAGACACTGCTATCTGCCGCCTGCCCTGACCCAGCCTGGACCCAGACCCTGTACTATCCATTCTTGTCTCTCTCAACCTGGAGCCACCCTTCTGTGTGGTGTTCTCGACTCCTGACCGGAGCCCAGTCGTAACAGTATGCCGAAGCCATTCACATTGGGAGAGACAGAAAGGACTCAGTATTCAGACGGTGAGTCCTCACGGTTTATTATCTGTACCATTTGTCAAACTCTGAATTATCCTACGTACCTGAACTGTTTAGCTTGTCAGCTCTCGGACCAGGAGCACTGGATATGCAGCAACTGTCACAAAAGAAATATGTCTGTATACCAAGAATGCCTTAATTGCAATTCTCCCAAACCAGGCTGGTGGAAGTTTCTCTGTCTTCCTTGTCTTTTGCCTCCAGGCAAACCCTGCCCCCGCTGCACAGCTAACGGGCCACCGTCTCCTCATAAAGATTCAGCCAGAGCTATCACACTCTGCCCTGCTTCTGGCTCAGCTAGGAATGTTTTCACCCTGGACAGTTTACTAACAGAAGATTGTAGCATAACTTGTCACAAAACTTTTCACCAAAAAGCAGCTTATACTTCAGAAAAACCAAAAACTTACCTGGCCAAGAAAACTTCTAGGACTTCCGTTCTAGGAGATCAAGCACAAAAACAGATGGAACTCATTAACCCGAGCAGGGCTCTGCTTCCCACAGCTGCTGAACAGCCTGTAACGAGCACCTTCCCTAGACGTCCTAGAACGCCCTGTGCCTTCTCTAACCTGCTCCTCCAGAAACAAAATCAGGAGCTTCAGACTTTGGCTCGAGGTATCAAGCCCTTGACAGTACAATCTGTGTCTTCCATGTACACTACTTCTAACCTCGCTGCTCTGCCATCTGAGTTTGCTTCATCACCCCAAGAGTGGTCCGAGCCTGCTACAACGCCCGGAGAGGTGTTCGAGCCTGCTACAATGCCCGGAGAGGGGTCCGAGCCTGCTTCATCGCCCCGAGAGGGGTCCGAGCCTGCTTCAACGCCCCGAGAGGGGTCCGAGCCTGTTACAATGCCCCGAGAGGGGTCCGAGCCTACCACAACGCCCGGAGAGGTGTTCCAGCCTGCTGTTTCACCCCGAGAGGGGCCCGAGCCTGCTGCACTACCCCGAGAAGAGCCTGCTAGACTGGTCCTGCTGCCGCCCCCGGAGGGGCTTAAACCGGACCTGCTGCCACCCCCGGAGGGGCTCAAACCGGTACCACTAACAGACTTTCTGACTCAGCCATCTGAGCCTGTTGAATCGCTCCAGCTGTTGCTGCCCTCGGAGGGGTCTGATTTCATTTTTGAGTACCCCCTGCTAAGATGGGACCCAGGAGGAGGGGGAGGCCTTGAGGAGGGGGTACTGTTACAGTTTTGGCTGCAGTGCAACCGCCTCACCACCAGGGGTCCCTCTCGTGCTGGCTTTCCTGACAGGCCCAGTCCATCTCCTCTGTCCACTCTATGTTCTGGGTGTGCCCTTATAACCCTGCCTGACAGTTGCCTCGGTGCTTCGGCATTGAGCTCTCCTGGGCTCCCTGCTCTAGCCTTGCGCGGCCTTCGGGCCTTTCCTTTCCTTGCCTTGCGCGGCCTTCGGGCCTTCTTCCTTGCTTTTCTTACCTGGCCTACGGGCCTTCTGACCTGCCTTGCCCCGCTTATGGTGTGTGGCCTACGGGCCTTCTGTGTATGTGTGGCCTACGGGCCTTCTGACCTGCCTTGCTCTGCTTACGGTGTGTGGCCTACGGGCCTTCTGTGTGTGTGGGGCCTACGGGCCTTCTGACCTGCCTTGCCCCGCTTACGGTGTGTGGCCTACGGGCCTTCTGTGTATGTGTGGCCTACGGGCCTTCTGACCTGCCTTGCTCTGCTTACGGTGTGTGGCCTACGGGCCTTCTGTGTGTGTGTGGCCTACGGGCCTTCTGACCTGCCTTGCCCTGCTTACGGTGTGTGGCCTACAGGCTATGACATATTTAATAATGTGTTACAAGATGCAATAGAAGCATGGTACGCAAGGAAGGAAAAGGCCGCAGCTAATTAAGTAAGTGGGGGAACACGAGGCAAGGGTCCCCCTACCTCGTATCTTGGCGGTTACCCGGGCCAGTTGAATATATTGTAAGTGGTGCCGGCGGCATCACCGGATGGAGTGGTAGCCAGTCAGCACCGGGGGAGGCACAGAAAGTAGGGGCACAGAATGCGCCAATGGTGGGACCCCTGCCTGGGAGCGGGGTCTCGGTGGGGGCCCACGGCTAAAAAGGATGCTTGACTTGGTTACGGCGGGCAGTCAGTGACAGCACATCGGCTCGGGTACCAAAGGAAGTTTATTTGTATGTTAAAGAAATAAAGCTGCGGCCTTTTTTTTATACCAATAACAGTTTCAGTGTATTTTATATTATGAATGGTAATTATATAAATGTCAACAAGTGGAGAAAAGGGGGGGGGGGGGGGGCAGGGTCAGGGACGCCGGACACAGAGGGTAAGTGGTGGCTGCTAGCGTTAATCACTTTTCATTCTCTTTACTACTTCAGGCATGTCCACGCTGTTGCAGATCAAAGTATCATTCATGAATAGACAAACTGTCTTCTCTTCCTACCACAGTGCTGCTCACAAAGATAATGCACAAAACTGGTCCCTAAACTGATCCCTGTGGCACTCCACTTAACACCACAGGGATTAATTTTGGGACTGGTTCTGTTCAACGTCTTTGTGACTGACCTGAAGGCGGCAAAGCAATGTGACAAGGCAATAGCTAAAGCCAGAAGAACATTGGGCTGCACAGAGAGAAGAATAACCAGTTAAAACAAAGGAGGTGGTGATGCCCTTGTACAGGTCCTTTCTGAGGCCTCACCTGCAGTACTACATTCAGTACTGCAAATAAGGCATAAAGTACTAAACATAGTACTCCAGGCCTCACTTAGAAACAGGAGGAAGGTTGAAAAAAGGATGTGCTAGTTATGAGGAAGGATTGCTAAAGTGGAAGGCTGACATTTTAATTGTCAATCAGAATTCAGCCCCAGCAGACAAGCAATATAGGACAATGCCTAATGGAAAACAGCACTGCACTCTTGATATTAAGGAAACAAGATAATTAAGTTATGGCATCTTTTTATTATACATTTGTTTTGATCTAAATAAACTTGAAAAAAGTAATCAGTTAGGGCCCTGACATATTGGTAAGTAGACACAAGGGGAATACAATTCTCAAAGTAATTTACCTGACTAAAACCCTTTTTACCTACATTAAAGGCTTTTGAAAAATGAAGTATTTCAGTGCAGCTAAAATTCTGCTTGTTGTTCCACAACATGCAGGCTTGTGATCACAATGAAAAGAGGTATTCCTGTGGCAAAGGAGTACTTAAGTTGATGGAGGAAATGTATGCATGCATTTTCCAATCATGCATACTTTTCCAACAAAAATCTACCTGCCAAAAAGCAAGTGAAAATGGCCATGCATAGCCCCAGCAAGCTTCAAAGTGAAAGTCTATGCATCTTTAAGTTTGGAAATTGTTGCAAAGTCCAGTGACCGGCGAATCACCAGGCCTACCAGAACCTTGGTCAATCTGAAAGAGATGAGCTAGAAGTGGGATGGGCATCCTTAGATATCACTGCCAGACAACCTGAGTTCCCTTCTGATGATACAATCGCTGCTGCTCAAGAGAGCTCTTGCTCTACTACAACTACTGTAGTGGATGTGGCAGGTTGGAACACTGGCATCCTGTGCTTTTATGAGACATATTAATAATCCCCGGTCTGGTACTCTGAGCAGTCACTCACCTTGCCTTCCTTTTCTGACAACCCTACCAAGAATAAAAATTGTCTCAGGGCAAACAATCTGAAAAGTGCAATCTTAAGAACCAAAGGAGATTTGAACTCAGTTGATATGATATAATATTAAAATAAGGGTGGTTATTCAGACCTAGATTTCATACAGATTTGCTATAGGTCCTCTTTGTTAAATTATATTATAATAAAACACTCTATTCCTGAGCAAGGGAAGCCCAAGTAAGGAGATGGAGAACTTGACAATTTTGGGAAAAGGAGGAGACAATAGCAATAAAACAAAATAAGGAATGATTTGATAATAACTACAGCCATAATGACCCCAATGTTGATAGTTATATGAACAACAATGATGTGATAAAATGTGTTATTAGTGAATAGTCCCCTCTGAAAATAATGAAGCTTGCAATAAATAAGAGGCCCTTTGGCATGTTAATACTTACTGTACCTTTGTGAATATGCCTGATCATTTATAGAAATGTAAAGGTACATTTTAAGACCTGCACACTAGAGATGTGCAATCGTTTATGACGAATTAGGCAATTACAAAGAAATTGCCTAATTCGTCCTGGTTCGGGGGCCCCGAAACCCGAAAAGGATTTTCCCCGAACTTCAGGGAAAATCCATTTCTCGGGTTTGTATGGGGAGAGAGGCACTTTTTTTTTTTTTAAATTAAAAACCACCCCAAACATTAACTATAATAACACCCCCCCCCCATCCCATCCCGATCCCTCCCCAAGACTTACCAACATCCCTGGTGGTCCAGCGGGGTCCCGGGTGCGATTTGTCCCTCCGTGGGTGCCCAGTGTGCTAGTGCTAGCCACGCTCAAAATGGTGCCGAATAGCCTCTGAACTACTATGTCACAGGGGCTACCGGTGCCATTGGTCAGCCCCTGTCACATGGTAGGAGAACCGACCAATGGCGCTGAAAGCCCCTGTGACATAGTATGGGCAAAGGCTATCGTCGCCATTTTGATTATTGGCAGCTGACGTCGACATCGCTCCCGGACCCCCGCTGGACCCCCAGGGATTATTGGCAAGCATTTGGCCAGCTTGGGGGGGCCTCCTGACCCCCCCAAGGCTTGCCAATAATCCCTGGGGGGTCCAGCGGGGGTCCTGGAGCGATGTCGTCGTCGGCTGCCAATAATCAAAATGGCGCCGATAGCCTTTGCCCATACTATGTCACAGGGGCTACCGGCGCCATTGGTCAGCCCCTGTCACATGGTAGGAGAACCGACCAATGGCGCCGAAATCCCCTGTGACATAGTATGGGCAAAGGCTATCGGCGCCATTTTGATTATTGGCAGCCGACGACGACATCGCTCCAGAACCCCCGCTGGACCCCCCCAGGGATTATTGGCAAGCCTTGGGGGGGTCAGGAGGCCCCCCCAAGCTGGCCAAATAGCTTGCCAATAATCCCTGGGGGTCCAGCGGGGGTCCGGGAGCGATGTCGTCGTCGGCTGCCAATAATCAAAATGGTGCCGATAGCCTCTGAACTACTATGTCACAGGGGCTACCGGCGCCATTGGTCAGCCCCTGTCACATGGTAGGAGAACCGACCAATGGCGCCGAAAGCCCCTGTGACATAGTATGGGCAAAGGCTATCGGCGCCATTTTGATTATTGGCAGCCGACGACGACATCGCTCCCGGATCCCCGCTGGACCCCCAGGGATTATTGGCAAGCTTTTTGGCCAGCTTGGGAGGGCCTCCTGACCCCCCCCAAGGCTTGCCAATAACCCCTGGGGGGGTCCAGCGGGGGTCCTGGAGCGATGTCGTCGTCGGCTGCCAATAATCAAAATGGCGCCGATAGCCTTTGCCCATACTATGTCACAGGGGATTTCGGCGCCATTGGTCGGTTTCTCCTACCATGTGACAGGGGCTGACCAATGGCGCCAGTAGCCCCTGTGACATAGTAGTTCAGAGGCTATTCGGCACCATTTTGAGTGTGGCTAGCACTAGCACACTGGGCTTGCCACGGAGGGACAAATCGCACCCGGGACCCCGCTGGACCACCAGGGATGTTGGTAAGTCTTGGGGAGGGATCGGGATGGGGGGGGTGTATGTAATGTATTAAAATTAATTTAAATGCGTGGGGTGGGTTTTTTTTTTAGCTTTGTTTTCCCGCGTCGTTTTTTTGGCCCGGTTTCGGTTTTCCCCGTTTAGTTTTTTTTTTTTTTCAAAAAAACTAAACGATAAAAACCGAACTTTACCACGAAGTATCCAACGACCCGGTAGCAAAACATGAAGCACATCTCTACTGCACACAGGAGCACAAGTATGCGCGTTTGCTGGCTCGTGCACATGGATGCAGTGATTTTATAATATATGAACATATATGCACACATGGTATAAAATCAGCCATACGCACGTACATGTGCACACAATTTTATATTGACGCGTACATCTGCGTACAAATGCCACCTTGATCGCGTAAGTTGGGGGGGGGGGGATTTTAGAAGATATATGCACTGATGTAATTACCTGTTTCCCCAGTTTGTTCCCAGTTTACCCCAGTAAACTAGAAGACTTCCAAAATCTCCTAGCTAATTTGCCTTCCATTTGCCTTCTTAGCCCCGACCCTAGTTTTTTTTTTTGTTTTATGACTTACATGTCATCCAAAGCAGAAGTAAAGTTATGTAGATAAGGACTCTGGTGCCTTCTGGTGTGTTTAAATACTTATATGATGATTTAATTCATATTTCCTGGAACGCCCATGCCCTGCCCTTGCCCTACCCCTTTTATGAAAACATTTTTACTTGCGTACCAGAAGATATGCGTGCACCCAGGCACCTCTTTAAATCTGCTCAGTTCGTGGGTGGGTATGCATTTATCTCCTGGCTTTGGTGTGCATTGAGTTTTTAAAATTCACCCATTAGCAATTACATACAGAATTCCCATGCAAACTTATTTAACAATTAGATAAATTATTTTATTTTAAGTTTATACTCTCTCTGTGCCTTTTTTTTAAGCATGCTAAGGGCCATAACCTCCAAGAATCTAACACTTTTCAGGATAGCCTACTGTACTCACTCTCTCAATCATGCATTAACATGCATGTAGCTTGCCATGCATCTCTGTCCTCTGGCCTCTATCCTCCACACACCAACTCTTACAGCAGCTTCTGTTTAACTGAAAGTTATTTGAGTGTGCATTCTACTTAGCTCCCCTGAATCACCTTGCCATAAATGACACAACAAATCTGAGTTGTAAATCATCTTACATCTTATCTCCTCAAAGTGCCAGATATATGATTGCTGCCAAGATACAAAATAAAGATAGACTATTTAGAGGGAAACATCTTGTCTACTTCCCCACTATTAACAACACTGGACAGAGAGACAAGGAGCATGCACTTAGTGGCCCTTTCACCAATAGCAAAACTTCCAGAAGAGATGAGGTGTCATATAGATGTGCAGGTAGGAGTTCCTTTCAGCAGAAGCTGTCTGCAGTAAGTTTTAAGTATTAACTTCTATCTCCCACAAGCTAACAATGACAATGAAAGTAAAAGGTTAAAAAAATTGGTCTTATTCCACTCTAATGAAAGTCTACCTGGTATAATACAGGAGTTTGATTTTACTCTAGGACCCATCCTCACCTTCTCCCTACTTACAACTTCTCTCCTCGCCAATAGGGTCTAGCTTAACTCTATAAGGCTACCAGCAACCAGCTGCAAATCCATGCATCACATGTTCATTCATATATCTCAGGAAGACCCATGTGCCAGTGGAGGTCTGCCTGCCAAAACACATGCTTCCCTGAGTCCTTGTCTTCTACCAGATTTCTAGGCAAATTGAATATTTGGGGACTCTCACATTAAAGCTGCCAGTTGTGATCTATCAGGGACTCCTTGCTATTTCCATTACCTTGTCCCCTCACTTATCTGTATCACCTATAAGTGAGAAGGACCCAAACAAAGCAAGTCTTCAGATCTTGGGGCCAATCACCTGAAACTGGATCTAAACTGCCATTTCCATCAGCAGCTTCCCATCATAACATCAATTACAGAGTTTTTAGTGTAGATATATCTATTTAGACCCTATAGAAACTGAAACCCAGATGTCTTCTAATACCCAGGACCCATAATTTTATCTAAATGATTGTTATTTACTGAATGACGATCATCTTCTTTTCTAATTAAATAACAGGTGTAGAGAATAAAAGCAAAAGCCAATACAAAAAATTTCAAGACTTAAGAGTTTTAGTTAATCTCTTACACAGCCTTGCTTTCCTTATACCCAATAAGTAGTTTAAGGACTAGGATTACCTGATGGCTCAAGGTCACCAGTGACATGCAGGGTCTGTCTGTCTAAGTGTTACCTGTGTGAAATGCAACAGGAATAAAAGCTGACCCAGTTCTGCTTGTCCCAGATAATCTGGACAAGGAAAAGAAATATGTATAAAAAGGCAAACTAAACATTACCCAATTAGTGTGAATTGAATGGCTATCAGCAAGCCAGAAGTATGGGCAAAACTTCTCTACCTCATGAGAAGTATCCCGGACTGCTTGGTCATTCACCCATACAGGCCCTAAAGGTTGACAAAAAAGTTCAATTTCTCAATTTCAAAATGTATATAAAATGTATATTATAGCACAACACTAGAAAACACTCCCATTAATCAGCACATGCATGTGTAACAAATCAAAATTATTACAAAATGTTTCCAACCAAAAAACCCAACCCCCAACATCAGCTGGCATTTCCTATGAAACTGCAACATGTCATGTAGAAAAGAATCACTCTCTGACATATCATCCAATCTCAAAAGTAATCCAGAGAAGTCCCCCTAGCTTCAGAGTGCATTGTTCGAATCAACTCAACTTTGCTGTTCACACCGCCTACTGTGTAGGTACCCCCCCCCCTGAAAATGCCCCCCCCCCCCAAAAAAAAAAAACAACTCACTGAGTTAAAAGTGCCTCCTCTTACAGTGGTATAAATAGAGAGTGAATATTGAATTCTCTACAGTCTCTCTCTCTCTCTCTCACACTCTCTCTCTCTCTCTCTCTTGGTATGTGTGATAAAAACTGGTAACCATAAACTCCTCATATTTGCTTGTTGTGTTATTTTTAATTATGGCCCTAACATGAAATGATAAATGACCCTTAATGTTAGCTTTAATACCCATGGGAATGCCAGATTAGAAGTTTACTGAATTGTATTAGACCATAGATTTGGGACCATTGAGCTGTTCTCCTTGCCTGTAAAAAAGATCTAGTGGGTGTAAAGAGGAAAGGCTAGATAGAATGTGTTTTGACAGTTTACACACTTTATCTTTTTTCAGGGGAAGAGACTGGACATGATTCTTATGGTCCAAGACCCAGTGGCCTTGGAATGGCTAGGCAGCATTCATGAGTACTGCCAGAAAGCCTGGAGGAAGATATTAATGAATTGGATGAAGAGGAGGGATCATTAGCATCAGATAGGAGCATGAGAGGAATGTGGCAACAAATGCAAAGCCCAGCCAGGCTTTGTTGGAGGAGGCGGAAGAGAGGCAAGGTACCTCGGCCAACCTATACCCAGCCACCTATTCCAGAAGTCTTGTCGTATGCTATAACTGAGAGGGAGCTAGGCATTTTGAAGATTATAGCTTCTCTGTTAGAGAAGACTAGATGCCTTGCACTCCAGTGAAGAGCTGCATGCTGCAACTCAATGAGAGTGGAAATTAGTTTGTAAGCCTAGAGCAGGGCATCCAGGACCTGAAGGAAGTGGTGCAAGAGGACATGTGTCTGTCAAGAGATGCAAGGCCTTGGCAAAATGTTGCGGGAGTAACTGCAAGTCATTACCACAGTCTGGAGAGAGATGCTGTAGTTGATACTTCTCTGCCAACTGCAGACTGCATGGAATGTTTCATAATAGCTATTGGCCCACTAGATGGAGCCTTCCCAGCATTTTCTGTAGCCTCACCTGGCTTGTTTCTCTAGTTACTGTAGTTCTACCAGTCTGGTGGATAGTTCCACTATCACTCAAGATGGAACCTTATCCTCTAATCAGGACCAGTTTTCCATTGGGAAAACTAGGAATCACCTAGAGCATCAAAATTATGGAGGTAGTAAAACATTGAGCACAAGAACCATGGCACCAAAATGACACTTTGGCCCTGGGTACAACACTTCATTAAAGAATTAGGGATAAGTACACTTATATTTATATTTAAAATTATGTGTAGATGCTTTTTTTTTAGGTAATGAACAGGTATAAGATAAGACAAAGTGTATTTTGTTCTAAACATTTTTGCAGCCCATAGTGAGGCAAGAGGCATCATCTTACTGAAATTTGACATAATAGAATTTTGAAACTAAGGGGGTCATTTATCAAAGTGCTATATGGCATTTTTTTCATGTGTTAAGGCGTTTTCGCATGCAAAAATGCCATTAACATGTGTGAAAGCACCATAACGCATGGTGTGATCCAAATGAGAAAAGGGGAGGGATTTTTGGCCAAGTGGGCTGGGCTCACAGTTTTGTGAAGCTGTATTGCACAACTTTAATATGAATTTTAACTATATCTTTTTAATTTGTGTAAAGCTGTGTGATAGGGCTTTATTGCAATCTTTTTAAGTTTCTGGAGAGCCAGCCTAGCTATCAGGTCCCTCAGAGAGAGAGAGCGAGAGAGAGAGAGAGAGAGAGAGAGAGAGAGAGAGAAACCTAGCCATGATGGCTTCACACTAGATAGGTATTTATATCTCTATGGGAGGCCAACCTAGTAACTCGAGGTGAGGTTTAGGTATTAGTGTAGGGGGTTAGGGGCCATTTTACATTCAAAGTGAGACGTACGAACAGAACAGTGAAGATTTGATGACCTTCGGAGGGAAGAAACTCACCTAAAGATAAGATTTGTGCAATGTCCTCTCAACCAAGCTTGATGTTACCCAGGTAGAGAGTCCATCAAGCTAGATTGAGAGAACGTTGCACAAATCTCATTTGAAGGTCATCAAATTTTCACAAGAGAGCACTGTACTGTTCGTACATCTCACTTTGAATGTCAAGGTGGCCCCTAACCCCCTACACTAATACCTAAAGCTCACCTCGAGTTACTAGGTGGGCCTCCCATAGAGATATAAACACCTATCTAGTGTGAGGGCTAGTCTCTCTCTCTCTCTCTCTCTCTCTCTCTCTCTCTCTCTCTCTCTCTCTCCCCCTCTCTCTCTCCCCCTCTCTCTCTCCCTCTCCCCCTTTCCCTCTCCCTCTCTCTCTCTCCCTCTCCGAGGAGCCTGATAGCTAGGCTGGCTCTCCAGGAGCTTAAAACTACTAAACATGGTCCCCCCATTGGTTATATGTAGGAAATGCAACAATTCTGGCACTTATCACAAAGTGCAAAAAAGTTATCACAATTTGCACTAAGGTAGTGCTTTGCTTAGGTATTAGCACAAATTGTGGTAAACTGCCTATTACCATAAAATATGCCCCTTTTCCTATCACATGCAATATTTAGTGCATTTTGATAAACCCAGGCCTAAGTTTGTAAAATATCATACATTTGTATATTTAATGGTATCCCCAAACATTTCATGGCATTTTCATTTTCAAAGAAGGGTGAGCCATTTCAGGTCCATCATCGGATCGTGGTTTTTCTTTTCTTGAAAAAATTGTATTAAAAAACCCCAAACGAACCCATCCCAACCTTTCCCATTTATTTTAATATAACCACTCCTTTATGAGTTGCAGATAATCTGGGCAAACTGGTAGACTAATTGGTAAACTGGTAATTTCATTGCAGCACACACACATGGACGTGCCAATTTTATAACACGCATGCGCCGGCACCACATGTTAGAAAATCCAAGGGCTATGCACACATGTACGCCAGATTTTATAACCCAAGCACTCATGTGCCGGTGGCGCATGCCGGGGGGGGGCTAATTTTACAAAATTACACGTGGTGATGAGAACGGGCCTCTTCCAGTTCCCTCCCAGTCCATTCCAATTAAGGAGCAGACTGGAAATGAACTTCCCTATTCCCCTGCCCATACTCCCTCCCTCTTCCCCTGTCCTTCCCACACCCTACATTTTTTTATTTTGCCCTACATTTTTTATTTTGTTGCTTACTGCTCCGTTGGAGCAGTAGCAACTTGTGCGCATCGGCAGTCCCTTCCCCAGTACAGTGGTAAATGGCCGCCGTACCAGCCGCCTCCAGCCCCGCCCCTCTGACTGCCCCTCTACCCCGGACTGCCCCTTTCTTTTGGCTTGGCACTTCTACGCATACTGGCCTTTATGTGCACGGCTGGGCCTTGTTGGAAATTGGCTTGGTGTGTGATTGGCCCGGCGCGCATAAAGGTCAGAATTTACGTGTGCAGTCAAATAAATGTTCATCTGTTAATGTGTGTAAAAGCCAACTTACAGGGGTAAATACATCTAAATAATGAAAGTATAATCTATTTTCATATCCCTTTAAAATTAAAATACAAATACATGTGTATATATTATTTGTGCACTGTTATCCAGCTAAAATCTGACTTATCAGGCTAAGTAGCTCCTTTGCTTTTACTTAGACAGACAAATTTGAACTTATCCAGATAAACTGCACTTTTTTAGATTTTTCTGACTATCTTAAATACCTGGATAAGTCTGAAAAGAGTTACTTGGATGGTCAAGTAGTGCTTTCAGACATACCTGGATAAGTGTTGCTACTTAGTCGCATGAATCAGAACTTATCCTTAAGGGTGCTACCACTTTTCCAGATAAGTCTGAACTTGTGTAACTCATGGCTTTTATATACACACATATGTACTTGTATTTTATAACCTGCATATATCATTTACAAATAGGTTATAAAATACAGTAGCAAATTTCCTTGCATCCATATACACATGTATATGGGCTCACGCGAGCTGTTTTGAAAGGTTACCTTTGATTGTGTAGCATAATGCTCATAGAGATATAAAAACAGGCCCAGCCTAGGAATGAGGCGAGATATAGAATCTGCCATGATGTTAGAGGAACTCATATGGAGACAAGTGGTGTCTTTAGTTCCTTCTTGCAGAATGTTGTTGAGAGTCACACCTGAGACCTATAGAGGTGTCTAACATGACAATGGGTTTCTCAAGCTACTAAGCAGGGGATTAAAGTTATATAATCATCACAGGACCCATATATACTAGAACTTGTTGTCTGGGGGTCCAAAACTTAATCAATCAACCAGATTCAGTATGACGGGGATATTTATGCAATAAACCTGGCTAGCGTTAGACTCCGTAGACATGACATGCTTGATCTTATTGAGAGAAGAAAACTTGCTGCTGTTAATGTGCTGAATCCTACCAGCCAAAGAAACATCCCTATGGCTATGTCCTCAACCCCATGTATATATATTTTTGCATACATTTTGTACAGATAATTTCTTTAACCTTCTCTTATTTCTCATTTATCTCACTGTTATCATACACCTGTACATAAGTTACCTTTCTATTATTTAACTTGTTTCCTTGTAAAGGCTACGCATAACTGACAGCACTCTGTCAGATTTTCAAGTTATATGTAAACCGATACGATGTGCAAACGGATGTCGGTATATAAAAAATGCAAAATAAATAAATGAATATGTCTTGAACAAGAACTTTTCTCCAGCTCTTCTGACTAATGAGGATACTTGAGTGAGCAAAGTATGCATTTTGCAACTAGGATATATAAAAATTAGAGGATAAAGGAATAAAAAGAAATTTTAAAAAGGGTTATGGTATTTCCCCAATGGAATGTTGTGATTTTCTGCTTTCTCAGGTGAATTTTTCAACTGAACTTCAACAATATTCCCAGAAGGTTGCAAAATGTGAACAGGGTTATGTTCAAATCATTATCCTTTTGATATAAACTATTTATACAGGCCTAAATATGTTCATAATGAGTAAGACATTTTATAAACATTGCAGAACAGCTGCAAAAGCAAAATACTATCAAAGGATTTTGAATACAAAAAACAATGTAAATGGTTATTTACAATATATACAAAAAAATAAGTGCAGAACACATTTTCTGTGAATATTCACTATTATGGATATTGATTGTTGTTAAAACTTGCTGTCCCTCCTGATGCAGCCTTTTGGCAAAACACGAAGTCCGTGTCGGGGGACCCTTTAAAGACGTATTTGTATACAGTGGAGTTGCCGCCTTATGAAATATTTAAACCCTATTGATGAAATTCTGTATGTGGAACAATAAATTTGTTCTGCTCTTATTTATTTATTTTTTTGTGTATCATTAATGCTGCATGCAGCTACAGCTCTCCTTTGTTTTTTGGGATATTTACAATATATAACAGATTAAGAAATTGTGTCCTTTAATTTATGTTATGGTAGGAAGGAAGAAGACCTTAATTATATTAGCACTCTGGTGAATAGATCAGTGTGAAGGGGTCATGACAACTGTTTTAAACAGGCTACTGTAAGTCTGTTTTAAAAAATACGGATGTGCCGATAGAGGACCTTACAAATTATTGTCTGGTGTTAAATTTACTGACAACAGCAACAATACTGGAGACATATATATATTGATCTAACTGGATGAATATAAGTAGCATTGTAAGGTTTTAGATGAATACAAGTTTGGATTCCAGAAGATCCACAATAGGGACCTGTTATTTTTATCCTTACTGAACCAGTTATGTAGTAGACTAGATTATGGAAAGGCTGGATTTTTAATCCAACTTGCTGTGTCGGCAGCAATTAATCTCAAAAGCCATGATATGATGCTCATTTAGCTGCTTCAAATAGGCATCAATGGAATGGTGCTAAGATGGTTTGAGTCTTTTTTTTCATGGATGGAAGCAGAAGGTACAGTGAGGTGAATTCATATCATCCTTGTAAGGATAGTAGAAACTTTGCTGCAGCGTGATTGATGCAGTCTAGTAAGTGAACCTACTAGGTAGGGATGTGCAGAGTAGGGGTGTGAATTGTGTGATCGATCGTCTTAACGATCAATTTTGGCTGGGGGGGGAGGGAAATCTGATCCTCGTGTTTTGTTTTGTTTTTTTAAATCGTTAAAAATCGTAAATCGGGGGAGGGCGGGAAAACAGGCACACCAAAACAACCCTAAAACCCACCCCGAACCTTTAAAACAAATTCCCCACCCTCCTGAACCCCCCAAAATGTTTTAAATTACCTGGGGTCCAGTGGGGGTGTCCCGGCGCGATCTCCCGCTCTCTGGCCACGGCTGCGTTAAGAGAAATGGCGCCGGTGGCCCTTTGCCCTTATCATGTGACCTCCTGCATGCGGGTCATATTGCCAATACTCAAAATGGCGCCGATCGCCTTTGCCCTCACTATGACGGCAATCGGCGCCATTTTGAGTATTGGCATCGGACGGACGGTGTGAAAGGAGGTCGCTCCCGGACCCCCGCTGGACTTTTGGCAAGTCTTGTGGGGGTCAGGAGGCCCCCCAAGCTGGCCAAAAGTCCCTGTGGGTCCAGTGGGGGTCCCGGAGCGACCTGCCGTCCGACGCCAGGACTCAAAATGGTACCGATAGCCTTTGCCCATACTATGTCACAGGGGCTACCGGTGCCATTGGTCAGCCCCTGTCACATGGTAGGAGCACAAGATGGCGCCGGTGACCATGTGATAGGGACTGACCAATGGCACCGGTAGCCCCTGTGACATAGGCTATCGGCGCCGTTATGAAACCGGCAAACGAGTGCAGCGATGGCTTCCTGACTCCCCTCTGGACCACCAGGGAGTTTTGGTAAGTCTTGGTGGGGTCAGGAGGGTGGGAGGTTTAAATTTTTTATTTAGGAGGCTGAATAAAACAGAAATCTGTTTAATACGTGGGGAGTTGCGATGCGTTTCGCCTCCCCATGTATTTAACAGATAGCAAAAAATAAGTTGTGGATTACAAATACATGGAAAACGGATGCACAGATCTAGTCCAGGGTATCCTCAGTGTCATGAAGTCTAGACAGGGCATCTGCCCTAGCATTTTGTATGGCCGGTCGCTAGCGTAAGACAAAGTTGAACCGGCTGAAGAAAAGAGACCAGTGGGATTGGCATGGATTCAAATGCTATACTTTCCAAATTGTTGTGGTCATAGTAAACTGTGATGGGGTATTGTGCCCCCTCTAGCCACTGCCTCTATTCTTCAAATGCCATTTTTGTTGCCAGGGAGAATTTGCAGGAGAAAAACGAGCATGGTAGTAGGGTTCCCTGGCTGGAGTGTTGGCTGATTACTGCCCCTACAGCCACGTCAGACTCATCCACTTCTACAATAAATGGGGGAGCATGATCTGGGTGATGGAGGCAGGGTTCTTATAAAAAAGCCTGTTTCATTTCCTCAAAGGCTAGGAGAGCCGGAGGAGGCCAATGTCTGTCATCAGAACCCTTCCTGGTTAGGGCAGTGAGTGGTGCCATGATGTGAGAGTACTGTGGAATGAAGTTCCTAAAGAAGTTGGCGAAGCCAAGAAATCATTGTAGCGAATGGAGTCCCACAGGTTGAGACCACTCCCGGATGCTGGCTAGCTTGTCCGGGTCCATTCAGAAGCCTGAAGTGGGAGACAGTAAAACCCCAAAATGGTAAGGATTACTGTTTGAAGAAACACTTCTCCAATTTAGCGAATAAACGGATGATCTTGGAGTTTTAATCGACAGTCACCTTAACCTAAAGCATTTTATAAAACACACTACTAAGGAGTGCTTTTACAAGTTACAAGTACTCAAAAAACTCAAACCGCTCCTATTCCACTACGATTTCAGATCTGTCCTCCAAGCCATTCTGTTCTCTAAGATCGACTATTGCAACTCCATCCTGCATGGTCTTCCAGCCTCTACCATTAAACCGCTCCAGCTGCTACAAAATGCAGCGGCAAGGATTTTGACAAATACCAATCGGAGAGAGCATATTTCTCCTATTCTAAAAGATCTCCACTGGCTCCCAGTAAACTTCCGGATCCTCCATAAATCTCTCACAATCATTCATAAAAATATCCACCATCAAACCCCGCTTGATCTGTCTCATCCTCTCAGACTGCACTCGACAGCCAGGCCTTTAAGGGATGCTTACAAGGGATCTTTACACGTTCCTACAATCAAATTAGTGCACCACGCAAACATCAGAGACCGGTCATTCTCTACAGCAGGCCCTTCCATGTGGAACGCCATGCCTCCGGACCTCAGACTGGAGACTTGTCTAACAACTTTTAAAAAGAAACTAAAGACATGGCTGTTCAGCCAAGCCTTCCCCACCACAAACTCCATTGCCTGATCTAGAATTGTTCACCACACATCTCTGTAAACAAAACTTTTCCAAATTTTTCATGCCTAATATCCATTAAAGAGAGGTTGGCTCCTAGCCCCCTCCACTGTATATAGTATTTATTCTATTTTATTGCACTTTATATATTTATTGCTCCGTTCACCCCTTCTTTATTTTCCTACTCCAAGTTAAGGCTTCCTTGTTATAATGTAACTGTATGCTCTGTATCTCTTGTTGATTGGTTAATTGTATATTCTACTTAGTTCATTGTAAACCGAATTGATTTGATTTGTATCAAGAAATTCGGTATATAAAAGCCTTAATAAATAAATAAATAAAATGTCCCTTAGATGCTGAAGAACTCGGCAAACTTCAGCGCGATGGGTAGTCAAGTCCTTGGAATAAATTAGGACATCATCAAGGTGGTCGATCACACACTTGTTGAGCATGTCCCGGAAGACTTCATTCATTATGTTTTGGAAGACTGCCGGCGCATTACACAAGCCAAAAGGCATTACTAGGTACTCGTAATGGCCATCACGCGTATTAAAGGCAGTCTTCCATTCATCCCCAAGTTTAATTCAGACCAAATTGTAGGCCCCACAAAGGTCCAACTTCGTGAAGATCTTGGCTCCCTGGAGACGGTCCAAGAGCTTTGGGATGAGCGGAAGTGGATAGGAGTCCTGGCGAGTGTTGACGTTGAGGCCCCGATAATCAATGCAGGGCCTTAATGAACCATCCTTCTTGGCCACAAAAAAGAATCCTGTGCCCGTTGGGGACATGGAAGGGCAGATGAAGCCTCATTCAAGTTTCTCTTTGATCTATTGGGACATTGCTTTGGTCTCGGGTAGCGAAAACGGGTACACCCAACCTCGGGGTGGAACTGTGTCAGGTAGAAGGTCGATTGCACAATCGAAGGGGCGATGGTCAGGCAGAGTCTCTGCATTTTCTTTAGAAAATATGTCAACATAATGTGGCGAGTGTGGCGCCCCTAGTGGCAGGTCCTTGGGGTGACTTCGGGCTTGGAGGCTTCTTCTCAAGGACTGCTGCAGCAGATTCCATTGTAGCCAAGTCAACACTGAAGTTTCTCCTGCGAGTAATGCTAACAGTGTAACCTTTAGGCAAGGAGGCTATTGGTTAAAGTTTCTTATATGGGAAGGCCCTCATAGACAGGTCGATACAGTTATGCCGTGTTAGAAAGAGTGCGGCAGTGCCGGGCATACCCTCGTTCCCCACACGCACAGTTCTCTTCACATACCACTCGATACTCTATTTAAATTGCTTGCAAATGCAAGCCGCGTCTGCGAAGCGCTAGGGGAAGCGTTAGGCCCGAGCAACCCATTTTACTGTATAGGCGCTTAATACAGCGCCTATACAGTATCCTGGGTGCGCTGGTACCTGTCATTTCAAATGTCATTTCAACTGACATTTGAAATGACAGGTACCACGAAGTGGATGGTTTCCCCCCTCCAGAAGCAAGGCGCAGGGCGAAAACTAAAACAAAAGTTGTTATATACATATAAATACCTAGATGTTACTTTCCGAATCCCCCATCTCCACACGTGTTTATCCAGGCGGCGGCGGGAGCCGGCGGGCGGGTGGGCGCGCGTTCATCCGGGCGGCGGCAGGAGCCGGCGGGCGGGTGGGTGCGCGTTTATCCGGGCGGCGGCGGGAGCCGGCGGGCGGGTGGACGCCCGTTCATCCGGGCGGCGGCGGGAACCGGCGGGAGGGTGGGCGCGCGTTCATCCGGGCGGCGGCGGGAGGTGGCGGGCGGGTGGGCGTGCGTTCATCCAGGTGGAGGGAGCCAGCGGCGAAAGCGGCCTCCAGCAGCCCCCGCCGGCGGTGAATGAATGCATGCCTGTGTACGCCTGTGCAATTTCGGCGCTCAAGGCGTGACGTCACGACGCTTGACGTCACGGCATGTGACTGCCTTGAGCGCCAAAATTGCACGGTCGTACACAGGCGTGCATTCATTCACTGCCGGCGGGGGCTGCTGCAGGCCGCTTTCGCTGACGGCTCCCTCCACCTGGATGAATGCACGCCCACCTGCCGGCTCCCGCCGCCGCCTGGATAAACGCGCGTCCACCCGCCCGCCGGCTCCCGCCGCCGCCCGGATAAACGCGCGCCCGCCCGCCGGCTCCCGCCGCCGCCCGGATGAATGGGCACCCACCCGCCTGCCGGCTCCCGCCGCCGCCTGGATAAATGCGTGCCCACCCGCCCGCTGGCTCCTGCCGCCGCCCGGATGAACGGGCGCCCACCAGCCTGCCGGCTCCCGCCGCCACCTGGATAAACGCGCGTGGAGATGGGGGATTCGGAAACTGACATCTAGGTATTTTTATATATATATATATATATATATATATATATAACAAGTTTACCAAAAGCGGGGCTCACTGCAAATGTTTGTATATATGGATCTAGCATTATTGTTTTAAGTTAATTTAAGGAATCGCATGTGTAGTGCAATGATTTGAGGGAAAGTTTGCCGTCTACCATTGCCCCTGCCTGTAACGCAGGGGTAGGGGTAGGCGGTAAGTTAGCAGGTTAAACGCGGGGCAAAACGGCAAGGTAAAATAGCGATAGTCGGGGCGCGCGTCACTGTATGGGAGGGAATAGCTAATTCAATCGTTTACATCTGATATACATGCCGCGTGCGGAAGGGGTTACGCGTTGGTTTCAAGAAGCGCTAAGGACGCGTGAAACTGGAGACTGTATCGCAGGATCGCCTTACGCGTCCGAATTGTGTGCCACAGCGAGTTACAGACGGGGAATCTCCAGCCGCACTTTACAGTATCGATCTGAAAGCTAGGGAATTGAGACAGGTCTGTACTCATTCCCTACTGAAAGTCAGAGTCACCTTCAGGCATAGCACCCATTTGCCATTACTTAAAATAAGATATTACACCCAGGCAGTAGCTTCATATAGTGCTCTGAAGTTTATTGAAACCAACTTCAGAGAAGAGAAGTCACACACAACATAAAAGTATTTCCTGAAATGCATTTTCCCCAATCCATGTGACCTTGGGTTTTCCCCCCCTTTTAAACCAAGGATTTGTTAACATAAAACAACCAGCTTCTTCCCTGTGCTCTACTATGCTTTCCTTCAACATACCTGTAGGCAAAGCTGGTTTAATACAACAGTAGCTCCTAATTCTCCCAGCTATAAAGTAGTACTGAAAAACCCCATTAAAAGAGAGACTCCCTAGGCTAGATACGTGGCCCTAATTACAAATTCTTCGCAGCTGCCATAGTTCACTATAACAACCCTTTTTTCCCAGCTACTAGCTCATGGTGCTGTTAACTCCCAAAACATTTTCTTTTCTTCATAGCGATTCCTACTTGGTTCCCAACCCAACAAATAAGTGCACTTGGTTCCCAACCACCAAAATAAGTGCTCTCAACATTTAAATAAAACATTCTACCTTTGCTTCTTCAGTAGGAGACCTAGGCCCTCTAATTAACCCATAACAGTGCTAGAGATTCTTATTCAACAAACTGCTGCACAGCAGTGAAAAGGGAAAGATATATCTTAGAGCTGACTTAGCTTTAGAATAAAGGTGTGTCTGGGCACTGTTCTTCTGCCTCAGCCTCTCCATCCTCCTCACCTCCCATTGTGCTCTCCTGAATTGCCTCCCTTTCTGGAGGGCTCCTCTCTTTATGTGAGATGGACTACCCCTCCCTAGGAAGGCACCACCTCTTTGTTTCCCTGCCCGGGGCTGACTACCAGGGCATCTGGGAAATGTAGTTTCATTTTACTTCCTGCAATGTAACCTTCACACCTTAAGGAAAACACCCCAAAGTTTTACAGCACAGAGACTCACTTCTGGCTCAAATCACCACAATAGTCAGCATACTGTGGTGGTAGCGGTAGCGGAGCTGAGGTTGAGGGAAAATCCGAAGGCAAGTGGAGAAGCAATCAGCACCCCATGCAGCAATCTGAAGAGTCTCCCAGTTGATGGTAGGAGAGTGCTTACGAGGCCACGGGATGGCGCCGGCCGTCCATTGCTCCTACCATGTGACAGAGGCCAGCCAATGGCACTGATAGCCCCTGTCACATGGTAAGGGCAATCTGCGCCATTTTGATTACTGGCACACGACGGCTCGAGAGTGGGAGATCGCTCCCGGGATCCCCGCTGGACCACCAGGGACTTTTGGTAAGTCTTGGGGGGTCGGTAGGGCAAGTCTTGGGGGGTCGGGAGGGTGGTGGGGGTTGCAATTAATTAAATTTGAAGGGTTGAGGTGGGTTTGGGTTTTTGGGGGTTTTTTTTACAACCCCTGTTGTAATTTGGGGTGGTTTCGGGCTTCATTTCAGGGGGGGGGGGGGAAATGAAATAAAATTAGCCCGAACCGCGTGAAATGAAATTTCTCACAACGGGACGATAACGAAGGCTGAACCGAAAGCTTCGGTCGAATCACATCTCTATTAAATATATGTAGGCTCATCTCAGACAAATGTACCCCATCTGGCCTGAATAATTCCAGGCATTGCTCTTCTATCATGTCATGCGGTATGCTAAAGACTCCAAAAACTGACATGAATCGAGTCAGCCATTTATTTATTTTCCACCTCTTTTTTCCTGTTGCTTGGTGCAAACGCTCCCACCTCCAACCTTGCCTGGGAATGTGCAGGACCATATGACACATGTTCCAGGCATTAACTCAGAGATGGCTATGTAATCTTTTTGTATCATCTGTATGAGCTCTACGCTGTGTGTAGACGTCAGATCATGCCCTGCTAGGTGCAATATAAATGCCAATATGTGTGTGTGAGGGGAGATTCCTCATTTGCAGGATTGAAGGTATCAGTTGGTCCCACAACATTCCCGGGCATCCCTTCCATGTTAGAACCACCTATGGACTGCCATACCCAGATGTATGCCTAAAAGTCTTGTCTTTGCTTGTCCCACTGCCCGAATGACGAAAGAGTGGCGAATAATCCAAATGTGCCACTGCCCTGTGCCTCAAAGTAGACAATAAAAAGGTTATGGCAAATGTGATTTTTTTTTTTTTTTGCTTACTCAGGCCTTAAAATATTCTTCGGGCCTTATGCAAGTTAGGTATCTTTTGGATTTCCATCTCCCAATCCCCATTATAGCTGCTGTCAGCATGCCAGAGGATGAGGCTGTGGTTGCTGCTCCTATTCTGAATGAGTGGGACGAATAATCTGTGGGTTTGATACCCACCGCTTTCAGCATGCATGCAAATTAGAAACGCGTGAGTGGGCGCCTGTTCTCATGGAGCAGTAGCGGCACCGTCGTGCTTGGGCGAAGAGCACGGAACCATTTTAGGTTCCCTAATGGGTATGCGCTGTTTCTGAGCTGCAGTAATTGAGACTAACAAGAATTTACTCTGAAATCATTTGCCCTGTTTTAATTGTAGAAATAGATATGAAAGATCATAAAATGTGTTTTTGTCCTTCCATCTATGTTAGCATGATTTTTTGTTTTTCTGCAGTGAATTTTATTTTAAAAACGTAGTTTTGCTTCTAGGCCTGCTTAAAACGTATCCTTTGCCTATGCTATTTTGACTTCATAATTTTAATAACTGTAACATTTGGAGCACAGATAATAATTAAGAGTCTAGGGAAATGTTCTGTCTGCCATCCAACTTCTACCACATTGAAAAATTCTATCATGAATAAGAGAAATGCATGACTTTATTTTTCTAGTAAATAAGCAAAAGCAAAAAAAAAAAAAATCCATTAAACTGATAACTAGAAGATCCTGCAAATGCTAAGAAGAACCAAATAAATATACATGTTTGGACCCACATTTAAAAACATTTTGAAATATACCCTCAGAAGTTGCTGTTGCACTGGAGGTGGACCCTTGGCCTGGTGCAGGATAGGTACGGCCTTCTGGTCAGACCCAGAGAGCGCCTGCCACCAGGAGGCGGAGCACACAAGGAGACAGAGGCTCCAATAACAGTCCAGGGTTTCCGCAGGTTGAGCCCTTGGGTATCCGGGCCGCCTGGACTTAGGTGGGCCTCAGAGGGTCTTCCGGAGAGGTAGCGGAGAGGTGTACCCTCCAAGAGTAAATTGTGTGGCTGATGCAGAGAGGATGGACCAGACCTGAACTGGAGTCTCCGGAGACCTCAGGGAGGTAGCAACTCAGGAAGATTCTCCGGGTGAAACAGGCAGTGCCTGTGGATCTGGTCAGATGAAGGCCATGAGCAGAGTCCAAGCAGGTTGGTCTGGTGGTCACAAAAGACAAGAAGAGAGTGTCCGAGTGAAGCGCAAGGGTCAAAGCCAGGGTATCTGTCCAGAAGTGGTCAGCCAAAGCAGGAGTCAAATCCAAGGTCAGTCCGAGCGTAGTCAAGGCAAGCAAGGGTCAGTTCCAGGTGGCGGTCAACATGGTCAGGGAAGCAGAGGTCAGGTCTAGGCAGCAGTCAATGTGGTCAGAAGACAGGCATAGGTCAGGCCCAGGCAGCGGTCAGTCATAGTCAGGCAAGCAGAGGTCAGTAGCAAGAATCAGTTCGAAGGGTACTACCAGGAACAAGACAGACACTGAAAGACACGGAGGACCACGGGAACACTGGGACATGGAGGTGCTGGAACACAGGAGATGCTGGAACAAGGAGACGCTGGATCAAGGAGACTCTGGAACAAGGAGACACTGGAACGCAGGATCAGGAACAAGGAACAGGCAAACTAAGAACACCGAGGTGTCGACCCAAACGTAGTGCTCATCTTGATTTGGACTCTGGCCACCGTGGGAGTGGGCGCCAGACAGAACAGAAGGTCCATGAAACGGTTGACCAGGACACAAGGTCCAGATCGAGCAATTGAACAGGCAGGAATGACCCGATTGCCAAGGCGAGGTTTTGGGGACAGAGACTCGCCTTAAATACTAGGGCTGAGTGATGTCATCAGAATGTGTCCGAGCCGGGTTTCCCGCGCTTGGCCCTTTAAAAGTAGATACGTTGGCTGCACGCTCGCCTAGGGGTGGGGCCAAGGAGAAGGAAGACGCGGAGCCCCCACGGGAGCTCCACTGAGAGGCCTGCGGCATGGAAGAGGCCGAGGACGCTTGGGGAGAGCGTCGGGGATGACAGGAGCTGGCGGCTGCGGCAAGGTCGACCGCAGCACCAACGCAGCTAGGACGCGCAACAGTTGCCAGCTTTATCAATGAGTGCATTATTTTCTGTTACTGGGGCAGTCTAAGCAAAATCCCGGAATTCTGCTAGCAGTCTATTTTTCTGTGTGATCTCAGTTATTTTACAAATCATGACAAATTAACTTCTTTTAGGATGATTTACATAGACCAACTTGTGACTCAAAGCAGCACTCAATTCTTTCTGCCTGCCTTCTGGTCCCAGTTCTCCTTCTTTCTGACCAAAAGAAAATCTCGATAAATTATGGAAAATATAATAAGTTTACATTTTCCATGGTGCATTGAATGTATACAGTTTTTGAACTTTGCCCTTCATTACATTAACCCCAATGCTCCTCTTTTTTTAATGTTATAATATTTTAAAGCAAATTCCATATATATATATATATATATATATATATATATATATACAAGCCGTTAAGCCCGTTAAACGGGCGAGATGTTTGTTCCAAATGCCAGCTAAGTGTTGTGTGTGGAGGTGTCTGGATGTGTACTCTTTCCCCCTCCACCTTCTCTCCCTTTGCCATCCCCTTGCACTCAATGCTCCCTCCTCCAGCTCCTCTTCTGCTGTCCCATCTCCCCAACCCAACCCCTCCCCCTCTCACTTTCCCACTGCTCCTCCTCATCTCTCATTCTCCCAAAGTCCCTCCTTTCTTCCACAGGTCCTCTCCTACAGCCCCTTCCCATTCTATCACCCGCTGGTCTGCCCCTGCAGCCCCCCTCTCCCCTCATTCTTCCATTACATTCCCTTTTCCCTCACTTGCTCAGCACCCTTCTCTTCCTTATTCTCCCACTCCTCCTCCTCTGGCCCTCCCCTTTCCTCTTACTATCCTCTTCCCCCTCCACCCTCTCTCCCTTTGCACCCCCCTTGCACTCTATGCTCCCTCCTTCAGCTCCCCTCCCCTCTTACTGTCCTGCTACCCCATCTCCCCAACCCCCTCCCACCTTCCCACTGCTCCTCCTCATCTCTCATTCTCCCAAAGTCCATCCTTTCTTCCACAGGTCCTCCCCTGTAGCCCCTTCCCATTCTATTCCCCGCTGGTCTGCCCCTGCAGCCCCCCTCTCTCCTCATTCTTCATTACACTCCCCTTTCCCTCACTTGCTCAGAACCCTTCTCTTCCTTATTCTCCCACTTCTCCTCTTCTGGTCCTCCCATTTCTTTTACTATGCTCTTCCCCCTCCACCCTCTGTCCCTTTGCACTCATCTTGCATGCACGTCTGTCAGAGCGGCGGGTCTCTCTCTCGTGCGCGCACGTGCCTCGCCAAAGCCCTCACATGGCTCCATTTCCTCCCGGATGCCGCTCCGCTCTGACCGACGTGCTCTCTCTCCGTCCGTCAGAGCCGCGGGTCTCTCTCTCTCTCTCTCGTGCGTGCGCGTGCCTCGCTGCAGCCCTCACATGGCTTAATTTCCTCCCGGCGCCGCTCTGCTCTGATCGACGTGCTCTCGCGCATGCGCGGTAGAGTTGCTCTCTACTGCGCATTTGCGGGCCGTCGGTCAGAGCCCATTTATAAGGTAGATATATTCGCTGTCTTCTCTTATCTAACAGGATAAGAGAAGAGAGCACTAATATTTAATATATAAAAATACAGCACTTTATTAATACTTCCTCTAAAAATAAAATGCATGAGCACCTATGAACCTAGATCATTAACTATACATAAATATGTTTACTTACTGCTATACTATTGCATGGTGTGTATCTAAACCATCACAGCTACACATACAATAAACTGAATAAAAGTTTGTAAATCAATGTCATAGAATACTATTCTAAACAACAGAATGTTAGGTAATATATTTGTTTAGATTTCTGTTTAGAGTGATATTCTATGACATTGATTTGCAAAGGTTTATTCAATTTGATGCATTTTATTTTTGAGAAAGTGTTAATAAAGTGTTTTTATTTAAATATATATATATAAGAATATAAGAAATTGCCATGCTGGGTCAGAACAAGGGTCCATCAAGCCCAGCATCCTGTTTCCAACAGAGGCCAAAGCAGGCCACAAGAACCTGGCAAATCCCCAAACACTAAGATGACCCCATGCTGATGGCCGCCATGTGAGATGAACGGTTGGAAGGCTCTCTCCCTGTGTTACCATGAAAACCCATTACCTGAAAAAGCCATGCCGCATACTAAACAGAAAGCTAGGGTAAGGGAAGTAACAACATCTTCTCCCTTACCCGAACAGACTCAACCCATGATAGAGTCTTTCTTCGCCATTCCAGCAAACTTAACGCTGGTGGAGGGGGGCCGCTGCAGCAGTAGGCGCAGAGCGGGCATCGATTGCACTGGCCTCACACTGAGTCCAGGCATATTGAATATTAGTGCTCTTTTCTCTTTGGGATTTTTTTCTTTTTCAGTAGTCGAGCAGTTTACACAGCATATACGTTGCCTAATTTCTAGTTGTTTATATATGTGTTTATGTGTGTGTGTGTGTGTGTGTGTATATGTTCGTATGTGTATGTATCTATATTATAAACATATATACAAAGTATACCCCAAGCTCTTGCATTAACTGTTGCACTATGGGGTAGACCCTTGTCCTGGAGCAGTAGAGAACAGCTCCCTGGTAGGGACCAGGAAGCACCTGCCCCCAGGGGGTGGAGCACTGGAGGAGACAGAGGCTAGGATGAGCTTCACCACTGGAAGCCCGAGGTCCCCCCGGGAGGAGCCCATAGGGACCCGGGCCGCTTGGACTTAGGTGGGCCTCGCAGGGTCTCCTGGAGAGATGGAAGTCCGGCATACCCACAGACAGGAAAGGAGCGCAGTCAGGTTCGAGACTAGAGGTCAGATGGAGCAGGGAGGACCAGAACAGCGTAGGTGATGACAAGGCTAGGAACAGAGCCAGAATCTGGAGACATGGTCAAGCAGGCAGAGGTCAGAATCTGGGAGTCAGTCTGAAGCATGGTCAAGAAAGCAGGGGTCAGGTTCCAGAGGTCAGATGAGGTCACAGGCAGACCGAGATTAGAAGGCAAGCAGCAGGCGGGCTGGTCAAGGAACAGGCTGAGGTCAGAAGACAGGCAGCAGGCAGCAGGCAGGCAGGTCAAGGAGCAGGCTGAGGTCAGAAGGCAGGCAGCAGGCAAGCAAATCAAGGAGCAGGCTGAGGTCAGAAGGCAGGTAGCAGGCAGGCAGGTCAAGGAGCAAGCCGAGGTCAGTACTAGTAAGACAATCAGGAGGTACTACCTGGGGAGGCGGACAGACGAACAGGAACAGAAGGATGCCGGAGAACTAGGATGCAGGAACAAGGCAGGAACAAGACTGGAACAGAAGGATCCTGGAATGAGACTTGGAACAAGACTGGAACAAGGTTCAGATGCAGTGACAATCTAACAAGACACTAACCCGATTGCCAAGGCAAGGAAGTACAGGCAGGGACTTCCTTCTATCAGGGACTCAATCAGGGCATGCTGCGGAGCTAGGACCCGCCCCTGGCCCTACAAGAGGCCGGGCGGTCCGTGCAAGCGTAGGGACATGGCCAACGCCACCGAGGACGCCGAGCTCCGGCATGAGGCCTGATGCGCAGTAGAAGGCCCGGCTACTGTTGCTGCGGAATGCCAAGGCCTGGAAGAGCTTGCAGCTGCCACTAGGGAGGCCGACCCAGGACCTGCCGTGGAACCAGAGAGGTGAACAGGTCCGTGTGCGGGTCAGGTGCGGACAGGGTGCGTAACATTAACAATGCCTCAGCTTCATAATGCAAAAATATTTTACTATAATTTTTACATTCAGTAAAGCACATGAAAAAGCTGTACTTTCCAATTAAATTGTTCTTAAATTAGATCTCACTCTAAATAGTTTCGAACCTCATTAATATCTAATAACATCTATAAAATAAAAAGGCTTATCTTTCTATATTACAAGAATGCCAATCACTTATATATAGTGCTATCAAAACATCTTTTTGCGACATAACAGACTGATATAACACTATTTTTATCATAGAGAATTGTCCCTTTAAATTATGTTAGAGCTTACATTTCATTAGATCTATTTTGCAGGTCCTTACAATCTACTAGGGATGTGAATCGTTTTAGGACGATTAAAATTATCGTCCGATAATTTTAATATCGTCTTAAACCGTTATGGAACACAATACAATACAGATTCTAACGATTTATCGTTATAAATCGTTAGAATCGTGAGCCGGCACACTAAAACCCCCTAAAACCCACCCCCGACACTTTAAATTAAATCCCCCACCCTCCCGAACCCCCCCCCCCCCAAATAACTTAAATAACCTGCGGGTCCAGCGGCGGTCCGGAACGGCAGCGGTCCGGAACGGGCTCCTGCTCTGAATCTTGTCGTCTTCAGCCGGCGCCATTTTCCAAAATGGCGCCGAAAAATGGCGGCGGCCATAGACGAAAAAGATTGGACGGCAGGAGGTCCTTCCGGACCCCCGCTGGACTTTTGGCAAGTCTCGTGGGGGTCAGGAGGCCCCCACAAGCTGGCCAAAAGTTCCTGGAGGTCCAGCGGGGGTCAGGGAGCGATTTCCCGCCGCGAATCGTTTTCGTACGGAAAATGGCGCCGGCAGGAGATCGACTGCAGGAGGTCGTTCAGCGAGGGTTCCGGCGCCTCGCTGAACGACCTCCTGCAGTCGATCTCCTGCCGGCGCCATTTTCCGTACGGAAACGATTCGCGGCGGGAAATCGCTCCCTGACCCCCGCTGGACCTCCAGGAACTTTTGGCCAGCTTGTGGGGGGCCTCCTGACCCCCACGAGACTTGCCAAAAGTCCAGCGGGGGTCCGGAAGGACCTCCTGCCGTCCAATCTTTTTCGTCTATGGCCGCCGCCATTTTTCGGCGCCATTTTGGAAAATGGCGCCGGCTGAAGACGACAAGATTCAGAGCAGGAGCCCGTTCCGGACCGCTGCCGTTCCGGACCGCCGCTGGACCCGCAGGTTATTTAAGTTATTTGGGTGGGGGATTTAATTTAAAGGGTCGGGGGTGGGTTTTAGGGGGTTTTAATGTGCCGGTTTTTCGATTTTTCGATTTTTCACGATTTTTAACGATTTTTCACGATATTTTACCCCCCCAAACGGCAACAATACGATTCCCTCCCCCTCCCAGCCGAAATCGATCGTTAAGACGATCGAGGACACGATTCACATCCCTACAATCTACTACCCCAACAAAGGGCTCTGTTTCTCCCTAATTAGGGCTTCATCAGGGAACATGATTATCCACTCACCTCATCAGTGAACAAGGTTTTCCATTCAAGCACTGAAGTTGTAACCTAAACTGACATCTCCTCAAACAAGTCACTATTCAATCCTATTTTGCTTTTTGTGGCACCATAATAATTACATCAAATATTTTTACTGTGGACCAGTGACAAGCCTGAAATGAAATCTCTCTTCTTTTACAATATTGTTAGCAGCTTACTTCACTAGTGGATCATTCACTCTTTAAAAAGCATGTTGCCAATATATTCACATTCCTATCAGAACTCTATCTGGAAGTAGACCTTTATTTTAAAGGGTGGTTAAGTGCCATTTGGTAATACTATATATGCATACATTATAAACACACACACACACACACACACACACACACACAAAGAGCCCAATTATCTAACATTTTTCTAACATAATGTTTAGATTTGAATTTTAAAAAGATGCACATGTAAAAATAGCACTTATGCGCATAAAATAGCATTTATGCAGGTGTACACTATTTTACAAACTATAACATATGCGCATTAGGGATGTGAATCTTTTTTGACGATTTAAAATATCGTCCGATATATTTTAAATCGTCAAAAATCGTTAGGGCCATGATACAATACCAATTCCCCTGATTTATCGTTAAAAAATCGTAAATCGGGGGAAGGGGGAGGGCAGGAAAACCGGCACACTAAAACCCCCTAAAACCCACCCCCGACCCTTTAAATTAAATCCCCCACCCTCCCGAACCCCCCCCCCCAAATGCTTTAAATAACCTGGGGATCCAGCGGTGGTCCAGAACGGCGGCGGTCCGGAACGGCCCCCTCAATTGAATCCTGTTGTCTTCAGCCGGCGCCATTTTGCAAAATGGCCGCCGCAAAATGGTGGCGGCCATAGACAAAAACGATTCGACGCAGGAGGTCGTTCCGGACCCCCGCTGGACTTTTGGCAAGTCTTGTGGGGGTCAGGAGGCCCCCCCAAGCTGGCCAAAAGTTCCTGGGAGTCCAGCGGGGTTCAGGAAGCAATTTCTTGCCGTGAACGTTTTCCGTACGGAAAATGGCGCCGGCAGGAGATCGACTGCAGGAGGTCGTTCAGCGGCGGTCCGGAACCCCCGCTGAATGACCTCCTGCAGTCGATCTCCTGCTGGCGCCATTTTCCGTACGGAAAACGATTCGCGGCAAGAAATCGCTTCCTGAACCCCGCTGGACTCCCAGGAACTTTTGGCCAGCTTGGGGGGGCCTCCTGACCCCCACAAGACTTGCCAAAAGTCCAGCGGGGGTCCGGAACGACCTCCTGCGTCGAATCGTTTTTGTCTATGGCCGCCGCCATTTTGCGGCGGCCATTTTGCAAAATGGCGCCGGCTGAAGACAACAGGATTCAATTGAGGGGGCCGTTCCGGACCACCGCCGTTCTGGACCACCGCTGGATCCCCAGGTTATTTAAAGCATTTGGGGGGGGGGGTTCGGGAGGGTGGGGGATTTAATTTAAAGGGTCGGGGGTGGGTTTTAGGGGGTTTTAGTGTGTCAGCTCACGATTTTAACGATTTTCACGATAGTTTACACACCCAAACGGCAACAATATGATTTCCTCCCCCTCCCAGCCGAAATCGATCGTTAAGACGATCGAGGACACGATTCACATCTCTAATGCGCATATATCGGGGACCATGAGTAAACTTGCCTGAGTAAAAAAGAGGTGGGCCAAGGGTGTTCTGGTGAATGGCCAACATTTAGGTGTAGGAGTTGCTATTTACAACCTGCAAAAGTAGCGGTCATGTCTTTTACTTGTGAATATTTATTAGAGTTGGTAGCCCCCAAAAATGTTGTTTTATTCTCGTTTTGGGGATTAGCCATTTTTTGGGTTCACCCTGGATTGTTTTAAAAAAAGAAAAACTGCCACAACCCTTCCTTTTTAACACAATATTGATGCCCCACACAGTTAAAAATCCAAGACCAACCTCCAATCCCCCCCAGGACTCAGTAATACTGCCCTGGTGTTCTGGTTGGAGGGGTTCAGGAGTGATCTCCTACTCCCAGGCCAGCATCTGCCATTAGTCAAAATAGTGCCAGCAACCCTTTGCTTATCACACCTTGTGATTATGGGCTACCAGTACCACTGGGCAGCCAAACGGCCCATCCAGTCTGCCCAGCAAGCACCCACACTTATTTTCCAATACTTATCTGTTTCAATGACCACCAGGTTCAGGGCCCTTGTTGGTAACTGTTTGATTCGAATTTCCTGCCACCCCCTGCAATTGATGCAGATAGTAATGTTGGAGTTGCATCAAAGGTGAAGCATAAGGCTTAATGGTTAAGGGTAGTAACCATGTCATCAAGCAAGTTACCCTGATGCTTGTTTACCCAGACCTCAAAGATCAATGCTTTGTTGGATGTTGTCTGAATGTAAATACTCTTTTCCACATTTTCCCTGCCATTGAAGCAGAGAGCAACTGTATATGCATTCAAAGTGAAGTATCAGGCTTAATTGGTTTAGGGTAGTAACCATCGCAATAAGCAAGCTACCCTCATGCTTATTTAGTTCACTCCTTGTTGATTGTTGTCTGAATGCAAATCCTCTTTTCCACATTTCCCCTTGCCGTTGAAGCAGAGAGCAATGTTGAAGTTGCATTAACCGTGTGAAGGTTTATTGAGTAAGGGTAGTAATCACCAGGTAGTAGCCACCATTCAAGCAAGTCACCCCCATGGCTCTTCTCTTCATTTCTATCCTCTAGCCTTTATGGATCCACAGTGTTTATTCCATGCCCCTTTGAAATCCTTCACAGTTTTAGTCTTCACCATTTCTTCCAGAAGGGTATTTTAGACATCCACCACCCTCTCCATGAAGAAATACTTCCTGACATTGGTTCTCAGTCTTCCTGGAGTTTCAAATTGTGACCCCCCTAGTTCTACTGATTTTTTTCCAACGGAAAAGGTTTGTTGTTGACCATAGATTATTTTATTATTTATTTATTTTATTTTTTAACTTTTCTATACCGACCTTCATGTTGAAAGTAACATATCAAATTGGTTTACAGTGTAACAACAATATTGCACAAGGCATTACATAGAACATGGGGTTACACAGAACTGGGAGAACAGGGGAGAACTGGCGAAGAATTAGCAACAGATAACGTGAGAGTTAACAAATGAAAAAGTGAACTAACAATTGGGGACAGAGATGTCCATTAAGCACAAAGGAAGAGAACCTGCAACCAACGTGTATGCAAATTAATGAAATAAATATAAGTACAATTATAAATTCTGGGAGAGGTAGTAGGAAGGAATGTCTAAACCAGTCCAGACTGGGGGAAATCCAGAGCTATATAGGAGTGTGAACCTGTCGGGTGGGTAACAGGATCTTGTGGAGGGACGAGCTAGGGTGTTCCTGAGTTGGTGGAGGGATCGTAATGTTATGGAAAAGCCTGTTTGAATAGCCAGGTTTTAAGTTTTTTTTTTTTAAAGTGAGAGGACAAGGTTCTTGCCGGAGATCTGGGGGAAGGGCGTTCCATTGTGATGGCCCCACGGTGGATAAGGCACGTTTCCTTAGGGCTGTCTTAACTGGAGGGGCATAGAGAGTGCCTTTGTAAGCTGATCTAATCGATGTGGAGGATTCATGGAGACGAAGAGGTAAGTTCAACTCCAGAGGTGATAGATTGTGTGTGGCTTTGAAAATTATCATAAGGACTTTGTAAAGGATTCTAAATTTGATGGGACGCCAATGCAGGTTGTGAAGTATGGGAGTGATGTGCTCTCTTCTGTTGGCGTTAGAGAGGATCCTCGCGACGGAGTTCTGAACCATCTGCAAGGGTCTGATAGTGTTAGCTGGAAGACCTAGAAGGAGCAAATTGCAGTAGTTGATTTTTGAAAAAATGATTGATTGTAGAACTGTGCGGTAGTCATGAAAGTAGAGAAGGGGTTTCAGTCTTTTTAGAACTTGTAGTTTGAAGAAACAGTCTTTTGTAGTAGTATTGATAATTTTTTTTAGGTTGAACTGGTTATCAAGAATAACGCCGAGGTCTCTGACATGCAGGGAAATATTTATTTGAGAAGTGATTGGATGGTTGTTTAGACCATGGATGTCGTCGTGAGAGATGATAAGGATCTCCGTCTTGTTAGTGTTTAGGACTAGGTTAAGGCTGGTAAGAAGATGATTGATTGATTGATTGAAGTCAATCGTTCCAGAAGCAGAGGGTTTTGGAGATGGAGTCCTTGGGGATTAGTACCTGCATGTCATCCGCGTAGATGTAGTGGGTTAATTTGAGATTGGAAAGGAGTTGGCATAGCGGAAGGAGGTAAATGTTGAAGAGCGTTGGGGAGAGAGAGGAACCTTGTAGTACTCCCAAGGAGGAGCTAACGGGATGCGATTCTTTGTTGTTAATTTTAACCTTATAGCATCTATTATTAAGGAAAGACTTGAACCATCTGTAGCCGTACCAGTAATACCAATGTCTGTGAGATGATATAATAGTATAGCGTGGTTCACTGTGTCGAAAGCTGCGGATAAATCAAGGAGGGCGAGAAGTTACGATTGTTTTTTTTTTCAAGGCTGAGGATGATAGAGTCGGAGAGTGAGATTAGAAGTGATTCTGTGTTTAGTGATTTTCGGAATCCGAATTGAGCTGGGGCTAGAATCTTGTGGAATTCCAGGTATTCTGATAGTTGCTTATTGACTATTTTTTAAAATAATTTTGCAATAAATGGTAGATTGGCTATCGGACGGAAATTAGCAGGATCCGCTGGTGACAGGTATGGGTTTTTTTAGCAGCAGTTTGAGAATCGCGATCTTAAGAGTGTCCAGAACTAGCCCTTGTTCAAGAGAGCAATTGATGATATCTGAGATAGACTTCACAATGATTTTAGGGATGGAGATGAGGAAATTTGATGGAATTGGGTCCGAAGGATGAGATGATGGCTTGACCTTCTTGAGCAAGCTTTCAATCTCCAGTGAGAAGGTAGGCTCGAATGTTTTGAGTCTAGAATTTTGCTGAATCGTGGAGATATAAGAGAGATGTGTTTGGACATTATTGGACTTAAGTGGTGCTACCAGGTTGGAGATTTTTTTATCTAAGTAAATCGCTAATTCTGTAGCTTTTGATGAAGCTTGGTCGTCAGGAATAATTGGTGGGGCTGATTTTGTAAGAGATGAGACGTACGAGAATAGGACTTTAGATTCAAAGATGAAGTGATGAATTTTTTGGGTGAAGAAATCTCTCTTTGTTCGGAGGATCGTGTTCCTGTAATGGTGCATGGTGTCTTTGTAGGTGGCCTGGGTCTCTGTGGAAGGGTTTTGCACCATCTGTGTTCTTTCCTTCTTAGATCTTGTTTGAGGGATTTCAGTTCGGGTGTGAACCAAGGTTTTCTGTTATCAGTGTTAGGGTGTATTACTTTGGTGATTATAGGGCAGGTAAGATCCGCTACTTTTTTGGTTATATTGAACCAGGAGGTGGTGGCTGCCTCTGCATCTGAGAGATCAAGATGATCTAATTCTGTAGAGAGGTGTGAGCTGAGGATGTCTAAGGAGCACGTTTTCCTGAATTGGATTGTAGACTTAGTAGGTGGTTTGGAAGAGGTTCCGGTGATGTCTAGGGTTGTGGTAATCACTTGGTGGTCTGACCAAGGGACAGGTGTACAGATAGGATTGGAAGCTAAGGACAGTCCTTCATTAAGGAATATTAGATCCAGTGTGTGTCCAGCTTTATGAGTGGAACTGTCTATTATCTGTTTGAAACCCAAGTATTTGAGAGATGAAAGTAGAGATTCGCAGTTGGCGGATTGAGGAGCCGATTGGGGATTGATCATTAAAACCTTTTAAGTATCTGAAAGTCTGTATCATATCACCCCTGCTCCTCCTCTCCTCCAGGGTATACATATTTAGGTTCTTCAATCTCTCCTCATAAGTCATTTTATGAAGATAATCCATCTTTTTGGTCACCCTTCTCTGGACCGCCTCCATCCTGTCTCTGTCCCTCACCAAGGCCCTATACAAGGGGATCATCACTTCCTTTCTCTTACTAGATATTACTCTCTCTTTGCAGCCCAGCATTCTTCTGGCTTTAGCTATCGCCTTGTCACATTGTTTCACCGACTTCAGATTGTTAGACACTATCACCCCAAGGTATCTTTCCTGCTCCGTGTACATCAGCCCTTCACCCCCCATCAAATACAGTTCTTTCAGATTTCCACAGCCCATATGCATGACTCTGCACTTCTTGGTATTGACTATCAGCTGCTATATTTTCGACCACTCTACCAGCTTCCTTAAATCCCATCTCATTCTCTCCACTCTGTCTGGCATGTCCACTCTGTTGCAGATCTTAGTATCATCTGCAAAAAGACAAACTTTACTTTCTATCCCGTCCGCAATGTCTCTTACAAAGATATTGAACAGGACCAGTCCCAACACCGATCTTTGCGGCAATCCACTTAACACTGCTCTCTCTTCAGAGTAAGTTCCATTTACCATCACACATTGTCTTCTGTCCATCAACCAGTTTGTAGTCCAGGCCACCACCTTGGCACTCACTCCTAAGGTTCTCATTTTATTCACAAGCCTCCTGTGCGGATCCATATCAAAAGCTTTGCTGAAATCCAAGTAGATTACATCGAGCACTCTTCCTTGATCCAATTCCCTAGTCACCCAATCAAAAAAATCAATCAGATTTGTCTGACAGGACCTTCCCCTGGTGAATACATGCTGCCTCTGGTCCAGCAATTCTTCTGATTGTAGATAGTTCACTATTGTATCTTTCAGCAGCGTCTCCATTACTTTTCCCACCACCGAGGTGAGGATAACCAGCCTGTAGTTTCCAGCCTCCTCTCTGCTCCCACTCTTGTGAAGCGGGCCACCATCGCTCTTCTCCAATCACTTGGCACCACTTCCATTTCTAGGGATCTATTGAACACAGTGGACCCGCCAGCACATCTCTGAGCTCCCTCAGTATCCTGGGATGAACCATATCAGGCCCCATAGCTTTGTCCACTTTCAGTTTTCCTAACTCTTCCCATACATTATCTTCTGTAAACGGAGTTTCATCTACTACTCTCCCCTCCAGTTTCTTGTTAACTAGCGATGGTCCTTCCCCAGGGTCCTCTTTAGTGAACACCAAACTGAAGTAATCGTTTAATATTTCTGCCATTTCTTTGTCTCTATCCACACACTGATCCTTTTCACCTTTCAATTTCATTATACCACTTTGGACTTTTCTCCTTTCTCTGATGTATCTGTAAAATGTTTTGTCACCTCATTTTACCTCTTTGGCAATCCTTTCTTCTGCTTGACTTTTTGCTTTCTTGATTAATTTCTTCATCTCCCTCAGTTCCACCAGATATTTTTCCTTGTGATCCTACCTTTGGGATCCTTTATATTTCTTAAACGCTGTTATTTTAACTTTTACTTTATCAGCCACTTGCTTTGAGAACTAGATAGGTTTCATTTTTCTCTTGTTTTTCTTACTTTTCTAACATATATTAGTTGCCTAGGTAATTGCTCCTTTTAGTTTGGCCCACTGTTGTTCTACATCTCTCATTTTCTCCCAGCCTTCTAGTTCTTCCTCTAGGTATTTCCCCATTTCAAGTCCATGTTTTGGGTCTTCGTATGACTTCTCCAAATCCTATTTGTGATATGAAACCATACCGTTTGATGATCACTGGTGCTGAGGTGGGCACCCACCTGGAAATTAGTGACATTATCTCCATTAGTGAGCACTAAATCAAGTATAGCTCCCTCCCTCATGGGTTCCATTACCATTTGTTTGAACAGAGCCCCTTTCAGAGCATCCACTATCTCTCCACTACTGTTAGATTCTGCAGAAGGGATTCTCCAGTCTACATCCAGCAGATTAAAATCTCCAACTATCACCACTTCTCCCTTCTTTCCCATCTTTTGGATGTCTTCAACCAGATCTCTGTCAAGTTCTTCCATTTGATTTGGAGGCCTGTAAACCACTCCAATAAAAATGGATGCCCCATCATCTTTTTTTAGTGTGGCCCATAATTCTTCTTCTTTGTCCATCTTCCTTGCAGCTCAGATGCTTGGATATTGTTTTTGACATAAAGAGCCACTCCACCCCCTTTTCTGTCCTCTCTGTCCTTCCTTAACAAGTTATAGTCCGGTATGGCTGTGTCCCAATCATGAGATTCCGTGAACCACTTCTCCATGACAGCAATAATGTCCAAGTCTGCCTCCACCATTAGGGCTTGCATATCTGGGATTTTATTACCCAAACTACTAGCATTTGTGCTCATAGCTTTCCAGCTTTTCTCATTCACAAGAACATAAGAACATGCCATTCTGGGTCAGACCAAGGGTCCATCAAGCCAGCATTCTGTTTCCAACAGTGGCCAATCCAGGCCATAAGAACCTGGCAAGTACCCAAAAACTAAGTCAACTTAATTAATAGCAGGTAATGGACTTCTCCAAAAACGTATCCAATCCTTTTTTAAGCACAGCTATACTAACTGCACTAACCACATCTTCTGGCAACAAATTTCAGAGTTTAATTGTGCGTTGAGTGAAAAAGAACTTTCTCAGATTAGTTTTAAATGTGCCACATGCTAACGTCATGGAGTGCCCCCTAGTCTTTCTATTATCCGAAAGAGTAAAAAGCCGATTCACATCTACCCGTTCTAGCAGGTTATTGCTTTTCTTGGTCACATTTTGTGACTTATTTAGTTGACTTTTGTTATCCACTTCATCCTTTTACTTTGCATTTGTATTTGGGGGGTGACATTCTAATTTCTTTCTGCCACTCCGGCATCTAGTTTACGACATAGGATTTAAATGTATCTCTTAGGATCCTTTTTCCTGCCACAGACAGCTATAAACCATCTTTGACAAAGAGCTTTTTACTGTTCCATACACAGCCCCAGCCCCCGGTATATCCAAAACTTTGTTCCTTACACCAGGATTTGAGCCATACATTGAAGTTATCAATATGGCTTAGCCTCTCCTTCCCTTTTCCATGAACAGGTAACACTTCTGGAAAGGCAATGGTTGTCACATGTGACTAATCTGCTTTGCAAAAGACTGGAAATCTCTCTGTACCGCTTGGATGCTGTTTCTAGCAAGGTTGTTGGTTCCCAGAATGATGATAACATCAACTACAGAGTCTTTGCTTTCTTCTTTGATCACTTTGACTATCTGAATAGCATTTCTGCCGGCCGATGATCCTGGAAGGCTTTTAATTGTAGTGTTTCCCTCAAAAAGAGTTCCCAAATTAGTGCCACTGATAACAGAGGCACCCAGCAAAATGAGCTTTTTCCTTTGATTATTGATTGTATTATGGAATTGTTGTACGCAGATACCACTTCAATCTCTATTACAAGATCTTCTTTATTATCTATTACAGAGAAGGTGTTTTGTACTTGAGTCACTTGAAAGAGCGTGTGTCTCCACATCACAGGTCTTACTCTACCAGAGCCCACCATAATCCTGTTGTGTTTTGGGTTCCTTAACACCATGTGTGAGAGGGGGGTAGACATGTGGGCTGCACAGTTGTGAAGAATGGGTGCCTGTGGATCACATGTCTTATCCTACATGAGCCCACTGTAAACCACTTTTTCCTTGACTTTTGGTTTTTCTGTGGTAATGGGGAATTAATTCCTGAATACTGTAAAGTGGGTGAAACTATCTTAATTGCAGCTAATTCAGCTTTAACTTCAGCCATATCCTTTTTCAAGGAAGAGAGTTCTGAACAAAAGGGGCAAGCCCTAAGTTTCCAGATGATTTCCCTCAGAATAAAGGTTCCACAATAGTTAAATTAGATAGTCCTCATTTTGGTAAATTTATTTGATGGATTACACCTAAGGAATTACCAAATTTCCAAATTATCTTGTTGCCAATTATGTATTCAGGCAGACTATATCAAAAAACAAACCCAGGAGTGGATGGGTAGAGGGGCAGGGTGGGAGGGAATTAAACAGTTAACACTTGGCCAGGACTGTTCACTGGACACTGTATCTGCTATTGAATTTGAACAGACCCTCCCCCAGATTGGCTACCTAAATTAAGCTTTTTCCTTAACTCTTCATAAGAATCTGTAGTTATGGCTGACTCCTTGAAGTTCAAAGCAGACTGAGGACTTGCCTCCTGCAATGCACTATGAGTCACCTGCCCAAAGCTGAAAATTCCAAACACTTTTTTTTTTAATAAACAAACACACAGCAATTTTATGCAGCAATATCAATATCAGGAAAATATAGAGATTTTAAAGCTAGCACTACACAAAAAAACAGAAAAATATAGCCAAGAAGCCCTCTAAAATAAGGATGTTAAACTTTTTCCTTAGCTCTTCACAAGAATCTGTAGTTATTACTGTCTCCTTGAAATTCAATCCTCATCAAGGTTATGCTCTCCTTCAAGGTGACCTTTCTCCTCCAAAGTAGCACAGGGGCTGCTAGATTACAGGTGGGATTTCTCTACTATGTCCCTGAAGGTCTCCTCTATATACCTCTCTGTCTCCCTTAGCTCCTCCAGGTTTGCCACTCTAGCCTCCAGAGATGAGGTTCATTCTCTGAGGGCTAGGAGCTGTTTATACCTAGTACACACATGCAACCTCTCATCAGCTGGGAGAAAAGACTGGAAAGCCTCCTCTCATTGCTAGACTACATTCTGCATCTTAATTTACTTGATTTGTTATTGAAATAAAATTTCTAAGGGAGTAGGGATGTAAAGCAAATATAAAGTACTTTTTTAGTCTATTGATTCATTTAATATTTGTCTGACAGTGATCCTCAAAGTACTACAATTAATTGAGATATTAATCACCCACCTTATTAACTCATGTATTGAATTAAATTCCTTCTGTGTAAAATCTGTAGTAAATTTATGGTAAAGAATATTGTATATTCAAAAGGACAGATCACTTGTTCATTAACAAATCCTCACCTTAATTAACTATATAATCATATATGAGGATACATCAAACACATCCCACTCAATTTTTAACCTTTTTATTTCTTCATATTTTTCTACACATATTTTTTCAAAAAACATCCATATAGCAGAATAACTTCTTGCTAAAACATACAAATCCACTCTAAAATCATTACAAACATTATTGTTTCTCAAAAGAGCCCACCACTCTGGAAACTGTCCATGTTTATCTTTCACACCAGAGAATACATCTGTGAATACTTTTTTGTGTGTCTGAACCTTTGGAAACATGTTTGTGAATACATCTGTGAATATGGTGCAATTATAAAGAGAAAGAAAACAAGGATGATACAACTTGATTAAGCTTGACCTGGTATGAAAGACAAATATGGACAGTTTCCAGAGTGGTGGGCTCTTTTGAGAAACAATAATGTTTGTAATGATTTTAGAGTGGATTTGTATGTTTTAGGAAGAAGTTATTCTGCTATATGGATGTTTTTTGAAAAAAGTTGTGTAGAAAAATATAAAGAAATAAAAAGGTTAAACATTGAGTGGGATGTGTTTGATGTATCCTCATATATGAATATATGGTAAAGAATATTAAGATGCAGAAGCTGTTGTGCATGCCATTCAGGTCCTCTTCTGCTGCAAAGGGTATGGAGCCTCTGGAAGCTAGGGCTGTGGAACCTGAAGCCTGAATTTGTTCGTGGTAAACTTTGGAATGTTCTCCTGGGGCTGCTGGATAGGATATGGAGATGAGCCTTCCAGTCCTCTTCTATATGCAAGTCACTTAACCCTCCATTGCCTCAGATACAAACTTAGGGATGAATTTTCAAAATGTTATGCAAGTAGAAATTAGCATATATGTTATGAAAGTAGCCTGCAACTGCTATTTTATAAAAATAAGAACATCATAACATAAGAAATTGCCATGCTGATCAGACCAAGGGTCAATCAAGCCCAGCATCCTGTTTCCAACAGAGGCCAAACCAGGCCAAAAGAACCTGGCAAGTACCCAGACACCAAGAAGATCCCATGCTATTGAAGCAATTAACAGCAGTGGCTATTCCCTTAGTAAACTGGATTAATAGCAGTTAATGGACTTCTCTTCCAAGAACTTATCCAAACCTTTTTTGAACCAGCTACATTAACTGCACTAACCAAATCCTCTGGCAACAAATTCCAGAGCTTAATTGTGTGTTGAATGAAAAATAATTTTCTCCTATTAGACTTGCTAACTTCATGAAATGATCCCCTAGTCCTTCTATTATTCGAAGTGTAAATAACAGATTCACATCTACTCATTCAAGACCTCTCATGATCTTAAAGACCTCTATCATATGTCCCCTCAGCCATCTCTTCTCCAAGCTGAACAGCCCTAACTTCTTCAGTCTTTCCTCATAGGGGAGCTGTTCCATCCCCTTTATCATTTAAACACAATCTCTTCCCGGCAGCGTTGCACCCCGGACGTCGCGCGCCCGAAGGAGCACGACCTAAGGGGCCTGCCCCTTAGTGCGCCCCTTTGTGAGCCCCAAGACTCAGGTCAGAGGCCCCCCCTTGGTAGGCAGCCTCCCACTAGCATTGCCAACGTGACACCCCCCCCCCCCCCCAGCATTCATCCAGCCACCTCCAGCATTCAACCAGCTCACACCAGCATTCATCCAGCCGCCTCCAGCATTCAACCAGTCCACCCCAGCATTCACCCAGCCTCCTCCAGCATTCAACCAGCCCACCCCAGCATTCATCCAGCCTCCTCCAGCATTCATCCAGCTTCCTTCAGCATTCAACCAGCCAGCTCCATCATTCAACCAGCCTACACCAGCATTCATCCAGCCTCCTCCAGCATTCATTCAGCTTTCAACCAATATTCAACCAGGTCTCAGCCCATCCTCTCCTGCACAACTAGACCATAATGCTACCGGGATTCCCAATCCCCATTCTTCACCACAATCTACACAACACAGGACAAGCAACAATGAAATATCGATCACGCACCTCCAAAACCCTCATCCCAATCATGATTTCACCTCTTACCCAACTCCTAGGTCTCATAATATTCTCCCTGACACTATTCAATGCTCAATCCATCACTAAGAAATCTCTGATCCTCAACGACTACCTTCTAGACACAAAACCGGACATCTGCACCATAACAGAAACCTGGCTTAAACCAACATAGCACTAATAAATCAACTCCCCACACAGCTTTACGACTTCTTTTCCCTCCCCCAACTAAAGAAAAGAGGCTGAGGCATTCTTTTAGCAGCCAAAAAAGAGTTAAGAGTCTCCCAACTCCCAGTAAAAACTGATTCAAAACTAGAAGTTGGCCTCTTCAAAACAGACCAACTCCAAATCCTCTTAGTTTACACCCCACCAGGACTTCTCGACTCAGACGCATCCCCCATCATAGAAATAATTGCAAAACACATGAATTTAGACTCCCCAGCCATGATCCTAGGAGATTTCAACCTCCACGTCAACAACACTACACTCACAACTAACTGTGAAGCTCTGCTCTCCACACTTTCGGCCATGGGCTTCCAGCAGATCATCAATAAGCCCACCCACAAAGTTGGCCACACCCTGGACCTCATTTTCATAAACTCTGGTATCACGCATTCAACCCTCCCTGTATGCACACTGGTCCCATGGTCGGATCACTCCTTAATCTCCGCTACCTTCTTAATAACAAAAACCTATAATACACACCCCCTTCAATCTTTGTTTCCCCTCATAGGGGATCCTATGAGGGGAAACGAAGATCCTGCTCTTCCGATGACCTCAGCAACCACCTGCCTAAAGAACTTCCACATATAAGCCTTTCAGATCCCAACTCAGCCATACTATCTTAGAGCAATATTACAGAAAAAATAGCAAATAAATTATGTTCACTAACTACAAAAAAACTCAACCCTAACTCCTCAAAGAAACAACCTTGGTTTACAAATGACCTGCGAAAACTAACAAAACCTCAGACAGAAGGAAAATAAATGGCGCAAGACCCCGTGCCCCAGCACACTATCCACTTACAAAACTGCCCTCCACCGCTACAGGAACTCCACCTTAAAGTCAAAAAGGGATTTCTTCGCTCACAAGATTCATGACCTGGTCTACGACGCAAAAGCCCTTTTTACCTACGTATCTGAACTAACACAAACCAACACTCCTTCTATCCCTAACGACCAAGCACAATCCAAAGCCGATGAACTGGCTCTGTTCTTCCATAGCAAAATCTCCAACATTGTAACCCTCTTGCCCCCTAGCTCTAACTCGCCTACCAGCTCCTACTACCCCCTAAATAAAAGAATCTCTCTGGAATTGTTCGAACCCACCACCGCATTAGAGATGCAATCTCTATTAAGGAAAATGAAACCTTCATACCATCCCTTCGACCACATCCCATCAAAACTTCTCCTGCTAATTCCCGACACCACCTCCAAACCACTGGCAGATATCATTAACTGCTCCTTAACACAGGGAATTTTCCCATATGCCCTAAAACTTGCTTCTCTTAAACCTCTCCTAAAGAAACCTGACTTGGATCCCAAGAATCCAAACAACTTCCGCCCCATTTCCAACCTTCCCTTTGTAGCCAAGATTATGGAGAAACTAGTCAATTCACAACTCTCTGATTACCTGGAAGACCACAAAATATTGCACCCCACCCAATATGGTTTCCGCAAGGCATTAAGCACTGAAACCCTACTCTTATCGCTAACAAACCACCTCATCATGGGTTTGGACAAAGGACAATCTTTTTTACTAATTCTCCTTGCCTATCGGCAGCTTTTGACACCATAAACCACTGCATCCTCCTCAACTGTCTATCGGATATTGGAATAACAGGCACTGCTTTCACATGGTTCAAAACATTCCTCTGTAACAGAGGTTACAAAGTAGGAATCGATAATAAAGAATCCCCACACATCAACTCCTCACTAGGAGTTCCTCAAGGTTCCTCCCTATCCCCAACTCTCTTCAACATATATCTTCTTCCTCTATGCCAGCTGTTAACTAAGCTTCAACTAAAACACTTCCTATACGCTGACGATGTGCAAGTCCTGATCCCTATCAAAGAATCTATCACTAAAACACCAAACACTGGGAAAACTGCATCAGAGAGATTAACCTACTCCTCGCAAAGTTAAACCTGATTCTAAACTCAGCTAAGACTGAACTCCTTCTCATCTCCCCAGAAAACAGTAATACCCCACAAAGTGCACCAGTAAACACCATTGTTACCCAAACAAGAGACCTAGGAATAGTAATAGACAACCGCCTGAATCTAAAAACTTTCATCAACAACACAACCAAAAATTGCTTCTATAAGCTGCAGGTATTAAAAAGAATCAAACCACTCCTTCACTTTCAAGATTTCAGATCAGTCCTCCAAGCTGTAATATTCTCCAAGATAGATTATTATAACTCTATCTTGCTAGGTCTCCCTTCCTCATCCATCAAACCTCTTCAGATGATCCAAAATGTGGCAGCCAGAATCCTGCCAAACTGCAGAAGAAGAGACCATATCTCACCCATTCTCAAAAATTTACACTGGCTACCAATTCACTTCAGAATTCTACACAAATCCATCACCATCACCCATAAAACCATCCATTCCCAAGCCCCTTTTAACCTCCAAATCCCCCTCAGACTACACACTTCATTCAGACCAATCAGAGAAGCCTACAGAGGTTCCCTGCTTGTTCCACCAACCAAATATATGTACCATTTAGCTTTTAGAGGTTGGGCCTTTTCTACAGCGGGACCTTCTCTATGGAATACCCTACCCCCTGATCTCAGACAGGAACCATGTTTATTAACATTCAGAAAAAGGCTTAAGACTTGGTTATTTAAACAAGCCTTCCCAGAGTCTAACTGATGCACCAAAACAACTATTAAGAGACCTTTCAGCACAATGTAAATAACTTCTACTTTAAAGTTACTCTTACTCTTGTCTCCTTCCTACCCCATTTCTTGCAACCCTGTTTTATTATAACTTTTATTTCCTCTACACTTGTTAAATGTTCAAGGTTATCACACCCCCTGTTACCTGTAAACCGGCATGATATGATTGTATCATGAATGCCGGTATAGAAAAGCTCTAAATAAATAAATAAATAAATACAATTTTGGTTGCCCTTCTCTGTACCTTCTCCATCGCAACTATATCTTTTTTGAGATGTGGCAACCAGAATTGTATACAGTATTCAAGGTGTGGTCTCACCATGGAGTGATACAGAGGCATTATAACATTTTCCATTTTATTAACCATTCCCTTCCTATTAATTCATAACATTCTGTTTGCTTTTTTGACTGCTGCAGCACACTAAGCTGAAAATTTTAAAGTAGTATCCACTATGATGCCTAGATCTTTTTCCTGGGTTGTAGTTCCTAATATGGAATCTAACATCGTGTAACTACAGCAAGGATTATTTTTCCCTATAATCAACACCTTGCACTTGTCCACATTAAATTTCATCCGCCATTTAGATGCCCAATCTTCCAGTCTTGCAAGGTCCTCCTGTAATATATCACAATCCGCTTGTGATTTAACTACTCTGAATAATTTTGTATCTTCTGCAAATTTGATAACCTCACTCGTCGTATTCATTTCCAGATCATTTATATATATATATTCAAAAGCACCGGTCCAAGTACAGATCCCTGAGGCACTCCACTGTTTACCATTTTCCACTGAGAAAATTGACCATTTAATCCTACTTAATCCTTAAAAGTATGCACTTTTTTGGTTTTGAGAACAAGTGCATGTGCAAAACAAAGGGCCAATCTAGGCATTCAAGGGTGGGGCCAACAGTAACATGTATAATTTGATATTTTACAAGAGACATGCACTCATATATTTGAAAATGTATCTAATTTTACACCTGTTAATTATCTTGTGAAATTGATGTGAGACTTGTTTATTGTGTATCATTGACTGGGAGGAATTCAGACTCAAGAACCAGGAGGGTTTTGATGATCTGGAGGAGGTCTGGGTGAACTAGTAGAATAATTAGAGAAATGGTAATTTCAATTATGCATGCATATTTAAAAATATATCAACTTTGGCATACGAATTGGGTTTTATAGAAGAAAATCCTACTTTATTTTTTGTATAAAATATAAACATACATTTTTTAAATCAATAGGAATGTATTCATTCATAAGCATACATACGCTCGTACGTTGTGGGTTAGAATTGTGCATAGCTTGTAACTCAATGGTTCCCAAACCTGTCATGGAGGACACTCAGCTAGCCAGGTTTTCAGGATATCCGCAATGAATATGCATGAGATAAATTTGCATACACTGCCTCCATAGAATGCACATTTTATCTCATGCATATTCATTGCAGATATCCTGGAAATCTGACTGACTGGGGATTCTCTAGAACAGGTTTGGGCACCACTGAGTTACACATATGCACAATTATTATCTGTAACATTCAAGTATATGTATGCTTATGCGCAAATACATTCAGGGCCAGATATTAAAAACTACACACACATAAATCCAGGGAATGTACATGCGTAGGTGGCCTTACGCGTGCCGGTCCTATATTCAAAGGCCCGGCCACGAGCGTAAAGCCCCAAGATGCATATAAGCCCCAAAGCCTCAAGAAAGGGGCGGGGAGAGTGTGGAGAGGGGGCGGCGTAGGGCAGTACAGGGGGTGGAGCAGGATGGGGCTAGAGGCCCCCAGCACAGCAGCCATTTGCTTGTGTGCCGGGGGAACAAGCGCTGGCAGGGTGCCGGCACGCAGCCTGCGCCTGCCCCGAGGCAGGCACAAAAGGTTAAATAAAGATTTGGGGGTCTAGGTAATGGCTAGGGGACGGGTAGGTTAGTGGAAGGAGAAGGGATATTAGTGTAGGAGGTTGGGAAGTTCTCTCCCAGTCCGCTCCAAAATTGGAGCGGACTGGGAGGGAACCGAGGAAGGCCATGGGCATTGGCGCTCTGAGGATGCACAAGTGTGCACCCCCTTGCTCACGCCCACCCTCGATTTTATAACATGCACGCACCATGTTTTAAAATCAGGCGTCCATGTGTACGCGCCAGATAGTGCACGCAGATCAACGTGCATGTGCATATTTGAAAATCTACCCCTCAATGCTTAAGGAAGGAGTATTTTGGGTCAGGTTTGGGAACCTCTGGAGTAACTGATATGCGTAGGTTGTAAAATATTATCATAGATCTCTGTGTGGCCATATTAGATATGTGCTTTGTTTAAACATATCAGTTCAGGCTTCGGATCGGGTGCTCAGCGGAAAATTTCGGTTTCCCACGGTTCGGGTTTTTTTTCCAGCAATTTTCAACGAAGTGCGTTAGTGCGCATTAATCGGCCTTACTGCGTACTAACAACCAGTTAGTGCGCACTATCTCCGCTTTAGTGCGCAGTACAGCGAACGAGATAGTGTGCACCTGCTAGATGTTAATGCACATTAAGACCCGTTAGTGCGCAGTAACAGGTTAGTTAGTGTGCACTAACAAGTTAGTTAGTGCGCCCTAATAGAACTTACAGCACACTAAGTATGTAGTAGTGCGCTGTAACTAATGTTAGTGCGCACTAAAAAATGCTACTTAAAAATTTAAAAGTATCAATTCAGAGGAGTTCATTAGCTAGAAAAACAGTGCGCACTAATTAGTATTACTGCACACTAAGTGAAAAGCAGTGTGAGGTAACTCTGTTAGTGCGCACTAACACGAAATACAAATTTTGCCAAAATTTCAGCAATAATCACTTCGTATATCGGTGCTACCGAACCATGGTGAATTGGACAATAGGGATGTGAATCGTGTCCTCGATCGTCTTAACGATCGATTTCGGCTGGGAGGGGGAGGGAATCGTATTGTTGCCGTTTGGGGGGGTAAAATATCGTGAAAAATCGTTAAAAATCGTTAAAAATCGAAAAATCGAAAAATCGAAAAACCGGCACATTAAAACCCCCTAAAACCCACCCCCGACCCTTTAAATTAAATCCCCCACCCTCCCGAACCCCATCCCTCGCCGGAACATCGTTAAAAATCGAAAAATCGAAAAACCGGCACACTAAAACCCCCTAAAACCCACCCCCGACCCTTTAAATTAAATCCCCCACCCTCCCGAACCCCCCCCAAATAACTTAAATAACCTGCGGGTCCAGCGGCGGTCCGGAACGGGCTCCTGCTCCTCAATCTTGTCGTCTTCAGCCGGCGCCATTTTCCAAAATGGCGCCGAAAAATGGCGGCGGCCATAGACGAAAAAGATTGGACGGCAGGAGGTCCTTCCGGACCCCCGCTGGACTTTTGGCAAGTCTCGTGGGGGTCAGGAGGCCCCCCACAAGCTGGCCAAAAGTTCCTGGAGGTCCAGCGGGGGTCAGGGAGCGATTTCCCGCCGCGAATTGTTTTCGTACGGAAAATGGCGCCGGCAGGAGATCGACTGCAGGAGGTCGTTCAGCGAGGCGCCGGAACCCTCGCTGAACGACCTCCTGCAGTCGATCTCCTGCCGGCGCCATTTTCCGTACGAAAACGATTTGCGGCGGGAAATCGCTCCCTGACCCCCGCTGGACCTCCAGGAACTTTTGGCCAGCTTGTGGGGGGCCTCCTGACCCCCACGAGACTTGCCAAAAGTCCAGCAGGGGTCCGGAAGGACCTCCTGCCGTCCAATCTTTTTCGTCTATGGCCGCCGCCATTTTTCGGCGCCATTTTGGAAAATGGCGCCGGCTGAAGACGACAAGATTCAGGAGCAGGAGCCCGTTCCGGACCGCTGCCGTTCCGGACCGCCGCTGGACCCGCAGGTTATTTAAGTTATTTGGGGGGGGGGTTCGGGAGGGTGGGGGATTTAATTTAAAGGGTCGGGGGTGGGTTTTAGGGGGTTTTAGTGTGCCGGCTCACGATTCTAACGATTTATAACGATAAATCGTTAGAATCTGTATTGTATTGTGTTCCATAACGGTTTAAGACGATATTAAAATTATCGGACGATAATTTTAATCGTCCTAAAACGATTCACATCCCTATTGGACAATATTGTTGACATTGTCTAATTCATGAAAAATGAATGCACATCCCTAGGCCATATACGTGCGTATATGAGGCCACAAGGAGTTGTTTGAAAGTTTAGCTTAAACCTGACTCTGGAAAGGATGTTTTGCAAGTCTTAAATCTGGAAAGGATGTCTTATGAGGCTTAAAGCTGACTCTGGAATGGATGTCCTGTTGATTTTTATTGACTTTTGATACAATGACCCATTAGCTTTACTAGGAATAACCTAGTGGTTAGAGCAGCAGGCTGCAAACCATGGAAGCAAGGGTTAAAATCCCATTGACATTCTTTGTGACCTTGGGCAAGTCACTTCATCTTCCATTGTCTTAGGTTCAAAATTATGGTGTCATTTACTAAGCATTTTCCTATAGACTCAGAATGAGAGAAAAACTAGTAAATAGACCTTTTACATTGTAAAACCACTGGGGATAGGGAAATGCAAACAATTCCTGAATGTAATCTTCTTTGAAATGTCACAAAAGATGGAATATAAATTTAAAATGTAATTATTATTATCCATCTTTATCCGAACCAGGGGTAGAGAGGGTTGCATTGGATTGGTCCAAGGCTTTTCTTAACAAAACTTGCATATCAAGTTAGCTGGTGTTCAAAGATATCTGAGCGTAGATATTTACTGTATGGGGTGCCAAAAAATTTAGAAATAGTCTCTATTTAATAACTATACAGCTCTTCTGGCAACCCTAATTCAGAACCTAGGCTTCAGGTGTTTAATTTTTTGCAGATGATGTTTAGATAGTTGCCTTTTGTTAGCTTTATTGAACCTAAATAGTTATAACAAAAGGGTCACATCATGGCTCATTACCCATAAACTTAATGTCAGTCCATCAAGGACAGAAGCTAGGTGAATAGAAGAAGTAAAATTTGTACTAGTATACCTATTATTGCAAGTATTGAAATTCTGGATAAGGATGTATTCACAACACTTGGAGTCAAAATCAACACTATTTTAACCATATTGAATCACATTTCTTCTATAGTTAATTTTTCTTTCTACTTTTTAAGATTCATTAGAAAATCAAAACCCTTTCTGGTTTCACCTGTCCTACAAACTCTGATTCATGTACTTGTTTTCTCTAAAATAGAGTACTGAAGCATAATGATTCTAGAACTACCTATAATATAGTGAGGAGACAACAGCTGTTATACAAGACTGCTGCAAAGTTGATCTTGGTTTTTAAAAGATTTGACCATTGATCTCCACCAATGAAAAAGCTTCATTGGATTCCCTTTTGTGCTGTATAAAATTTAAAATTCTGTGTCTTGTTTTTAAGGCTTTGACTAGGAGCCATCGATGGCACCTGTGTGATCTGCTGATTTCTTATACATTGGTTCATATTTTACATTCAGGTGACAAGGATTTACTGACAATATCACTATCCTCAGATATAAGATCATCAATTACTAGAAGCTCTTCACCTCTATAATTTGTATTTTAATGGAGATAATGAGGCCCTTCATTCACCATAATTCACTCATCTGTGTTATCTTATGGCCCTTGTGTAATAGAAGACATCAGAGCATGCTTGTCCAGAGTGTTACCTTTATTCTATGTTTTTAACAGCCATCTTAGTTGTCAATGTATATGTTAGTATGGGAAACTGGTGTGGGCACAGCCATTTTTTACCTTCCTCAGGTGAATTCACTTAGAGATGATAAAGTAATGGTTAATTCTAGGAGTCACAGATAGTTCACAGCTGAGTGTTTTTCTGAGAAAGCCTTCAAATACTCCTTTTGCCTACATGCCAGGCACAAGAAAGAGGCTATTGGGGACATACTGTAAGGTCTACCAGAGTTCTATAAGCATGTGAAGCTTCCTGAAACATTTGCATTAGAAAGGTGTTATGGCTAGCGTCAGTCTCGAGCAAGCACTCAAGGCTTGGCATACCAAGGCTCTCTAGGTGGAAGAGAAGTGAGGTGTGCCCTTTCAGTGGTGAAGACGGTCCAGGTCCCGGCCACTCCGCCGACCTACACACCACGGGAGACCACACTATTATGGTGGTCTCTGAACAGTCCTCCGACTGTTCCCAGCCCTTTCAGACCTGCCGCAGGGAGCAGCAGAAGCAGCAGGCCGGACAGATGTCAGGTTGGCACAGGACTGAAGCGGAGAAAGCAAGGCCTTGGAACTTGGAGCAAAGCACAGGAGTTCAGGATGAAGACAGGAACAAGAGGGAAGAGCAGGACCCTCAGGCGCCCTACCAATCCATTGCCAATGGGCGGCCCCAATGGGTGGTCGCAGACCACACTGTCTCCTTTGCGCCCTACACAGCCAAGAGGCTGGTTGTGGACCACGAGAAGAGTGGGAGAAGCTCAGGTAGTCACTCAGAACAGGGTAGTGGAAACCCCTCGGGTCCTCCAGAGTTGGAACTAGGAATCAGAAGCAAGAGTCTAAGAACTCGGAACAGAAGCAGGAACTCTTGGAGTCATGGGTCCCACATCCTGGAGCATCAGGACTGGAAAATCAGAAGCAAGCAGGAATATCAGGTCTGGAACATCAGAAGCAAGCAGGAACATCAGGACTGGAACATCAGGAACAAGCAAGAACATCAGGAAGTCCAAGGGAGACACAGCCTAGGTAGACTAGCACCATTGCCGAAGCAAGGACTGAGTGAAGAGGAAGTCCTTTTATAGGACAGGAACAAGCAACTCCCTGGGGGAGAGTTCAGATGGGCAACACCTGGCCGGCCCTATAACTGGAGAGAAGAGCTGCAGGACGACCCCTAGGGAAAAGGGCATGGCCCAAACCAGGAAGTCCAGGCGAAGACTGAAGCAGGCCTCAGGTAAGCCCTGAGGATTTCAAAGGCCTCCCAGACCATGGAGCAAAACCTGGGCAACCAGATCAGGCGAGGCCCTGGGTTTGGAGCGGTCTCCAGAGAAAGGTGAGAGGCCTCCCATAGCTACAGCTACGGGAGGAATCATAACAGAAGGGATTGTTAGCTGTGAGCTGAGACTCATATAGTGAAAAGCTGGCCACTACCTAGGAAGCACATTGGTGTATGCAGAGAGAAGGAGAAAATTATGCCTCTTTTTTGAAACATTTGTTTAACTCCATATTATCCATATCCACCATGGTGTAAGACTGTATATAGATCTATTAATTTCCTTTAAATTTCCAGCATTTGGGAGACAGAGGTGGATGATTAGAACCTTATTAGGTTGATGAACATGAACCTGTGCAAGACTTTTACTCAGACAGATCCAAACACCATGAGCTGGTCCTTTATGGTGGAAAGCTGGCAGCTGGCCTGTATAGTGAGCTGGTATGGTCGGATTTATGATCCAAACAAAAAATGACCTCCCAGCCTAATCGCAGCTGCCAGAAGACCTGATAAGTTTCAACATCTCCAATGAGCAACTGTCAGTTTCCATTTCTCATTTTCTAGCCACTAATAGCTATTCTACTCAAAAAATATGCAACACTTCATCTTCCATTGCCTTTATTAGAGATAAAATTCTAAATGGCTATGGCACAGTTGCACTATCCATCCAATCTGACCCTGTACAAATTAGCATGGGGATAATATTTTCTAATTCTTCATTAGCAGAACATATACCAATCAATGCATCATTTTTTTTGGTTATAAAACATAGAAACATAGAAATGACGGCAGAAGAAGACCAAATGGCCCATCCAGTCTGCTCAGCAAGCTTTCGTACTTATTTTTCTCATACTTATCTATAACTCTGACTGTTGAGGTCAGGGCCCTTATTGGTAACTTTTTGGTTCTAATTTCCTTCCACCCCCACCATTGATGTAGAGAGCAGTACTGCAGCTGCATCAACATGAAGTATCAAGCCTAAATGGCTAGGGGTAGTAACCACCGCAATAAACAAGTTACTCCCATGCCTATTTGTTTACCAGCCTGTGCAATTTAGTCCTTGTTTGTTATTGTCTGAATATAAATCCTCTTGTCTTCATTCCCTCCTGCTGTTGAAGCAGTGAGCTGCGCTGTATTTGTATTCAAAATGAAGTATCAGGCTTGATTGGTTCAGGGTAGTAATCACCGCAATAAGAAAGCTATTCCCACGCCTATTTGTTTTTCCAGCCTGTGCAATTTAGTCCTTGTTGGTTGTTTGAATATAAATCCTCTTTTCTTCGTCCCCCCTGCCATTGAAGCAGAGAGCTGCTTGGATATGCAATGAAAGTGAAGTATCAGGCTAATTTGGTTTGGGGTAGTAACCACCGCAACAAGAAAGCTACTCTCACACTTATTTGTGAATGCAGATCTTTTTCTTATATTTCCTCTTGCCATTGAAGCATAGAGCAATGTTGGAGTCGCATTAACCTTGTGAATGCTTATTGAATAAAGATAGTAGCCATCATTCCCGCCAGCCAGCCCCATGCCTCTTCTCTTATTTCATTCCATTCACATCCTCAAGACTTTATGGATCCACAGCGTTTATCCCACACCATTTTGAAATACTTTACAGATTTGGTCCTCACCACTTCCACTGGAAGGGCGTTCCAGGCATCCACAACCCTCTCCATGAAGAAATACTTCCTGACATTGGTTCTGAGTTTTCCTCCCTGGAGTTTTAAGTCATGACCCCTGGTTCTGCTGATTTTTTTCCAACAGAAAATGTTTGTCGTTGACTTTGGATCATTAAGACCTTTCAAGTATCTGAAAGTCTGTATCATATCACCCCTGTTCCTCCTTTCTTCCAGGATATACATATTTAGATTCTTCAATCTCTCCTCATAAGTCATTCAATGAAGACCCTCCACCTTTTTGGTCGCCCTTCTCTGGACCTCCTCCATCCTGTCTCTGTCCCTTCTGAGATACGGTCTCCAGAACTGAACACAGTATTCCAGGTGAGGCCTCACCAAGGACCTGTACAAGGGGGTAATCACTTCCCTTTTCTTACTCGTTATTCCTCTCTCTATGCAGCCCAGCATTCTTCTGGCTTTAGCTATTGCCTTGTCACATTGTTTCGCCGACTTCAGATCGTTAGTCTCTATCACCCCAAGGTCTCTCTCCTGCTCCATGCACATCAGCCCTTCAAGGTTGACCCAATCTCTTATTGCCTCATGTAACTAAGTCAAAATACTTAAGCAACACCCCTTTTTCATCCATTCTAGGTTTCATCAATCATATCATGCTGGGTGTCAGTTGCAAATAATTTTTCAATAGAAGCACTGCAAGTCCCATGTTTAGGCTACTGTCTACAGCTTCACTATAAATAAATCTTTTTCTAAGATAACAACTTAGAGAACAGATAGCAACTACTTCTGCAGAATAAAATGTAAAATGTAAAATGTTCCACTGTTTCTCAATATAGCTGACCTAGAATATGGAAACCTCAGAACCCCCAAAAAGTTGTTCTACACTAAATTCCACAGTAAATGCTCATTGATAGTGAGCATTGGGCCTTTTCGTACTTGAGCTATATGTTTAACTCCTTGTTTGCCATAACAAGTATGATATAAAACTGAATTTGGACTCTTAATTTCCTTCAGATTTCCAACAATTAGGAGATAGAGATAACAAAGCAAAATAATGCAGGTTACCCACATACTTTCTGTTAAGAGTAGCAGCTGCTGCTATATGCAGGATACCCAATAGGGATGTGAATCGTTTTTTGACGATTTAAAATATCATCCGATATATTTTAAATCGTCAAAAATCGTTAGAGGCGCGATACAATAGGGATTCCCCCGATTTATCGTCAAAAATCGTAAATCTGGGGAAGGGGGAGGGCGGGAAAACCGGCACACTAAAACAACCCTAAAACCCACCCCGACCCTTTAAAATAAATCCCCCACCCTCCCAAACCCCCCCAAAATGTCTTAAATTACCTGGGGTCCAGTGGCGGGGTCCCGGTGTGATGTTCCACTCTCAGGCCACGGGTGCGTTAATAGAAATGGCGCCGGTGCTACCTTTGCCCTGTCATATGACAGGGCAAAGGTAGCGCCGGCGCCATTTTGGTTCCTGTCCCCCGACGTCACGAGCACAGGAGATCGCTCCCGGACCCCCGCTGGACCCCCAGGGACTTTTGGCCAGCTTGGGGGGGCCTCCTGACCCCCACAGGACTTGCCAAAAGTCCAGCGGGGGTCCGGGAGCGACCTCCTGCACTCGAATCGTATTGCCGTATTGCAAAATGGCGCCGGCCATACGGCCATAAGGCCGGCGCCATTTTGCAATACGGCAATACGGCCATACGGCCGGTACCATTTTGCAATATGGCGCCGGCGCTACCTTTGCCCTGTCATATGACAGGGCAAAGGTAGCGCCGGCGCCATTTCTATTAACGCACCCGTGGCCCGAGAGTGGAACATCACACCGGGACCCCCCCACTGGACCCCAGGTAATTTAAGACATTTTGGGGGGGGGTGTTCGGGAGGGTGGGGGATTTATTTTAAAGGGTCGGGGTGGGTTTTAGGGTTGTTTTAGTGTGCCGGTTTTCCCGCTTTCCCCCGATTTACACGATTTTAAAAAAAACAAAACCGCGACAATCCGATTCCCTCCCCCCCAGCCAAAATTGATCGTTAAGACGATCGATCACACGATTCACATCTCTAATACCCAATGCCTTATTTTAAGGATAGTAATTGCCGCTCCACATAGTTAACCCATGCCTTCCGTTCAGGGTAGTAACTACTCTTCTTGAAAGTTACCCCATGCCTTCTGTTAATGGAAGTAACTTCTGCTTCGTACAGGTTACCCACATGCACCCCTTTCTTCATTTCCAACATCTAATCTTTATGGATCTGCAGTGTTTATCACATGCCATTTTGAATTAATTTACTGTTTTTGTCCTTACCACCTCAACTGGAAAGGCATTCCAAGAAGCCATAACCCTTTATTTAAGAAATATTTCCTGATGTTGGCTATTAGTAGTCCCAGCTGAACCCTACTTCAACATTTTCCTTTCCAGCAGAAAATGTTCAATGTTCTTGTATTAATAACTTTCAGGTATCTGAACATCTGCATCATTTCTTCCCTGCACCTTCTCTCTTCCAGGGTATACTGTATATATTTAGATTCTTCAGTTTTTCCTCAGAAGCCTTCTGATAGAAACCCCACAACATTTTAGTCATCTTTCTCTGAACTGCTTCCATCTTATCTCTATGCTCTTTGAGATATGATCTCCAGAACTGAACACAGTATGCCAGGTGAGGCCTAAAGAGTATTATCATCTCCTTTTTCTTATTGGTTATTCCTCTCTCTATGCAGCTTAGCATCCTTCTGGCTTTAGCTATAGCCTTGTCACATTGCTTCACTGCTTTCAGTTTGCCAGACACTATTACCCCAAGGTCTCTCTCCTAGCCCAAGGTCTCTCTCCTAGCCCAAGGTCTCTCTCCTAGCTCATACACATTAATCTTTTGCGCCCCCCATCACATACAGCTCTTTTGGAGTTCTGTACATGACTTGGCAGTTCTTGGCATTGACTTCCAGCTGCCAAATATTCGACCATTATTCAGCTTTTTTAAATCACTTTTCATTCTCTCTACTCCTTCAGACATGACCACTCTATTGCAGATCTTAGTATCATCCGTAAAAAGATAAGCTGTACATTCTATTCCCTTCCCCCCCCCCAAATAATGTTGCTCACAAAGATATTGAACAGAACTAGTCCCAAAATAAATCATTGAGGCACTCCACAACACTGTTCTATTTTCAAAGTAGATTCTACTTACCATTAATAAACACCATCTCCTGTCAGTCAACCAGTTTATAATTCACTCTATCACTTTGGTGCCTACTCCCAAGCTTCTTATATTATTCATAAGCTCCCTATGTGGGACCATATCAAACGTTTTGCTGAAATCCAAGTTAATTCCATCGTGCCTTCCATGAATCATTTCTCCAGTCACCTAATTAAAAAAAAAAAAATCTAGAAGATTTTCTGAAAGGACCTTCCTCTAGTGAATCCATGCTGCCTCAGGTCCAGCAACCCACCTTATTGCAGATAGTTCACTATCCTTTCTTTCACCAGAGTGTCCATTAATTTACCCATCATTCAGGTGAAGTTAGCCGGCCTGTAATTTCCAGTCTCCTCTCTGCTACTACTGATGTAAAGCAGAACCACAATCTCTGTTCTCCAATCTTGTGGCATGACTCCCATTTCCATAGATCTATTGAACAGGTCTTTCAGTGGACCCGCCAGCACATCTCTGAGCTCCCTTAGTATCCTGGGATTTACCTCATCCAGCCCTATGGCCTTGTGTACTTTCAGTTTTGATAGCTCTTCCATATATTATCTTTTGTAACTGAGGTTGAATCTACTCCACTCCCATCCATTGTCTTGTTAACCTGCAACTGTCCTTCTCCATGGTCTTCTTTAGTGAACACTGAACTAAAGTATTTGTTTAATATTTCTTCATCTTTCTCTATGAAATGCTCCTTGTCATCTTTCAATTTTACACTAAGATGTCGAGCCTTCCTCTTTTCTCTGATGTAGCTGAAAAAAATGAACTATTTAATTAATTTATTTATTTTGAAAAGCTTATATATTGCACTCTCCTAAATTGTCCAAGGCAGTTTACATAATAAAAACATACATAAGCAAAATTACAATGTACATGGTACAAGAAGAGAGATTGAACATAAAAGGTAAAGAATTGAACTGCGAGAAAGCTAAATAGCTCACTAATTGATACATTTTATAATCCAGGTGTTCTGCATTCCTTTGATGTCAGTTGATAACGTGTAGGGGTCTTTAGCTATAGTAATCCTTCATTGGAATGCCTGTTTAAATAAGAAAGTGTTCAGGGCTTTTCTAATTTTATTTTATTTTTTTGCGTCAGAGATATCCCATATTGAATCTGAAAGGAAATTCCAGAAATTCCAGAAATTTGGTCCTGTGACAGATAATGCTAGTTTCTGGTAATATTTAGTCAACCAATTTGGGATTTCCAACAAGTTTTTATTAGATGATCATAGCTATCTTGTTGGTTTATAGATACAAAGAGCAATGGATGCATCACTGTGTAACAATTTTAATATAAGCATTAATACTTTGAATTAGATAACACTGACTTCCCATTGCTTACGGTAAGGAAATTAGAAGTGCGGTTATATGATCTCTAGGGTAAGCACTTGTCAGAAGACATGCAGCAGAGTTTTGGATTATTTTCAATGGACAAATTGTGCAAACAGGTAAACCGAGATACAAAGAATTACAATAGTCCAAATTATTTGGTATTAATGATTTTAACACAAGGCAGAAATCATAGGTTTCAAAAAGGGGATTTAGATACATTAACAGATAGAGATATGATGGTGCACATAACAGTTCAAATTAACCATAATACCTACATTTTTTGCTGTACATTTATTACAATTCAGTATCCTTGGAAATCAATGTGGTGGTGACATCATAGGAAGGGGATTTCATCTTGACAGAAACATGATTTTGGATTTTGTAAGATTACATTTTAGTCTATTATGAGATAACCATCACTTGACAGAATTTATACAAAATGATACCAATGTTGCGGTTCTGGCCGCGAGCACCACGGCCAGGCCCTTACCTCCGGGATCCCGGACCTGCTCCCGCTTCCAGAGCTCGTGTCTGCGGCCTGGTTGGCTGCGTCCCCGCTGGTGGTAAGACCTAAGTCATGACATACAGCTCTGTTGTGTTATGGCCATTACAGCAAGGATACTTAATGAAGTTTTGCCTAAACATGACACCCTTTTACTCTGGAGCTCTACTGAGGCTCCTGATAGGGTAGGAGAGAGATAATGGCAGCTATTGAAATGATCACGATCCATAGCTTCATGGAAGCCTTTCTGCAGGTGTATGAGTGAATGCAGTTGGCTGTCCTGAAAGGCTCTTGATTCTGTGGTGTAAAGGCACATAGCATGCAAAATAATCAGCTAGATACAAAAACTAATAATAATAAAATTACTGGTATAAATAAAGAAAATATAAATATGCAGAAATAGTAATAAAAGAAGGAGAGGGAAAATAAATTTAGCACAATAACTAAATTCAAAACTGAAATAAAACAGGAACCCCCAGAAGAATAGGTCCTGATAGGCTTAGGAGGCTGGGGGCACTGGTAGTTGGTACATGCCAACCAGCTCAAGAGCAGCTGGGAGGCCTTCCTGAGCATGGCTAAGGTGCTCTACTACTATCACCAGTCTCCTGGGGTCATCTGCTATATGGTGAACTGCTTCCCCCATCCACAGAACAGTGGCACCATTGCTCAAGGGACTGAGATTCTGGAGTAGGAGCAGGTGCTCCTACCACAGAGCTTACCTCCACAAATGGAGTGCTGCTCTGATTAAGTAGCAAGCTCTCCACAAAATACTCACCTTCCTCCTCTGGCAATGGCATGGCACCTTCACAACTTGCATCCTGATGTTTCAGGGGAAAATGAGAAGGAAACTCTACAAGGGGGGGACAACAGGAATAAAAGGCAGGAGATCAGGGGCAGATCCTGGAGGGCTACTTAGGGAGGCATATCCCTAAGAGGCCCGGGGCTGCCGTGTATTTGGGGGGGAGGGGGCCAGAGGGAGACTGGCTGGGATGTTGCTGCAGATGGTACTGTGATGGTGTCAGATGGCCACCTGAAGCTAGTACTATAGCTGCATTGCAAGGATGGGCTTTTTGCATCTCTGTGAAAAGAGAAAAAAGTGTGTGTTAAGCTATCAGCTGGTATGTGCAAGGCTGTGATGTTACCGCTATATTGGCATCTCTATAATGTGCTATCTTTACAATTTTTATATATGCCTTGATGTAAACCGTTGTGATGGTAAATTAACTTAACGATGGTATAGAAAAGATTTTAACTAAATAAATAAATAAATAAATCACAAAAACTGTAAGTGTGCATTCCATTTATTAGGGGTGGGCATTCATTTGCAATGAAATAGGAAATAAAGATGATAATTCCTATTTTGTTGTATTTTGCGTAAAAACAACTTAAGAAAAAACATGGAATTTTGTGTTGCTTTTCATATCATTTTTTTTTAAAGCATGTTTAAAAATAAAAAAACAGAATCTGCCCCAACATTTCCCATTTCTTAAAATATGAAGCCCCCCAGAAGTGGAGCTCCCCCACCCACTCTAGCCCAATCTTCTGACTCCCCCTGGACTCACTAAAAAAGTTTCCTGGTAGTCTAGTGGGGACCTTGGATTGACCTTCCACTCTCAGCTGGCAGTTGTCATTAGTCAAAATGGTGCCAGCTGCCCTTTGCTCCTACCATGTGACAGAGGCTACTAGTACCATTGGGCAGCCCATGTCACATGGTAGAAGCAAAGGGCAGCCAGTGCCATTTTGACTAATGGCATCCACCAGCCTGGGAGTATGAGGTTTATCCTGGGCCCTCCGCTAGAACACCATGACTTTTTCGTGAGTCCTGGGAGTGTCATAAGGGTTTGGTAGGGTACGTGGGCAGACTCTATTGGTGGGGGGATCTATATTTTAATAAATGTGAAGGGCTGGGGTTGGTTCTGGGTTGTTTTTTTTAAACAAACATGAAATAAATGGAAAAAATGATCTGTGGTGGACCCAAAATGGACCATCCCCAGAATGAAAACGAAATTGCAACAATACTTTTTAAAGTTTCTACCCTACCATTTATAGGAGGAATAGATGCAAAGAGATGTGATCCCAGTGGGTTAAACCTATCCAGTACAAGGGGTTATAGGGTCACATATAAGTTCTAACAGAATTAGAGGCTTCTGTGCTGCTGGTATGTACAGCCTGGTGAATACTTTGTGATAGCAGCTTAGAGGTAGATCCTGTAGCAGGACAGGTTTTATGGCATCTGCTTTGGATTCCAATGATTCTGCAGTCATGATACTGCCACTAGGCAAAGGGATCTTGATGGAAGATAAGCATAAATAATCCATAGTTAAGGATTTTTGAGTTCTCATTAACATTCTAATATACAGTTGACCTGTGACTGCCATTAGAATAATTCTTCATGGCAAGGCCATAACCCCAGGATTGTGCTTTGGCCACCATTCTACTGGATAGATTCCTAATTGTTATGGATGGATGATGTTTTATGTGCAAAAGGGTACTTGAAGCTGCTGGCAGTGAGAGTTAAACTAGCTTGGAGGACAATAGTGGGATATGTGATGGAAGCTGCAAATAGATAGACAATGTTGACAACTCCTAGATGGGCATTAATTGTACTTATCTCTGGTCCACTTATGTACAGCTGCTCCAGCTATTCCCCCTCCAAGAGGCACGGTTCCTGGGCCTTCTTCTTAAGGTATTCAATCTATACAGATGAGAAGTTTGAATAATATGCTTTTAGTTATATGATGCAGGTTCCATGACATCCACAATGGCAGGTTTACATTTATGCCAGCTAACTCTTGATCCACCTTAATAGTGACTCTTCACTGTCCTTTTTGGCATTAACCAATTGCTCCCTGAAGCAGTCATTTATTACATTCCTGCACAAAAACACTTCATTTTAATCTCTTTTCACCTCTGTCTCAATCAAGAGTATTAAGTTAATTTAAATGTTAATAACTAATTTAACCAACCAGCATTTGAAATTTAACATTTCCTTTATCTTAGATTTCCCTCCCTAGATCTAGGAGAACCATTGAGTGGATTATTCCCTATTGTAAAAATACTCTATATGAAAGTAAGGATGTGGGGGTAGTAAGGTAGGATATCACCCCTTTCTTGTCAAAACAACATGGGAAAATACTACATATTGGGAAAAAAAAGCCAAACCAGCCCAACTAGTCTGATGAGTTATTCTGCCCATATTGCTAGGGATACATTCAGTTGCCTGTCACAGGAACACATAAGATGCCACAAAGCCTGATTCTTACACATACATAGCAATGCACAGCAATGTTACTGAATCAGTCCTAAAATATCTGCTTTTGTGAACTTTGCTATTAGGAATAAATATAATTTTCACTGAATCAAACTAACTTCCTGCATCATAAATCCTAAATAATGTATGCTAAACACGACTGTACTGTAAACTAGAAAGGTTTGTGTGATTTGAAATACTTTATACTTTATAAATATTTCTGCAATACTGCTTGGTGCATAATTGTAGAGTAGTTGGTGAGAAAAATATGTTAGAAAGAAATAAATAAAGCATAGTAAGGAGGAGTAGCATTCATGTCAGGACACTAAGGATAATTTATTAGTGAGAACTGTCTATATGAAACAATGATTATTGTATCAAGTGATTACCCAGAGTGGTGGGAAAACTGAACTGTTTTATTATTCAAATGTTAAAAGCCTAGATTCTTTACAGCTTGCACTAAAGATAAGAACAAGAGTCTGAATCAGAGGCTACTGACACAGATTGTTTTCAACTGGGATCTTTTGACAGTGGGAGGAAAGGACTTGCAGGCTTTTTTGTCCTGATCCACGCTAAGATTTTTGATTACTTCATTATCATTGGAATCTTTGACTGAACAGACTATAGGATTAGCACCCAGCAATTATACTGTAGTCTGTTTAATCATGCAGTTTCAGTAACTTGTATTGTGCCATATGGTCCTGTGACTAAACCGTCTGCCTTTGCCATTTGATTGGGTTTTATGTTGTACATGTTGAGATTTAAGGATACGGCATTATGAGTGCCAGTACCTAGAAAATCCGAGGCTCTGTCTCAGCTATATATCAAACCACCAATGTTTATTTTCCTTTGGCAGAACTGTAAGTGGTATCATTTCTTTATTAATGATGCAAATACTATTAATCTTTCAACAAGGTAAGTAAGAGATATAGATGGATACATCTGATGAACTACTCACATTGCTTTATATCTAGTCATTATTTGAACTTCTTTTTATACATTATCCATATGTTGATTTTACTGATATTTGGTTGAGATAGTATTTGTTTTTTCTTGATATTTTAAAATTTGATTTATTTTGCACCTTTGTCTGAACTATTAAAGATTATTATTAAATTGTGATAAAATCACATTTCCTACCACTGCACTTCTTACCACTTCTTGGACTTCCTACCACTATTAGTAACACCCAGACCTGCCACCAGTACATCCAGACCCTCCAATAATAACATAATCAATCCCATATTCTCTCCAAATACAGGCACACGCATTCAAAAGCACATAAACATTCCTTATCAAACCAGGCTGTCTTTGATGTGTTTTGTTTGAGCTGGATAAAATGCAGGTGGCATGGGGCCATTCTGAGGATGGGGCTTAAAAATTTGAACACATGAAGAAAAAAGTGGCCAAAAAGGCCAGATATAACAATTCATTCTGGGATACTGTATATGGAACAGATTTATACCCTCAAACTAAATCAAAACTAGCAATCGAATATGTAAAAGTATGATATTGTATTCATGGGTTCGTGAAATGCATTGCAATCCTCCACAAATACAACATATCATATTAGTTTCATTCTTTTGGCTCACAGTGATTTCTTAGCGGCCATTTGAAATAGGAAACAGCAAAAACCAGCCCTTTCCTGTGAGTCATAAGTGACCTAACAGCCCTGTCATAGAGTGGGTCAGACAGGTTGGCAAGGAGACCAGAATGCAACCTATCAGAGCTAAGCATTTTTCTAATCCAGCCAATCGCCACTCACACTCAGTGTTCTGTGACGCTATTCCTGATGCCACAGTGGTATTTATACCTTAAGCACGTGGTGTGCCATGCACTTTCTTTATGGGGATGGACTGGGGAGGTGGTCCAGGGAGGTGGCTACACTCAGAGCTAGTCTGAGTGTCTCAAATCTGTATTCAATTGCTAGCTACTTTGATAGAATTTTCCATTGAAAAATATATTTCTTCGATTTGGCTGCAGTGCCACAGCTAGCCATGACTTATTTGACCACACTTTTTTTTTTTTATTGATCTGAGATGGTCTCTCAGTCTGTGCCACTGAGACAAGCTGCTAGCAGTGGCATGTTGCTGGTTATTTTTATATTTTACCCCCTGGGGTAGGTTGCAAGCAGGATTTGGGTGTTGTGGGTGGGAGATATATTCAATTTCTAGCCAGTTTGATAGAATTTTCCATTGAAAAAGATATTTCTTCCTTTTTGCTTCTGTGCCAAGCAAGCCATGCTTTTTATTTGTTGGACTTGTGGACCCTTGAGCTGACTAGGACAGGTGGTGGCTCACTGAGGAAGATATCCAGTAGGTGTCGAAGCTGGGAGGTGGCACAGGCAGGAGACCAGGAAGATCTTCACCACTGGAGACCCTAGATCCCCCCAGGAGGAGCCCATGAGGACCCGGGCCGCTTGGACTTATGAGCGGTCTCCTGCGAAGCGGTATCCAGAGGATGGAGAAGAAGAGCTGGAACCAGGAGGCCAACTGAACTTCACCACTGGAAGCTTGCGGTCCTCCCGAGAGGAGCTCGTGAGGACCTGAGCTGCTGGACTTAGCCGAGACCTCCTGGACGAATGCCAAAGTCAGGAACCAGTGGATGAAAGCTGGATTCAGAAGTCTGGACGAAAGCTGAAGTCGGAAGCCAGTGGATGAAAGCTGGAGTCAGAAGCCAGTGGACAAAAGCTGAAGTCAGAAGCCAGTAGTCGAAAGCCAAAGTCAGAAGCCAGTAGTCGAAAGCCAGGGTCAGGAACAGCAACTAGCAACTCTAAACCAGAGTGAACCTCGTTGCAAGGCAAGGCCTAGGTCTAGCTGCAGGGTTTAAATACCCATGCAGCATCTGACATCATCTGTGGGCTGTTCTCTATCTTCCCGCGATGGCCCCTTTAAATCCCGAGCCCTTGCGCACACGTACCTATGGGGCGGGGCCAGGAACGGAGGATCGATGGCATCTCCCTCGAGGAGGGAGCATAGTGGCAGAAGCCGGGATGGGCCTTGCTGGCCGGGGAGGCATTTCAGCGGGCCGGGCCGGCCCCGAGGTAGGTGAAGGGACTGGGGCATGGCCCGGGACCGGAACAGTACCCCCCCTCCTATGCCCCCTTCCCAGGGGCTTGGGCTTAGCAGGATGATCCAAGTGGAACTGGAGGAGAAGACCCTTGTCCAGGATGTTAGAGGCCGGTTCCCATGTATTCTCCTCGGGGCCGTAGCCCTCCCAGGAAAGGAGGTACTCCCATCTATGATGGTGGAACCGGACATCCAAGACGTCCTTTACTTGGTAGACCGTGTCCGCCTGGGCCACGGGAGTGACAGGTTCAGGGATCTTGTTATGAAAGATGGACAAGACCAACGGCTTGAGCAACGAGACATGAAAAATGTTATGAACCCTGAGCGTAATGGGAAGGCGGAGTGGGTAGGAGACCGCACCCACCCATTCCGTGATTGGGAACGGGCCAAAATACCTCAGAGCCAAGCGCATCGAAGGAACCCACAGGTGAAGGTGTTTGGTATATAGCCATACCTTGTCCCCGGGAAGGAATGTTGGAGCTGGATGTCACAGGCGGTCCGCATACCTCTTTGCCGTGACTGCCATGCATTGAAGTTTGTCCTGAGTAGATCCCCAGAGGCTGTGTAACTGTTGGGCTGTGAGTTGCATGGCTGGTGATGGGACTACCAATGGCAAAGGCAAAGGAGGTCAGAGACGTCTCCCATAGACTACCTGGAAGGAAGGCTTACCAGTGGCCGAATGCCTATAATGGTTGTAGGAGAATTCTGCCCACAGGAGTAAAACCACCCAATCATCTTGTAGGTCTCCCATGAAGGTTCAGAGGAAGGCTTTCAAGGTCCGGTTTGTGTGCTCTGCTTGGCCATTGCTTGGCCATTGCTTGGCCATTGCTTGGCCATTGCCTTGGGGATGAAAGGCGGTCGTGAATTCCAACTGGACCCCACATTTCTTGCAGAGTGCTCTCCAATATTTAGCAGTGAACTGTGAGCCCCGGTCAGAGGCAATATGGAGAGGAAGTCCCTGTAGGCGAAAGATGTGCTGGGTGAAAAGACTAGCGAGCTCAGGTGCCGTTGGTAACTTAGTGAGGGGAACGAAGTGGGCCATCTTCAAAAATCAGTCAATAGTGACCCATATCACTGTTTTCCATTCTGAAGGTGGCAAGTCGACGATGAAGTCGGTCGACAAAGTAGCCCCCACGGGCGACCAGTCAGCGTCTTTTGTCAAGCACAGGTCGGGAAGGAGCTGACGTAAAGACGAACATCTCTCCTGACCTGAAGCCACCAGTAATATTCGGTCAGCAGATCCAAAGTCCGAGCGACCCCTGAATGCCCTGCGGTCAACAAGTCATGAGCCCATGACAACACCTTTTTGTGCAGGTGAACTGGTATGACCGTCTTACCCATAGGAACCACCTCTGAAGCTGCAAGAAGGACTTTGGCTGGATCGAGGATATAACAGGATGGATTTGGGTTATCGTCTGTTTCAGCCGTGTGCGAGAGAGCATTAGCTCTAATGTTCCTGGAGGCTGGCCTGTACCGGAGGAGAAAATTGAACTGGCTAAAGAAGATCAACCATCGGGCTTGTCGAGAATTAAGGCATTGGGCTCGGCACAAGGATTCCAGGTTCTTGTGGTCCATATAGATGATCACGGGGTATTGGGCCCCCTCCAGCCACTGCCACCACTCCTCCAACGTGAGCTTGATGGCCAGGAGCTCCTTATCGCCGATACTGTAATTACTCTCCGCTGGAGAGAATTTTCGAGAATAATAGGAACATGGAAGGGGTTTTCCTATAGTGGATAACTGGCTCAGGACAGTCCCTACTGCAAGATCAGATGCGTCTACCTCCACAATGAACTGATGCTGCGGATTTCAATGGTGGAGCCATACATCAAGGAGAAAGGCTTCCTTCAACCTCTATAAAGCACTTATTGCCATCAGAGACCAATTCTTCGCATCAGCACCCTTCTTGGTAAGGGCTGTAAGTGGGGTCACCATCTGGGAGTAATGGGGTATGAACTGGCAATAGAAATTAGCGAAGCCCAGGAAGCGTTGTAGGGCCTTGACCCCTACCAGCTATGGCCAATCCTGAATGGCCACCACCTTATCAAGGTCCACGTGGAAGCCCATGGATGAGACTATATATCCGAGGAACGGCAAGGATTCCTGCTCAAACCAGCACTTCTCTAACTTGGCAGAGACGATTGTCCCGAAGTTTCTGTAGCACTTGCCGCACTTGTACATGGTGCATGGATAAATCTTTAGAATACGCCAAGACATCGTCGAGGTACACTATGACAGAGGTGTGCAACATATCCCTCAAGACCTCATTCATAAGGTTTTGAAAGACCGCAGTGGCATTGCATAAGTCAAAGGGCATGATCAAATATTCGTAGTGCCCATCTCTAGTATTGAATGCAGTCTTCCAATCATACCAAATTTTACGTGCCCCGGAGGTCCAGTTTGGTAAAGACCTTAGCTCCTTGCTGCCGGTTTAGTAACTCAGGAATCAGAGGCGAAGGGTACCTGTCCCGCCGTGTGATGGCATTGAGGCCGTGGTAATCGATGCCATCCTTCTTGGCCACAAAGAAGAACCCAGCTCCGGCAGGGGAGTTACAGGGCCAAATGAAGCCTCTCTCCACATTCTCCTGAATGTATGAAGACATGGCTCGCGTCTCCGGAAGCGACAAGGGGTAAACCCGCCCCCTAGGAGGGGTAGTACCAGGGATCAGATTCATGGCACAGTCAAAGGGCCGGTATTCTTGGAGGAGTTCAGCTTTCTCCTTAGAGAAGACATCTTCAAAATCTTGGTATTGTGGCTGGAGTGCCATGGGCGTGGTTGAGAGGCACAGTGGGACGAGGAATATCTGTCAGACAGGAGTCGAAACAAGACCGGCCCCAAGATGCAATATGAAGTGTCTCCCAGTGTATAACTGGGGAATGTTTCTGCAGCCAGGGCAAGCCCAAGATGACAGGATGCATAGACTTCTCCAGTATAAGGAAAGAGATTTCTTCCTTGTGTAGGAGGCCAGTGCAAAGAATCAAGGGCTTGGTGCAGGTAGAAATACTCCCCGGGAGGAGAGTACCATGAATGGAAGATACCAGGATAGGAGGAATTCGAGGTGGACCCCAATCTGCAACTGCCAGACGAGGTCTTCGAGGATGAAATTCCCTCCTGCTCCGGAGTCGACCAAAGCCAACGTATCAAACGTACTCCCGGGGTAGACGAGGATAACCGATACAGTGCATGAGGAGGCGGAACTTGTATTACCTAGGGTCAGCTCCCCAATGATCCATAGATTCTGGTATTTCCTGGCCTCTCACCACATTGAGCTAGGAAGTGCCACTTGCTGCCACAATATAGGCACAGGCCCTTAGTGCAGTGCCGTCTTCTCGCCTCCTGTGAGATTGGACCTGGACCCAATTGCATAGGCTCAATGCCTTGGTCTCTGGGAGAGGCAGATGAGGAGGGTACCGGTTAGGGTAATGTAGACCCTGAGTTACCGAGTTTATGACTGGACTTCCTTTCACAAAAGCGACGTTGGATTCGGTGGTCAACCTGCCCAGCCAGATCAATCAAGCTATTCAGATCATCCGGAAGATCCCTCGCCGTTAGCTTGTCTTGGAGTTTTGAAGAGATACCTTCCAAGAATATGCCATGGAGGCTGCCATCCCTCCAGTCTAGCTCGGCTGCCAGGGTATGGAATTCTACCACATACTCGGCAAGAGACCGATTGCCTTTGCTAGTTGGAGTAGCTCAGAGGCGGCAGTGGGTCTACGAGAAGGCTCATCAAAGATATGTCGAAAGGCCAAAACAAACTGTTTCAGATTCCCAAGAAGGATGTCCTTACACTCCCATAGTGGAGAGGCCCAGGCCAGGGGTTTCCCATCCAGCAAGGAGATAATGTAACTGGTTTTAATCTGATCCGTAGAGAACTGGGAAAGCAGCAGATTGAATCAGATGTAGCATTGATTGAGGAATCCGTGGCAGTGCTTCACTTTCCCCGAGTACCGTGAAGGTGCCGGGAGCTGTGTGGGCATCACCAGTCTGGGATCGACCATGAAAACCAGCGCAGGAGGTATGAGTGCCGATGCTCCATCAATACGATTGGCCAGTCTGTCTATAGTCTCCATCAGAGCATCAAGGCAGACTTGCTGTTGCTGCAGATGCTGGGCAATTCCGAGGATGGCCTTAAGCCCGCCAAGTCTGCCGGGTCCATGGCCTTGCAAACTGTTGGATTTGTGGACCCTTGAGCCGACTAGGACAGGTGGTGTCTCACTGAGGAAGATACCCAGTGGGTGTCGAAGCTGGGAGGTGGCACAAGCAGGAGACCAGGAAGATCTTCACCACTGGAGACCCGAGGTCCCCCCAGGAGGAGCCCGTGAAGATCCGGGCCGCTTGGACTTATGAGCGGTCTCCTGCGAGGCGGAATCCAGAGGATGGAGAAGAAGAGCTGGAGCCAGGAGGCCAACTGGAACTTCACCAAGGGAAGCCCGTGGTCCTCCCGAGAGGAGCTCGTGAGGACCTGAGCCACTTGGACTTAGGTGAGACCTCCTGGATGAATGCCAGTCAGGAACCAGTGGACGAAAGCTGGAATCAGAAGTCTGTGGACGAAAGCTGAAGTCAGAAGCCAGTGAACGAAAGCTGGAGTCAGAAGCTGGTGGACGAAAGCTGGAGTCAGAAGCCGGTGGATGAAAGCCGAAGTCAGAAGCCAGTAGTCGAGAGTTGGGGTCAGGAACAGCAACTAGCAACTCTAAACCAGAGTGAACCTCATTGCAAGGCAAGGCCTAGGCCTAGCTGCAGGGTTTAAATACCCCTGTAGCATCTGATGTCATCTTTGGGCTGCTCTCTATCTTCCTGCGCTGGCCCCTTTAAATCCTGAGCCCCTGCACGCGCATGTGCCTAGGGGGTGGGGCCAGGCACGGAGGATCGACGGCGTCTCCCTTGAGGAGGGAGTGCTGCGGCAGAAGCTGGGACGGGCCTTGCTGGCCGGGGAGGTGTTTCAGCGGGCCGGGCCGGCCCCGAGGTAGGTGAAGGGATCGGGGCACGGCCCGGGACTGTAACATTATTTAACTGCAGTTTTTTTTATTGAACTCAGGTTGTCTCTCTGTGCCACTGAGACAAGCTGCTAGCAGTGGCATGTTGCTGGTTATTTTTATATTTTACCCCCTGGGGTAGGTTGTAAGCAGGATTTGGTTGTTGTGGGTGGGAGATATATTCAATTTTTAGCTAGTTTGATAGAATTTTCCATTGAAAAAAGATATTTCTTCATTTTGTTACTGTTCCAAGCAAGCCATGCTTTTTATTTAACTGCAGTTTTTATTTAATTGAACTCAGGCTGTCTCTTTTAAGCCAAGAAGTCAGCGCACTGGGCAGTTTTGCAGATTCACATATATTGGGACAGAGGTGCTCTCTGAAGCCAAATCCCCAGTGGGCCTTTTTTGTACTTACAAGCTTGGTGCCTGCCTGCACAAGCACATACAGAGGACTCTGGACAGTTTTGCAGACTCACATATATTGGGACAGGAGTGCTCTCTGAAGCCAAATCCCCAATGGGCCTCTTTTGGAAATAATTATTTTAATTGAAATCACTAGTAGGCAGTGATATTAAATCCATAATGTCAGGGAAAGCTAGACGTGGTCCAGTGATTGGGACTGGCAGAGGAGGCACTTCAAAAGGCAGTGGCAGTCACCCATTAAAGTTAAAAAGGGAGCTGTTCCAATCTAAAATCTCTGGAGGGTCAGGCAATTCCATCCAGGAAAAAATGAAATTTAAAGATGATGCATCGCCACCACCTGTTTCTGACCCTGTAGTTTTGGAGTTGAGGGAAGGGGAGAGTGAGCCATGCAAGACTAAGAGGCGACACCCAAAAGCAGCAGTGAAACAGCAGACTCAACTTAGCGTTGACAATGTAGCATAGGCACTGTTTGCTTCTGATTCTGATGAAGACTCTTCTTGTGTGGGATTCTCATCATCAGAAAAGGAAGACGTAATAGCTGAAGAAGGTTTAGGAGGATTAGTTAGTCCTGTCTTAGCCTCCACTTCAGTGCTGCAGGGGAGAGATGAAACTGATGATGATGAGGAAGAAGAGCAGTCAGCACAGGCACAGAGTGTGACTGATGCCCCTGACATTGCTTCTCAGGGTGCACCCACTACTTCAGCTCCAGTGCCAGCATCTACACCGAAGACAATAGAGAAGGGATCACAAAAGAAATCTGCAATCTGGAGCTACTTTAAAGTGATGGAGGACCCACATTTTGCTCAGTGTAATTACTGTGCCAGGGCTATTAGCACAGGCAAGCAAATGGGATATCTAACTTATTTTGGCATGATGCATCATATGAAGAGGCAACACCTAACAACAGTACTGCCATCTGGGGATGGTGGCAGTACCAATCAGGGGACCCCTTTTTCCAGGCAGCGTAAAGTGGTTGAAAAGGAGCAGAGTCACCCCATGCCCTCAGCCCCTTCTAGCAGTCAGGTGGCAGGCCAGCAGCCCCCTGCCATGTGGCAGAAGCGACAACCCACCATGTAGGAAATGGGGTGGTATTTGGTAACGCTATCCCGGGGAAGCAGGCAGGCAGCCTCAAAGGTTATAACCAAGAGCATTGGGGAAATGATTGCCCTTGATTACCAGCCCTTGCAGATAGTGGAGAATGTGGGTTTCAAGCATTTGCTGAAGGTCTTAGCTCCAATTTACAAAGTCCCCTCCAGAATCACATTTAGCAGAAAGGTCAACCCCAGCCTGTACAACCAGTGTCACAGTTGCATCCAAGCGCTGCTAGCTAAGGCACAGGGGAGTGTGCATTTCACCTGTTATATCTGGACTGCCATGAATGCTGCACACTCTTACCTCTCCCTGACAGCACACTTGTGGGACCTGGCTGAAGCAGGGGCAAACAACAGCTCTATTAGTGAACATGTACCAATGTGGAGGTTGGCTTTTCTGCACACCCAACTGATAGACAAGGCCCATACCTCAGCCAATATTCTAGCATGCATCAGACAGATGCTGGCAGGCTGGCAACTATACCAGCGAGACAGGAATCTTCAGGCAGAGTTCTTTGTCACAGACAATGGTGCAAACATGGTAAAGGCAATATACGATGGGCGCTTTAAGAACATCTGATGTTTTGCACACACTCTGCACCTGGTAGTGAAGTCAGCTCTGGGGTTCGAGTCCATTCACCATGAGAATGAATACCTGCATACATTAATACACAAGTGCTGGAACATAGCAGCACACTTCCACAGAAGTATGAAGGCGGGGCAGGTTCTCCGACAAAAGCAGACTGATTTGGAAATGCCTCACAAACATCTCATTCGAGACATTGCCACCCGGTGGAATTCCACCTTTATGATGCTGCAGAGGTTAGTGGAGCTGCAGACATCCCTTCATGAACTTTCTGTGTCAATGGACATAGGTGTGCAGAATCCTCTAGGACATCATGATTAGTTAGTCATGACTCAACTGGTAAAAATCCTGCAGCCATTCAAGGATGTGATGGAGGAGCTGAGTTCCAGAAGTGCCACCTTGGCTGACATCATCCCTATAGTTAATTTTCTGGAGGAAAATTTGGAGGGCTTTAAACAGGAAGAGGGAATGACAGCTGAGGTGCTGAATTCTCTGGACTTTTTGCAGAAGCAGATACAAGAGAGATTAAGGCCTTTAACAGAAGACCAGACATACATACTCGCAATAGTCTGTGATCCCCCTGTAAAAAGGAAACTTGCCCTACAGTCCAATTGTCTCTCATTTAGCAAAAGGCCATGAACAGGAGCGCTATAGGCAGAGACAGATTAGGCATGAAGCTGAGGAGGAAACAGTGGGCACTTCAGAGAGTAGAGCTAGCCCAAGCAGGAGCAGCACTCTGTCAGCGACAGCTAGTACCTCCTCCTCCTCCACTTCAGTACAGCAAAGTCATGTTGCCCATAAAGATTCATCTGTTCTGCTACGGGCTAGAGAGAAAGAAGCTGGCATGAGTGACTCTCAGCCCACCCAAGCAAAGGAGACACCAACACAAATGTCAGTGACATGGTATCTGTCAGAGCCCACAGAGGACATGCTGACAGATCCGCTGGCATATTGGGTGCACAAGTCCACTGTCTGGCCACACCTAGCCAAAGTGGCTCAGCGATATCTGTCAAGTCCACCAACCAGTGTGCCCAGTGAAGGTGTATTTTCAATGACAGGGGATACCCTCACCACTCAAGGCTGGCACTAGAGTTGATGGAAATGCTAGTGTTTTTGAAAATAAACATGCCTTTGCTTGGGTTTCCAAATTTTCTCTGTGAATGGCAAGATGAATAAAAGCAATTGAAAGTCTTGCAGTAGCTCCAACTGCCTCCTATGTTCCAGATAATATCAGGACATGTACCTGACCTCAAATGCTGTGCCAGTCCATCCACTGTCCAGGCCGTACAAGGGCCTGACCTCAAATGCTGTGCCTGTCTGAGTTTAGTTCAAGTATTTCTAATTTCATTTTCATGTATTTGTGCATCACTTCTTTCCAGAATATTCTTTTTCCTGTTTTGCAACATTTGGAATGTAAGAATAAAAAGCTGACTTAAGATGTTTGGAGCTTGCATATTTCATATGCTCAATAGTTTTCACTACTTTTTAAATATGGGCCATTTTCCCTAAATTTTTCTTCGGTGCAAACATTAATGTTTCGAGTACTATAGAAAACTGGTGGTAGTTGCACTCTAGTTCATCCTCTGTGTTCCCAAAGTTTACATAGGCATAGTGTAAACAACAAAGTCAACATAGTTTGATTTGGACTTGAGTAGCAGTTTTCTTATTGATGAGAGCTCTTCAAGTTCCTTTGTCATCAGCTGAAGTGCATAAGTATTATATACAGTTAATAGCTTCTGGCATTTACAAGGGCCTGACCTCAAATGCTGTGCCTGCCTGCAGTGTCCACTGTCCAGACCTTATGTCCTACAAGGGCCTGACCTCAAAAGCTGTGCCTGTCCATCCAGGATTTACTTCCCCACAAGGGCTTGACCTCTGACCTCGAATGCTGTGCCTGTCGGTCCAGGCCTTGTCCCTATGAGGGCTTTACCTCTATCCTTGAATGCTGTGCCTGTCCATCCAGGCTTTACGTCCTTACAAGGGCTTGACCTCTAATGATGTGCCTGTCCGTCCAGGCCTTAAGACCCTACAAGGGCCTGACCTCTAATTCTGTACCTGTTCATCCACTGTCCAGGCCCTATGTCCCTAAAAGGGCCTGACCACTAATGCTGTGCCTGTCCGTCCACTGTGCAGGCCTTATGTCCCTACAAGGGCTTGACCTCTAATGCTGTGCCTATCCTTCCAGGCCTTATGGTCCTAAAAGGGCCTGACCTCTAATTATGTGCCTGTTCATCCACTGTCTAGGCCTTATGTCCCTACAATGGCCTGACCTCTAATGCTGTGCCTCTCCATCCACTGTCCAGGCCTTTCATCCCTACAAGGGCTTGACCTCTAATGCTGTGCCTATCCTTCCAGGCCTTATGGTCCTACAAGGGCCTGACTTCTAATTCTGTGCCTGTTCATCCACTGCCCAGGCCTTACATCCCTACAAGGGCCTGACCTCTAATGCTGTGCCTGTTTGTCCACTGTCCAGGCCTTACGTCCATACAAACACTTGACCTCTAAGGCATGGTCAAAAGGGGAGGTGAAAGAAGCTATTTTAGCCAAAAGATCTTCATTCAAAAATTGGAAGAAGGATCCAACAGAAGAAAATAGGATAAAGCATAAACATTGGCAAGTTAAATGTAAGACATTGATAAGACAGACAAAGAGAGAATTTGAAAAGAAGTTGGCCGTAGAGGCAAAAACTCACAGTAAAAACTTTTTAAAATATATCCGAAGCAGAAAGCCTGTGAGGGAGTCAGTTGGACCACTAGATGATCGAGGGGTTAAAGGGGCACTTAGAGAAGATAAGGCCATCGCAGAAAGATTAAATGATTTTGTTGCTTCGGTGTTTACTGAAGAGGATGTTGGTGAGGTACCCGTAATGGAGAAGGTTTTCATGGGTAATGATTCAGATGGACTGAATCAAAATCACGGTGAATCTAGAAGACGTGGTAGACCTGACTGACAAACTGAAGAGTAGTAAATACCTGGACCGGATGGTATACACCCCAGAGTTCTGAAGGAACTGAAAAATGAAATTTCAGACCTATTAGTAAACATTTGTAACCTATCATTAAAATCATCCATTGTACCTGAAGAATGGAGAATAGCAAATGTAACCCCAATATTTAAAAAGGGCTCCAGGGGTGATCCAGGAAACTACAGACCAGTTAGCCTGACTCCAGTGCCAGGAAAAATAGTGGAAAGTGTTCTAAACATCAAAATCACAGAACATATAGAGAGACATGGTTTAATGGAACAAAGTCAGCATGGCTTTACCCAAGGCAAGTCTTGCCTCACAAATCTGCTTCACTTTTTTGAAGGAGTTAATAAACATGTGGATAAAGGTGAATCGGTAGATGTAGTATACTTGGATTTTCAGAAGGCGTTTGACAAAGTTCCTCATGAGAGGCTTCTAGGAAAAGTTAAAAGTCATGGGATAGGTGGCGATGTCCTTTCGTGGATTGCAAACTGGCTAAAAGACAGGAAACAGAGAGTAGGATTAAATGGACAATTTTCTAGGTGGAAGGGAGTGGACAGTGGAGTGCCTCAGGGATCTGTATTGGGACCCTTACTTTTCAATATATTTATAAATGACCTGGAAAGAAGTACAACGAGTGAGATAATCAAATTTGCAGATGACACAAAATTGTTCAGAGTAGTTAAATCACAAGTAGATTATGAAAAATTGCAGGAAGACCTTGTGAGACTGGAAAATTAGGCATCCAAATGGTGAAATTTAATGTGGATAAGTGCAAGGTGATCCATATAGGGAAAAATAATCCATGCTATAATTACTAGAGGTGTGAATCGTGTGATCGATCGTCTTAACGATCGATTTTGGCTGGGGGGGAGGGAAATCTTATCGTCGGGTTTTTTTGTTTTAAAAAATCGTTAAAAATCGTAAATCGGGGGAGGGCGGGAAAACCGGCACACCAAAAAAACCCTAAAACCCACCCCAAACCTTTAAAAGAAATCCCCCACCCTCCCGAACTCCCCCAAAATGTTTTAAATTGCCTTGGGTCCATTCGGGGTTCCCGACACGATCTCCCTCTCTCTCTCTGGCCACGGCTGTGTTGAGAAATGGCACCGGTGGACCTTTGCCCTTATCATGTGACAGGGCACAGGTAGCGCCAGCGCCATTTTGTTTCCTGGCTCCCGACGTCATGCCTGCTGGAGATCGCCCCCGGACCACCGCTGGACCCCCAGGGACTTTTGGCCAACTTGGGAAGGCCTCCTGACCCCCACAAGACTTGCCAAAAGTCCAGCGGTGGTCCGGGAGCGACCTCCTGCACGCGGGCCGTATTGCCAATCTTCAAAATGGCGCCGGCGCTACCTTAGCCCTCACTATGTCATACGGGCGTATGACATAGTGATCTAGAGATCTAGGCGTGATAGTGGATAACACATTGAAATCGTCAGTTCAGTGTGCTGCGGCAGTCAAAAAAGGCAAAACAGAATGTTGGGAATTATTAGAAAGGGAATGGTGAATAAAACAGAAAATATCAGAATGCCTCTTTATTGCTCCATGGTGACGCCGCACCTTGAATACTGTGTACAATTCTGGTTGCCGCATCTCAAAACAGATATAATTGTGATGGAGAAGGGCTACCAAAATGATAAGGGGAATGGAACAGCTCCCCTATGAGGGGAGACTAGGGGAAATTCCATGAAGTTAGCATGGGGACACATTGAAAGCTAATCAGAGAAAGTTCATTTTTACTCAACACACAATTAAACTCTGGAATATGGCCACTGTTGGAAACAGGATGCTCAGCATGATGGACACTTGGTCTGACCCAGTATGGCATTTTCTTATGTGCCTGATCAGAGAGAGAGAGAGAGAGAGAGAGAGAGAGAGAGAGAGAGAGAGAGAGAGAGAGAGAGAGAGAGAGAGAGAGAGAGAGAGACTGACTTGCTATATTGCCTCTTCCCTAGATAGGTATTTGTATCCCTATGAGAGGCCCACCTAGTAACTCGAGGTGGGAATTAGGTATTAGTGTAGGGGGTTGGGGGCCACTTTCACATTCAACGTGAGACGTACGAACAGAACAGTGGTCTCTTGTGAAGATTTGCTGGCCTTCGGAGTGAGGAAACTCACTCCAAGATGAGATTTGGGCAATGTTCTCTCCACCTAGCTTGTTGTTGCCCAGGTAGAGTTTCCATCAAGCTAGGTGGAGAGAACATTGCCCAAATCTCATCTTGGAGTGAGTTTCCTCACTCCGAAGGCCATCAAATCTTCACAAGAGACCACTGTTCTGTTTGTACGTCTCACGTTGAATGTGAAAGTGTCCCCCAACCCCCTACACTAATACCTAATTCCCACCTCGAGTTACTAGGTGGGCCTCTCATAGGGATACAAATACCTATCTAGGGAAGAGGCAATATAGTAAGTCAGTCTCTCTCTCTCTCTCTCTCTCTCTCTCTCTCTCTCTCTCTCTCTCTCTCTCTCTCTCTCTCTCTCTCTCTCTCTCTCTCTCTCTCTCTCTCTCTCTCTCTCTCTCTCTCTCTCAAAATAAACCTTTACTGGCCTCTAGCATACAACGTACCACAAATGAAAGGGTTGTAGCTATTAGCCACACTAACACTGTGGCTGTTTTGCCACATAACTCTTTCTTACATTACATATGCTCCACCCCTGAATACAAAATTAGAAAGTCGCAAATCGCGTTAACGGCTGTTAGCGCGATTTGCGGAATTATCTCCTGCAGTACCTCCTTGGAAAATGACCCCCTTAGCCAGACAAATCCTTTTGACTATTTACCTCTGCATTTATGCAGTTATAAGTCACTTCAGGCCCTAACCTAAGGGGAAGGAGGATACAAATATTAAAATAGAATAGAACTAGCTTTTTAAACGTCACAGTTATGTAAATGTTCTTTTTTATGGAGAACACTGTTTATAGTGACACCACTAATGGAAAAGCCAATACATAATAATAGGGCATTAGAAAGAATTTGATGTAAATAATATCTAGCCAGCTTGATTTTATTGTTCCTTTGCTTTTATAACATTAATTTACAAGCCATCAATCTGTCACTTTTGATCCAGCATCAAGATCACATTAAAAAAAAAAAAAAACAAGAACAACAACAGGGCCAATTTTCAGCTACTCAAGTGTAAAATTTTGTCAACTTTTCCCCTCCAATTAGCAAACCACTTCCACCTCAAAGCATTCAGAGAGGAAAATATTTTAGTTTTTACTGAAGAAAGCTGAAGCTTTCTAGGGTTACTCAGTGGAGCATTATGGGCCTGCTTCATGGCAATTTGCCTAATTCTCATGAGCAAACAGTATGTAAAGTATTTACTGAATAGCTCCTTTATGTCTATGCTCATTAAAGGCATTTTGTGCTTGGAGAAAAATCCTCATGGAACTTAAAATTCAAGCCAGGTTGATATTTATCCAATACAAATTTGATAAGTTCAGAACTTCATGTTACCACAAGTTACCTTTTCATTTTTTCTGGAAAATGTAGGTAAAAATAATGTAGCTCTTTTTTTTATTTTTGCATTACAACATTGTAGTTAAAGAAGTTCTGTTATTTGATAACAAAATGTATAAGCAAGAAATAAAAGTGTAGCCAGAATCTTTTTAAATAAAACATATTTTGCCTCTGTGGTGAATAGCACACAGTAATAAAGTAACATAGTAATGATGGCAGAAAAAGACCAAATGTTCTATCCAGTCTGCCCAGCAAGCTTCTTATGGTAATATCTGCTGCGCCGTGCAGGTTACCCTCATGTTTCTCTTAAGGATAGTATAGTAACTATCATTAGGGGTGTGCATTCGTTTTGAACTTATATGTAAAACGCTACTTATTTTTTTTTTTAACTTAAAAAATTGATGAGGCGAAAACGATCGGATTTCCAACTTATTCAACATAGCTATGTTGAATAAGTTGGAACCGCGGAACCGCGGTGGACCACGTGACGGCCGCGTCACTTGTGACGCGGCCGTCACGTGCTCCTGACCCCCCCAAGCTGGTTCCGCTCCCGGACCCCTCGTTGGACACAAACGGAACTTTTGGCCAGCTTGGGGGGGTCAGGAGGCCCCCCCAAGCTGGCCAAAAGTTCCATTTGTGTCCAACGAGGGGTCCGGGAGCGGAACCGCGGTGGACCACGTGACGGCCGCGTCACTCCGACGTGACGCGAACGTCACGTGCTCCTCGCAAAGGAATAGAGGAATGGCTTTCTGACTCCCCGCTGGACCACCAGGGAATTTTGGTAAGTCTTGGGGGGGGATTAAGGAGGGTGAGGGGTTTAAATTTTTATTTAGGGAACCGGTGCACGTATGGACATAGACTCAACTTATGGAATTCTCAATATGTCCATATTGACCGAAATTGACCCCCCTTTTCGACTTATGGACTTATGAACATAAACTTTTTGTCTGCACATCCCTAACTATCATTCTGTGCAGTTACCCCAAGCCTTATCAAAAACCTTAAAAATGTATGCTACCAACATTTTTAATGGTTAATGAGCCTTCTTGCATAGATTAATGAAATTGTAGCTGAAACTGAGAATGGTGCATTTTCTGGAATGCAACAGATTCAAGATCCAAGACAGCATTGTTTTTACCAAAGGTAGATCTTAGCAAGGTAGATCTTGACTGGGAAATGGCATCAATATTTTTCAGGTTGATGCAACATTGAGTGCTCAGGCTAGCGCACTGGGTTGCACTCTATTGTCACACATTTTGGATACACTAAAATAACGCCCAATGCAATAAGGGGATTAGTGCATTCAAAATGCTCATCCAATCAAGCGCATAGCTAATAGTGCACATTAGGGATGTGAATCGTTTTTTGACGATTTAAAAAAAGATGTTCAGGAAAGGTTTGTTTTTTTGCGAATAATACGAAGATCTGCAAAAGGGTAGACATTCAAGAAGTTATCAAAACCATGAGGAGAAATCTAGGGAAGCTTGAGGAACAGTCTAGGGTCTGGAAGCTATATTTAAAACTTAAAAAATTGCAGACTCATGAATTTGGGCAACAAAAAGCCAAGGGAATGGTAAGCACAAAACAAGAGCAGGATCTGGAGGTAATTATACTGGATAATCTTCAGGTGGCCAAACAGGTAGATAAGGTAATGGCAAAAACCAGAAAGATGCTTGGATGCACAGGGAGAAGAATGGTCAGCAGGAAAAAGGAGGGCAGATGTGCTTATGCAGTAGATAATATCTGATATTGTTCAGACTTCAGAAAATACAACCCAAGCTCACAGGGACTAGTCTTCTTTATACTTCTTATGGTTTCTTCTGTGAGTTGTATTGTGACATGTAATAGTTCACAATATATTACAATTACATTAAATGTTATTTAGATATGTTATGCAACATCTATAAATAATCCTGGATTAATTAATTTCAACTTTCCATTTTCACATAATTACAATTTAAATACCCAGCATATTGTGCATAAACTGGCCTGGGCTTATCTATGCTTGGCAGCAGTCTGCCTATATTTTGAGTTTTTCCTTGAAGGGTCTGAGTGATCTGGCCCAAGGTCTGGTCTTGGGAGATGTTGACAAACTAGGAGTTAAGCTACACCAACAGCTTAGTCAGGAGACAGATTCTTGGCATCCTTGTAGTTCATAGACATCCCTTATCAGTTCATAGACTTACAGATGGGTTCTCAGAGCATTAGCAGACATCTCCTGAGAAGCTTATAGATAACTTTCAGAAAGAAAAGATCACAGAAATTGTTTGTGTGGTGGACAAGGTCTTAGCATGCACGCTAGGAGTAGGATACAGGGAGCCCAGTATTCATCTTTTCTTAACACATTCAGTGTTACGCCCTTTGGTCGCAGACAGCTGTGACCACTAATGCTCACCTCTTTCTTTGCTGATTTGTCATCCCTCAGAAGAATGGCAGCCTCCACCAACCACCGCCAACCTGCCTGGAATTCCCAGGATGGCATGGGCACTGCTGACCACCATCTTGTTTCAGGAGTTACTTAGTTGCGTACGCTTACGGGCCTCCTTTGAACACATCATGGTGGGAACCACGGGAGCATCCCCTCCAGATGAGCATTCACAACATAGCTTACATGGCAATGTGTGTGTGCTGGTAGAAACAAATTGTTGACCAGCATATATTGCTTAGATGAATACAGTATCTATCAAGACCATAGCAACGCCAATAAGTTTGTGTCCAGCTATATTAGCTAATTTCATCTGAGCAGCCAATATCTTCTTTATTTGAGCAATAAAAGTTTAAGCTCATTATAGTTCTGCAGCATACATATTCTGTTACTGTGACTCTGTTATTTTTGTTCAATTGCCATACTTCTCCTGAGGAGGATCTGGGCCAGTCTCTACAAATATTGTCTCTGTATAAGTCCCTGATGAAGTCTCATTTGGAATACTGGATGGAGTGTCTATTTGGAAAAAGTGAATTGATTTTTTAGGTGCAATTTGGCAAGAAATGTGGGCATAATTTTGGATTCTAAGTTAACATTAAAGTCCAAGATTATAGAATTTTCAAGACTATATTTTACAAGATCAAATTGCTGAGGTCTTTTAAGGTAGTATTATCCAGACAATATTTTTTTAGATTGGTTTTGCAATCATTGTTCTTTTGGCAGAAGATTATTGCAACAGTTTATATGTGGGACCTCCAAAAAATCAGTTTAGGATATTACAACTAATTCAACATGTAGCATCTAGATTATTATCTAGAGTGGGATGTTGGGAAGGAGCATTCAGGAGAAAACCAAAAACAGCTTAAAGGACCAGATCCAGAGATATGGCCCCATCCACCTTAAGCCTAAGACAGCAGGGAATCCTGGTCTGGGCAAATATTTATGGTGAGTGGTATATAAATAGTCAGATCCAGGAGGGAACAACAGGCCCAAGGGAGAGAAGGAAACAGAGAAAGAGATACCTCGTTTGTGTTTTTGAATTGCAAAGAATAGCAGAGCTATAAAGAAATTTATGTAAGATTTCTGTCTGAGTCCAGCTTGAATCTGTCCTCTGACTACCCTAAGAACACTTACAGTGCCACATATAGAGTCAAATCATGGATTTCTGTGCTAAAGCCTAGCACATGCAGCCTGTCTTGCCCCTATTAATTTTCTGCCACTCTGCCTTGCTGCCACTATCATGGTTCCTCAGTGTGTTGGTGCTAGTCTTTCTGCTGCTTTGTCTCTTTATTGGCACCTTGTGTTTGTTTCTGACACTCTTTCTGCTTCCTATGTTCCCCCTTCATTGTGCTGTAGGATGTTGATGCCACTTGTCTTTCCATTTTGTCTGTCGTGCTGCCTTCAAGGGTTCATGCAACTGTTATCGGTGTTCTCTTTTGAAGCTGTGGTATGTTTTTGACACTCTCGCTGCTGGTTTGCACCTCTGTTAAAGCACTCTTGCCATTCCTGGTACCCCTTTGCCCCTTTACAGTGGCTTAGGCTATTCATGCCACTTTGGTGCCACTTTGCCACAGTCTAAGTACCTTGGAGCTCTTTTCTTATTCTGATGATTGCTCCCCAGAAGTTTCATCAGAATTGATAAGAAAACCCCAATTCTGCAGCCAAAAATAGGCTGCAAATACTTCCTCCATTGACTTTAATGGGAAAACGGGCAATGAATGAAACTAATCAACCAATTGGTTTTCCCCCCTATGAAACGAATGCAACGAATTTGGGTCCCGGTGAAATGAAAAGCGAATTGAAACAAAATGTTTCCTTCTCCACATCCCTATCAGAGAGGATTTTCATTCACCATCTGACCTAAAAGGTAAAGCCTTTCCTCCAAAGAAAATTTCACTTTCTGGGACTTGGTAAAATTGGGGAAGTGGTAAAAGAAGATAGCCCCAAGAGAAATTGTTTTGTGTGACCTTGGACTACCATAAAATCCTAAACAGGGTTACACCTTGTTCCTTCAGTTTATTGTATGCCATGAATTAAATTCCAACCCATCTCTATTTGTGGCCATTTATGTAATAAAAACAGGAATTAGGGTGGGTGAACAGGTGGCTATTTTTAACTACCAAGCAGTACCAGACTTCAAAATTAACATTACAATGGTTTAAACAAGTGAGATAAATCACCCAAAAGAGTGAACTCAAGAAATTAAAATACTCAGAAAAGTGAAAACCAGGAAGTTAAATCTCACAGCAAAGATAAATTAACAAGATAACAAGATAATAGTTCAGCAGAGTAAAATAACTTATTCCACCTCCTATTGCTGCTGAAAGTCCAAGACCTGTTACAAATTTTCATATCATTTATAAACAGGCACTTTCCCCCCTCTATTCCTTCAGCAATGCCATTTATAAAAATACTGAAGAGAACTAGGCCTGTGAGACCCCGTTAGTCACTTTCCCTTCACCAGAAAGGACCCTGTTTTCCACCACTTCCTGAGTCCTTTTATTTAATTAACTTCTCACTCATTTTATAATTTTGTTTCATGCTCTCAGACTAGCTAGCTTGTTCACTAGTCTTCTATGAAAATATTGTGAAGGGCCATACTAAAATCCAAATAGGCCCTCTACCCCTCAATCCCACCCACCCTCTGTTCATTTCTCATAATAGTATCCTTGTGAAACTATATTTCCTATGATCCTGTAACCCACTAGCTTTAAGGTATTACAATATTATTTCTAGTACTAATATTATTTCCATTTATGCACCATCGTTTATGTCAAACTAACAGATCTGTAGGATTCAGTTCTCTCTCCCTGTTCCAATCAGTATTACATGGTATTTTTGGAAACGTTCCTATTTCAAGTGATCTCATATAGATATCCTTTTACAAATGTTGACATTTGTCAAAATCTGAATATTTATCAATATATGCTATCTGGGAGAATACAGAATATATGAAATATGAAATTATATAGTAAAATTATATATACAAGTGGAATCAATTTAAAACTGAAAGATATTACACATTCAGGATAAACATTTCTTAAGTTAGACATGCCTTCATATAGATAGCATTATACAATTTTCATTTTTGTTTTTTTAAGAATTTCATAATTATTTTTGTAGCTGGCCCACAATGTTGGAAAGATGAATCTGGTTTCATAAAGAATTGCAAGACATGCCTGCAAATACTGAGTAAGGTAAAAATCATTTTCCCTCAGTGCATGTTTTACCTATATTTTCGTCAGTGATTGATTGCTCATGTATCCATACAATAAAGTAATCTGACTCTGTCTTTTATCTCATTAATATAACAGGACACAAGTAGAGAAAATAAAGTTGCTATTGCAAATGAATTGCACAGCAGGGTACAATTTGATGAATAGAACATTTCATTTTACCATGCAAGTCTTCATACTGCAGTCTCTTGAGTGATTTAATGAACTATGATAGTTGAAATGATGTCAGTTCTATAGCCCAACGTTTTAATATCCAGCCAAATAAGTCACAAATGAGCATCACTTAAATGTTGAATGTTAAATATTTTATATGTTCAGCAGTGATAGGAATAACCGTTGAGTCACTTGCTCTGCATACATCTGGAATTTATCATTAATGATATCTCTGGAACATTTGAGTGCTCATCTTAAAAACTGGAATACAGAAATACAGAAAATCCCTCCTAAGATACCCCATTCTCTATTTCTCCTAGAGCTACTTATTCATTATGGGCTTAAGTCATTCAAATTATTTTTGCTACTGGAAGGCAGATATCATGATTTCCTTCCTACTCAGTCTAGTTAAAATGGATTTCCTTTTGATGTATTTATCTGTGACTCTATGAGTAACAAATCTTTTTTTTACAAATATTACAGGAAATGATTATCCTCAAAGAGGAGAGTATTTTATCCAATGGATCTGGAAGAGATGACTAACAGAGTGATTGATGAGTTGTTACCATTTAACCTATCACACTACTTTATCCAATTGTGTATTTGGGTAGGCACCTGAACTACCAGAAAGACCACTCTTGAAGCTTGACCTTGGATTTGAAAGCGCTCACCATGCTGCATTGTGTGACTACTGCTTCATTCAAGAGGGTGGTGGGAGACACAGCTTATAGCAATCATTGCTCTGTCTCTAGATAAATAAATTATTTTATGAATCATATGTCTGACTACACATTTAACTACATTCAGTTTCCTGCAGAATATATCATAAGTGATTGCAGTTTTAAATTGTATTGAATGAAGCTTTTGCTTTTTATGCTGCAATAATCTTGTGTATCATATCTGATTCTGTAATGACTGAGTGAAGTTTGTCTGTGGATGGCTGGCACCATGAGAAGAAAGTAAAACTGGTCCTGTGAGTTCTTCTTTGGCTCTAAATCACATCTCATTGGCTTTAATAGTAATCAGTGAAACCATAGTCCCCGAGCCCTAATATATTGAAATCAGTACAGCTAATATATTATAATCACATGTAAATGTAATAGATGGTATCACTTTAATAAAAGAGGCAGTAAGCTTTTATTTTGTAGCAAATGATGGCATTGCTATACATTATGAGGTCAATTTTCAAAGAGTGCACATCCATGTGTGTGCGGTTCCCAGCGAGCACACATGGATGAGCTATTTTATAAGATGCACACATTGGCGCATGCGTGTTATAAACTATGATATCCGCGTGCACATGTGTGGTGGATTTTAAAAGCTGCGTGCGCATCTGCGGGTGGCGCACGCTGGGGGGGGGCACATTTCTGATTAATATGCGTGGCGACACAATCGGGCCACCCCCCAGTTTCCTCCCAGTCCGCTTCCTACTCCCCTACCTAAACTTCCTCCCTCTAACCCTCTCCTCCCCGATCCCTAACACCTTCCTGTCTATTTACTGTTACAGTTGGGCGATAGCCAGGTATGGTGAACACCACCTTCAGGGGTGACTCAGGATAGGGAGAACAGGGGTCACAGCAACTCTCTGATAATGGCTGGAGAGGAGTCTCTGGAACAAGGTGCGTGAGGGGAAGGATGAGCTTCAGGAAACACTGGAACAGCATGGGGGTACGCGTGGTTATGAGTGCAGGTAAGCGTGGTCTGAACACCGGAACTGAGTGCAGGTATGGGTGGAATCAGGATAGCGTGCAGGTAAGTGTGGGACTGAATGTAGGTAAGTGTGAGCTGGAATGAGAGAACCAGGGAGAGCAGGACAGACAATGAATGGACTAGACAAACCAGGACAAGACTTACACTGAACAGAAAACACAAAAGTCCAAAGGCAGCGAAGCAAGGAAGCAGGGGGAAATATAATGGCAACAGGTAACGAATCAAGAACAGGGGGGAACAACGAAGCAGGCAAGGCAGAAGGCTACAGGGCAAGAAGAGCAGGGGCCCAAGGCCATGGAGCAAAACAGGAAGAGAGAAGCCCGGAGGCACATAGAAAGTAACAGGAGGCTAGAGCAGGGAGCCCAAGGGTACTCGATGTTGAAGCACTGAGGCATGGACTAGGCATAGTTAAATAGGGAGTTCTGGACATGGAGCAGACAGGTAGGACAGACTGGGCCAGCCAAGAGAACGTGCTCATGAGGGTCCTCTGGTGGTGAGGAGGCTGCACAGCAGCCATAGTCGTAACACTTTTTTTTTGTTTCACTACTTACTACTCCTCTGGAGCAGAAGTAATCTGCATGCACTGGATGGCTGCCCCAGAGCAAGCTTCCCCAGCACTGTCCCGGCCCAACCCCCCTACCTGCCCCTCCCTGCCCAGATCCTGCCCCCCCCCCCCCCCCCCCCCGTCCGCCCCTTTGGAGAGGCCCTGCACTTGTCGGCATACCGGGCCCATTTAAAAATGTGCGTGGCGCGTGGAATCCCTTTGAAAATCTGGGCTTATGCTAATGATCAAATCAATAGAACCTTCAACAGATCCAAGAATAGCTTGCTTGTTATTTCACTCAAAGAGCACAAAGAATTTATTGAGCAGCATCTCCAGAATATTTTTCTCTTCTTGAATAAAGCAAAATATCTGATTGAATGGCTTGCCACCTATTTCTATAATAGCTTTTATACAAACTCTGTCCTCAGAAAATAGTGTGGTATCTACTTTTCAATTACATAATTTCTTGTCAAACAATAGTGGTCTTTTATCAATCCCTTCTTCAGTGAACACCAAACAGAAGTACTTGTTTTGCATTTCTGCTTTATGTATTCTCCTTCCACACATTTGTTTTTCTTGTCTCTTCTCAGTTTTACAATTCCACCTCTGATCTTCCTCCTTTACCTGCAGTATCTGAAAAAGGCTGGTTAGCAGGTAGATTTTCACCTCACTTCTGTGACAGCCTTTGCTATCGTCATCCCCCATATGACTCCCCCTGTAACAACACCCCCGAATGACAGCCCGTGTGAAAGAATACCTGCCGTCTCCAAATGAGAACAGCCTCTACCCCCCCCCCCTTCCCCTCATGTGACAGCACAACCCTGTCCCCCAGCACCATCCACCCTCCCCATCAGTGATAATATCCCCCCCCCCCCCCGGCTCCCTACAAACCAGACTAGAAGGAAGCCTTGGCACCCCACCCACCACTTTTCAGCAATGAAAGCTTTCCAATCTGAATGATTCTGTTCATGCACAGGAGGGATGTCAGTGCCCCCCTGTCCACGCTGCTGACAGACACTGAATGTCACCACTAGGAGTGCTTCACCACTATCATTTCTGACAATCTGCCCCTCCCAAAAGCATTCAGCAACCAGCGAGCAATGCATACAAGATGATGTATTTATTTATAATTATAATTCACAGTAATTTCCCACTGCATATCCAAAAATCCCGTAGCGAGTTACAATAAGACATCATGCACTAAGAGTACAAATAATTCCCACAATTAAATCAAATAGCACCCCATCACCTTCTGCTCCCCTTCCCCAGTCACCCCTCTCATCCGCTTTCCCTCCCACCATCTTCAACTAGATGCTCCCTTCAACCCCTTTCATTCACTTATTTTCTTGCATATCTCCCTCAGCTCTTGTACACTCAATGCAACTTATCCTGGAAACACTTGCTAGAACAACCATGCTTTTATTTTTTATCTGAAACTTTGCATAGACTATTTTCCAAATTAATATCTAAAGGGAATGAATCGTACAACTTTGGACCAAAATAAGAAAATATAGTATTGTTAGTGCTAACTAACCAAATGTCAGGAAATGTTGGCACCATCAACAGGCCTTGCAGCAAAGATCACAATGACCTTTCTAACTCATAGCAACACAACAATTGGGCTAAAAAAAAAAAAAAAGTTTATCCCAGTGAAGCAATTAAAACATTAATGCAACGTGGTTAATGCGTGGCAAATATAAATCACTGGTCAATATGTCTTAACATAAAAAAATCTGTATTGTAGATACAGTCACATCAGTAGTACACTTAAGAAAGTTGTGGTTAATGGTGTAGGAGCAAGGACCCTGACAAGGCCGTGTTTCGCATCAGAAATGGGAACTTTTCCGTGCAAATGAACTTTGGAGGTGACTGTATATGATATTTAGTAAAGATGATTGTACTGGCAGTGGCAAGGTCATACGCTTGTTGCTGAGGTTTGGCAATGGAACCCCGACTGCGGCATAAGAGGAGTTATCAGGTCGTATAGATAGGTTGCAGAACAGGCTCCTGTATTTGGGAACAATGGTTTATAATGATGGGGTCAGGCACTCTATGCCGTGGGTCAGCTGGGGAAAGCTGACCCAGCATTAAAAATGATCAGATCTTTAGGCAGCGAGATTCCTTATAACAACAAACAAATCAATTAGGTTGAAGGAAGTTCCGACCCCATATTTTCAGTAGAAACTGTATCTTTATCGAGGTTTGAAAAGGTTTTGTGCAATCAAATACAGAGTAGCGATGTTGCCATGATCTTAAACAGAACTCTACTCAAATAGGAGTCAATGTAATTTCCAAAGAATGGGGGTCATATGGTTTGAACACTTTTTACCTGTAACTAAACACACCACTGTGTTTTGTAATAGCTGCAGCCGCTTCAACCTAATCTGATGGAATCCATGATAAAGGGCATTGTAATAATCCAATTTACTTAGCACTAATACATTAGCTACAATCAATAATTTTTTCTTATTTAGCAACACTCTCAATTGATGGATATTGTGCAAGTCATAAAGACATTTCTCACAACCACTGACATCTGGGAATCCTCCCATAACTATGGATTCCATAAAACAACCAAACTGCAGATAATTTCCTTCTGTTTTAACTGTGACCCTGAATTGAAAGGCAGCAAGTAAATTCCCTCTCTTATCTAAAAGCCAAGAGTAACTCAAGCTTGGCTGAATTTAACTTTAACTTACACCACTGTGGCCAAGCTGTTACCTCATATAAACAGCTGGATAGAGTCCCTATGCATATTTTCTATCACTATTCACCACAGCTATTAATTGGATGTTATCCACAAATAAGTGACAATCAATTGCAAGCTAGGGATGTGCAGGAGAAAAAAAATAATTTTCATTTTTGGTTCATTTTCGGGAGGTTTTTTTCCCATTAATTTTGGTTTGTGGATTGTTTGATTCATTTTCATTTGTGAGAAAAAAATGAATCAAACAATTAAAAAAAAAAAAAAAAAAGGCCAAAAAAACCCCAAAGACTCTCTGGGTCTCTCCTTGCCCATCCAAAAATCCCATGGCCCCAACTTATCCAATCCTGTGTGGATCCATCTGCTTTGGCCTAGGCCCAGGCCAAAGCCTCAGCCTTGCATAGGCCGAGGGCACAGTAGTTCACCACAACTTTGGCCTACTTAAGGCTGAAGCTTTGGCCTGATCCAGAGGCTGGGTCCTGATGTTGGGGCCCTGACCCAGACAAAGTCCTGATGCTGGGTCCTCGCTCAGGAGGCCAGGTCCCAGACACCTGGGCTTCAGCCCAAGTTAAGGTCCAAGCATATTCTTTGTCCTCTTCTTTTTTTGGCTCTTGTAATCCAAATGACACATTTTGCTGGTGTCATGTCAGGTTGTGGCATTGGGCCAGGGTATGGGCCCCTGGCTAGGCTGAGGCCCTGGCATTGGGACCGGGCCTCCAGGCTGGGTTGTGGCATCAGGCCTGGGACCAGGCCTTGGTCCTGGCCTAGGCCCAGCATCGAAGCTCAGCCTTCGTCGGATTCCCGACTGATAAGGTAAAGTTTTTCTGTTGTTGTTTAATTTTTGGGGATCTTGGCCGAAGCTCCTGCATCAACCTGTGCTTCCACCGAGAACCCAGTGATGTGCTCAGGCCTAGGATGCGGCCTCTGGTTTGGGCCTTGGCCTATGACCTATGCGAGACTCCAGCTTTATACTAGGCTAAGACACCAACATCGCACTTGGGTATAGGCTTCTGCCCCTTCTTTGGACCTTGGCTTATACCCTAGGCAAGGCCCCAATTTTGGGACTAGACCTAGGCCCAAAGCAGTTCAAAATGAAATGAACAAATAAGATTTGTTTCATTCGGGGGCCTTTGATTTACTTTGGGGTCCCCCAAATGAAATGAATTAGCCTTATTTGTCACATTTTGCATTTTTATTTTAAACAAATGCACATCCCTATTGCAAACTCTTGAACAACTTCCACAATTAGAGCCCTATAGAAACTGAATAAAATTGAGGCTTAGAGAACTACAAATGTCAAAGGACTATGGGGTAGACTGCCCTCCATTTCACGTTACACTGTATCTGCCATGTTAGAAATGATATTAACCAATCTAAAACCACACCTTTCCCACCAATCTCCTTCAAGTATGTGATCAACAACATATGGTCAAAAGGTGCAAGATGCTGTGGGTAGATCCAGAAGCACCAGCAATGAATCAATGCCTGCTTCTGTACACCATCCACCAAGGACAGTAAGGCTGTCTCTATGCTATGATCAGATACAAATCCCAATTGGTAGTGTTGCGTTCCCCGTCCACGCTTGGCCCGTGCACGGGCCTGCTTACCTTCCCAACTCCTCTGCAGGTCCCGGGTCAGCCTCTCCTGCGGCCGCAGCTAGCTCCTCGAGGCTTCGGCGTCCCGTGGCAGTGGTCACCGGGCCTTCCTCAGCACACCAAGTATCACGGCGGGGCTCGACGTCCTCTGTAGTGTTGGCCCCACCCCTAGCTGAGCACTCGCGGACCACCTGATCCCTTATAGGGCCAGGGGCGTGTCCCAGCTTCGTGGCGCGCCCTGATTAAGCACAGTATATCAGGAAGTTCCTGCCGTCAGTTCCTTGCCTTGGCAATCGGGTCAACACCGTGTGTGTACTAGTTTGCCTCAGTGTCTCATCGCTTGTTCCAGTCTTGTTCAAGTCTTGTTCCAGCCTTGATCCAGTGTCCTTCTGTTCCAGTGTCCTCCTGTTCCAGTATCTTCCTGTTCCAGCGTCTGTCTACTCCTACGTTCCATCAGGTATTACCTCTTGGACTAACTCTCTGGTACTGACCTTTGCCTGTCCTGACTACGCTGATCGCTGCCCGGATACTGACCTCTGCCTGTTCCTGACTATGCTGATCGCTTCCCGGATACTGACCTCTGCCTGTTCTTGACTACACTGATCACTGCCCGGATTCAGACCCTCACCTGCCTCCTTGACCACATCTGATCTCTGGAACCTGACCCCTGCTTTGGCTGACTATTTTCGGATTGACCTTTGGAACTTGACCCCTGCTTTGGCTGACTACTCTCGGACTGAGCTCTGGAACATGACCTCTGCTATTACTGACCATGTCTCCTTCAGTCTAGCCCTACTCCTAGCCTTGTCATCGCAGACACTGTTCTGGCCTTCCTTGCTTCCCCAAGTCTCCAGTCCTGATATCGACCATGCACCCTTGATCCTGGTGGGCACACCTCTATACTTACTATCCGGGAGACCCTGCGAGGCCTACCTAAGTCCAAGCAGCCCGGGTATCCAAGGGCTCCACCCGGGGGACCTCGGGCTTCCAGTGGTGAAGCTCCAGCTAGCCTCTGTCTCCTCTTGTGCTCCGCTTCCTGGTGGCAGTTGCTTCCTGGGTCCGACCAGGAGGCCTCTCCTCACTGTATCAGGACAAGGGTCCAACTCCAGGTGCAACAGGTAGACATGAAGGGCCCCCAACACTCTACATAACCTCTCAACTGCTGGAATACTACTTTCTTAATGACTTTACTCAGAAAAGGCAGATGCAAAACTGTATCCTAACACTGTGGAATTTTGTGCCATAGCATGTAACACTCTAAGACTACCTTATTGGAATCTTGAATCATCTTAATGTGTGGACCTTCTGGTTTTACCATGGCTCCAGTTTCAGAATCCACATGAACTGGGAATCAGGGAAGATTGTCTCTAGGTCTTTGAGTTTTTTATCCTATATGTCAGGCCTGGAATGTACAGATTTCACTCTTGTAGCTTTTGTGGTAAAGGTACCACAAGTCTCCAGGCATACTAGCACTCCTTTGTGGATATATTTAGTGAAAAACAAGTGAAGACATTTCCTAAGTACTGGAAGTATGACAGTATCATTGAATTACTCCTGGAAACCATGCCACCATGTGCTCAGATATATATCCATTTTTTGGGTCAAGAAATCAAAGACATTTCCTACTGTATACAAGAAAACCTGGCTTGTGTCTTTATCAGTATTTCCACATTAAATGTATTTAAATACTTTATTACAATATTTATTAAAAAAACATACATAACACACCCTAAATTACCATTCACCCTCTCATTCATTCATCTAAGCAACATGTAATAAATACACCCTAAAACCTCTCCTTAACATCATATACATAATATGCAATTAAATACAGTTGATATTAATGCAATGTAAACATTCCCCTCCAATTACATATTTTCAATCATATATCTCGGCTTATTTATCACAGAAGCTTTTCACAGATATTAAATTATTCAATACAGGTCTGAACTTGTTCAGCACATAATATTTTCCCTTTATTTCATCACAAAAATTTTTTTTGCCTTTTATTTCATGTCCTCTCAATTATTCTTTTTTGTCCCTTTGAATTGCTGTCCCGACAGGAAGCTCCTGTTTCACCCTTCGGTTTCTTCAGGGGATTAACCTTATACTCAAGCTTGAAAACTCCTGGAGAACATTCAGCAAATCTGTATCGCCAATCACCTCATGTATCAAACTTTTATTGCCGATCCTAATATAATCAAAGACACCTTGAATAGAAATCAAACCATTATAATAAATGATTCCAATTTTACCTTCACCATTTACCTTTATAAATTAACCCCATACTCCCTATGTTATCAAATAATTTTCAACAATTTAACTATTTTAAAATAAACTACTTTCCTAGTCACTACTTTTTGCGTCACCACACTCACCTTTCTTCCACTCACTAGATCAATTCTCAATCATCTTCCATTTCCTCATTATTTCAGACAACTTATTTACTTGACTTCTGTATCGCTTCTCCACTATATTATTTCAAAGAACAACATATGGTAGAAGAGCACAATAGACAGCTACCACATACCCGATCCCAAAAAGCACTCAGTATTCACTCCACGGTAAACCCAACTACTAACCTGAAATCACTTTTCACTGCTCCCCGAGCCGTACTGCTTCAACTGTTCAGAGAATTAACATCTTTCAACCTTTCTCCACCTCGCTATTTCGCACAGAAAATAAAGTGAAAATTCAATAAGAGGCTACCAACATCCCCACTCAAAACTTACCACAAATACCCTCACATCTCAAATATAGACAACTGCTAATTCCAACATACCTCTCCTTCTACCGGCGAAAAAATGCCGCGGCTGCGCATAAACTCAAAGTAGCCTGCCTCTTTTAAATGTCTACACGTAACCACGTCATCTAGCGGCTTCTACGTAACTTTTTGTTAGAGCACCATTCAACTCCCTATTACATACTCCTTTTATTAAATGAATGCGCTCCATTCTATATCTTGATTCAATCCCCCCGGTTCCACTGTTCCCCAACTATATATGAATCGCTGTTCTTTTTGTGTCAAAAGTTTTAAAATATTCCCACCTCTCTTCAAAGTCATTTGGTACAATACACAAAATCACAAATCCTCTATTTTATGACCCTTCTTTTGCCAATGATTAACTAATGGCACATTTTCCTTCTTTATACAAATGTTGCTAAGGTGTTCCAATATTCTCACCTTGATATTTCTCTTAGTTTGTCCTATATAGAATAATATCAACTGTATTTAATTGCATATTATGTATATGATGTTAAGGAGAGGTTTTAGGGTGTATTTATTACATGTTGCTTAGATGAATGAATGAATGAGAAGGTGAATGGTAATTTAGGGTGTGTTATGTATGTTTTTTAATAAATATTGTAATAAAGTATTTAAATACATTTAAACTGGAAATATGGGTATATTGTGTATAATTCTATAATATAGGATACCTGTAGTGAACCCAGTGCAGGGAGATATATGTTTTGACCATTGTGTCTTTATCCACCATTTAGAAAATACCTGCAGAAGCAGAGTTCTTTTTCATACTAATTGAAAGGGAATTTCTAGTTAGATTCCCTAGTGTAATGATGCATTATGACTGGAAATACTTAGGCTATGCAGAAGGGTAAAGCATATAAGAGCTATAAACATAAACTAGATAAAACCAGATGTAGCTAAATGTTGTTTTCTCCTAAAAGACTGTCATTTTGCACCAAATAAGGCTTAGCTGATGACTAGTTCATAGTTATTAGCCTAATGAATATTTTTGCCACAGTTCTCTTTTATCTATCCATCTTACTTTTGTTGTAGTTCCCCTTTCTTAGGAAAAGTATGCATAATGACAGTAACTTTCTGTTACGAGTGCACGCGGGCGCGGTCGTCTCCAGCGGGTGGTGAGCCCTTGGGCCACGGCAGGACTCAAGGAGGAGCCCAAAGCCACACCGTAGGAGGTGAGCTGGGCAGGCATGGTGAGCCAGGCGGGTACAGAAGCAGGGGAGCAGGCACGGAGTCTGACCCTCAGCCGGACCTGCACGCCCATGGTAGCCAACACTGGGAAGTTGACTGATGAACAGTCCTCCGACTGTTCCCGGCCCTTTCGGACCTGCCGCAGGGTACGGCAATGGGCGGCAGGCCGGACAGAGGCGAGGGCAGACAGAGTCCTTTACACTGAAGACATCGTAGACAAAGGCTAGTGCAGACGTTGAGAGGAGGGCTGGAAGGAGACACGGGCACTGTCCCTGAGGGCGCCCTACTCAGCCCACCCACGGGACTGAGTCACGGACCACCCCATCCCATACGCGCCCTACACAGCCCAGGAAGGCTGGTCGCGGACCACGTTGAGAACAGGAGAGCGCAGGGAAGATCCAGGCGAGCAGGAACTCCGATGCTGGGATACTGACATCCGAAGCCCTTTCGGCTGGCAGGCAGGGAAGCTCCAGAGCGCAGGGAAGAATCCCACCTGTTGGCCACTCCAGGGCCCAACAGGCCAGAAGGCTCAGGAGCCAGACAAGACGTAGGGCAGAACAATCGGAACTGGAACAGGACATCAGGAACACATCAAGGCAGACATCAGGAACACATCAGGTAGTGGACATCCGGACCGAGACAGGACAAGGAGCCATCAATACATGGAGGACCTGGATCGGCAAGGTTACAGGCGATTGTAATGCACAATCTGAAGGCAAGTTGCAAGTGACAAGAAAGTCCTTATATACTGGAGGTTGTAGGCAACTCCCTGGGAGGAGTTAGTCTGGACCGCCCCTCGCTGGTCCTATAAGTAAGATGGAGAGCTGCGGGCCAGCCCCTAGGGAAACGGGCGTGGCTGGAAACCAGGAAGTCCAAACAGCCAAGCAAGCCACAGGAACAGCTAGGCCTCTCAGGCCCTGGAGCAAGTCCCGGATGGAACACAGGCGAGGCCCTGGCTTCGGAGCGGCCTCCAGTGGAAGGTGAGAGACCACCTGTAGCGCAGCAACAGGGGGGATCGTAACACTTTCACACCACGCATGGGTGCACATGTGCCCACATTTCTTGGCCCACACCCAGGGACACAGCTATTTTATAACATATACATGTTTATGTGTACATGTTATAAAATAGCCTGATCACACACACATGTGCATACAATTTTTAGTGGGTGCACGCCTATGCATGCAAATGCCACTTCTACCTCATAAATGAAGGAATTTTCAAAGACAAAACATGCTGTCACCATTGTGCATTTTCCCAAGTTCATTCCCAGTTCATCCAGCTAAGAGATAAGATTTCCAAACCTCTCTAGTTTAATACCCTCTCTTCTCCCCTGGTAGCCCTGATGTTTAAAAACTAACTGATCTACCTAGAGTTTTTTGTATTACAACCTATACATCATCCATTGCTGAAGTAAAGTTACACACCAGGGGATCCCGGCATGCAACTGTGCATATAAATGTTTATAGACAAATTTCAAGTTTAAATCAGGGAACACCCATGCCCTACCCAGACAACATCCATGCCTGCCCTCTTTTGTAAACTACTTTTTGTGCATGAAGTAGCATGCACATGTGTATCCTTGCAGTTCTTAAAATGTGTTTTGCACATGTTGGCCCAACAGCCAACATATTCGCACATTCCCTAAATTTGGCACCCGCCAGTCTTTTTAAATTCACTTAAATATGAATAATCATAAGTAAGGGGGTAAAAATGACATTTGATTTGCTTGTTTTCTGAAGTTAACCTTGTTTGGAACAAAAGCAGAATTACCTAGCATTATAAAAGCTGATAGCTGTATAGGTTTAGAATTGCATGTCTATTTTGATAAGCTAATTATCTATGTGCACATACTTAATAAAAGAAGAACTATAAACTGCAGCACTTCTTGGGTGAGACTGTTATTTTTCAGTCTAATAAGGAGAAACTGGGACCTCTGGATTTCTAATAGTTACTAGAAATCCCTCAACCTGGTATTATAAACCCTTAGGCAGAAGGAGACTATTTCTTTAATTTTTATTCCTTTTTATCCCTTCTGCGTGACTTTTTTTATACTCCTCTGTAGTTTCTCCTTTATTTTTTGATAGATGCAGTCCTTATGCTATTTTGGCTAAATGTGTATTTCCTGCTGGTTGGTTTTATGTTTTGGGGGCTGATGTTTTGGCTCTGGTTCTGTTTGTCAGACTCTGGATCCGGCTCCACTACTTTTGTTGGTTTCAGGTGAATCTCTTGGGTTTTTTCCTTTGTCTCATGGCTACAGTTTCAGTCTTTTGCCCGTAGCCAAGGGGAGAGGTTTCTTGGCTTGTAGACGTTCCTTGCTGGTGTGCAGGTGTTGAGCTTTGGTTTATGGACTCCTTTTTTCTACCTCTTGATATTCACTAGTGTATGAATGTACTAGCCATTGGTGCATTGCTTAATTGTGGTTTCCAGTACTGGTTCTAAACTGATGTGATTATGTTCAGAAAGGGACATTGCTAGGGTCTAGGCTACCAATAAGCTCAGACTGCCTTTTCTCTCCATGGGCATACGGAGTATTACCTCTTTCATGTGGTGTGTGTAGCTTGAAAGGAGAAGGGAGTTTTGGAGCCAGAGAGGAAGTTAGTCCATTAAAAACCATAGCAGTGGTTGTGCTGTGTGCTTGGATTTTGATTGTGTGAGATACGCTAATTGACACCAGTGTTGTAGATTTCTTAACAAGGGGGAAAGTTAGGTCATTCGATAAAATAATTACAATGTAAAGCAGGTACAAATGGTATAGTTCAGTATTTCTGGCACATTATCCTCTAATGTTCTATATGTTCAGTTTAAAAGTTAATACATTTTGTTGAGCTGTCTTTTGTTTAACCAAGGTTCCAGAAGTGACTTCCTGGGTTCCAGAAGTGACTTCCTGTCTGCTTGGGAAATGTGTAGCAGTTTATAAATTCACTAAATAGCTTTCTTTCTTTTTCAAATCATTTACTAATTGAGAGAGCTTATACTTTGTCTTTCTGTGAAAAAGCTATTTAGCCAGATAACTTATTTATTTATTAATTTATACATTTTATATACTGTTATTCCAAATTAAGATCACAACACTTTACAAAAGTAACATTCATACTATAGATAAGCACTACAGGGGTTAATTTAAATCTACTATGATGTTCTACTACATTGTAACTAAAAGTCTAGGACAGCAGGTTTGTACTAGTACAGCAGATCTATTTCAACAATTTTCACAGAATAGTTAGTGAATTGTCCTAAGATACTTAAAATATCTTGCTACTTATTACTCTTTCTTTCTTTATTATCTTTGTCCTTGGTATTGTACTTCTCTGCATTCTAATATAATTTTTTAAGTTAGTTTATATGCATTTTTGAACAACCAAGTTTTCACCTTGCATTTAAATCTCATTCTGGTATCAAATGTAACATCTCATGTAGAGAACTCCACAGCTTTGGGCCTGCTATTGAAAACATAAGACCACTTATTTGCTTCAGATGTGTACTACGAATTGTAGGCACAGTCAATAGTCCTTTATTTTGAGATCTTAGGGGGTCATTCTCTAAAGGGATCACACGCGAAAAGGGACTTTTCGAGTGTGATACCTAAATCGGGGCGGAGTCAGCCCCGGAAGAAGAGGAGTCAGGGTGGCACCGGGGCCGAGGCCACGAAGACATCGCTGATGGTGAAAGGTAAGGACCCTTATCACTGCCAGTTTTGTGCCGAATACCTACACCTTTTATGATGTAGTTATTTGGTGCGAAAGCCAGCAGGCAGCATACCGCAGTGGTGTGATGGCTGCCGGCTTTTGCAGGCCCGCCCCCTGCCCCCCATTACCACCGGATTCTCTAAGGTCTGCAACCTTAGAGAATCCAGGCCTTAGTGTTCATTGTTGTGTGCATGTTTACAGTGTCACACCTATCAGACTGGGGTTACTGGAGAGGATGATATTAAATATTAGTGTTAATACTTTATAATAAATTCTGCATTGTACTAGCAGCCAGTGTAGTGATATCAGAGAAGGTATGATGTAATCAAATTTCCTTGTTCCTAAAAAAAGTCTTGCTGAGGTATTTTGTAATAACTGTAATGGTTTCAATAGCACTGTCGGAAGGCGAATTATAGGGAGTTACAGAAATCTATGTTTGAGAAAATTAGTGTTTGTAACACAGTGTGGAAGTCCTCAAAAGTAAATAAAGGTTCAAACCGATGTAAAATGTGCAGCTTGGCATAGTCTGCATTAATTAATTTATTTAGGTGCTTTTTCATTGCAAGGTTTTCATCTATCTGTATACCTAAGCCCCATACTTGAAATGTGAGGGCAATGTGAATATTACCCAGGGCTATAAGTGGGGGATTAACTATGGAAGAATTTCTGTTTAGCCAAATGATTTCAGTTTTTTTAATGTTCAGTGTTAGTTTAAGTTGAGATAGTTCTTGCTGTATTGCGTTCATCTTCTTTGAGAGTGTTGATGCTGTTTTTTCAAATGATTTAGCAACTAGGATGTAACACTGTATGTCATTAGCATATAAGAAAAAGGTGATTCCTAAATCCACCTGTAATTTACACAGAGGGAACATATAAATATTGAACGGTGTTGCTGAGAGTGCTGAACCTTGAGGTATAGGTTATGTGGTTGCCCAATTTGACTTGGAATGTCATATTAGATAGAAAGGAAGAGAACCCTCCCACCAGTTCCAATTTTGCTCAGCTTATGGGAGTTATCTTGCTAAATGGCTTTGCATTTTGACCTCTTCTCTTATGCATTCAAATGCTGTATCATGGATAGGATTGAAAGTTAGGCTCCCTGTATGCATTTTTGTAAAATATATATAAAGAAGGTGTGAGGCTTCCTGTATTAAAAAATGTACACACTCTGAAACACAAAAAAAATGAAAGTGAAAAGTTATTTCACATATAAATGCACAAAAAGGAGCAACCTAAAAAAAGAATATATATATATATACTTGAGCAAAAAAGACATTATTCTGACAGTTGAGTGTAATGCATGAAGGTTTCGGCAAGCTTGACAGTGATTGTAACTTACATTACCTCGTTTTAAGACACCACATAATTGCATGAAGGTGAAAGAAAGAGTGGACAGGATGACCATAAAAGTTGCAGTCACTGTCAGGTTTGCTGACACCTTCATGCATTACACTCAATTGTCAGAATAGTATCTTTTTAACTCAAGTATGTACATTCTTTTTTTGAAGTTGTCTTTTTTTGTGTGCACATTCTGAAACATATGCATACTTCTGGTGTAGAGATATGTAGTATCTTCTGCCTCATAGTTTATAAAATATAGACACTACCTTGTTCACTTTTTCTCATTCACATATGTCTTTATGCTTATTGCTGAAAGTCACCATCTTACAAGATCATTTTATAAAAGCTTGCATAGTACTAATGTCTGTATGAAAAAAAAGGACATGCAGACAACCCAAATTTTCAAAGCAGATGTATGCACATAAATCTGCTTTGAAAATTAGCAGGTAAGACATGTATCCCTGCGTGGCATATACACACACATTTATACATGCTAAGTAGCAGGTGTAAATGTGTACATGAACATTTAAGCATATACTTTTGAAAAATGAGTTTATGCACATAAATGGTTTCCTTGCCCCAACTCTGCCCCTGGAAAGAAAACCTGTTGGATGGTCCTTAGATCTAGGATAGGCAAATTCCTCAAATTTTTGATACCAGAAATTAGTTGGAGTAAACTCCCTCTCTTTTAAAAGTATGGGAAAATAATTTATAAACTACAGAATTGAAGAAAAGAAGGGGAATCTATCTAATATGGAGTAGGCTAAAGAACTGAAGTACTATAAACACGCAATCATTGGAATGCGGGTACAAGATATTGCATTGCTGGTATTATACTTCTGAAATTATTCAGAGATTATTTCTTGCATGCATACATTATATTACTACAATGAGGTAAATATGGATTTCAACTCAAATTTTCAGAGCAATCATACATATGTAAATGATTTCCCTAACCTAATTCCAACTCATGGGAACATCTCTTAAAAGTAAATGTAAACGTACATGCAAAATCGCTTTCATACAAAATGAATTCAGTCATAAAGTGGACAGCAAAAACAACTTTTCTAAATTCTGTTATTAAAGGGGGCAGTTTTCAAAGCTGTACAGGCAGGTGGAATGTCTGCAGGTATTTTTTCCTCTGGATTGTACATTAGTTCTTATAGGGAAAGATGGAGCATACTTTCCATTTGAAAATTGACCAGGGAACAATGATACGCACAGGTACTTAAAAGGGGTCAAGGCAAACCACAGATTATTCTTCCGGAGGCTTATGACCAAGTAAGATCATCATGAGGTGAAAACCTGAGACATCACACAAGAGGAACCATTGAGTGGAGAGGTTGGGACCATATAAGGTTGGTTCATATATTACCAACATATTCTCCTGAGGAAAGACCTACGTCTGAAACATGGATGGTTCATGTCGGAATCATCTTTAGAAGTTTGACACCATAAACCAACATTCTTTGGGAAGTCGGATTTTTACCCTCTTTAAAAATTTACCTCAAAGTTTCATAGCTTGTATAGCGTTTATTCTGCATATAAATTTATTGATCACCAAGCCACGGAAGAGTCTGAGGTTCCATTGGGACTTTTATATATAAAGAATTCTGCAAATTTTCAAAAAAACATATCACGGAGGAGGAGACTGGTTGATGATTATAACCACAAAGCAGTGGTGCGGGGACACCTACACAGTATATGAAACCTCCCTCCAACTCCATAAACATATTTGTTGAATCCAGTGACGAGTTTGATAAAAAATTATTAACTCCACTTTGTGTAGGTGTTAATACACTCTCTATAATATATACAAAAAATAGATAGAATTGTCACTTTATGTTATTACATTTTATCAGCGATAGAGCTTCGCTCTTGATTTTTGCATGTTGATCAAGGCAGTAGTGAGATGTGAAGGTATGAAGCGATGACCATGTAGCTGCCTTGCAAATGTCTATGGGTTGTCCATTTTTAAGGTGTGCAAAGGAGGCTGCTACTGCTCTGACTTGGTGACCTTTAGGAGTAGAAAGTAATTGTAAATTCTGTTTATCATAGCAGAATTTGATGCACTGTGCTATCCAGCTGGAGATGGTGCATTTAGCCACTGGTAATCCAGGTGCCTTTGGGTCAAAGGAGACAAAGAGTTGAGAAACACTGGAGTCCGAGTTTGTCCTTTCTTTGTAGTATGCTAAAGCTCTTTTACAATCTAGTGTGTGTAGTAGTATGGGAGGAAAGGCGTACAAAAGGCCTGTCGTCCACAGAATAAGGAAGGCATCTTGAGCGATCCTGAATTGGCTTGGTCTTATCGAGTAGAATTTGGGAACTTGAGCATTGATCTCCATTGCAAAGAGATCCATCGAAGGTGTCCCCCACTGCATGAATATGTCTTGGGCTATTTCTGTATTGAGTGCCCATTCGTGAAGATGAAAGATGCAGCTTAGTCTGTCCGCTTTTGTGTTTGCAACTCCTGGAAGATAAGTTGCTTGGAGATGTATGGAATTCCGGTGAGCGTGTTCGAAAATTATCAGGGTCTACTTGCAAAGGGACCATGAACCGGACACTCCTTGTTTGTTGATATAAAACATCGCCACTTGATTGTCCGTGTAGATCATTACCCTGTGTCCTTTCAGGAGGTCCTGGAACACTCGTAATGCATTCCGAATCGCTCTGAGTTCCAATAAATTTATTTGCAAGTTTTGTTCCAAGATTGTCCATAACCCTTGTGTTTCATAAATCTTGAGGTGTGCACCCCAATCTTTGCGAGACACATCTGTGGTTAAGACTGCATTGTAAGGAGGGGGACTGAACAATGCTCCTTTGGACAGGGTGAAGTCTAGGAGCCACCATGTTATATTCTTTCTCATTTCGTCGGTCAGCGATACATTCTGTGTCAATGGTTGTGAATGTTGTTTCCATTGGTGTTTTAGTCCCCATTGCAGATGTCTCATGTGTAACCTGGTGTTGGGAACCGTGAAAATTGCCGCCGCCATGTGGCCCAGGACTACCAACACCTGTCTCGCTGACGGTCTCTGAGTATTGTTCAAGGTATGTAGAAGGTGACGGAAGTGCGATATTCTGTCACTCGGTAGGTATGCCCTGTTGCAAGTAGTGTCCAGGCATGCTCCTATGAACTGTAACTGCTGTGTTGGTTGTAGGTGTGATTTCTGGAAATTGATCACTAATCCTAATTCCTGTAAGCATGGTATCACCTGATGGAGGTGATCTACTAAGATGTTGGGAGTTGGGGCGATTATGAGCCAATCGTCCAGATATGGAAAGATGGTTATACCTTGTTGTCTGAGATGAGCCACCACCACCACCACCATGCATTTGGTGAACACCCTGGGTGCAGCTAATAGTCCAAAGGGGAGAACTTTGTACTGGTAGTGTTGATGCCTGTAGCGAAAGCATAGGTAACGCCATGAGATGGATGGATTGGAATGTGTGTGTAAGCATCCTTCAGGTTGATAGAACACATCCAATCGTTGGTTTGAATCAGAGGAAGTATTGATTTTAATGATACCATTTTGAATTTCTCCTTGGTGAGAAATTTGTTCAATTCCCTTAGGTCTAGTATGGGACGAAGGCCACCCGACTTCTTGGGTATGAGGAAGTATGGGGAATACAATGCTACTGATTTGGAGCATGGGTGAATTTGTTGAATTGCTTGTTCTTTGCAAAGCAAAGCAATTTCCTCCCCCAGTCGTAGTTGGGGGTTGTGAATCTTGAGTGTGGAAAGATGAGGCAATATGGGTTTTGTGACAAATTGGAGTTGGTAACTGTGACGTACTATCTCCAAAACCCATTGATCGGATGCTATTCTCTCCCAGGCTTCCAGGCAAGAATGAATCCTGCCGGGTGGAGCTTGATGTTGTGGTGGTGGCTGAGTAACTAAAAAGATGAAGTCGCTTTTGCCGCAGTAGCCGGCTGGTATGCCTGCTGTCTCTGGTTACGTGGTTTACCTCTACGTTGGTTTGAGGTATTCTGTTGTGAAGCAGGACACTGGTATGCAGGGTAAGTCTGTGTATGAAAGTACTGGTAAGATCTTTAGGGTCTCCTGGCATAGGACGTTTGCCCGTATGTCATAGTGAGGGCAAAGGTAGCGCCGGCGCCATTTTGAAGATTGGCAATACGGCCCATGTGCAGGAGGTCGCTCCCGGACCCTCGCTGGACTTTTGGCAAGTCTTGTGGGGGTCAGGAGGCCCCCCCCCCAAGCTGGCCAAAAGTCCCTGGGGGTCCAGCAGGGGTCCGGGGGCGATCTCCCGCACGCGTGATGTCGGGAGCCAGAAACAAAATGGCGCCGGCGCTACCTTTGCCCTGTCACATGATAAGGGCAAAGGGCCACCAGCACCATTTCTCAATGCAGCGGTGGCCAGAGAGCGGGAGGAGATCACGTCGGGACCCCCCCACTGGACCCCAGGTAATTTAAAACATTTTAGGGAGGGGGTTGGGAGGGTGGGGGATTTGTTTTAAAGGTTCGGGTGGGTTTCAGGGTTTTTTTGGTGTGCCGGTTTTCCCGCGCCCTATTTAACGATACAATACAAATGCCCCTGATGATAAATCAGGGGCATTTGTATTGTATCGCGTATCTAACGATTTTGGACGATTTTAAAATTATCTGACGATAATTTTAATTGTTCAAAAACGATTCACATCCCTAATAAATAGTGATATTGACATTTTTCAAACTTATCTGGCTAAGGTATAGGCTAACTTTAGACCTGCTATTGAGCAAATCTATAGTTAGTTGGATATTTTATCCTGCTAACTTTAAACGTATCTGGATATATTCAGTGAGACGGCCATGCCACTGAATATCCATGCTAAGTTAACCAGATATGTTTTTTCCAAGAAATTTACTTAGCTGGCTACTTCTGAATATGGACCTCAGAATACCTAAATGTATCTTCTTCCCCAAATAACTGATATGTCCTGATATACTGGAAAATAGCAAGGCATTGATTGATGTTATAACAAATACCTGCACTAGAGAGAATGAAACACAAAGTAGCTAACATCCCAGCAACAAATCTTGCAAAGATTTGGTAAGAAATGACTTCTTCCTATACCACCACCTAACAAAAAAGAGTCAATAGTTACCCCACAAATTAATCACAGAAATAATACAAGGAGAACAATCAATTGTTATAAGGCAAAGAAATCCATTATGAAAAATATTCATATAACTCCTCAGAAAAAGGTTTCAGCAAGCCTGACAGTGTATCAGCTGAGAAGAAGTGCATCACTCGGACATCTTGCTCATTCACCTTGTCTAAAAAAAATTTATTTTGAACAGTTTTTATAACTTGCAAATAGTGTCTACTAGTGAACAACAGTCTCTGTCATTTTTTATAAGGAGCACAACATGGCTGATGTTTCGCAAACAAATGCTTCATCAGGGGTGTAATAATCATTTAAAGAACATAGGACTGTTGCCTGTAATCAGTATAGAACATAAAACATGTTAGACCAAAGATATTAATAATAAGATAAAAGGTAAACGTGTACTTATCCTTGAAGAAGGCTACCATTCAGAGCATAAAGTACAGCATCTCAAAGTTGTCAGAATATGGAGGCAACAAAGAGAACACAACGTCTTTTAAACATTCAGTTATGTCAACATTCATGATGGCATTGGGGATGCAGCTAAGAGTAAGCAAAAAGAAGATTAATCAACCTAGAAACACACATGCACATCTTACTTCAGCTCTGGCAGTGAAGTATGCAAAACAAACAAAAAATATAGGATAGATAGGAAGGGTTTAGGGGGTGTGGAGGAGTGGAGGAGTGGAGAAGAGGGAGGGAGTTTAGGTAGGGGGATAGGGAAGATCCCTCCCAGTCTGCTCATTAATTGGAGTGGACTAGGAAGGAATGGAAGAAGGCTCGATTTTGTCATCATGCGTAATTTGCAAAAATCCACCACCCCTTGCACGAGCCACCTGCACTTGCACACACAGATTGTAAAATCCGGCACACATGTGTGTATGGTCACCTGATTTTATAACATGCATGCACATCTTTTAAAATCTACCCCTAAATTTTATTTAGACCACATGCACAGGATCCAATGTTTTATATACTATCAAAAATTCATAAGAATCTCATTAAACCACAGAGCCAACCAATATTTTAAGCCACAACTCTCTATTGGGGCTTCTTTCACATTTTGTGGACTATTTTTTAGCACCTTTTGTTCCACAATTGCCCTCTTATATTCAAGATTCATCTGATATGGTCAATTGAAAATTTATGGTTCCCGGTCAGTTAAAGCTGATACTGCTGATGTAATTCCAGTCACATTGGATATGAGGCACTGTATGCATCTATAACTCAAGACGAGGCCATTTTAGTGGCTACTGATACTTTTGTAATGCATTCTCATCCAATAGAATACATAATTAATTTTTGGTCAAAATATTGGAGATTTCTCTTACTAAAAAATGTTTTGCATTTGACTCTAATAGGGTCATTCTTTATTCTGCGAAGATCCGTTATCGCGTGCCTTAGGGCCTTATCACACGTGATAAAGTCCTACTGTACACAATAACGGCCTCATCATAGCAATGCCATGCTAATTAGGGCAAGGGGAGGAGTGTGGGTGGAATTTGGGTGGGTTTATGGCCCGGTAGCACTGCAGGCAATAATGTTTTTCACATTATTGCCAGCAGTACCACAGGAAATAACACCACCTTTTCCCGTGGTGCTATGGGGGTGATAGTGTGCAGCATGGCCGCACTGCAGCAGGCAAAACCGTACCACTACGATGCAGCTAGTTGCCCACTATCAAACCCCTGCCACTTTTCTTTTTCCTGACTCTTCAATCTGCTTAAATATAGCAGAATGATGAATCTAGGAGTGAGTTTTATTTACTAAATACATGGAACAGCTATGAGTGCAACAATTACTATGGATCTTGCTAACGTATATATGGGAGCATCTGAGACTCTATGGATTGGAGAACACCCCTACAGCACATTATTACTTGGACATACTACATAGATGATATTTCTTTTACTGTGGAAAGGTAAATTATCAATGTTTGATCAATTCTTAACTTAATTAAATTCCTGTAACCCACATTTAAAGTTCACAGTGAATACCCATTTTCAAGCTATTTTTTTTTTGGACTTCAAATGGTTTCACTATCTCCTTTTCCTGTAAAGCAGTGTGTTCCAACACATTGTCACATTTTGCAAGTGTTCATCTGCGATCATTGAAGCCTAGCCTTCCAATGAGTCAGTTAATTCGACTCTGCCGTCTCTGCTCATCTATTACATATTTTCAGGATCAAGCATAACTGGATATCCAATATCATGTGTGCGCATAACATTTTTGTGCACAAAATTCAGCCATCAAGAATGGCTTTTTCTTCCACAAATCAAAAATGAATCATCCCGTGACACTTACATTCAGCCTTTTTGTCCTGAGTCAAGACTGATTCGATCATCTATATTCTAGAAATGTATGAAGTTTTTACAGAAAATTCACACATTACTTTTACTTGTGGGATGAACTTGCAAAATCATTTGGAACATTCTAATTTTACATTGCCAGCTCAAATGCCAACTCTTCATTTTTAGGTTTGCCTCAACCTTGTGGCACATGTTCTGTATGTGCTTTATCTATGACTGTTTTTACATAACTTACAGTTGATTCTGGATACAAAATTAGGTTTAAACATATTACGACCTGCTTGTCTAAGATGGTGATCTATATTATTGAATGCCCTTGTTGTTTGCTCTACATCGGAAAAACCACACAAATGTTTAAAACACAGATTATAGAACATTGTTCTAATATCCATCAGGGCTGTCACAGTGCACCTCTAGTTACCCACTATGTGGAATTCAATCAATCATTTGATGAACTCCATTTTTGCATTATAGACAAACTGTGCAAAAATTGGAGTGGTGCTAATTTGGATTTACATCTTTTAAGACTTAAAAAGTAGTGGATATAGATTACAGACTGTGACTCCATATGGATTGAATGGTGAGTTAGATTTGAGTATGTTTATAGGTTGATTAACCTTCTTTTTGCATACTCTTAGCGGCATCCCCAATGATGTCAGGAGCATTGACGTAACTGGACATTTAAAAGACGTTGGTGTTCTCTTTGGTGCCTCCATATTCTGACTGCTATACTGTACACTCTGAATGTTAGCTGTCTTCAAGGATTACAAGTTTACATTGTATCATTATATTAATATCTGTGGTTTACCATGTTTTATGTTCTATTGTGATTATAGGCAAGAGTCCTATGTTCTTTAAATTATTATTATGCCCCTGATGAAGCATTTGTTGCGAAACACTGGCCATGTTGGATTCCTTATAAAAAATGAATTAGACACTCAGTTTTCAAAATATAAAAACCGTTCAAAAATGTTTTTCTGCACAAGGTGAATGATTGAGTTTTCCAGTTTAGGAGCGGGCTGGGAGGGAACTTTCCTACCCCTACCCTAACCTCTCTTTCCCTTCCCTTCCCTTCCCCTCTACTCCTCACCCTCTAAATCCCTTTTCTTTTTGTTTACCTGTTTTCCATCAAGGTACCTTCTGCTCTGTCCTGCCTTGCCCCCTGGACCGCCGCTCCCCGCCCCTGGGACCTCACCTCCCCACCCCTTGATAGAGGCCTAGCTCTTGTGTGCATAACGGGGGTTATGCGTATGCCCGGGCCTCTTCTAAAATGCATGCAGTATGCACAAGGCCTGGCCATATGCATAACCCCTGTTTTTTATGTGCGGGGGGTGGGGGTGGGGAGTGTTTAAAATCAGCCCGTTAAGATAGAGAGTAGACCAGAAGAGATAGAATGGGTAGATGGCTTTGAAAGAACCTAAGTCAGTTTAAGCAATGCCTGGAGGCCACTCTTTATTACTTAATTTTATTCTTAAACAAAGCCTCCTCAGTCTCTTTCATTTTAAGATTGTAAGTCTATATGTTAACGGTACATTAATATATGCAAGATTGCCTAATAGAATACCAAACGGCCTTAAGTCTGCGACCTATTTTCTTTATTTTATGGTAGTCACTGGTAAATCAAGCAGCATATTTCCCAACAAGAATCTTTAATTTTTGGAGAGGAGTGGGTAGTATGATTTAAAGGCTTACATTTTTTTATTTTACAGGCCCACAAGCTGAGATGAGGAAAATTTCTTTGAAAAAGGGAATTATCCCCTAAATCAGACAATGATCTAGAAGTAGCCATAGCTGTTTTATGCCTAAAAGTGTGTGCAGTCTGTATATACCCGTTATCCTGGTAGCTTCCCTTAAGGAGAAAAGATACAAAATATTGATCTGTCCAAACAATATGGATAGCAGCAGCATTCTCCATATAAAGAAAAGGCTATAAAGAGTTTGACACAAATATCAAATCCAAGACTCTGTTCAAAATGATGGCAACTTTTAAACCGGTGTGTGGACACACATTTGGGTGCACTCATCAGCCCTCACCCAGGGGTGTGGTCAATTTATAACATACGTGCGCATATGCACGCAGGTTATAAAATAGCCTGGATGCACATATACGTGTGCTCAGTTTTAAATGGATGTGAACATGTGCATGCAAATCCCTTTTCTATCACTTAAGTGGGGAAAGTTTACCAGGAATGTGTGCCAACGCCATAGCTAGTTTTCCCATTTTTTTTCCCAGTTCACCCAGTTAAGGGATAGGACTTCCAAACCCTCTGACATTAATAGCCTCCCTTCCCCCCCCTTTAGCCAGAACCCTTAAAACTCTGCTGATCTGTCCAGTTGTTTTATTTTATTTCTTTTCTGGCAGGGGACTGTGGCACGCACCATTGCGCATAACTATGTACATACAAATGTCATGGTAATACCCAGGAATGCCCGTGGCCCACCCAGACCATGTTCATACCCCACATCTTTTAGGAAACTTTTTCTTCATTTGTGCAGTGGTATATATGCACATATCCTGGTAGCTTATAAAATCCACTTGGTGAGCAAAAGCCCAACTTGTGCACATATCTCCCAGTTTTGGCACGTGCTGGGCTTTTAAAATTCACCTTTTAGATTTTACTAATTTTTATGAGACTGTTTTTGTCTACATTTTAGTTTCCTTGATTATTTTAATTGTTTACATTATTATGTCTATATAAAATGTTATTGATTATATATCAGTGTAAAACACTTTGAATGTTTGCATTAAGTGGTAGGGATGTGAATCGTTTTTTGACGATTTAAAATATCGTCCGATATATTTTAAATCGTCAAAAATCGTTAGGGCCACGATACAATACCAATTCCCCCGATTTATCATCAAAAAATCGTAAATCGGGGGAAGGGGGAGGGCAGGAAAACCGGCACATTAAAACACCCTAAAACCCACCCCCGACCCTTTAAATTAAATCCCCCACCCTCCCGAACCCCCCCCAAATGCCTTAAATTACCTGGGGGTCCAGCGGCACACTAAAACACGGCACACTAAAACACGGCACACTAAAACCCCCTAAAACCCACCCCGACCCTTTAAATTAAATCCCCCACCCTCCCGAACCCCCCCCCAAATGCCTTAAATTACCTGGGGGTCCGTAGCCTTAAATTACCTCCGTAGCGGCGGTCCGTAGCTAAATCAGGGGAAGGGGGAGAGCAGGAAAAGCGGCACACTAAATCGTGTAGTCTTCAGCCGGAGCCATTTTGCAAAATGGCCGCCGCAAAATGGCGGCGGCCATAGACCAAAACGATTCGATGCAGGAGGTCGTTCCGGACCCCCGCTGGACTTTTGGCAAGTCTTGTGGGGGTCAGGAGGCCCCCCCCCCAAGCTGGCCAAAAGTTCCTGGGGGTCCAGCGGGGGTCCGGGAGCGATTTCCTGCCGCGAATCGTTTTCCGTACGGAAAATGGCACCGGCAGGAGATCAACTGCAGGAGGTCGTTCAGAAGGGGTCCAGAACCCTCGCTGAACGACCTCCTGCACTCGATCTCCTGCCGGCGCCATTTTCCGTACGGAAAACGATTTGCGGCAGGAAATCGCTCCCGGATCCCCGCTGGACCCCCAGGAACTTTTGGCCAGCTTGGGGGGGCCTCCTGACCCCCACAAGACTTGCCAAAAGTCCAGCGGGGGTCCGGAACGACCTCCTGCGTCGAATTGTTTTGGTCTATGGCCGCCGCCATTTTGCGGCGGCCATTTTGCAAAATGGCGCCGGCTGAAGACTACACGATTTAGTGTGCCGCTTTTCCTGCTCTCCCCCTTCCCCCGATTTAGCTACGGACCGCCGCTATGGAGGTAATTTAAGGCTACGGACCCCCAGGTAATTTAAGGCGTTTGGGGGGGTTCGGGAGGGTGGGGGATTTAATTTTATTTATTTTATTTTATTTAACAGTTTTTTTATACCGACCTTCATAGTAAATAACCATATCGGATCGGTTTACAGTTTAACAAAGGGAAAACTAGAGTAATAATTCAAGTAAATGAAAGATAACAATAGGTAGGAATAAGTCAAAGTTACAATCAACAGGGGGAGAGAACTTGGAAGCTTACAACAAGCTGGAAAGAAGAAAGGCCGGTAAAGTGTTGTTACCATAGAATGAACAAATTAAAAAAAAAAAAAAAAAAACTTAAACAGTGCTATAACCTGAACGTCTCAGAGTCCATTTTAAAGGCACACTTTAATTTAAAGGGTCGGGGTGGGTTTTAGGGGGTTTTAGTGTGCCGTGTTTTAGTGTGCCGCTGGACCCCCAGGTAATTTAAGGCATTTGGGGGGGGGTTCGGGAGGGTGGGGGATTTAATTTAAAGGGTCGGGGTGGGTTTTAGGGGGTTTTAGTGTGCCGGCTCACAATTTTAACGATTTTCACAATACTTTACACACCCAAACGGCAACAATACGATTCCCTCCCCCTCCCAGCCGAAATCGATCGTTAAGACGATCGAGGACACGATTCACATCTCTATTAAGTGGTATACAAAATTTCAAAATAAATAAATAAAGGGATCCCTTGGTTCAGCTGGGGCAATTAAATCGTGGCTGAGCCCCTCACTGACCAGGAGTTGCCTGCCTTTCTGTTTGTATTTCTACAAGTAAAAGACTGTTTCTCCCCTTTGCTTTTGCTCTGCTGGGCTATGATGATGGCCCTGATGGGAGGTGAGGGTAGCTTGTACAAGGTAAGCGTCTGCTATGGTAATGAGGATGCATGAAATTAGCAGACTCTGTGGATCCTGCCTTAAAATTCACCATTTTGAAGTCCATCAACTTTTCCTCCCTCTCTCCCAATTTGGGTTTCTTTGATTAATTGGGGTTTTTTGGTGTTTTCATTGGGTGATTAAGCGGGAGTACTTTTACTTGACAGAGCTAAAGCAGGATTTACGTAGTCCAGCCATAAGGTATTGGTCTAAGTTAATGTCCTTTATTTTCTAGAGATGGTTCCAGGGTTATTTAGAACTCTACAAGTGATACTGCCATGGAGTAATGGGTCTTTTGGGAATCTTGCAAAGATTCATGTACCTGTTTAGTTTTGGGACACCACAAGTTAGAGGGTATTGATAAAAGTGAGCCACAGAGTACAGTTATCACATCATGGCTAGACTGTCACCAAATAGATGTGTTACCAAATTTGGCAGCAGACTTTCATTGGGCTAGTAGCCTTAGAAGGGACACCATTGTTGGTTAGTAGCCATATAATTGATTTAGGTATGTATGAAACTTTGATCAATCAGAGGTATTGGAGGGAAAGTTGTTGTCTGATTTATATTCTTTGTAATATAGAGTTTACCTTTCAAATTGGTTTTAATGAATGTTATATTATTTAAGAGTAATAGTCTAAAATAAATTATGCCATTTTCATTTCAGAGGAGAGCCATTTTGGATCCAGTCCTTGATTGTATTTTTTTTTTATTTCCCTGTTTAGTTTAAAAAAACAAAACAAAACCAAAACAGAACATACCCCAACCCTTCCAGTTCATTACAATAATTATCCCCCTCCACCAGCTGACCCCCCTTCCCACCTTAGCCCACCCACCCCACCCCTCTGGAATCAACAAAATTGCCTGGTAGTCTGGGAGGGGGCCGGGGTGGCTTCCTGATCCTAGGCAGTGGCTGCTATTATTCAAAATGGTGCCAGAAGCCCTTTGCACCTATCTTTTGACAGGATCTACCAGTGCTATTGGGTAGCCCCTGCCCCATGATAGGCATAATAGGCTGTCTGACATCATTTTGAAAAATGCACATAGCTTGGCAGGCCATTCTGGGTTAATAACAATCCATTCACTTGTGTAAGCCAGGTTTCAGTCAGGTATCAAAAGTCAAATTGTTCTACTATAAGATCAAACAGTGAAGAAATTCTCCATCTTAAGCCTAATTTTAAAAAGACCTGAACTGTCTTACTCACTGAACTCATTAATGGTGGAACCAAATGAATCAGGACACTCAGCACCACTTTTGGTTAAAACCCCATCCATTGAATATTGCTATGACCCGAAATAACATGAATTGAATTCTCCTCCCTTAAATTTAGAGGGAAATTAAAAAGTACATCCTAGAAAATAAATACATGTCAGTGGTGAGCAAGGCTTCCACTGTAGCCCCTCAGCTGCCAAAAAGCAGCCACTGCAGGAATCAACTTATACAGGGGCAGGTGCTACAGGAACTAGCAGGAACTGAGAAGCAAGCCTCAGTATGGAGATGTAAACCCTGTTAAATACTTTCTAATGGAAGTTAGAATTTGGGTTTCTTAACAAATTTGAAACTGACAAAAATATAGTATCAACATTGTTCTCATGCTGAGTATAAATGTCTCCAGTTCTACTTCCAAGTTAATGAGAGAGAGGAAAGGGGGAAAACAAGAAAAAGAAAAACCAAAAAAACAGCCAACCATCACTACAGAACTGCACCATGAGATTCAATGGCAAGTCAAGGACCTGGCCACTGTGATAATCTCAGGAATTCTAGCTTTGAATTAATTTATTAGTATTGCACACAGCTGTCATAATATTTGAGACTGCGCTGGTTAGCAAGGCAATATGGCATAAACTGCTAAAGGCAAGACAAAAAAGATGATGTAGCTAGTGCCTGCTAGGAAAGACATTTACTCTTTAGAAGCTTAAGTTTACCATATATAGTATAGTAATAAATAAAGTTGTTTACTGCAAATAGCATCGTCAGGTCACATAGGCAACGCATGATCTTATGCATAGGTATTAGTTATAGGAATTTAATGAATATTGAAATAGAGTATCAAATACTGACTGCTGATTTGTTAATTTCTTAATTGTCAATGTTTCTAGATCGTATATAAAGTGTGAATTTCATCTACACCACTCAGAATCCTTAGGCTCCTGATGATAACCTGTTTCATCAGTTTGCATGCAGTCTAATAATAAAAGAAGTCTCTAACTGCATTCTGCCTGTCATTGTTTCTTAAAGATTTTATTTAGCGTAGAATTTTGCAGAAATATACAAAGCCAGGATTGGGTCATTCCAGGGAATTCCAAAAAGGTTTTTCCTTAGGGATTTTCCACCCCCCAAGATTGAAGACCTGTATGAGAGTTTTACTGAATTCTCTTTGGAGGGACATGCTAGATTCTGACAGGGAACGCAGCACATTGCTTCATACTGTTCAAGAGCCAACTTCTTCAGTGACATCCAATGAAATTCACACCCAACAAGATATTAGCATAGCAAACATAAAACTATATTCCAAATGACACCTGAGTTTGAACTCCAATAGTCACATGTTCTTAGAATAGGAATAAGGACAAAAAGGAAGATGGTGAGTATCAAATCATATGAAGGACAGTGGCTATCATACCTGAAAGTAAAGATCCCAATTATAGTTGAGAGTGGCTTTTGCCAGATCTTAAAAATGAGGTCACTGCTGCCAGAGAGAAGAAAAACTTGAGTCACTACCAGCGGTGGGAGCTTATTTCTATGCATTTTCAAGACATCACTGGGTACCGGTGAAACATCGTATTGATTTCAAGATTCTTATTTTTGTTTCCAAGACGTTGGGATTGAATGGACCATCCTATTTAGCAAATCTTTAGAAGTATTGCATCCCTGCTCATTCTTTATAGTACAGTGATAAGAAGCTATTGGCAGTCTCAAAAGGAAATAAGATTAAATATGTTGCAATCGAGAAGTTTTTCTGAGACGGGGCCTAAGTTCTGGAACTCTTTGCTGGATTTGTGTGCAATTGATAATATATTTTTTATTAGAAAACATTTAAAAGCATACTTATTTAAGCAAGCTTTTGTCTTGGAGTAAGTGTCTTCTCATTGTTGGCTGGCATGATACAAGGTTTGTTGTAGATTTTTATGTTTTATGTATTTTAATTATTTGCTGTATTTTATGATTGTTCAACTTTGGGGCAGATTTTAAATAATTGCGCGAGCAAGTACTTTTGTTCGCACAGCAGGCGTGAACAAAAGTACGCTGGATTTTATAAGATACGCGCGTAGCCGCGCGTATCTTATAAAATCCGGGGTCGGCGCGTGCAAGGGTGTGCACATTTGTACAACCTGTGCGCACCGAGCCCAGCGCACGCTGCCTGTTCCCTCCAAGGCCGCTCCGATTTCAGAGCGGCCTCGGAGGGAACTTTCCTTCGCCCTCCCCCCACCTTCCCCTCCCTTTCCCTACCTAACCCACCCCCCCGGCCCTATCTAACCCCCCTTACCTTTGTCGGCAAAGTTATGCCTGCTGAAAGCAGGCGTAACTTTGCGTGCGTCGGCCGGCTTCCCCGCTCCGTGGTCCGGGCTGTTCCGGAGGCCGCGGCCACGCCCCCGGAACGCCCCCGGGCCGAAACCACACCCACGCCGCCACCCCCGAAATGCCGCGTCATCCCGACACGCCCCCGACAGGAAGCCCCGGGACTTACGCGCGTCTTGGGGCTCTGTGCGCGCCGGCGGCCTATGCAAAATAGGCGCGCCGGCGCGCAGGGGTTTTAAAATCCGCCCCTTTATGTTGTTGTAATCCACCTAGTACAATTGTTTCTCAATAGGCAGACTATAAGTATTATTAATTAAATAAATAAATAAATAGATAGATAGATAGATAAATAAATAAATGGAGGTGAGCTATGAAATTTTTGGATTCACTTTCAGGATTCAGGATGGTTCTATCTGTCTTCTTGTTTTCATGCTCTACACATATATCAACATTCTTCCACTCTAATGTAAGGTTTAGGATTTTTTTAAATCATTATTTCTAACTCAGTGACTGACACATTCTCACTCTATTTTTACTGTAACAACTTGCCTAACATAATTAATACTAGTTGTTATTATAGCTATATAATCCATGCCAGGAACAATACACCTACTTAAATAAAGTCAAGTGGTCGATTTTCAAACTCCCTGCCTAGAAGCAAAGTTCACAAGTACTTTGTACCCATCCATTTACTTTCTAGTTTCAAAATTATGCGCTTTGTCCCTCCTTTTTGTGTGTGCAATTTCAATGGAAAATAACAGATGTGTATTTTTATCCCCAACCACACATGCCTAGGGAGCACCTCCTCACAGTTTGACTAAAAGTGCACTCACTATGGAAGACCAGGTTGATTTTTCAGGGTATTCAGGGTGGGAGTGTAGTTTTCATACAGACAAGTTACCGGGGTAAATTGTTAAGTAAATTGTCCTCGCCATGACTCCAAGTAGAATATAAAAGTTAAAATCATACTAGATCAGGTAGAGAGGATTATAATCTGACTAGAAACAACAGGTTAATGCATTGTGATGATGAGAGGTAAAAACAGACAAGCAGATATAACAGTTTATTATAATTTTCCAATGGCTTGCTGCTGGTACACATTCAGTAGTTTAAATATAAGTATTTCAGGTTTCTTTTGTCATTTCCTTTTTGTCCTGTGTATAGTGCAAAAACATAGTCAAAAGCTATGTAGCACAAGGAAAGAGGTTTTCTCCTCTTTCTCTTTTTCCTTATGCACTGCCATTAAGTATCTAAGCTGAATAAGTGGAATGCTGTTTCTAGTCATCTGAATAGAATGTCGATGCTTTGTGTTACTGATCAACACTTTTCTACTGCTGCCCACACAGACAGCAATAGCTCCACGCTAGGATGCAAGTAAAAAAAAAAAAAAAAAAATCACTTTACTGGCTACTTTGTGCTGGGAAGAAGAGCACTCTTTTCCTGAAATAAATGTTGCATCTCTTAACTAACTAGAATATGTACTTGTTTTCTGGATACTAACCTGACTGACTACTATAGCTGTCTGTTAGGGATGTGAATCGTTTTAGGACGATTAAAATTATCGTCCGATAATCTTAATATCGTCTTAAACCGTTATGGAACACAATACAATACAGATTCTAACGATTTATCGTTATAAATCGTTAGAATCGTGAGCCGGCACACTAAAACCCCCTAAAACCCACCCCCGACCCTTTAAATTAAATCCCCCACCCTCCCAAACCCCCCCCCCAAATAACTTAAATAACCTGCGGGTCCAGCGGCGGTCCGGAACGGCAGCGGTCCGGAACGGGCTCCTGCTCTGAATCTTGTCGTCTTCAGCCGGCGCCATTTTCCAAAATGGCGCCGAAAAATGGCGGCGGCCATAGACGAAAAGGATTGGACGGCAGGAGGTCCTTCCGGACCCCCGCTGGACTTTTGGCAAGTCTCGTGGGGGTCAGGAGGCCCCCCACAAGCTGGCCAAAAGTTCCTGGAGGTCCAGCGGGGGTCAGGGAGCGATTTCCCGCCGCGAATCGTTTTCGTACGGAAAATGGCGCCGGCAGGAGATCGACTGCAGGAGGTCGTTCAGCGAGGGTTCCGGCGCCTCGCTGAACGACCTCCTGCAGTCGATCTCCTGCCGGCGCCATTTTCCGTACGAAAACGATTCGCGGCGGGAAATCGCTCCCTGACCCCCGCTGGACCTCCAGGAACTTTTGGCCAGCTTGTGGGGGGCCTCCTGACCCCCACGAGACTTGCCAAAAGTCCAGCGGGGGTCCGGAAGGACCTCCTGCCGTCCAATCTTTTTCGTCTATGGCCGCCGCCATTTTTCGGCGCCATTTTGGAAAATGGCGCCGGCTGAAGACGACAAGATTCAGAGCAGGAGCCCGTTCCGGACCGCTGCCGTTCCGGACCGCCGCTGGACCCGCAGGTTATTTAAGTTATTTGGGGGGGGGTTCGGGAGGGTGGGGGATTTAATTTAAAGGGTCGGGGGTGGGTTTTAGGGGGTTTTAATGTGCCGGTTTTTCGATTTTTCGATTTTTCGATTTTTAACGATTTTTCACGATATTTTACCCCCCCAAACGGCAACAATACGATTCCCTCCCCCTCCCAGCCGAAATCGATCGTTAAGACGATCGAGGACACGATTCACATCCCTACTGTCTGTTTTATGCAGCAGCTAGATGCAAACAATGGCAAGCAGCATAAGCACATTAGGAGACAAGAAACAACATAACTGATCAGTAGGCATGCTGGATCTAAACTGCCAATCTGTTACTGCATAGTTTAGCTCAGGGTTGTCCAACTCCAGTGCTCAAGGAACACAAACCAGTCTGGCTTTCAGGATGTCCGCAATGTATTTAAATGATATAGATTTGCATAAAATTGAGGCAGTGTGCATGCAAAACTTCTTCATTCTGATGTATTAGGGATATTCTGAAATCCCAATCAATATGAAGCCCTCAAGGACTGCAGCTTGAAAGTACTGGTCTAGGTAAACCTACTTTATGTAAGTGAGGTTAGTTTCCAAACACCTCTTCCCCCAGAGATCCTCCTTTCTGTCTCTCACATACCCTTATTTGTTGATCATTTCTAAATAGTATTTTAACTTTCTATTATTATTTTCTACTATCAATTTTTTCAGTTTCTTACATTTCTGCCTGTCTTATTTTTTTTTTTTATCTATCCCCATTCTTCCAGAAGATAGACAACTGTTCATCCTTAATGTCCCCAACTGAAAGCAGCTCAAAAAACATTCTGAGAATAAACTGAGCATATTCAGAATTGTTGCAAAGCTGAAATGCCATAGCAATAATGGGAAGTGATAATGTCCACATTTTTTTTGCATAACCAGGAAGAAATTATACAATTCCGATTTGTGATTCATATAGGGAATTTCTAGTGATCTACTCTTTTTAGGTAAGTTTTGGATAACTATCCCTAAAAACGTATGGATCAAAAAGAATGTGGAGGCACATGCATTAAAATTTGCACATTTGTTTTGTGTGCATGAGCTAGAAATTTAGCATATACATTAAAATATGACTTCTAGTCAATGCACTAAATTTGAGCATGGGCTCATGAAATCCTCACCTTAGAGTGATTACATGCTTTTAGTGTACATTTAGATTCAAGCTAACCACAAAACATTTTGTGTTCCCATGCTAACTAGTTCAAAGTGAAAGAGATGGTATGTTGGGGGATTTCACTGCCTCAAATTTCAATCAAATGCAGACCACCAACACAGTGAAAACTCTATCCACAACATCATGTCACCCCTTAACCATTGTGACATCCTCCTCATGATGTATGTCAGCAATAACCACACATCCTTAACCCCCCTTTACAAAGGCTGCATACTCCTACCAACCCCCTGTCATAAGACTGATCTCTCCAGACTCCCCTTTCTTCCAAAAAATCTGTACCAATCCTACACTTAGATCTCACACCCAATCCTATTCCTTCCAGAATATTGTCTTAGCTGTTCAGTCTCCACCCTGAAGAACACTGGGCAAGAGGGATGTGAGAGCCCTCCTGTCATTGGAAAAAGGATCCAACTGAAGAACTTAAGAAAAAGCATAAGTATTGGCAAATTAGATGTAAAACATTGATAAGGCAAACAAATTGAGAATTTGAAAAAGAACTGGCCATAGAGCAGAAACTCATAGAAACTTTTATAAACATATCTGTAGCAGAAAGCCTGTGAGGAAATGGTTGACCCATGAGATGATCGAGGGATTAAAGGGGCACTTAGGGAAGGCAAGACCACAATGGTGTTACACTTACCATCCGCACCGCCTCGCCGGCCCCGCTCCCCGAGGTCTCCTATCTCGTGCCGCTGGCTGGCTCACCCTCGGACTCCCTGTGCCTTCCTCCAATGGTCCTACCTCCATTCCATCGGTGCCAGGCCTCCGTCAGGGCGCGGGATGCCACCGGCTTCCCTGCCTGCCAGGTCCCTCTTCTACTTGTGTGCACGTGACTATGGCCGCCCCTTAAAGGGCCAGTAGTGGGAATTCCCTGTGGGCCCCACAGGATGTCGTCACCACGCTTGGCCTATTTAGGCCTGCTTCTACTTCACCTTCCTGACTTGGCAACGAGTCTCCTGCCTTGTGTGGTGATTCTGGTGCCTTCCTTAGTCAGTTCCTGCCCTTCGCTCCTGGATCCACTTCTGTTCCTGCCTTCTGCTCTTGCTCCCACCTTCCGCTCCTTTCCAGCTCCCGACTCCTCGTCCATCACTCCTTCTCTCCTTGGATGGGCCTCCTGGCTTTTGACTTCAGACCAGACCTCTCTCTCTGCTTGCTCGCCGCCTGCCCAGGATGATGGATCAGACCTCTCTCTGCTTGCTTGCCGCCTGCCCAGGACTATGGATCTGACCTCTCTCTGCTTGCTTGCCAACTGCCCAGGACTTCATACCAGGACTTTCTCCCACCTGGCCATGCCACCATGGAACCTGCCTCCAGTATTTCATCAGAAATTCCGTACAGGGGCCCACCTAAGTACAGCTGGTCCCGACACCCAAAGGCTCAACCCACGGGGAATGGGATTGATATTAGTGAAGCTCCAGCCAGCTCCTGTCTTTCATCAGCCTTGCCTCCTGTCATTGGGAACCTGCAGCAGGTCTTCCTCTCAGGTAGTGTAAATCCATTTGTTGTGACCGTCGAGGTCACAACAAATGGAAAAACTAAATACATTTTTTGCTTTGGTGTTTACTGAAAAAGATAGAAACATTGAAATATGATGGCAGAAGAAGACCATATGGCCCATATGCCCATCTGTCTAATTTATCTAACCTTTACAATTCCCATTACTTTCACAGAAATCTCCTCAGAAATCCCATGCTTTCTTGAATTCAGATACCATTTTTGCCTCCACCACCTCCACTAGGAGGCCATTCCATGCATCCACTACCCTCTCTATAAAGAAATATTACCTAAAAATACTCATGAGCCTACATCCTTTCATACTCATTCCATGACCTATTTTTCTAGAGTCTACTTTCCACTGAAAAATGCTAGCTTCCTGTATATGGAAACCTTTGAGAGACTTAAATGTCTCAATCATATCTCCTCTATCTTGCTTCTCCTCTAGGGTATACATGTTTAGATCTTTGAGTATATCCCCATTTGCTTTAGAATAAAGACATAAGAACATAAGAACATGCCATACTGGGTCAGACCAAGGGTCCATCAAGCCCAGCATCCTGTTTCCAACAGTGGCCAATCCAGGCCATAAGAACCTGGCAATTACCCAAAACCTAAGTCTATTCCATGTTACCGTTGCTAGTAATAGCGGTGGTTATTATCTAAGTCAACTTAATTAATAGCAGGTAATGGACTTCTCATCCAAGAACTTATCCAATCCTTTTTTAAACACAGCTATACTAACTGCACTATCCACATCCTCTGGCAACAAATTCCAGAGTTTAATTGTGCGTTGAGTGAAAAAGAACTTTCTCCGATTAGTTTTAAATGTGCCACATGCTAACTTCATGGAGTGCCCCCTAGTCTTTCTATTATCTGAAAGAGTAAAAAAACGATTCACATCTACCCATTCTAGACCTCTCATGATTTTAAACACCTCTATCATATCCCCCCCTCAGCCGTCTCTTCTCTAAGCTGAAAAGTCCTAACCTCTTAAGTCTTTCCTCATAGGGGAGCTGTTCCATTCCCTTTATCATTTTGGTAGCCCTTCTCTGTACCTTCTCCATCACAATTATATCTTTTTTGAGATGTGGCGACCAGAATTGTACACAATATTCAAGGTGCGGTCTCACCAAGGAGCAATACAGGGGCATTATGACATTTTCCGTTTTATTCACCATTCCCTTTCTAATAATTCCCAACATTCTGTTTGCTTTTTTGACTGCCGCAGCACACTCAACCAATGATTTCAATGTGTTATCCACTATGACGCCTAGATCTCTTTCTTGGGTAATAGTACCTAATATGGAACCTAACATTGTGTAACTATAGCATGGGTTATTTTTCCCTATATGCATCACCTTGCACTTGTCCACATTAAATTTCATCTGCCATTTAGATGCCCAATTTTCCAGCCTCACAAGGTCTTCCTGCAATTTATCACAGTCTGCTTGTGATTTAACTACTCTGAACAATTTTGTGTCATCTGCAAATTTGATTACCTCACTCGTCATATTTCTTTCCAGATCATTTATAAATATATTGAAAAGTAAGGGTCCCAGTACAGATCCCTGAGGCACTCCACTGCCCACTCCATTCCACTGAGAACATTGTCCATTTAATCCTACTCTCTGTTTCCTATCTTTTAGCCAGTTTGTAATCCATGAAAGGACATCACCACCTATCCCATGACTTTTTACTTTTCCTAGAAGCCTCTCATGAGGAACTTTGTCAACAACTGATCATTTGAGTAGCCTCCCTCTGGACCAACTGCATTTGGTTTATATCCTTTTGATGTTGGGGAAATACATGTTATAGAAATGATATTAAATGGTGATTATTCAGAACAACTGAAACAAACCACAATGAACCTGGATGATGTAATAGGACAGACTGAGAAACTAAATAATAGCAAATCTCTTGAAGAAGATGGTTTATACCCCAGAGTTCTGAAAGAATTAAAAAATGAATTTTCAGATCTATTACTAGTAATTTTTAATCTATTGTTAAAATTCTCTATTTTACCTGAAGATTGGAGGGTAGCCAATGTGACACTGTTCTTTAAAAAGGGCTCCAAGGATGATCTGAGAAACTATATACCAGGGAGCCTGACCTTAGAGGGAGAAAGAATTGTAGAAACTATTGTAAAGAATAAAATCACAGAACAAAGACATGATTTGAGGGGGAAAGGATTTATACAAGGAAAGTCTTGCCTTACCAACCTGCTAAATTTTTTGAAGAAGTTAATAAACAAGTGGCTAATGCTTGTTCAGTGGATATAGTAAATTTGGATTTTCAGAAGACATTTGACAAAGTTACCCATGAGAGACTCCTGAAAAAATTAAAAGTCATGAAATAGGAGGCTATGCCCTATTGTGGATTACAAAATGATTAAAAGGTAGAAAACAGCATGGGATTAATGATTATTCTATTTATTTATTTATTTTTGAAATGTTTCTATACTGCTTAATCAAAAGCATTACTAAGCTGTTTACAAAGAAACATAAAACAACAGGTTTGACAGACACAGACATTAAATCAACATAATTTTATTTATTTATTTATTTATTTATTTCTTTTGTATACCGACATTCGATCGAGATATCACATCGGTTTCCAGAAAACAGGTTGAATAGAGCCGGAACTGCCCTATTTTACATTGTAACAAGAGAACAGTTGATTAAACAATAAATATAAGGAACATTGTAACATATGAATAAAATTAAAATTAAATATTAGATGTGGGTATATAGAAATGGCATATAGCCTATATACAATATGTACAATATGACTTGGTTATGAGTAGGGTGGGGGACAGGGAAGAGGGAGGTTACGAGAAGGGTGGGGGACAGGGAAAAGGGAGGATAGAGAAGGGGGGAGGGGTTATGCGTTCATGCGTTTTTAAATGTAAATGTAAAATGTAAATAAAACAAAATCAATAATTACATATAAAATCAAAAGAATGTCATCTATAGCATCAGGTCATCAAAAATTTCCACAAATAAATGGGCCTTTAGCTGCTTATGAAACATTTAATTAAATCTTAGTGAATAAGGCAATGAATTCCAAATTGTGGGGCCAATAATACAGATGGTATGTGATATTGTTTTTACAAAATGATTTTTTTTCAATGACAGTACAAATAATAAAATATCCCGGGAACATAGAATGTGAGTTGGCTGGTAAAGAACTATCACTTTTGACAAATAATGACAAATGCCTGTAACAATCTTGAAGATTAGGACTGTAATTTTTAACTTAATGCCGTGTTCTATAGGCAACCAATGTACTTGGGCCAGTAAAGGAGATATATGATAGAGATGTGCTTCGTTTTTTTCTGCCGGGTCGTTTTTTGACTCAGATACTTCGTGGTAAATTTCGGGTTTCCTCGTTTTGTTTTTTTGAAAAACGAAATGAGGAAACCCGAAACCGGGCCAAAAAACGAAACGGCAAAGGAAGCTTAAAAAAAACCCACCCCAAGCATTTAAAATCATTTTTTACATACATACACCTGACCCCCCCAAGGCTTGCCAATAATCCCTGGGGGTCCAGCGGGGGTCCGGGAGCGATTTCGTTGTCGGCTGCCAGTAATCAAAATGGTGCCGATAGCCTTTGCCCATACTATGTCACAGAGACTTTCGGCGCCATTGGTCAGCTCCAGTCACATGACAGGAGCACAAGATGGCGCCGATGGCCATGTGACAGGGGCTGACCAATGGCGCCGGTAGCCCCTGTGACATGGTAGTTCAGAGGCTATGTGGCACCATTTTAAAGAGCACGGCTTGCAGTAGCACGGGCACGGAGGGCAAATGGAACCCGGGACCCCGCTGGACCACCAGGGATGTACTTCGTAAGTCTTGGGGAGGGATCAGGATCGGGGGGGGGGGGGGGTGTTGTATTATAGTTAATGTAAATGTTTGGGGTGGTTTGGGGTGGTTTTTAATTTAAAAAAAATTGTGCCCCTCTCCCCAGGCGAACCCGAAAACGAAATTTCCCCGAAATTCGGGGAAAATTCTTTTCGGGTTTCAGGGCCTCCGAAACAAAAACGAAGTAGGAAATTTCCGGTAATTTCCTATTTCGGGCGAAAAACGAACCACATCTCTAATATATGATCATGATGTTGCACAGAAAAGTTAGCAGCACAGAGGCATTCTGCAAAAGCTGAAGGGATTTTAAATAATATTTTGGCAAGCCAATAAATAGAGAATTCACATAATTCAATAACACAGGTAGCTGGTATGTTCCCCCGCCCTAACATCTTCTTCCGTCTCCCCCTATCTCTCATCGAAGCCACCCCCACCCTCCTTCAACCCCCTTCATCCCCCCCAAGTAAGACAGGCACAATTGGTTCTGGTGAAACAAAGGCTGCAGCTTTATTTAATACGATAAAATAATAATACCTACAGTACCCAAGCCGCTGAGTCCACATGCAGTATCACTGTGCTGCCCCGCGCCTATCTGCCATCCTCCACACTCAAGCAAGATGGTGTATTCGACCCCCCTCCACATTCAAGCAAGGGGGTCCCACCTTCAGGGGTTGTCATGCCCCAGTGGTCCCCTTATTGCCACTATCCTCACCAGGACAAGGTAGGTTGATTGGCCCTCCCAGACATTCAGTCCGACATTACAATGCACCCCCCCCCCCCCCATGCCACTGGCTCAGTTACCCCTGCCACCAACATGAGGCAGTTATTAACTTGCATCATGCTCCCCCACCACCTCGCTGTGGCCATAGGATACCCAACAGCAAAGATTTCCTCCAAAGCCTCCTGCAAAGCATTGTTGAATAAGTCCTGCCCTATGTCTGACAAATGAACGAGATCCTGTCTGTAGAGCTCCCTGTATTGAGCATTTACCCAACCATGCATCCCCCTAAACTCTGCAAGCACGCAGCCACCTGCCTGTTATGCTTCCTGCACCCCCTGTTCCACAACTTGGAGTCACCTTATTTCCTGTGCTATATGATAGACTAGCCAGGCAACCACACTTGAATAAAGTAGCTAACACCTTAAAGTCTTCCCTTATCACTTTCAGTAACTGCCTACATGACAATCTGCCAAGGGCATTGATGCCCAAGTGCCTGTGCATATGCTGCTCTGTGAAGCCTTAATGGTGGCAATAGCTGCTTCCACAGCATGCCGTGGTGCCAGCAAAGTCAACGTAGATCCCAAAGGATGCCAGCCTCAAATGGACCCCATGCCCTTTTGGCTGCCCATTGAATGAAGGAGTGTCCCACTGGACACACCTGCAACACAAATTAATGGCATTGTTAGTTACCATCCAGCCCTGGTCTGACGTACAAATTTACCACAGTTCACTTCTATCTATCTATTTTCTGAATTGTCTCTACATTTAAACCCACCCTCGCAACACTGGTCGCTGCATCAATTCTGAATGAGTGCATGCCAAAATCCCCCGGGTTCAGACCCAGCTGAGCTAGCACCTGTTTAAGCACTGCAGAACACTGAAGTCTAGTGAGTAGCACCCCATTGGCATGCACCAGTAAATGGAGGGAGGCCCTTGGCCGGTCTGCATGCTAAATATAGATCCAAATTACTTAACCGGCATGTGACTTGAGAATCAACCCTCCTCAAGCATAGTGGGGCACCTTTCCCCTCCTGGTCAGTTTTTGAATGATGGATTAGTATAAACACTGCCCCATCTTTGATTTGGATATTATGCTTTAGCATGCCATTGTCACAACCATCGGCTTTGGATTTGTCTACTAACTCGCTCACCCTCATTGATCCAAAAAAGGTGAATGAGAGTGCTGCCCTGAAGATGTGAATCTGAAAATCAGAACTGCATACAGGTGGTAGGGGATTCCACAAGCGTATGAGTAACTTGAGACTGATGGGCTTCCTCAAATCCCTCCTTACACCTGCCCATCGAACCAACCCTGCTAGCATCTTCTTCACCATGAAGGAGCTGGCTGGGTCACCCAACCCCTGGGCCTTGGTGAAAAAGGTGAATCAGTCAAGGTGGTTCATCACTGGTCACCTGGATATCCCAGCTTCCTTTGCTCTTGCTACATTCTGGTTTATTAGATTAGCCAGTACTGGACCTCGTACCCCTCCGAGCCCCTTCAAAAATGCCTGCACATGATCATATCCCCATGAATAGGAGGTCCATGTTGTTGAAGCTAATGCTCCTCATAACAGGTCTCTGGTGGTCACATTCCAATGCTCCATAGGCACTCCAGGAATGTTGTAGCTTCCGCATCCATGTTCAGAACCTGCATGCGAAATGAATCCCATTTAGCATGTGAAAGTACATCAGCCACCCCGTTGCTTACCCCGGGCACGTGTTGCACCCTAATGGTTATGTTGAAACGCAAACACCACAGAAGTATTTCCCTATAAATTTTAGTAACCCTCAAGCATTTGGCAGATTGCCTGTGATGACAGCAACCATCACCCAATTGTCACACCAGAAGATTATGTTCTTGTTAACCACCCTATGCAACTAATGCCACCAATATGGGAAATAATTTGAGGAACATTATGTTCCTCGTCAATCCCCAATCCCTCCAAACTGCCAGCCAAGGTTTGATGCACCAAGTAAATCCCCAAATTCTCCAAATCCCCAGCCTCCTGATGTGTCTGAGTAAATATATAAGTCAAGGATGGAGACTGGAGGTTCCTGCCACATAGATACCTTATAGAATTTGTTTAGAATGTTGACCCATATGGTAAACTCCTTCTTCATATTTGCCGATATTTGGATAAAATGATGTGGCTGGCTAATGCCATGGTAGTCCGGGACAACCTTCTGAGAAATACCCTCACCATGGGGATGACACTACACATGAAGTTTAGGATACCAACAAGGACTGAATGCTGGCCAATGTTAACGTCATTGCTGCTAGCGCATTCTTAAGCATTTCACACAATTTGCACAGCTTGTCATCTGGAAGTCTAGAAACCATCTCCTCTGAATTGAGCTCTGTGCCTAAGAAGGACAGGACCTTGGACGGGCCTTCAGTTTTCTTCTTGGCTAACGGCATGCCAAACTCATCGACCATTTCTTGGAAGTCGGCTAGCAATTTAGCACAAGTATTGGAATCGCCAGACCCCACGAATAAAAAAATCATCTGGGAAGTGAATAACATTAGTCACACCACTTCACTGTTCCAACACACAATGCAAAAAGGAGCTGAATAGTTCAAAGGTAGCGCAAGACATGGTGCACCCCATTGGCATGCATTTTTCATAAAAATATTGCCCCCCTGAAATGGAAACCCAACATGGGAAAACTACTAGGGTGGAAGGGAAGCAGCCTGAAAAATGATTTGATGTCAGTCTTTGCCATCAAGGCGCCTTTCCTGCAACTCCTCAACAATGCCACCACAGTGCCGAGGGATGCATATTGCACTAAACAGACTCATCAATTGGCAGATCATCGTTCACCGACCTCCTGGGTAGGTATGAAAAGTTTTGGATGAGTCTACATTTTCCTCCCTCCTTTTTTGACACCACTTCCAGGAAAGAAAATATTACCTCCTCAAATAATGGATCGTTGAAGGAGCCAGTCAACTGATCAAGGGCTATCTCATCTTTGATCTTTTATTGTGAACCTGTGTTGTGCACCGAACTCCTGGGAATTATGCTCCAGAAAGGAATCCTAAAACAAAATTGAAACCCTTCTATGATCTTTCCAGGTACACCCCACTTGGGGTAACAGTTGAGCCAAGCTATCATGTTGCCAAGTTGGATAGGAGTTGGTGCCCTGGTATGTAAGATATTCCTATTTTGCTTTTGCATAACTCCCTGCATTAAGCCTTTTACTGCACGTCACTGCCGGGTGAGACCTCGCATGAATAGAACAGGCATGTTTAGGCTTACAATCCTGAAAATTGCAAGCAGATTTATTAAAGCACCAGCAGACCTTACTATTCACAGGTACAGATGAAGCACAAGCTGAATTGCTGTTTTATTGCACTGCCATTTCCCACGCACCCACGTTGGCTGTTTTACTCCTCATCTGCTAAGCCATAGCCCTACGCTCTGAGTGCCCCAAGACATGAACTGATTTTCCTCCATCTTATCTCTGAAGCGCTCATCATAGTTCAGCCAAGCCCACCCTTTGTATTCCCTATGCGCCTCAAGATTTGTATTGTCATAAATCAACATTGGCTTGTTCTGCGCAGGATCATCCTGGCCTACTATGCTGATCATCCTGAGGAAAGCCCTGATCCTATTAACTATGTTCCTTGGTGTCATCGTATCGGGGACGCTTGCCTCCTCCTGCCCCTTGCCCTTTTTTCTATGTTGTTTTTTCCTCCTCCCCTCCATTATACTAAAAATGTCTACATAGATGCGCCTCTTGATTTTCCTACACAATGCCCTGGGAACACTCTCCCACATCTGTGACAAAGTGGTCAGAGCAGGTGGCTCCCTGCTCGCCTCATCCACATCCTCTGAAGGCCTTGGAATTCCCTTGTCACAGGATGATTCTGAATCTGACAAGCCGGACGAACTGCTGGACCTGGAGCCCGCCCTCATGGCCCACTTCCTACTGTGTTTCTTTTTCTCCCCCTGCACCACAGTCGCCATGTTAGACGACCCCCCTTGACCTTTATCCATAGCCCTGGGTTCACGCCCATGTTCCACTGCCAGACAATGTGGCTCACCGCAATGTCACCGCTATTCTGAATATTGTGCCTCCGATGCTGGCTAACTTTAAATCCTCCTGGCCGACATTATCACTGAGCACCATCCCCTGCCATTGCCTCAGTCTCACACGCAGGCTCTGCCCCGGAATTCCCGTGTTATAAAATATATGAGACCCTGAACGAGAGCTGGCAAATGCACACAAATGTGCTCCAGTGCGCCTGTTTAAAAGTTACCATCCCTATGTGGACAAGTGAAAAGTGATGCACATAGGGAAAAGTAACTCACACAATGTTAGGTTCCATATTAGGAGTTACAACCCAGGAAAAGGATCTGGGTGTCACTGTGGACAATACTTTTAAATCCTTGGCTCAGTGTGTGGGGAGCCATCAAAAAAACAAAGAGAATGTTAGAAATTATTAGGAAAGGGATGGAAACTAAAACAGAATGAGATAATACCTCTGTTCCATTCTATGGTGAGACTGCAGCTAGAGTATTGTGTGCAATTCTGGTTGCCACAACTCAAAAAAGGTATAGCTGAACTGAAAAAGGTACAGAGAAGGGTGACAAAATGATAAAAGGTTGCAACAGCCCCCCTGTGTGGAAAGTCTAAACAGGTAGGGCTATTCAGCTTGCAGAAGAGACATCTGACGAGAGCTAAGATAGAGGACTATAAATCATGAGTGGAATAGAAAGGGTAAATGTGAATTGGTTATTTATTCTTTCAAATATTATAGAAACTAGAGGACATGCCATGAAGTTAGTAAATGGCACATATAAAACAAATCAAAGAAAATAATGTTTCCCTCAATCCACAATTAAGCTCTGGAATTTATTGCCAGTGGATGTAGTAAAGTCAGCTAGCATAACTGAGTTTAAAAAAAAAGTATAGGCAAGTTTTTGGAGAAGTACATAAATTGTTATTAACCACATAGTCTTAGGAAAAGCCAATACTTATCCATGGGCATTAGCAGCATGAGAGTTACCTACTGTCTGGGATTCTACCATGCAGTTGTGACCTGGATTGGCCACTGTTGAAAACAGGATACTGGACTTGATGGACCCTTGGTCTGACCCATTATGGCAATTCTTATGTTTTAATGTTCTTATCTTATCTTCAGTATGTGAATAAAACCATTTGGGGTGGAGAAATCACATCACCTATACTAACTGGCCCTTTATCTTTGGGCAGTTTAACTTGGGACATTTTGACAGGCAGCATTCATGCAGATGAAATAATAGCTTGTCCTAGGTAGGTGTTAACATTTAGGTTTTAGTGGACCAATGGTAAAAGGCAGTTAGAGCATATTACACTACTACCATCATCTGATAAATCTTAATTGCATATTGGATTTCCTAATCTTCATGTGGCAATTTGGTAATTTTGGGGAATCTCCACTAACGTCCTCTGACAGTGGTTTAACACGTACACCTAGCCTTAATGCATAGTAGAGATGTGAATCGTTTTCCATATCGTCTTAACGATAGAAATCGTGTGGCAGGAGAAGAAAATCGTGTTTGGCACGATTATTTCGTTGAAAAATCGTTAAAAATCGTTTTTTCCGATTAGTGTGCACTAACTCGAGTTAGTGCGCACTAACTGAAAATGATACAAATAAACACTTTCCAGGTCACTGAAGGTCAGTTAGGAATGAATATGTGTTCCTATCGGCTGGCAGCCCTCTTATCTATTGATGTTACCAAGGTTACCATTGAGGTGATGGTTGGGGGGATGGGAAATGGAACTGGAAACTCATGAACACCAACAGAAAATGAAACAAAGTGTTCACACTTCCCAGGTCAGTAAAGGTCACTTAGGAATGAATATGTATTCCTATTGGCTGGCTGTGCTCTTATCTATTGATGTTACCAAGGTTACCACTGAGGTAATGGTTGGGGGGATGTGAAATGGAAACAGTTGGAAGCTTGACATGTGATGATCAGCACTCACGTGACTAGAACTTCTTTGTTTATTATTTTTGTTAGCAGACACGTGCATGTTGAATTTGCCAATCACTGTGCATTTTAGAAAGGTGGTCCTGGCTGGAACTGTACACAGTTCAAATATATGTAATTGATTGTTGGTAAGTGTATTTTTTAAGTAGCCACACTGGCACAAGTATGTTTACTTTTCCTCCTACTTAACTCACTAGCTCAGCTTTGTAAGAAGGGCTTCTCTGCTTGTGTGTTGTTTTTGTTTGGTGTGAGGAGAGCAGAAACATCAGATCTTTATTCAATCTACTACAGTCATCTCTTATATTAACCTACTCAATTTTTTTAAAATGATTTGTTATATCACTGAATTAATAATTCATTATTATTAGGTGGTGGTGAATGTCTGACTAAGCTACTTGGCTAGTGTAACTGGTGAGGCTAGTGGCAGTTTAGCAGAATTATAATTTATTTGTATTAGTACTGCAGCATTAATATATTCAAGCCTAGGTAGGCAGCCAGTGCACTACTCCTGTAGTCACCTCATTGCTTCCTGTGCATTGCATTATAATATGCGCACACACTGACTCCAGCTTGGGTGGGGACAAGGCAGGTCTCCTTTACTGCACACACTGACTCCAGTTTGGTGATAAGGCAGGTCTCTAGAGATGTGAATCTCCATTTGCGCAAAAGGGCGCCGCCCGTAGACAATACGATTCGACTGCAGGAGGTCGTTCCGGACCCCTGCTGGGCTTTTGGCAAATCTTGTGGGGGTCAGGAGGCCCCCCCCAAGCTGGCCAAAAGTCCCTGGGGGTCCAGCGGGGGTCCGGGAGCGATCTCCTGGCGCGAATTGTTTTTTCATAAGGAAAATGGCGCCGGCCATAGCAGGGTGGGTTTTAGGGTTGCTTTAGCGTGCCGGTTTCCCAGCCCTGCCCCCCACTGGACCCCAGGTAATTTAAGGCACTTTGGGGGGGTTCGGGAGGGTGGGGGATTTATTTTCAAGGGTCGGGGTGTTGTGATCTTCCTGCACACAGTGCCCTAACACTGGCAGGAGGGTGGGGGATTTATTTTAAAGGGTCAGGGTGGGTTTTAGGGTTGCTTTAGTGTGCCGGTTTCCCCGCCCTGCCCCCCACTGGACCCCAGGTAATTTAAGGCACTTTGGGGGGGTTCGGGAGGGTGGGGGATTTATTTTCAAGGGTCGGGGTGTTGTGATCTTCCTGCACACAGTGCCCTAACCCTGGCAGGAGGGTGGGGGATTTATTTTAAAGGGTCAGGGTGGGTTTTAGGGTTGCTTTAGCGTGCCGGTTTCCCCGCCCTGCTCCCCACTGGACCCCAGGTAATTGAAGGCACTTTGGGGGGGTTCGGGAGGGTGGGGGATTTATTTTCAAGGGTCGGGGTGTTGTGATCTTCCTGCACACAGTGCCCTAACCCTGGCAGGAGGGTGGGGGATTTATTTTAAAGGGTCAGGGTGGGTTTTAGGGTTGCTTTAGCGTGCCGGTTTCCCCGCCCTACCCCCCACTGGACCCCAGGTAATTTAAGGCACTTTGGGGGGTTCGGGAGGGTGGGGGATTTATTTTAAAGGGTCGGGGTGGGTTTTAGGGTTGCTTTAGCATGCCGGTTTCCCCGCCCTACCCCCCACTGGACCCCAGGTCATTTAAGACACTTTGGGGGGGGGGTTCGGGAGGGTGGGGGATTTATTTTAAAGGGTCAGGGTGGGTTTTAGGGTTGTTTTTAGTGTGCCGGTTTTCCCGCCCTCCCCTTCCCCTCCCCCTTCCCCCGATTTACGATTTTTAGATGATAAATCGGAGGAATTGTTATTGTGTCGCGGCTCTAACGATTTTTGACGATTTAAAATATATAGGACGATATTTTAAATCATCAAAAAAACGATTCACATCCCTACGAGGTCTCCTTTACTGCACACACTGACTCAAGCTTGGGGACAAGGCAGGTCTCCTTTACAGCACACACTAACTCCATCTTGTGGAAAAGGCAGGTCTCCTTTACTGCAGACACTGACTCCAGCTTGTTGAAAAGGCAGGTCTCCTTTATATATATAATCTTATCAATCAATCAGTGGACTGTATTAGCTGCAGCTGGTGATTGATTAAATAAATACTGAAATATCAGTCTACTAAACTAGTGTGTCGTCTTACACTAGCCACTAGCCAGCCACTACCCCTGTGTTGGTGCTGGACTTGCAAGTGAGCCTTAAATTTATAAACAAATTGTTTGTGTTAGTAGTGCAAGTATAAGTAAATATAATATTATGGGGTAGCCTAGTGTCATTGGCTAGTGGCTGGCTACTAGCCACGCAAGTGAGCCACTAGTCAGATTATCACACAGTGACCTGTCACTGACTGACGAAGTCACTCCCTAACTATTTAACCCTTCTTTATATCTTATCTATTAGGTGCTGCTCACTCAGTACACTGCTGTGCCAGCTTACTTGTTGGTACTGGACTGGACTTGCAGCCATAACGTTTTAAAATGTTTGCTGGTAAGAAGAAGAGTGCTACTGGAAAGAAAATTCCAGTCATTAGGAAAAAACTGCGATTTGATGATACCCCTTCTACTTCAGCAAATGTAAAGGAGCAAGGTAACTTGCAGGACAAGGAAGGAGCAAAATCTGGAAAGGTGAAAGTGAAATCTGTGCAGCAGCAGCAAAGTTTATTGATGGATGAAGTGCTACAGAAAGTGCTGAATAGAGAATCAGAGGACTCTGAGTCTGAGGAGGAGGATGACAATGATGATATTCAGGATGAGGAGAAGAACACCACCAATGACAATGATAGTAGTGATGATGAATCAGATGATGGTAGTCCGATTGTCAAAAAAACCACTGTCAGTGCCAGTAGTATCCTCTCTATTCCTAAACCAGTTGAAAATTTGCAGGTTACTACAACACCAACTTCTGCTACTTCTACTCCTAGTACTTCTACTCCTACTCTGATGACAACACTGACAAGAAATGTCCAGCCTAGAGTAAGGGACAGTAGAAAAACATCAAAGGTTTGGAATCATTTTAATGTTACTGATGATTGGAGATGTGCTCAATGTATCCATTGTAAAAGGATGGTGAGCCGTGGAAGAACTCTTGGACATCTTACTACCACCAACATGAAATATCACCTGGAAAGAGAACATAGAGCACTGTTGCTTGCAGAAGAAGCTGCAGGGAAGCCACAGAAGGAAATTACATCAGAAGATTGTGTGTATGTGAAGCAGAAGCAGTCTTCTCCTTCTCCTCTTCCACGGCAGCAGCGGCAAGCTACTGTTGAGGAGATGGGGTGGTGTCCTTCTTCCATTTCACGGACTAGGAAGCAAGTAGTATCCAAAGTGTTGACACGACAAATTGCTGTAATGATTGCTGTGGATGATCAGCCACTGCAGATTGTAGAGAATGAGGGATTTAAGCAGCTGATGCATCTTGTAGCCCCTGAGTACAAAATTCCATCAAGAACTACATTTACCCGTCAGGTGATTCCTTCCCTGTACTCACAATGTCGTGCTGAAATGCAGATTGTGATGGCAAGGGCAAAGGGAAGGAGCATACATCTCACCACTGATCTTTGGACTAGTAAGAATGCAACACATGCATATTTGTCTCTAACAGCGCATTGGTGGCAGCTGGATGAGGCATTAACTGACAGCAGAAGCACAAGCAGTGGCAGTAGCACCAGCAGCTCCAAAAAGCTTTCTCCAGGATACCGGTGGGCTTTACTGCATGCTCAAGTGCTAGACAAGAGACATACTTCTGAAAATATCCTACAGACAATTCAGGGGATGATGGAAGGATGGAAAGGGCTACTTAGAAGCAGTGATATGGAATGTTTAAATGGATATATCATTACTGACAATGCTGCCAAAATGAGTAAGGCTCTGGAGGATGGTGGATTCAAAGGCATCCGATGCTTTGCACATACACTGCACCTGGTAGTGAGGGATGCGTTGGGGCTAGGTGCCAAGGAAGTGCAAGGTACTAGTCGTCAAGCCCTGAAGCGGTTGATTGAAAAGTGCCGCAAAATAACTGGGCATTTCAATCGCAGTGTGAAAAGTGGGAAGGAACTCAGAGAAAAACAAAAAGCAGTTAGGGCACCATTGCATAACCTTGTTCAGGATGTGCCTACCAGATGGAATTCCACCTATCTTATGTTGGAGAGGTTGTCTGAACAACAGACACCTCTGCATGACTTGGCAATGGAATCTGAAATTGGATTGGAAAATCCATTTGGATGTCAGGACTGGACAAACATTGCACAGATGGTGTATGTCCTCAAGCCTTTCAAAGAATATACTGATGAACTGAGTGCAGCTACAGCCACGTTAGGTGATATCATTCCTGTAATATATGATCTGGAGCAGGTATTACAGGAATTTCTGCATCAGACAGATATGTCGAAGGAAGTGTTGCAGCTTGTGAGATGCTTACAAGAGCAAGTACAGAAAAGGTTGAAACCTCTAATGGAAAAGGATAGCTATATGTTAGCTACTATGTGTGACCCACGTGTGAAAGGCAGTATTGCTCTCAAGTGCAATACTCTTGCATCCTGGACAAATAAGTTGATTCAAATGGTTGAAAAGATTTCAACTCCTCCCACTCCATCCTGCTCAGCTGCTTCCAGTTCCACCAGCTGCTTCCCTCCCATGATGACAACCCATTCTCCTCCCAAATTTCATGCAACTGGTGCTATTTCAAAAGCAAGAGCAAGATGTGTCAGATTTGAGACTGGTGGTGCTGCTAACCAGCAGCAATACCTGCAAGATAAGGTTGCAAAAATTCATGTGAAGGCTTTTCTCTCTGAGCAAGTTCAGAGCATGGAGTCAGATCCTCTGAGATATTGGGCAGAAAAAGCTTCAATGTGGCCTTATCTTTCCATAGTAGCACAACACTTTCTTTCCTGCCCACCCACCAGTGTGCAAAGTGAAAGAGTATTTTCATTGACAGGGAACATTGTGAGTCCACACCGTGCACGTTTGAATCCAGACTTAGTTGAGGAATTGGTTTTCATCAAAATGAACCTTCCGCTGCTTGATAATGTGAAAATTTGCTGTGACTGGGAGGAGGAGTGAGTCTCTTGTCTAGGATGGGGATGCAAGGTCGTTTGGGAACACAGCAGGGTGGAGCATTCAGCAGTAGCACTGCCTCATGATAGAACTGACCCTGCCTCTTCACCTCAGGTGTCTGCTGTGCTGTTATCATCTATCTTGTCAGCTTGATGAATAAGGACTTTGTACGTGCAAGCAAGAAACCTAAGTTTGTGTCTATCAACTGTGTGCGCTTATTTAGCAGCAGTTAGAGAACAGGCAGTTAAAGTATTTTTGAGTTTTGAACATAGTCGCTCTAAGCAGTTAATGTATATGTGATAGGGGCATGGTTTATTTTTCAGGCTGAGACAGTTTATAGCTCAGCTTACCAAACCGGTCCTGGGGATTCCACAGCCAGTTGGATTTTTAGAATATCCACAAAAAATTATGCATGAGATACATTTGCATATCATGGGGACTCAGTATATGCAAATTTACATCATGCATAAAATCCGGCTTAGTGAGTGGTTATTTATTTGGAAAACCCTGGTTTATAGGGACCAATTTGTCTCACTCTCTATAATAAAGCCTGACCACGTAAGTTAGTGCCTAAATCAAAACCATCTCCAGTTGTGTCATGAGTTACTTAACCTCCCTGTGGTCAGTAAAAGGTTTCTCTGGCCGAGATTTAATTATTTCTCCCTGCGGAGCAGATACATGTTAAGTTGAATTTTCAAGTTGCATTAATAAAAAACAGCATTTACGTGTGTAAATAAATAGCATATACTTCTTTATATACTTAGTACAACATGAGTAAATCTACACGTGTGAAAAAAAGGGATGGTCTAGGTGTTCCCAAGTGGAGGCCAACATTTATGTATGTTAGTTGCTATTTTATAAGAGATTTACTGTATGTGTAGATTTGGCAGCTTTATATTTACTCTCGCTCTTTATCTGGAGTAAGTGATAGTATAAGAAGTCTTAACAGTCAAATCATGACTATGTCGTGGTCTGGGAGAAATGGGGGAAGCTGAGGCTGATCTTGATGAGTTGCAGATGGACTGGAGTGGAAACTGAAAGACTAATTGATAACACTGGTAATTTTATTGCTGTGTGCATGTTAGAAAATCTGTTGACTATAAATCCCAATTTATAATAATTTTAATAATTCAGTCCACTAATATTTCTCAAATTTAAAACATTTTATTAACTACAAAACTATAATGAAATTAAATAACACAGTTATAAAAATATAACTTTACAATGACAACATACCAAAAAAAAATTATGTGTTAGCACCCAGTACTCAAGGATGTGGAGAGGAGAATGGCAACCCGAGAGGAGGATCCTGCTCTGGAGCAGAGGGCAGTGGCATCTCCTCCTCATGAGGCATCTCATGAGGATGAGATACCTGTGCCCTCCGCTCCTGAAAGGCCTCCTCCATGGCTGACAGCCTCCTCTGCACATCCTTGACATCTGCCCTGATGCTGTTTACTCCCTGCAGGATCTCCTTCAGTATGCCAAACTGCGCATGTGCAGTGCATACGCAGCTTGGAGGAGATCCTGCAGGGAGTAAAGCAGCAGTGCTGGTGCTGGTGCTGCTGGGCCCGGCTGTGGCTGCCTCCATCCTTTGGGCACTGGCAGTGGCACTGGTGGCTGTGGCTGCCTCTTCTTGCCCTGTAAAGAAATGTAAAAAATTCTACATAAGATATAGAACAGGGGTGGGCAGTTATGGTCCTCGAGGGCCACAAACCAGTATTGTACACACCACCAAGTTTATAATATTAAAATACATTCAACCCCTTAGTTTACTAAATTGCAGGGTTTTGGAAAAATGAGTTTATAGTCTACAACCTCGGAGAGGGAGAGTGGAGGGATATCATTCTAGATAATTAGAGATAATATTATATAAATATATAACATAACATACATCTATCCCACCCTATATAACTGACTGATCACAAACAATAATTTTGATTTTCTGCCTCAGACAGATACTAGACAAACTACTACTACTAGTACTACAACATACGTACTGGCCCTGTGGCCCAAAATACAAGCCATTAAGCCCGTACACACGTGCTACATTAAAAAAAAATGTTTTTCAGTTCATTTTTTAACATGGCACTCTTCTACAGTTCTTCTTCCTCACTCATCCTCTTCCTCCCACTGCCTCCCTCCCCTCTCACAGTGACTATACCCCCTTCCCTCAGTCTCACATTCATCCCCCATTCACATTTGCAGCATGTTCGTCAATGGTCAGGGCTCAATTATCTAATATCTAATAATATAATACCTGGCCCACCAGTGACGGTTCCCTCCGTCCTCCTCTGCTGACAGCCACTGGGCCCAGGAAGCCCTGCCTCGTCCCTGCTGGTGTGTGGTTCTGTACGAAGACACAGATCAAATTTCAGAGAACAACAGTTAAAATTAAAAAAAAAGGAATTGGAACTGACACAAACAATATCAAACACAAATTCCATTACAATTAATTGAATAATATTTGTGTACTTGTGTAGTATTCTCAAACAACCTACCAGGCGAAGGACGCGCTAAAGTCAGGCGGACCTCCTCAAGCCAATCACCCTCGTGAAGTCTCAGATGCCGACCTGAGAATTAGAGGTAGAAAGGAAATAGAATAACATTAATTGATTAATAAATTAATTACAAACACAACATGCCCTACTAGGTTATTTTTTTATGCAATATATAAAATTTAGTAATAAAAAAATACTTAGCTATCTTTTAATGTGGCATTCAAAATTCCCAAATACAAATCCCATCATTTCGAAATGATAAATAAATATAAATAAATATAATACACCACTAACATTATCTCTCACCTTTCTTCTTGAGATCTTCGATCTCACGTGGGTAAGAGGGTCTCTGTGGGGGAGGAGTTTGGCTTTCCAGGCAGCTGGCAAGCCACGTCATGGAAAGAAAAACTCCATTGCCATCTATAACTGGTTTTTCCTTAACACCTACTCTTAGTATAAAGAAAATGTTTGACCGCAGCATATGAACAGCCCCCAGCTAACAGGAAGTCAGCAGGAAACATCTAGTGCAAGCTTTTCTGCAGCCCCAGAATAGCTCATGACCTACTTGCTTTTCACACCTAGATAGTTTAATACAAATGCCTCATGACCAGCCAATGACCTCCCCCCTCCCTGCCTGAAGACTGACCGCTTGCACCTACTGCCCACTTGCACCCACGTAGTAAAAGGTCAGCATAAACATTTCTGTGGAAATATTGTAGCAGTAAATATGTGACGTATGTATCCGATGCAATGCTATGTAATGATTTTACAATAAAAAGGGGGCTGCCCAAAATGCTGGGAGCACGCTTCACCCTGAAGACCGTCTGAGGTGTTTTCATTGCGACAGGTCTCCGGCAGAACTCCTCCTGGAGAGCCACCCAGGCTGCAGTCTCCCTTTGAAGGTTAGGCCTGCTGCCTGAGGGGGTGTAGAGATGCTCCTCATCCAGGAGGAGTAGCCGGGCTAGGAGGTCCACATCTGCCTGTGTGAACCGTGGCTTCCTGGACCTAGCATCACGATCTGCCTTTGAGGAGGACGGTTGGGCTGACTCCCTATCACGATCCATCTACAATGAGAAAATAAAAAAGAAGATGAAAAAAGTAAGTTCAGAAGCTCAGAATGCAAAGGGCTGAAGTATCCCACCCTTCACATCCCCCACTGCTGGTATATGGGAGAGAGAAGGGGAAGGGGAGGGGGTGGGGGGAGGTGAAGGGGCAAGCAGCCCCACTCCCTGTGAGGGATGGGAAGGGAGAGACAGCCCCACTCCCTGGGAGGGATGGGAAGGGAGAGACAGCCCCTGAATGCAGGGGCTGTCTCTCCCTTCCCATCCCTCCCTCCCCTCCCCCCCCCCCCACCACTCACCCACACACTATTCACTAGCTGGGACATGGGGGAAGTCAGGAGTGAGGGTCAGGCAGCTCCCCCCTGTCTGTGAAGCCAGCCTCTCACTAGTAATGCAGGGAGGGCGCTGTCTCAGACTTCACCATCCTCCTCCCCCCCCCCCCTCACCCACACACCATTCACTAGCTGGGACATGGGGGAAGTCAGGAGTGAGGGTCAGGCAGCTCCCCCCTGTCTGTGAAGCCAGCCTCTCACTAGTAATGCAGGGAGGGAGCTGTCTCAGACTTCACCATCCTCCTCCCCCCCCCCCTCACCCACACACCATTCACTAGCTGGGACATGGGGGAAGTCAGGAGTGAGGGTCAGGCAGCTCCCCCCTGTCTGTGAAGCCAGCCTCTCACTAGTAATGCAGGGAGGGAGCTGTCTCAGACTTCACCATCCTCCTCCCCCCCTCACCCACACACCATTCACTAGCTGGGACATGGGGGAAGTCAGGAGTGAGGGTCAGGCAGCTCCCCCCTGTCTGTGAAGCCAGCCTCTCACTAGTAATGCAGGGAGGGAGCTGTCTCAGACTTCACCATCCTCCTCCCCCCCCCCCCTCACCCACACACCATCCACTAGCTGGGACATGGGGGAAGTCAGGAGTGAGGGTCAGGCAGCTCCCCCCTGTCTGTGAAGCCAGCCTCTCACTAGTAATGCAGGGAGGGAGCTGTCTCAGACTTCACCATCCTCCTCCCCCCCCCCCTCACCCACACACCATTCACTAGCTGGGACATGGGGGAAGTCAGGAGTGAGGGTCAGGCAGCTCCCCCCTGTCTGTGAAGCCAGCCTCTCACTAGTAATGCAGGGAGGGAGCTGTCTCAGACTTCACCATCCTCCTCCCCCCCTCACCCACACACCATTCACTAGCTGGGACATGGGGGAAGTCAGGAGTGAGGGTCAGGCAGCTCCCCCCTGTCTGTGAAGCCAGCCTCTCACTAGTAATGCAGGGAGGGAGCTGTCTCAGACTTCACCATCCTCCTCCCCCCCCCCTCCCCCTCACCCACACACCATTCACTAGCTGGGACATGGGGGAAGTCAGGAGTGAGGGTCAGGCAGCTCCCCCCTGTCTGTGAAGCCAGCCTCTCACTAGTAATGCAGGGAGGGAGCTGTCTCAGACTTCACCATCCTCCTCCCCCCCCCCCCCTCACCCACACACCATTCACTAGCTGGGACAATGGGGAAGTCAGGAGTGAGGGTCAGGCAGCTCCCCCATGTCTGTGAAGCCAGCCTCTCACTAGTAATGCAGGGAGGGAGCTGTCTCAGACTTCACCATCCTCCTCCCCCCCCCCCCCCCCCACACACCATTCACTAGCTGGGACATGGGGGAAGTCAGGAGTGAGGGTCAGGCAGCTCCCCCCTGTCTGTGAAGCCAGCCTCTCACTAGTAATGCAGGGAGGGAGCTGTCTCAGACTTCACCATCCTCCTCCCCCCCCCCCCCCCCACCCACACACCATTCACTAGCTGGGACATGGGGGAAGTCAGGAGTGAGGGTCAGGCAGCTCCCCCCTGTCTGTGAAGCCAGCCTCTCACTAGTAATGCAGGGAGGGAGCTGTCTCAGACTTCACCATCCTCCTCCCCCCCCCCTCACCCACACACCATTCACTAGCTGGGACATGGGGGAAGTCAGGAGTGAGGGTCAGGCAGCTCCCCCCTGTCTGTGAAGCCAGCCTCTCACTAGTAATGCAGGGAGGGAGCTGTCTCAGACTGGTATCAGGGTTAGGGCACTGTGTGCAGGAAGATCACAACACTCCTGGTATTAATAGGGATAGGGCACTGTAAGAGATGACTGTAGTAGATTGAATAAAGATCTGATGTTTCTGCTCTCCTCACACCAAACAAAAACAACACACAAGCAGAGAAGCCCTTCTTACAAAGCTGAGCTAGTGAGTTAAGTAGGAGGAAAAGTAAACATACTTGTGCCAGTGTGGCTACTTAAAAAATACACTTACCAACAATCAATTACATATATTTGAACTGTGTACAGTTCCAGCCAGGACCACCTTTCTAAAATGCACAGTGATTGGCAAATTCAACATGCACTAGCATTTCAGGTGCCTGCTAACAAAAATAATAAACAAACAAGTTCTAGTCACGTGAGTGCTGATCATTACATTACTTTTTTTGTCAAGCTTCCAACTGTTTCCATTTCACATCCCCCCAACCATTACCTCAGTGTTAGCCTTGGTAACATCAATAGATAAGAGCACAGCCAGCCAATAGGAATACATACATACATATTCATTCCTAAGTGACCTTTACTGACCTGGGAAGTGTGAACACTTTGTTTCATTTTCTGTTGGTGTTCGTTAGTTTCCAGTACCATTTCCCATCCCCCCAACCATCACCTCAGTGGTAACCTTGGTAACATCAATAGATAAGAGGGCAGCCAGCCAATAGGAACACATATTCATTCCTAACTGACCTTCAGTGACCTGGAAAGTGTTTATTTGTATCATTTTCAGTTAGTGCGCACTAAATCGAGTTAGTGCGCACTAACGGGGAGTTAGTGCGCACTAACACGATTTAATGATTTTTAACGATAAATCATTAGAATTTCTATTGTATCGTGTTCTATAACGATTTAAGATGATATTAACATTATCGGACGATAATTTTAATCGTTGAAAAACGATTCACATCCCTAATGCATAGTCCACAATTTAATGTATATTAAAATGCCTTATGTTCATGTCAACCTTTACAGCATAAGACCCTTACAGGTAAACTTTCAAAGGAGTTATTCATGTAAATGTAATATAATATCATAGCAAATTTCAAAAGATATTTACCCGTGTAAGTGTATTTAACCCGGATAAATCCTATGGACAATTCAATGGCATGTATTGTAGCAATTTTCAAAAACCCACTTTCATGGGTAAAGAACATTTCCACATGTAAAATGCAGTTTTAAACATGTAAATGCTTTTGAAAATCAGGCCCTTAGTATTTTTTAAAATCATACCAATCTCTACTATGTATAAAGTATCTTTAATACTTAAATCCAACTTTCTTTCTTGTGATTGTTTCAGGCAAGACTATATTTCACAAAGTCATCTGACAATATTATATTTACTAGACAAGACATTCCAGATGATTTGTGGTTGCTCATCTCTAAGATATTCTTCTTGAATTCAGTATGTATTTGTTTCAATTAATCATTCTATCAGATACAAACCTCCCATATGCAAATAGTTTGCTTTATTACTGTGATGCATTGGTTGACAGATAAAATAGATAATTATCTATTTAAAGAATATAAATGCTGAAGCAATTAGCATATGTAATCAGGCTTTGGGATAGAGACATGGTCTACTGGTTAGTAAGATGCAAAGTAACACAAAAGATTTAGCTGGAAATAATTTGGGATTTCTTATTCTTTTGGGCTGCAGAGAGATTATATCAGCTCATGAATTTGGAGAAGGAAATGGATTGTGTTCTTCACAGATCTGTCTAATATAGAAAACAGAGTAATGTGGAAGAAATAAAGGCATCCAATCAATATCAAAGTAGATGAAAAACCTTAATAATCATAGTAATTAGATTCCAACTTTCTACCAATGTAGAAGAATGGTCCCTCATCGTGGGCTACGTTTCACAGTAGCTACGTTGGAAGAGACACTTAACCAGAGAGATTTTACAAACAGATTCAAGTTGTCAAAGAAGAAAGATCACCATCTTGAGACTCTATATACTGATCATCTTATTGATGAGACTCCTATGTGAGACATTATCAAAAGATTTGCTGAAACCCAAGTAAACTACATCCAGCACATGGCCTAGATATAGTTCTTTAGTCAGCTAATCAAATAAATCTATCAGATTCACTTGACACAATCTCACCCTGGTAAAAAAAAAAAACCATCCTGCCTTGGATCCTGCAACCCATTTCCTTGTAGATAGCACCTTCAGAATAATTTCCTGCAGTGGAGTTTCCATTAATTTTCCGCATTACTGAGGTCAGACTAGCTGTCTTATATTTCCAACTTTCTCTCTGATACCTCTTTTATAAAGAGGGATCACATCTGCCCTCTTCAGTCCCATGGGATTGCTCCCATTTCCAATGGATCTCCAATGATCGATTGAACAGGTCTTTCAGCATTCCTAAAAGAACCTCTGAACTCCCTTAACATTCCTAGAATGTATCCCATCCAGCCCTAACATTTTGACCACTTTCAGTTTTGCTAGTTCCACTCAAACACTTTCCTCTCTAACAGGGTCATTCATCAAAATTAATTATGGTGTTAACGCATGGATAACAAGTTAATGCATGCGTTAACACCATAATGCATGCAATAATAACACTAGCACACAGCGCAAATGCAAATTTTGGGAAGGGGTGGGATTAGGAAGGAGTTTGGGTGGGATTTATGAAAATGAGGTGCGCTATCACACTGTTTTAACTACACCTTTTTTCCTGGCATTAAGCTGTGCAATATGTCCAAAACGTTTTTTTGAATTGCATTTTGGCCATTTGTGGGCTTGGGCGGGAAGAGGGGAAGAGAAAGAGAGGGAGAGGAGGAGGAGGAGGAGGAGGAGGAGGAGAGAGAGAGAGAGACTCTGGTGAGGGCCTCATAGTATGCAACTATTGCCTATAAGAGGGGCATCTAATAACTCAAGGTGAGATGGTGGTGGTGGTTTAGGGGCCAGGTTTTCATGCAGAGTGAGATATACGAACAGCACAGTACACCTTGGTGACAATTTGACATCATTTGGAGTGAGAAAAGTCTCACAAAGAAAAATCTTTATACTATGTTATCTTGCCCTAGCTTGATAGTACCTGTTATAACATGGTGTGGTAATTCCAAAATTTCCATAAACACGATCCTTTTTCTTAGCACAGGCGCTATCCATGCGATAATAATGTTCTTTGATGAATCTAGGGGTAAATGGCATGTTATCGATTCTTCCCCACATGAACATTTGTCAGTTGTTAGTGAACCTTCCCCAATCCCATCAAGGAATGGTAAGCAATTATTTTTTTGCATTAGTAAAAGTAAGGGCACTGCTAATACAAATCCTAGTATAATGACATGCATTAACCATGCTGTAAAACAAAGAGGAACAAACAGTGGAGAAAAAGTAGTATAGGATGAAAAAAAGGAAAAACTTGATTTTGCTAATATTATTTTATACCAACATTTGATCTGAGATATCACATTGGTTTACATTCAGGTACTGTAGGTATTTCCCTATCCCCAGAGGGCTTACAATCTAAGGGGGTCATTTTCCAAGGAGTTACTGCAGGAGATAATTCCGCACTGCCAAATCCTTATGTAAAAGTTGACGCTTGTTTCCAGCCCTTCCTCAGCCTGAAACATCCCCTTCCCTTTCCCATTCTCAACCCTTCTTGGCACTCTTATGCTCCAGGAAACTCACTGGTTCCACAGCCAGCTGTCCCTTTCAGAGCTCAGCCCATCCATTTCACACAGATGCCTCACAAGCACTGCACAGGTGCTTCTTTCTGGCTCATCCCCTCTCTTTCTATTACAGTAGCTTGCCTCAACCACTCCAGCCAATTATCTTTGACTGTGTGCTACACAGTCCGCTGCTTTTATGGTTCATAGGTAAGTGTTTCCCAACTTTTTTACACCGAAAGCAAACCTACATTATAGACTATCTCTCATCAACTCTGTGCCTAACATTAAGGCTAAAGAATTGGTTGTTAGGCCTCTATTCAAAGCTTGGCACTATGCTAAATGTATAGGCCCAGTACTCACAGAGGTATCATGTGGTAGGCATTATGGCTGGTTCACTTTCACTGTTGTTCTGTAGAATTAGAAGCATTTAGGTCTATCTGAGAACTGGAGGGACTCCAGTCTGTAACTCTGACATGTTAGTTATCATATAAGCCTCAGACAAATGTTTGTCATGCTGGCAAGTGTAGAGAATATTGTGTGATGTGGTGACAGATAGGAAAGAGACTGGTTGGGCTGTTAACTGGTGAGAGAGAGAGGCAGCCTGGTATGTGGCGTGTGAATGCTAAGAGGGAGAGTGACTGGGGTGACTTTTTGGGGTGACAGATGGGAAAGAGAAACTGGTTGAGATGGTGACTGTTGAGAGAAATGCAGCCTGGTATGTGGGGGTGACTAGCAAGCGGGGAAGTAACTTGGGTGACTCTATGGGGTGACTTGTGGGAGAGCAGCCTGGTGTGTGTGTGGGGGGGGGAGGGGATGACTGGGGTAACTGTATGGGGACACAGGTTACCCTAGTCACACACTAGGCTTCCTCTCTCTCTCCAGTCATCACCCCAACCAGTCTTTCTCCCACCTGTCACTCCATACATTCACCCAAGTTACTTCCCTTCTTACCACTCACCCCCACCCCCACCAAAACAGACAGACTCACACCAGGGGAATTCTAAATGTGCATATTCCTAAATCCCAGGACTCCTTTCCTAAAATACAAAAGGATTGGTGAATTCTAAATATGCATTTGCATTACATGCTTTTGCTGACTAGAACTTGACGCTATAAAGTTACATTACTTGTTTGTTTAGCCCCACAAATACTACCTTGCAATCATTAGGGATGTGCATTCATTCGCAACGAAATAGGAAATAAAGATGATATTTCCTATTTTGTTGCATTTCAGGGGCCTGCCGAAATGATAGGAAAGCCCATGAAATTTTGTGTGTTTTTCTTATCATTTTTTTCAGGGGGGGGGGGGGGGAGGGGAAAGGGCACATTAAAAAAAAAACCCAAACCCACTCCAACCCTTCAACACTTGCCCGACTCCTCCCCCCCAAGACTTACCGAAAATCCCTGGTGGTCCAGCGGGGTCCCGGGAGCGATCTCCCCCTCTTACGCCGTTGGCTGCCACTAATCAAAATGGTGCCGATGGCCCTTTGCCCTTACCATGTGACAGGGTCTATTGGTGCCATTGGTCAGCCCCTATCACATGGTAGGAGCAATGGTCGGATGGCCCGCGCACATCTCTAGCAACCATAGCAACACAAACAAGTACTGGTAACTAAGGAGACAGCCAATGGAATGTAGAACCATACCTCTAGCTAATGAATTCCTCCGAAATTGACACTTTTTAACTGATTGGTAACATTTTCAATTAGGGTGCACTAAGTCCTGTTAGTGCGCACTAACTTTGAAATTAGGGAAACCTGAAATAAACCCCCCCCCCCCACCCCCACCCCGAACCATTTTAAAAATGAAATCAAACAGATAATGACATGAAAAAAAATCAGTGCACATCCCTAATATACACTATTTTGCCAGTCTTACACAAACACTGTTGTCAGACCTGGCTCTTTTAGATTCACCATCAATCATAAAACATTAGGCCATCCACATGTCTTTGGTGTACTCTCTACTTTGAGTATACTTTTTCTACTACAGTCTATTGTTCTCTTTTGGTGTAATGCAGCCTAACTAGGCCTAAGAGGTTTCTGTTACACACTGACCCAGACAGAGGAGCAGTAAGTAAACGAAAGATAGAGAGGAGAGCAGCTGTAAACTCTCTGCTGGGCACGCTTCTGAAGAAGGGGAAGGGGTAGTTGAGGCCTAACTAGCAAAGTAGCATTATATGATGTTTTGCTGAATCTGGCTGCAGCTCAGCATGGTGTTCTCAGCTTCTGCGGGTGGACCTGGGGGATCCTTGGGTAGATCTGGAAGTATATCTATTGGGATACCATGGTGCAGAGTGATATTATGCAATAGAGATGTGAATCGTGTCCTCGATCGTCTTAACGATCGATTTCGGCTGGGAGGGGGAGGGAATCGTATTGTTGCCGTTTGGGGGGGTAAAATATCGTGAAAAATCGTGAAAAATCGTAAAAAATCGAAAAAACGTAAAATCGCAAAACCGGCACATTAAAACCCCCTAAAACCCACCCCCGACCCTTTAAATTAAATCCCCCACCCTCCCGAACCCCCCCCCCCAAATGACTTAAATAACCTGCTGGTCCAGACAACAAGATTCAGTAGCAGGAGCCCGTTCCGGACCGCTGCCGTTCCGGACCGCCGCTGGACCCGCAGGTTATTTAAGTCATTTGGGGGGGGGGGGGGTTCGGGAGGGTGGGGGATTTAATTTAAAGGGTCGGGGGTGGGTTTTAGGGGGTTTTAGTGTGCCGGCTCACGATTCTAACGATTTATAACGATAAATCGTTAGAATCTCTATTGTATTGTGTTCCATAACGGTTTAAGACGATATTAAAATTATCGGACGATAATTTTAATCGTCCTAAAACGATTCACATCCCTATTATGCAATACACAGCAGAGCAGCACTATTTCAGCTACTCTGGGTGAGGCATACATTAAAGCTCACCCTGTTTTGACCAAACAATGAAATCTACTCTTGAAAACCCTGGAGGTACATTAGATGACTCAGCAGGTAGAAGATAAGGCCTCATTGTACCTTGTCTCCGCTGGTATGTTTGGAATAGCTACATGGGTGAGAAGCCAGGACCTGTAACTATATACCGAATCTACTGCAGCAAAGAGAGAAGGGCTGCATCATTCACACCACCATGACTTTCGGATATCTCTGACAACCCACAGCATGTTTGAAGACAGTATAAGCTAAGCTCTAGCTTAGCATGATCCTTAAAAGCATATTTCCCAACCTAAAGGCCATGTGGCCTTTTTCTTTAACATTATATCAACACTATAGCACTAGCTTATTGTGTATCATATCTTCCAGAATGGGAAACTGCATGTGAGGTTCTTACCAAAAGTATGCAAGTTACCCCCAACCAACCTATCACTACCTATTTCTAGTAGAGATGTAATTCGGCCAAACCTTTTGGTTCGGCCTTCGTTATCAGCCCGCCATGGGAAATTTTGTTTTCCAGTGGTTCGGGCCAATTTTATTTTGGCTGCCCCAAAATGAATATCTGAAACCCACTCCAACCTTCAAATTTAATTAATTACAAGCCTCCCACCCTCCTGACCCCCTCAAAACTTGCCGAAAGTCCCTGGTGGTCCAGCGGAGGTCCCAGGAGCGATCTCCCACTCTGAACTTTGGACCAAAATAAGAAAATATAGTATTGTTAGTGCTAACTAACCAAATGTCAGGAAATGTTGGCACCATCAACAGGCCTTGCAGCAAAGATCACAATGACCTTTCTAACTCATAGCAACACAACAATTGGGCTAAAAAAAAAAAAAAGTTTATCCCAGTGAAGCAATTAAAACATTAATGCAACGTGGTTAATGTGTGGCAAATATAAATCACTGGTCAATATGTCTTAACATAAAAAAATCTGTATTGTAGATACAGTCACATCAGTAGTACACTTAAAAAAGTCTGTACAGTAGATGTTGAAGAACTGGTAGAGATCCCAGAACCCGGAGGTGGCTACTGTAGTTGGTGTGTCAATATTCTGTAGCTCAGAGAATGCTGAATAACCTCTACTGAAGGAAAGGCGGTAGTGGCCCGAGGCTCGGGGTACACCGCGGGAATTCCTCAATACAGTTCATATAGTAGAAATCAGTAGAGGTACTCACAATAGATGGTTCTAGGAGAGAGAGAAACCTAAGAAGCAGGTCTGATAGCAGTCAGGCAGGTAGGCCCTCCGAGGAGTGGATAGCCAGGAATGCAGGGGAGCCCCCGAGGAGCAGGTACTCAGATGCCAAGACCAAGTCGGGAACAGGAAGTCCTCGAATGAGGTGGATTCAGCAAGATGGAACTCCTTGCTAAATTGTAGAAGGCAAGGGCCGGTCGGGTTAAATACAATAGTGGATTGACATCATTGGGAGGAGACGTCTCCAGCTCTGCCACCCTGGGATCGCTGTTCCAGTATCTGAGGGACTACAGCCCAGCCAGGCGCTTCCAGTTCACTACTGCCACCTCTGGTGGTTCAATATACTATTTAATAAAAGAACTAGTGTGTCTGTCTCCAAACTCTGAGCCTGACCGGTGGTACCTCTCAGGATCTCCCCCCGGGGGCATGGTCATCTGCCACCGGCCCAAGGTTTCACCCACAACTATCCCAAACAATAACACAGGGTGACCTGCAAGCAGAGAGTCATGTGCCCATCTGAGGATCTTCTTCCTGAGAGAGTGAGGGACCACTACCTTTCTGGCTGGAACCATGTGTGTGGCTGAGAGAAGTACCCTGGTAGGGTCAATTATATCAATCACAATCAAAATAGGCTCTGTTACACTTTATGTATTCCGGGTACCCCGTTTGTAAACAAAATATTAAATAATAGGTACACCTGTTTGTCTATTTTAAATTAATAGGAGATTAGCTACTATATATTTTTGTGGGACCTCTCCTCACAGGGTCATGGTATTTTTACCAGACTCTTGCTTGTGGTCTCTGGTCCATTTTACTTTGTATTTTTTAGATATTTTTTCATTTATATCACCCCACTTTCACCATTAAAAACTGTTATTTAAATTTTTGCTAAATTTTTGTCAAAAAGCTGATGAAACCTTCAAACCACAGTCTGATATAGAAAATGTCACTTTGCCTTAGTTTCAAAAGACGCTGTATTCTGCAAAAGTACTTATCTGCTTCACCCAACGCGATCGCGTTTCGGACCCCCCCTCTTGAGGTCCTGCTTCAGGGGATAACCATTTCCATCTTTTTTTCTGTGACAAAAAATCAATTAAGAAGAGTTCAATAGCTACATTCAATCCTTCTGCTGTTGTAGCCGCGATCCCAACGTAGACCGCCGTTGTTTGCAACATGGCTCGCTGAATACGGAAGTACCTCCCTCACGTTCCTTCCTGATAGGGCAATACACTGATGTCAATCACATCAAACCTCACCACCGGCTATTAACATAGTTCTCCATCACGTTGTCTCATACCTATTTTTTCTTACACAATTTTTCTAACCACACACAGTTTATTAATAGAGGCACACACTTTTCCAGATTCTCCTAATTGTGTCAACCAGATGTAGCTGGTATGTCTCAAAGTAATTTAATCCAATAATTTGATCACATGTATTTTATTCAAAACCCGTAGATTGCAACTCTTAGTGTAGTTTTCAACCAGGTCGGAGCACTCACGTCATCTGCTGTCACAAACCGAATCCAAACCCCGCCTACACCATGTTCTCCATTACGTGGTTTAGTATATCTAGTTTTATGTAGTTCATCAACCTCTCTTTCACTCATCGGAGCAGAATCTATATGAAATAATTCAACAACTCATTGCGCCCGCCGCGATTTGATCGAAAAACATCAATCACGGCTGTTTATACAGTTTTCAACCAAGACGGACCCCTCACATCATCTGTTGACTAAAATATAAGCCACTCCTCTTGGTTACATCATTTTTGACATCTGAGTTTTTTATACCACTATCTCCTCCAAGATCGAATTGATCCAGGCTGTATTAGCACACTATTCTTCATCACGAATATTGGATCCCCACCAGACACCAATCTTATACTGCCAGAAATATTTATAGAAAGCAGCCGAGGCAATCACATTCTACCTCTACGTTGTGACTAACACAGACTGGAATATATAAACTTTGTCAAAATAAAATGTAATCAGATTAGTGAGTACCAATTAATCTTTTCATTCAGGCCGTGTGGATCTATTGTATTTAAAGTGTAGATCCAGTGATGTTCCCTTTTATTAAGATGATACTGAATATCACCCCCTCTAACGCTTGGACGTATTTTTTCAATAATTAGCCATCGTAAATCAGTGAATACATGTTTGTGTGTAACACAGTGCTGGACTAAAGGAGCCACCATTTTCAGTGTCTTTAAACAACTTCTGTGCTCAATCAATCGGGTACGAATTTTCCTTTTTGTTCTTCCTTTATAGCACAATTTACACGGGCATTGTATAACGTAAATCACGCCCTCAGAGTCACAAGAGGTCTTTGATCTAAGTTTCACCTTCATGTTTGAATGTGGGGCTTGCCATTCTTCACCAGACCACAAAAGAGAACACATTTCACAGTGGTCACAGGGGTAATGACCACCCTGCGTGGATCCCACCGTCGTTGATTGAAAGGTGGAATGAACCACCATATCTCGTAGATTTTGTCCTCTGAAAAAAGCAAATCTTGGATTTGTTTGAAAAGACTGATGTAGGGCCAGCACTGGCCAATGATGACGAATTACATTGATGACTGATTGAACTTGAGCGGAATATCTTAAGGTGCAGGTAAGTTGTTTGGAAAAGGGGCGTTGTTGATAATTCAGGAGTAATTCCCTGTTTGCAAATAATGCCCTTTTAAAGGCTCTCTTAATGACTTTTTTTGGATACCCTTTTTGACAAAATCTATCCACCAACTCTATTGCTTGAACACGAAACTCTGCTTCCGTAGAACATATCCGACGGAGTCGAAGAAACTGTGATATTGGCAATCCATCCTTAAGACGGAGAGGATGAACACTGGAGTAACGTAAATTATTCCGATCTGTCGTCTTACGATATAGAGTTGTACTGATCTTCTCACCATCACGTCTAATCTTTATGTCCAAAAAGGATATTGATGTCTGTTCATGCTGAGCGGTAAATTGTAGATGAGGGTCTAATGAGTTGAACCAAGCCAAAAAAGATTGAAGATGCTCCAAAGAGGATGCCCATATGAAAAAGATGTCATCAATATAGCGTTTGTATATTAGCATTTTTGTGAACCACTGTGAGGAATAAAAATATCGTTCCTCAAACTGTGTAACATACAGATTGGCGATGTCCGGTGCTACTGTAGCCCCCATTGCCACTCCTCGTGTTTGCAGATAAAATTGCCCATCAAACTGGAAAAAATTTTTAAACAATACCAACCGCAAACATTCTAATAAGAATGATGTAGGCACTCTATGTGGACGTTGGCGCTGGTGTAAGACCTGTTCCATCAACATAAACGCCTCTTGTTGGGGGATATTTGTATATAACGATGAAACGTCCAAGGTAACTAACCAACATTCGTTGGGAAGATCATTGACCTCTTTGAGAAGCCACAACATATGCGAGGTGTCTTGAATGAAAGAGCGTGCTTCTTTTATGAAGGGTTTTAAGAAAAAATCCAAAAAAATGGATAAGAACATAAGAACATAAGAAAATGCCATACTGGGTCAGACCAAGGGTCCATCAAGCCCAGCATCCTGTTTCCAACAGTGGCCAATCCAGGCCATAAGAACCTGGCAAGTACCCAAAAACTAAGTCTATTCCATGTAACCATTGCTAATGGCAGTGGCTATTCTCTAAGTGAACTTAATAGCTGGTAATGGACTTCTCCTCCAAGAACTTATCCAATCCTTTTTTAAACACAGCTATACTAACTGCACGAACCACATTCTCTGGCAACAAATTCCAGAGTTTAATTGTGCGTTGAGTAAAAAAAGAACTTTCTCCGATTAGTTTTAAATGTGCCCCATGCTAACTTCATGGAGTGTCCCCTAGTCTTTCTACTATCCGAAAGAGTAAATAACCGATTCACATCTACCCGTTCTAGACCTCTCATGATTTTAAACACCTCTATCATATCCCCCCTCAGTCGTCCCTTCTCCAAGCTGAAAAGTCCTAACCTCTTTAGTCTTTCCTCATAGGGGAGTTGTTCCATTCCCCTTATCATTTTGGTAGCCCTTCTCTGTACCTTCTCCATCGCAATTATATCTTTTTTGAGATGCGGCGACCAGAATTGTACACAGTATTCAAGGTGCGGTCTCACCATGGAGCGATACAGAGGCATTATGACATTTTCCGTTGTATTCATCATTCATTTTCTAATAATTCCCAACATTCTGTTTGCTTTTTTGACTGCCGCAGCATACTGAACCGACGATTTCAATGTGTTATCCACTATGACACCTAGATCTCTTTCTTGGGTTGTAGCACCTAATATGGAACCCAACATCGTGTAATTATAGCATGGGTTATTTTTCCCTATATGCATCACCTTGCACTTATCCACATTAAATTTCATCTGCCATTTGGATGCCCAATTTTCCAGTCTCACAAGGTCTTCCTGCAATTTATCACAATCTGCTTGTGATTTAACTACTCTGAACAATTTTGTGTCATCTGCAAATTTGATTATCTCACTCGTCGTATTTCTTTCCAGATCATTTATAAATATATTGAACAGTAAGGGTCCCAATACAGATCCCTGAGGCACTCCACTGTCCACTCCCTTCCACTGAGAAAATTGCCCATTTAATCCTACTCTCTGTTTCCTGTCTTTTAGCCAGTTTGCAATCCACGAAAGGACATTGCCACCTATCCCATGACTTTTTACTTTTCCTAGAAGCCTCTCATGAGGAACTTTGTCAAACGCCTTCTGAAAATCCAAGTATACTATATCTACCGGTTCACCTTTATCCACATGTTTATTAACTCCTTCAAAAAAGTGAAGCAGATTTGTGAGGCAAGACTTGCCCTGGGTAAAGCCATGCTGACTTTGTTCCATTAAACCATGTCTTTCTATATGTTCTGTGATTTTGATGTTTAGAACACTTTCCACTATTTTTCCTGGCACTGAAGTCAGGCTAACCGGTCTGTAGTTTCCCGGATCGCCCCTGAGCCCTTTTTAAATATTGGGGTTACATTTGCTATCCTCCAGTCTTCAGGTACAATGGATGATTTTAATGATAAGTTACAAATTTTTACTAATAGGTCTGAAATTTCATTTTTTAGTTCCTTCAGAACTCTGGGATGTATACCATCCGGTCCAGGTGATTTACTACTCTTCAGTTTGTCAATCAGGGCTACCACATCTTCTAGGTTCACCGTTATTTGATTCAATCCATCTGAATCATTACCCATGAAAACCTTCTCCATTACGGGTACCTCCCCAACATCCTCTTCAGTAAACACCGAAGCAAAGAAATCATTTAATCTTTCCGCGATGGCCTTATCTTCTCTAAGTGCCCCTTTAACCCCTCGATCATCTAACGGTCCAACTGACTCCCTCACAGGCTTTCTGCTTCGGATATATTTAAAAAAGTTTTTACTGTGAGTTTTTGCCTCTACAGCCAACTTCTTTTCAAATTCTCTCTTAGCCTGTCTTATCAATGTCTTACATTTAACTTGCCAATGTTTATGCTTTATCCTATTTTCTTCTGTTGGATCCTTCTTCCAATTTTTGAATGAAGATCTTTTGGCTAAAATAGCTTCTTTCACCTCCCCTTTTAACCATGCCGGTAATCGTTTTGCCTTCTTTCCACCTTTCTTAATGTGTGGAATACATCTGGACTGTGCTTCTAGAATGGTATTTTTTAACAATGACCACGCCTCTTGGACATTTTTTACTTTTGTAGCTGCTCCTTTCAGTTTTTTTCCAACAATTTTTCTCATTTTATCAAAGTTTCCCTTTTGAAAGTTTAGCACGAGAGCCTTGGATTTGCACACTGTTCCTTTTTCAGTCATTAAATCAAATTTGATCATATTATGATCACTATTGCCAAGCGGCCCCACCACCGTTACCTCTCTCACCAAGTCCTGTGCTCCACTGAGAATTAGATCTAAAATTGCTCCCTCTCTCGTCGGTTCCTGAACCAATTGCTCCATAAAGCTATCATTTATTCCATCCAGGAACGTTATCTCTCTAGCGTGACCCGATGATACATTTACCCAGTCTATATTGGGGTAATTGAAGTCTCCCATTATTACTGCACTACCAATTTGGTTAGCTTCCCTAATTTCTCTTAGCATTTCACTGTCCATCTCACCATCTTGACCAGGTGGACGGTAGTATATCCCTATCACTGTAGTCTTCCCTGATACACATAATGGCTCCAAAACTGATCCTTTTCCGGCAACAATCGGACGTCCTGGGGGATGTTCCAAATTTTTGTGTACCTTAGGTAATGTGTACAATACGGGGTCAATAGGATGTTTGATTTTTAGAGCTCGGGCCTCTCTTGTTGTAATCAATCCCAAATTCACACCTTTATCAACCAAGGTTTCAATCTGTTCTTGCAAGATTTCAGTAGGGTTTTCTTCTAAAGGTAGATAATATGTTGCATCACACAGCTGTCGCTGAATCTCAGCCACATAATCTTGGGTCTTTTGTATGACAACTGCCCCTCCTTTATCGGCTGGCTTTACAGTGACCTCTTTATTCTCAGACAACTGTTTGATTGCATGAAATTGTGAAATGGACCAACCAATGGCAAATTGACTCTTTTTAAAATTATCTTGATCTTCTAATGCGGCCAGATCTTTAAAAACAAGCTGTATAAATGTCGGGTTAATTATATGTCATGGTGTGTCTGGGATGTCTTCTGGAATGAAGAAATGGGAGAGAGCATCTGCCTGGGTTTTCTTGTTCTCTGCACGACACTTCAATATGAAATCAAATTGATTAAAAAATAGGGACCAGCGAGCTTGTCTATGGTTCAAGCGTTGCACATGACGTAGGTATTCAAGATTTTTGTGGTCGGTGTAAACCGTTATCTGGTGTTGTGCACCCTCAAGCCATGGGCGACATTCTTCGAACGCCAATTTGATGGCAAGTAGCTCCTTGTCTCCTATCCCATAATTCCGTTCGGCAGGAGAGAAACACCGAGAGAAGAAGGAGCAGGGATGTAAAGTGTGGGTGTCACTGTGTTGAATGAGGACAGCACCAACTCTGATGTACGAAGCAACCACCTCGACAATGAATGGCCGTTGGGGATTTAGATGGCGTACACATGGTTCTTGAATAAATGCCTCTATAAGTTTTTGAAAGGCGTCAATGGCTTCTGCAGACCATTGAGAGGGATTGGCTCCCTTCCATGTCATGGCTGTAAGAGGCACAATCAAGGTGGAATAGTGATGAATGAAGGACCTGTAGTAGTTCGTGAATCCAATAAATCTTTGCAAAGCCTTAAGACCAGTAGGTTGGAGCCAGTCCTGGATGCTTTTGGTTTTTTGCAGGTCCATTTGGAATCCCTGGCTGGTTACCACTTAGGCTAGAAATGAGACGGATTCCTAATGGAAAGAACATTTCTATAATTTGGCATAAAGGTGGTTATCCCTAACTCTTTGGAGGATGTTGGCAACATCTACTTGATGGCTCTGTAGGTTTTGAGAGAAAACCAGTATGTCGTTGAGATATACTACTACACAGCTGTACCACATGTCCACGAAGATTTCATTCATCTTGTTTTGAAAGATGAGGCATTGCAAAGGCTGAAGGGCATGACTAAATATTCAAAATGGCCATTGTGGGTATTAAATGCTGTCTTCCATTCATCACCCTGGCAAATTCAAGTTATTTGCCCCTCTGAGGTCCAGCTTTGTGAATATTTTGGCCTATTGGAGATGATCAAAGAGATCAGAGATCAATGGCAATGGATAGCGGTCCTTCATGGTGATCTCATTTAAACCACAGTAGTCTATACATGGGTGAAGGGAATAGCCTAGTCGTTAGAGCAGTGGACTAGGAACCAGGAGACCAGTGTTCAAGTCCTGCTGTCATTCCTTGTGACCTTGGGCAAGTCGCTTTACCCTCCATTGCCTCAGGTACAAACTTAGATTGTAAGCCCTCTGGGGACAGGGAAAATACTTATAAATAAATAAACTATCCTTCTTACCCACATAAAAAAAATCTAGCTCTGGCTGGAGATTTAGAAGGCTGAATGAAATCCTTTGCCAAGTTCTCAAGAATATAGGCAGACATAGCCTGTATCTCAGACAGAGAAAGTGGGTATACCCTTCCTCTGGTGGTTTGGAATAAGGTACTAAGTTGATGCCCCAGTCAAAAGATGGGTGAGGGGGCAGAGTATCTGCTGCCTTCTTATAGAACACATCTTGTTAGGATGAATATTGCTGAGTTAGGCCCAGAAGGGAGATGGTAGTGTTGCATCCATCGGTCTCAGACAGTTTTGTCCTCTGTGCCTCATCTTTCTTCCTTCTCTCTCCTCCAGACTTGGGAAGATGGTTGCTGCCACTCTCTCCGGCGTCCCTGGAACAGCAACGGTGATGGTATTCGCCATGGATTTCCTGAGGGCCTCCTAGGGTTTGCGCACGCACACCACCCACTTCTTTATCCACTTCATGGCAGGAACCTCGGGGGTGTCACTTCCCAGTGACGTCACGACATCCGGGTATTAGCCTGCCCTTCGCTTGCTAAAAAAATGAGTTAGCAAGGATTGGAATGCCTCCAGTCTAAGCTGCTCTGCTGCTTCCTAGCTACCGCAGGAAGCTCTCTCTCTGCCCTTCGGGGTCATTCATCTCTAACCAGGGTACCAGTTCCTAGGGGCCCTTATGCTTCTTTCAGGAACCTATCTGGGATACCTGGTACTCGGTCCTCAAGGGCCTGCTCTCCCTACCTTGCAGGCCGATACAGTAAAGCGCAGCCGCGATTACCCCATTTCTAACCCGCTTTGTACCCGCAATTTGGCCGCAGAAGTCCAACCCGCGATTCACTATCCCTTTTAACCCATCCTTACCACTTCTTTAAATCAACGGGTAACCCTTTCCGCCCGCGGCATGTAAATGATATGTAAACGCTCTGATTAGCTATTCCCTCCCATTCAGTAATGTGCGCCCCGACTATCACCTTTTTAACCTGCAGTTTAGCCGCGTCTTTAACCTGCTAAATTACCGCCTACCCTTACCCCTGCGTTAGAGGCAGGGGTAAGGGTAGGTGGCAAACTTTCCCCCAGCCCCCGCTCACTTGCCCTGGCCGCGTCCATGGGTGCCGGTCTCACTTTCTCTTTCAGCATTCCTTCTCCCGCTTCAGCAGCCCGGGGCGGATCGGGTGCTCACTGCGAGGCGCTCTCCGCGAGGCGGCTTCCAGCAGCCCCCGCCAGCGAAGATGCATGAACGCATGCCTATACTTCCAATTTGGGCGCTCAAGGCACCTTCACTGCCTTCAGCGCCCAAATGGGTCATACAGGCAGTGCAAGCTCATCATGCCAAAAAATTTGCACCGGCAGGCAACTGCCCGGGCCGGGGGGGGGGGGGGGGTATGCGGGAGGGGGTGGGGCGGCGGCTTCCCTACCTTTCCTTCATGTGGGGCAGCTCCAGCTCGCCTGCCTGCCTCCCTCTGTTCCACCGCTCACTGCCTCCCCAGCACCATCTTGCAGCTTGTGACATCATGCACGCCCGTTCATGTGCCCAAATTGACGGGCGCTCAAGTCAGCGAACGCATATGACCGTACACCGTGATGTCACGCACACCCGTTCATGCGCCTTCACTGACTTGAGTGCCCAAATTGACGGGCGCTCAAGTGAGCGAAAGCGTATAAACGTACGCCGTGACGTCACGCACGCCCGTTCACGCGCCTTCATGCGCCTTCACTACGGGCATGCATTCATCCACCTTCGCCGGCGGGGGCTGCTGGAAGCCGCTTCGCGATCCGCCCCGGGCTGCTCTTGCCACCAGCTGCCCCCGGGAGGAGAGGAGAGAGGACTGGGGCTGCCCTGGAGACCGGCACCCATGGACGCAGCCAGGGCAGGTGAGCGGGGGCTGGGATTAGTCGTGATCCGAAGAGTGACTTTCCCGATGCGTTGGATTTTAGGTTTTTCGGTTTTCTTTTGCTTAAAGTTGGTATCCACTTCCTGGTACCTGTCATTTGAAATGTCATTTGAAATGACATTTCAAATGACAGGTACCAGCGCACCCAGGATACTGTATAGGTGCTGTATAGGTACTGTATAGGTGGTGTATAGGTGCTGTATAGGTGCTGTATAGCACCTATACAGCACCTATACAGCACCTATACTCACTGCTGCCATCCCTGGGCAGTACCACCAAGCTGTATAATAAATACGAATTCTCTGTGTCTGCATGAATAGAGTCTAGCCTAGTACTGCAGATCCTCATGGGGCTCCTCCCCGTGGGAGTGGCCATCACCGCAGTACCCAAGAACCCACTCCAATACCTCAAAACCATATCAGATTGCTAACTTCATCGATTCGGCTCAGCTCACTGCTTTGCAGGCCATTCCGGGCCAGGCCCAGCGAATTTCCGAACAACAGAACTCGTTGGATAACTTGTCTGTTACCTTTCACCAGTTACACGAACAGATGAATACACCAACTACCACAGGTAAAGAAGTTACACCACCAGAAGTGATGATCAAGACTACAGTGCCTCTATCTGCTCCAACACGCTTCTCGGGTGAAGTTTGGAAATGTAGAGGATTTATCAATCAATGTTGCATGCACTTTTCTCTGCAACCTAACCATTTTCCTACAGTGTATGCCAAGACCACCTATATCCTTTCATATCTGGAGGGAAGAGTGCTGCCTTGGGCCTCACCACTGTGGGAGCGCAATGACCCTATCCTGAATGATCTTGCCGGGTTTCTTGAACTGTTCAAATCAGTATTTGATGACCCTGCCCGGTACTCGACAACAGGATCAACATTGGTTCATCTAAAACAAGGTAATAAACCTTTACCGTCCAGGCCTTATGTCTCAACGAGGGTTTGACCTCTAATACTGTGCCTGTCCATCCAGGCCTTATGTTCCTAAAATTGTTTGACCACTAATGTTGTGCCTGTCTATCCAGGCCTTATGTCTCTATGAGGGTTTGACCTCTAATGCTGTGCCTGTCCGTCCAGACCTTATGTCCCTATGAGGGTTTGACCTCAGCTGTTGTGGCTGTACATCCAGGCTTTATGTCCCTATGAGGGTTTGACCTCTACTGTTGTGCCTGTCCATCTAGGTTTTATGTCTCTATGAGGGTTTGACCTCTAATGCTGTGCCTGTCCATCCAGGCTTTATGCCCCTATGAGGGTTTGACCTCTATCCTCTAATGCTCTGCCTATCCATCCAGGCTTTATGTCCATATGAGGGTTTGACCTCTAATGCTGTGCCTGTCTGTCCAGCCTTATAACCCTAAAAGTGTTTGACCTCTAATGCTGTGCCTGTCCACCCAGGCTTTATGCCCCTATGAGGGCTTGACCTCTATCCTCGAATGTTGTGCCTTCCCATCCAGGCCTTAAGTCCCTATGAGGGCTTGACCTCTAATGTTGTGGCTGTTCATCCAGGCTTTATGCCCCTATGAGGGTTTGATCTCTATCCTCTAATGCTGTGCCTGTCCATCTAGGCTTTATGCCCCTATGAGGGTTTGACCTCTATCCTCTAATGCTGTGCCTATCCATCCAGGCTTTATGTCCATATGAGGTTTTGACCTCTAATGCTGTGCCTGTCCATCCAGGATTTATGTCTCTATGAGGGTTTGACCTCTAATGTTGTGCCTATCTGTCCAGCCTTATGTCACTAAAAGTGTTTTACCTCTAATGCTGTGCCTGTCCATCCAGCCTTATGTCCCTAAAATTGTTTGACCTCTAATGTTGTGCCTGTCCATCTAGGATTTATGTCTCTATGAGGGTTTGACCTCTAATGCTGTGCCTGTCTGTCCAGGACTTATGTCCCTAAAAGTGTTTGACCTCTAATGCTGTGCCTGTCTGTCCAGGCCTTATGTCCCTAAAAGTGTTTGACCACTAATGTTGTGCCTGTCTGTCCAGACCTTATGTCTCTATGAGGGTTTGACCTCTATCTTCTAATGCTGTGCCTGTCCGTCCAGGCCTTATGTCCCTATGAGGGTTTGACCTCAAATGTTGTGGCTGTCCATCCAGCCTTTATGTCTCTATGAGGGTTTGACCTCTAATGCTGTGCCTGTTCATCCAGGTTTTATGTCCCTACTAGGGTTTGACCTCTAATGTTGTGGCTGTCCATCCAGGCTTTATGTCCCTATGAGGGTTTGACCTCTAATGCTGTGCCTGCCGGTCCAGGATTTACGTCTCTACAAGGGTTTGACCTCTAATGCTGTGCCTATCCATCCAGGCCTTAAGTCCCTAAAAGTGTTTGACCACTAATGTTGTGCCTGTCTGTCCAGACCTTATGTCTCTATGAGGGTTTGACCTCTATCTTCTAATGCTGTGCCTGTCCGTCCAGACCTTATGTCCCTATGAGGGTTTGACCTCAAATGTTGTGGCTGTCCATCCAGCCTTTATGTCTCTATGAGGGTTTGACCTCTAATGCTGTGCCTATCCATCCAGGCCTTAAGTCCCTATGAGGGCTTGACCTCTAATGCTGTGCTTATCCATCCAGGCTTTATGCCCCTATGAGGGTTTGACCTCTATCCTCTAATACTGTGCCTGTCCATTCAGGCTTTATGTCCGTATGAGGATTTGACTCTAATGTTGTGCCTGTCCATCCAGGCCTTATGTCCCTAAAAGTGTTTGACCTCTAACACTGTGCCTGACCATCCAGGAGCCCTTTCCTGACCAAAGGAAAGGAACTCTCCCCGGGGTGGGCCATTTTGGTTTACCCCCGAATCTGAAATGTTTATTTCATTTCAAAAAATGAACAAAAAGAAACACCCTAATCTTTCAAATTTAAGCCCCCTACCCTCCTGAGCCCCCCAAGACTCACTCAATATCACTAGCGGTCCAGTGAGAGGCCCAGGAGCTCAGAGCGATCTCCAGCTCTTGGAGGCTGCCAGCTGCCAGTATTCAAAATTGTGCCGGTGGTCCTTTGCCCTTACTTTATGACAGGGGCTGGCCAATGGCACCACTAGCCCTTGTCACATGGTAAGGGCAAAGGGCCACCAGCACCATTTTGAATACTGGCAGCTGACAGCCCCTGGGAGATGGAGATCGCTCTGAGCTCTCAGGCCCCCCGTTGGACCACCAGGGATATTGAGTGAGTCTTTGGAGGACAGGTAGGTGGGGGGCTTTACATTTGGTTAAATTTGAAGGATTGGGGTGTTTGTGGGGTGTTTTGGTTTTTTTTGTTAGATGTGCAGTTCTTGGGAAAAAAAATGATAGGAATTTTGTGGGTTTTCCTATCATTTTTTTTCTTCCAGAAATGCAATAAAATAGGAAATTTCATCTTTATTTCCTATTTTGTTGCAAACAACTGCACATCTCTATTGAACAGCCATTTGTTTAAAATTGAAAAGTTGAAAGTCTGCAGTGCTCAGTCATACACTGACCTTAATGTAAACTGCATTGTGTGGGCATGTAACATTAGCAGGCCTCTATAGCACTGAGATAGAAATCTGGGACCTGCAACTATGGCTTGTTGACATAAATGTTCAAGCTACTTATAATCTAACTGGTGCGGTCACATCTCTGAAAGTCTCCCATGTCATTGCCATTTGCTGTAAACACATAGATGGAGAGGGATGATAGAAAGAAACACAGCCCTTACTTATTAGCCAACCATCACCATAGATGCCTTTTTCAATTTGTTCATACAATCCAGATTGCATAAGTATAAAGGAATCATGTTCAGGTCCTGGGTACTTGGTGACCACATCAAGGATGCACAGTCCAGCATCACAAACCACTTGCATATTGATGGAGTGGAAGAGCTTTCTGTTGCAGTAGATCTCCTCCCTGGGATGGGGTGGCATGATGGGTACATGAGTGCTGTAAGTAGCTCCCAGAACATGTGGAATGTTCGCTACGGCATAAAAACCTGTCTTCAAATCCAACAAGTCTTGCCTTTCATGAGGGAATCTTTTGTAATAATGAATGCAGCTGCATAAAGCTCTTAGTACCTGGCCCAGACAGCAGGAAAATGATGTTTGAGTCATTCCCCCAATGATCCCAACTGTTGTTTGGAATGAGGCAGATGCCATAAAATGCAGGGCATACAATAGTTTGGTAAGGCCTGATATAGCATGGGATATTTCTGTGACTGGATCCAGCTCCCCTCTAAGTTATTAATATAATTCCATGTTAGTCTGAGAGCACAGATGATACCTCTTAAACAAGTTGTTCTCTAGCATCCCCAGTAATATGGTGCGGTGGTAAAAGATGCACTCCCTGTACTGTTTGCATGCTCTCCTGACATGGGCCATTCCACTCCATTGGCAGGGCTTGCAGCTTTGGCTGAAGTGTTGGTACTTCCCTTGAAGGCATTTGAATCTCCTTTCCCTGTTACTGTTGTTGAACAAATTGAAGCACCCAGTGTCGCACTACTAGTACCCTTCCACCTAACATTGTGAATCACCAGGTCTGTCAGTGTGTCAGAGAAAAGACCTCATATTATTATGCAAGATAATTTCTGCTATCCCACACTAATGGCCATTGTCATGTGATAAAATGTTTTTTGCTACCCCACCATAAATAAAAGAGGTGTTATCTCCCACATTAACTCCGGCATTAGTATGCAATATTTTACTGTGAAATGTGGTAGGAGTCCTTCATTTGCATAATTTTCTTAATGTTTCTTACTTATAATATTTAAATATTAACATGTTGCAATAAACATTGCATGGTAATATTGCACTATCACACTCTAGACCACGTTTAGTGCGTGATAAAGCCCTAATGTGACATGATGAATGGCCCAGTTAGTGAGATATTTTTTCTTTCTTTCTAGCACAAAAAAATTTGAAGAACAAACTACAGGTTAGTCATTTTTATAATAGATATTACAGAAGTAATTTGCTTGATAATTAAAATTATTGCAATCATAAAAACAAAATGGGGACTATAACAGCAGATAAGGAAGGACAGAAAATTTCATCTATTTATTCTATCAATCCTCTCCCCCAAGCCCAAACTTTGAGTCTTCATTTAGGGCTGGATTTATCAAAATGCACTAAATATCACATGCAATAGGAAAAGGGGTGTGTTTTATGATAATAGGTAGTTTATCGCAATTTGCACTAATACCTATGCGACGCGCTATCATAGTGTTGCGGTCCCGGTCGCTAAGCTAGCGACCGGGACCGCAACACTATGATAAGTGCCAGAATTGATGTATTTCCTACATACATCCATACAATTCTGGCACTGTGATAAGTGCCAGAATTGATGTATTTCCTACATACATCCACTGGGGGGACCATGTTTAAGCTCTTGGATAGCCAGCCAAGCTATCAGGGCCCCCCCCCCCCCCCTGGGGAGAGAGAGAAAGAGAGAGCCTAGCCATAATGCCCTCATACTAGATTGTGTGCCATAATGCCATAATGCCACACATTAGATCTCTATGGGAGGTTTAGGTATTAGTGTAGGGGTTAGGGGCCACTTTGACATTCAAAGTGAGACGTACGAACAGAACATTGCACAAATATCATCTTTGGGTGATCAAATCTTCACAAGAGAGCACTGTTCTGTTCGTACATCTCACTTTGAATGTCAATGTGGCCCCTAACCCCTACACTAATACCTAAACCTCACCTCGAGTGACTAGGTGGGCCTCCCATAGAGATATAAATATCAATCTAGTGTGAGGGCATTATGGCTAGTCTCTCTCTCTCTCTCTCTCTCTCTCTCCCTCTCCCTCTCCTTCTCCCTCCCTCTCTCTCTCTCTCTCCCTCCCCATATGCAGCCCTATTGCACAGCTTTATGAAAAAGGTGTAGTTAAAATTCACATTAAGGCAAAACTGTTGGCCCAGCCCACTTGACTAAAATTCCCACCCCAATATCCTCTCATTTGTATCGCACCAAACATTATGGTGCTTTCACTGGCATTTTTTGCATGCGAAAATGCCATATAGCACTTTCATAAATGACCCCCTTAGTGCATAGTGACCACATAGGAATGGCAACTGTGTTAATGTCATGATTTGGTAGTAGTTCCTGAATAGAAAAAGTGACTTGCACTTTAAAAGCAGCACTCTCGACCAAGTTTGATGCACTTTCTACCTAGCTGCTATCAAGCTAAGGCGAGAGTAGAATGTAAAAATCTCATCTTTGTGTATCTTTCCTCACTCCAAATCACATCATATCTTCACTGATGTATATTGCGCTGTTCGTACCTCTGACTGTGCATGTAAAACTGCTGTCTAAACCAATACCGCACAGGAGATCAGAACATCAGAGCAGATACCCTATCTCGCTCATTTCTCTCTGAGGATGTACCAGATGAACCCCAACATATCATCGACCCGAAAAGAGTTATCTTGTCCACTCACCCAGTACCTGCGGGTAAAACCGTTGTACCCAAGAACCTAAGGAAAGAGCTGATAGCTTGGGCTCACGATTCTAAACTCCGATTGAACTCTGGCAAAACTTCAGAAGTACTACTGGTGGCCCACCATGAAGGAAGACATGTTCTCCTACGTTGCTTCTTGTTCCAATTAAGCCAGACAGAAACCACCACCTGGTCATCCTTGGGGCCTTCTCTAACCCTTGCCAGCGCCAGATGAGCCCTGGACACACATTGCTACAGACTTTGTGGTAGACTTGCCACTTTCAGGAGGTAACAAAACCATCAGGGTAGCAGTGGATCATTTCTCGAATATGGCTCACTTCGTAGCTCAGTTCATGGTTCTCCCTGGCTTGCAAAGCTTTACATCACTCACATCTTTTACCTACATGGCATGCCAAAGCACATCATCTCTGACAGAGGAACCAAATTCACAGCTAAATTCTGGAAAGCACTATGCAAGATGTTTGATATCTCTCTCGACTTTACCTCTGCATACCATCCTCAGTCTAACAGGCAAATGGAGAGAATGAATAGGACACTCAAGCAGTTCATTCATGCCTATGTGGGTGCTCATCAAAATGCCTGGGCAGAACTATTGCCCTGGGCTGAATTCGCCATCAACTCTCATCCAGCATCATCAACTAGATCAACACCAGTTGAAGTGGTCTACAGAAGACTACCATTACCACCCTTACCACTTCCACTTTCAGTGTCATCCCTGGCAGCTCAATCTACTGCCAAAGATATCCTACAACTATGGACTAAAACCAAAGAGATGCTCCGTAGAGCAGGACAATGACAAAGAAAAGCTATGATGCTCATCACTGCAAGGCTCCAGAATTCCAGCCTGGTGACAAAGTCTGGCTGTCTACAAAACATCTAAGACTCAAACTACCATCAGCTCGTTTTGCTCCACACTTTGTAGGACCCTTTCCCATTCTCCGATGACTAGGTACTCTTACATAAGTCTGAAACGTCCACCAGCATTGAAGATTCATAATGCGTTCCATGTCTCACTATTGAAACCTCTAGTCCTTAGCGAGTTCTCAACTAAGACACCTGATCCTACACCTATTGATGCAGAAGAAGACATCGAATACAAAATAGATGCTATTCTTGATGTGAGAAAGAGAGGCAGAGTATGGGAATACCTCCTGTCATGGGAGGGTTATAGACCTTAAGAAAACTCTTGGGAACCTTTGACAAATATCATGGATAAAGAGATGCTTCAGCAATACCACAGAATGCATCCTCAGAAACCAAGACCAGGTAGGAGGTCTGGAGGGGGCACTTTGAAGGGGGCTACTGTTGTGTCCGTCGGTCTCAGACAGCTTTGACCCTTGTGCCTCACCATTTTTTCTGCTGTCCCTGCTAGCCTTGGGAAGATGGCTGCTGCAGCATCTGCAAGCCACGTCCTCTGGCGTCCCCGGAACAGCTATGGAAAAGCCTCACGCCATGTTTATCCTAAGGGCCTCCTAGGGTGCACGCACGCACGCACGCACGCCACCCACGTCTTTATCCACGTCATGGCGGGAACCTCGGGGGCATCCCCCTCGAGTGTTGTCATGCCATCCGGGTATTTAGCCTATGCTTGTTAACTAGTTCGTTGAGTTAGCAAGGATTGGATTGGATTGGACTCGTTTGGTCTAAGCTACTCTGCCGCTTCCTTGCTGCCGCTGGAAGCCCTCTCTGCCCTTCGGGGTATACTCTAACCTAGGTACTTGCTCCTTGGGGGCCCTCTGCTTTCTTTCAGGTGCCTTACTAGAATCAGGTACTTGCTCCTCGAGGGCCTGCACTCCCTGCCTCGGTGCCTGTTACCATCGACTTCTGACTAGTGGAATCATCAACCTTATAGCTACCATCTAGTGAGTAATCTAATTCTCAGTCTGTCTCATCTACAGCTCTGCCATGCTGGGAAACCTACACCTGGATATCCCTATGCCATCTTGGTGAGACGGGTTCCCTCTGCCGAGGGTCCCTGGACTGCTACCTCTGGATCAACTCACTACTGCCACCTCTGGTGGTATACATCAGCTGTACAATAAAAGACAAAACTCTGTGTTTGTGCATCCTGAGTCTAGCCCAGTACTGTGGCTCCCCACGGGGCTCCTCCCCGTGGGCATGGTCATCTCCCACAGTACCCAACAATCCACTCAAACACCTCGAAACCATAACATCTGGATTTTCTTTCAGGTGCCTTTTCTAAGTTTGCAGAACTTAGAAAATCCGGCGGTAACGGGGGGTGGGGGGTTGAAGCGGAGGGTGTGCCTGCGAAAGCCGGCAGCGATCGCACCACCACTGGTGCGATCGCTGGCGGCTTTCGCACCCAATAGCGCAACCATGAAAGGTGGTGCTATTGGGTGCGATACTGGTGGCGATAAGGATTCTTACCTTTCGCCATCAGCGAAGTCATTGCGGAGTCAGCCCCGAGGCTACCCCGACTCCTCCCCTTCCGGTGCGGACTCTGCCTCGACTCTGCCACTTTTCGCATATGATACCTTTGGAAAATGACCCCCTAAGTTAGAATATATTTGAGTTGGCTGTTTGATCGAGAAAAAGTATGTTAATAAAGTGGTAAGAGTTATATGTTTGCAAGCTTCAACCTTTAAGCTTTATAGGAGTGAAGTGGCTGGCTGAATTGGTAGGCAACCAGAGAGAGAGCGCCATTATTGAAGGTGTACCTTGGGTTTAGACAAAGAAATAGCTAAGGGTATGACTGATTGACTTCCCTTACTGCCAGTATATCACCAGACTCACTAAACACTATAAGGGGGTAATTTTTGTAGCATATCACACGTGAAAAGGGACTTTTCGCATGTGAAAAGTCCCTTTTTGTGCGCGATACCTAGATTGGGATGGGTTCTGGGCAGCATCGGCACCGGAAGGGGAGGAGTCAGGACGTCACCGGGGCGGACGCCGCGAAGACATTGCTGACGGTGAAAAGGTAAGGACCCTTTTCACTGCCAGTAGCGCGCCCAATAGCACCACCATTTACGATGGAGCTATTGGGTGCGAAAGCTGGCAGCGATCACACTGTGGAGGTGCAATTGCTGCCGGCATTCACAGGCCCGCCCCCGCTTTGCCCCCCCCATCCCCATTACTGCCGGATTCTCTAAGGTCTGTGACGTTAGAAAATCCAGGCCTAAGTCTCCTGCACATAATTACACATTTTACAGCACCCCCTGGTGGAACAAATGCAGGCATATCACTACAACTATTTATAAACCAGTCTTGTGAATAGTGCCTTTTTAGTCAAAATAATAGAGAAAACAGTTAGTTCCATACTGACTTGGTACCTAGAGGAGATAGGTAGCCGGGATGAGACCCAGTTTGGGTTTAGGAGAGGTTATAGTGTTGAAATAGCATGATTGGCAGTAAATTATGTGATTTTATGGGCCAGAGAACAGGGAAATTTTGTGATTCTGATTTTATTGGATCTGTCAAATTCTTTTGGTTTAGTAGATCACCAAATATTTCTGAATCTTTGTTGAACTTTGGGTATTGGAGGACAGGATTTAAAATGGATAACATATTTCCTCACAGGATGGTCAGCAACAGTGCAGTATAAGGGAGAATTTTCCATTCCATTTTCTGTAGAATGTAAAGTCGCTCAAGATTACCCATTATCCCTTTTGCTGTTTTATGTATTTATGCAGCTTTTGGGACAGCTTATTCAGAGTCTGGGCTTTAAAGTTTTTATGTACACTGTTGACATTTTGCTGGTATGTCTTGTGGATTCTGACTTGAATTTCTCTTTGAGACATGTTAATGAGGCACCGAAGGTAGTTGTACAATGGTTTGTTGGAAACAAATTGATTTTGAATGAGAGTAAATCTGAATGGTTGTTTATCCCTTGGGGTGGTGGTAGGGGAAACATTTGGCAGTACCATCATTGCTTAGGATAAAAAAGAAAAACATTGAGTGGTAGATATTCAAAACAAAGCTGGCTATTATACATAATACCTGCAAGCCAAAAGCAACATGGAAAAATTGTGCTGGAAAAAGTTATTTGTGCACCGGTCCTTACATGCATATGTGGAAGGTTTATAACATAGCAGAAATGAGAATAAGCAATACTTGTGCACTCATCTGCTATTTTATGTATGCACATCTCTTCTAAAATTCACCTGGAACCAGTGATTTAGCAGTTTATAATAATCTAGAAATAAGTAAAATAAAACAAAATATTTTTCTAGTTTACCAGAAAAAACAAAGAATCAAATATTTATGCACAAGCCGTAAAGCCCGTTAAAACGGGCTACATCCCTCTGTCTCTCACCTCCCCCTCATTCTCTCTCCCCTCACTCTTCACCACCCCCCTCCCCCACCCACTCCTCTCCACCCTCCCTCTCCTCTCACTCAGTCCCCCCTCTCCCTCACTCCCTCCCACTCAGTCCCCCCTCTCCCTCCCTCCCACTCACTCAGTCCCCCTCTCCCTCCCTCCCTCCCACTCACTCAGTCCCCCTCTCCCTCCCACTCACTCAGTCCCCCTCTCCCTCCCTCCCTCCCTTCACCCACCTCCATTTCCTCCCGGCGCCGTAAGCGCGACTTCCCGCAACCCTCACCCGGCTCCATTAACTCCTCCCGCTCCTGCCGGCAGATCTCGGGGGGGGTCACTCCCGCGCGCGCGGCAGTGACCCCCCCGAGATCTGCCGGCAGATCTGGGGAGGAGAAGTAGCGGCACCGCGCGCGCGCGGTGCCGCTACTTCTCCTCCCGCTCCTGCCGGCAGATCTCGGGGGGGGGGGGGGCGGGAGTGACACCCCCCCCGAGATCTGCCGGCAGATCTCGGTGGGGGGGGCGCGGGAGTGACACCCCCCCCCCGAGATCTGCCGGCAGATCTCGGGGGGGGGGGCGCGGGAGGGACACCCCCCCCCCGAGATCTGCCGGCAGATCTCGGTGGGGGGGGGCGCGGGAGTGACACCCCCCCCCGAGATCTGCCGGCAGATCTCGGTGGGGGGGGCGCGGGAGTGACCCCCTCCCCCCCCGAGATCTGCCGGCAGATCTGGGGAGGAGAAGCAGCGGCACCGCGCGCGCGCGCGGCGCCGCTGCTTCTCCTCCCGCTCCTGCGGCCCCACCGCCATTTTTTTTTTTCTGATCGACATCCTTGCCCGCACATGCGCAGTAGAGCTGCGCTCTACTGCGCATTTGCGGGCCGTCGGTCACAGGCCATTTATAAGGTAGATACTAGTATATTTTATTTTGTTTTGTCTTTGGCTATGACATTTATGACAGAAAGAAGTTGTAATAAAAACTTTTTAAAAAGTAGTACATGAAATCAATATGTGGTGTGAAATATCTAAGATCACATTTTCAAAATGTTGTCTTAAATCTGACATAAAGTCATATCTCTTATTTTAATCATCTATCAGGGACACCAGTATGACAGATAAACTAAAACACTCCCTCTTCCTGGCTACTGTGGAATAAGTAGTCTCAGACAATAATTCATTCTTCTACCAAACCTGCAGCCCTTATATTTGAAGATAATTTACAAGAACAACACACCAGACTAACCACTAGGAAGAGATTATTTTTAAGTACCTAGTAACATTTCATGACATTCACCAGTAGGCAAATATGCAATAATACATAATACAAAACAAGCAGGTAAGCAACCCACAATAACCCTTAAGTTTAGTTTAATAAAATTAAAATCCATTTTTTATTAAAGCTCATTCTCTTTGAGGCCTCAATTTTGCTAAGGTTAAACTTTCATAAAGAGATGACAGTGATGTAGTAGCAGAGGACTTTCTTCACTAAATCTTAGCTAGGTATGTATCATTTTAATTCTTTTTTGTACACTCTCTCTCTCGATGGATTCAGTTGCCTTCTTTGAGTTAGTCTAGCAACTATAAATATGTATATTTTTTTCTGAATGCTTATACATTTTAGCTCTGTTTTTATGGACAACTCTATGTGGTAAATTTTATACTTCTGATGAGATATCGAAGAGATCAATGTGATTTACTAAGCTTTTCTCCCATAGATACAGAATGGATCAATTAATCAGGCTCTAAAATTCCTGGATATCCTATTGGATAGATTTTAGAAGGGCCCTATGTGTACCCAAACATGCACATATCTTGTCACAAGCAAAGGTATATGCTATTTTATAAACTATAGGCATATATCTGTCGCTCTGTGCACATATCTTATACAGAAAGGGAGTGAGCACCTCTTTATAAGGCTCAGTCTGATACTCTACATATGGACCATTGTAAGGGGGCACTTTGATATGGGGTGAAGTTTTGGGAGGTGGGTTGGGGTTTGGGGAGTAGTGTTACAGACACATCAGAGGTATTCATTGCAATATTGATATCATTAAAGACTTTTAGACCTTATAAGCAATGAAAATTCTAACAAAAGGAGTTGATTTGTACACTGCAGTCTCTGCTAGCTGCATTGTATAAATCAACTCCTTTTTATCACTTATAAGGTCTAAAATTATTTAATGATGTCAATGTTTCAATGGATACTTCTGAATGTAGCTGTTTTTGTATGCACAAGGCTTTTAAAATCTACCTCAGCTGAAGTTTAAAAACCAGGGTTAGGATTATTCTCTGGTCAAGGTTTCATGAAGCAATTTGGGTGTCAGGGTTAATTTTTAAAGGAAATGCTTTTTTCTTTTACTCTATAATCAGGAGGATTCCTTAACATTTCAGGGCATACACCTAAACACTTCCTCCTCACTGCTGTGGGATGAGCATACTCAGACACATAATCCTGGTCTTTGATGATATTTAGCAAGAAAATTCCACTTGGACCAGCCATTAATAATGGATTATTTCTAAATCCTCCTGAAAATTTCACAACAATCATTAGTAGATGAGCTACTTGATTAATGGAATCTTATTATAGGTCAAGCTGTGATTGAAATTGCTCCTGAAAAGATAAGCACCTTCCATAAAACTGCCCCATGGTGCACAGATGAAGTGAAAGAAAAAGACTACAAAACAGAAAATTGTGTAAGTGAGAAAAGAGTCTTGATAGAAGAAACTATAAGAATATTATAATTTAAGAACAGGAAACAAAGTGCAAAACATCCTGCAAATCAATTGGCTTGCACAATTTTGAAAAGAGCATCTCTTGCCCAAGACATTAACTGCTTATATCTTCCTATTGTATTGTGTGTGTATATAGATAGATAGTTAGATAGATAGATATAGATGTAGATATATATTTAAATGCAAGCAAACCTTTATATGAAAATCAATGTGAATTATTTGTCCAATGTTTTTTTAATCAATATTTGCAATGGCACAAAACCAGGACTGGCTAGCCTGTCCCTTAGTTCAGTGATTCTCAATACAGTCTTTAAGTACCCCTAGCCAGTTTGGTTTACAGGATATCCACAATAAATGTGAATAAGATAGACTTGTGAGCAGTGAGCACTGCCTCCATTGTTTGCAAATGTGTCTCAGACTTATTCATTGTGGATATCATGGAAAATAGGCAAAATAATTGGTACTTGAGTACTTGCCTGTAAACATTTGCCTTAATGTATGGAGCAGGTTTATAAAACTAGTTAAGAGCTAATTTAAACCTATTAATCATTCATTGATGAAGGAAGAGGTAACTAAAAATCTAAAATTAATAAACAGAATGGTAACTGTTGGGAACACTAGGGAGCGCAGGAGAGAGTGCGTACCCTTGGACCACGACTCAACCCCAGAGGAGGACTGCAGAGAAGCGTCGAGGCAGGTGAGGCATATACAAGCACGGGTAGACAGGCTGAAGGCTCAGAGCATTCTGACCTCTGCTGAACCCGAGCACACCAGAAGAGACCCAGCAATGCAATGCTGGTCTCTGGGGTAGCCCTCCGGCCACTCAATAGCCATTTGAGACCCGCTGCCAGGGAATGGCAGTTGCAACAGGATGGACAGAGGTCAAGGACAGGTGATGACTCTGGAACAAGGATGAGACATAGGGACAAGACATAGGGACTTGGAGACTTGGACAAGACATAGGCACTTGATGACTTGGACGAGACATAGGCACTTGGAAGTCCTCTTGCTGGTATTCGAACTGTATTCTGGCATAGATGCTGGTAAACTCACTGTTGCTAGAGGTAATCCCATGATGATGAACTGTCACTTAGGAGTAGAACAGGAATTGATGAGGGCACAGGCTTCCTTGCAGATTGCCTTGAAGGCCAAACCCTTAGAAGAGACTAGGACTGAAGGTCTTCTTGGTTTAAAAAAATGATACTGACCCTTGAGTTATCTTGACAGGTAGTATAATTTGCCAGGTACTGGAGAAGGTTTTTATGGGTAATGATACAGATGGACTGAACCAAATCACGGTGAACCTAGAAGATGTGGTAGTCCTGATTGACAAACATAAGAGTAGTAAATCACCTGGACCGGATGGTATACACCCCAGAGTTCTGAAGGAACTAAAACATGAAATTTCAGACCTATTAACAGTGGCGTAGCCACGGGTGGGCCTGGGTGGGCAGCTGCCCACCCAATTTAGACCCAGGCCCACCCAACTGGCACCAGAACTGCACGGCTGTCGCGGGATCCCATCCCCGCGACAGTGAAGAGGAGGACCCAGGCCTGGCGTGCCATCATGGCACACATGGGGAAGCAGTCCTGCAGCCATATGGCTGACCAATCTTCCTGTTTAGGGGGGGAGTGGAAGCGCACGCACAGCTTCCACTTCCTCCCCCCAAAGCAGGAAGATCAGCTGGCCTCTCCTGCTGCCACCGGCCTCCTGCTATCTTCGGGCCGTACGGCTGACCAATCTTCCTTTTTTTTTGGGGGGGGGGGAGGGAGGAGAGCGGAAGCGCCGCGCACAGCTTCTCCTCCCCCCCAGCAGGAAGATCAGTCGGCAGAACGGCCCGAAAATAGCAGGAGGCCGGTGGCAGCAGGAGAGGCCAACTGATCTTCCTGCTCTGGGGGGAGGAAGTAGAAACTGTGCACAGGCTTGAATGTGTATGTGTGGATGAGAATGGGAGCCTTGGTGTGTGTGTGGGTGAAAATTGGAGCCTGAGTGTGTATGGGAGTGAGAATGGAGTCTTGAATGTGTGTGGGTGAGAATGGAAGCTTGAATTTGTGGGTGAGAATGGAAGCTTGAATATGTGGGTGAGAATGGGTGCTTGAATATGTGGGTGAGAGTGGAAGCTTGAATATTTGGGTAAGAGTGGAAGCTTGAATTTGCGGGTGAGAGTGGAAACATGAATAAGTGGGTGCGAATGGAGGCTTGAATTTGTGGGTGTGTGGGTGAGAATGGGACCTTAAATGTGTATATGTGTGGGTGAGAATGGGAGTCTGGGTTTGTGTGTGTGGGTGAGAATGGGTACTTGGATGTGCGTCTGTGTGTGCATAAGAATATAAGCCTGGGGAGGGGTGAGAAAGTGAAAGCTTGTATGTATGTCTGCAGAGAATGTGAACTTGGGGTGGGGGGAGAGCACATGAGAGTGAGAGCTTGAGTGTCTGAGGGAGTCTGTGAGAGAAAGTGTGTGTGTGTGGAAGGGAAGAAGACAGTAGTAGAAGAAAGACACTGAAAAGGAATTAGGAAATGAGTGACAAGGGAAACAATGGGAAAAAGAGACCAGGAAAAAAATACAAAGATCAGACAACAAAGGTAAAATATATATATATATTAGAGATGTGAATCGTGTGATCGATCGTCTTAACGATCGATTTCGGCTGGGGGGGGGGAGGGAATCGGATCGTCGCGGTTTTGTTTTTGTAAATATCGTGTAAATCGTAAATCGGAGGAGGTCGGGAAAACCGGCACACTAAAACATCCCTAAAACCCACCCCGACCCTTTAAAATAAATCCCCCACCCTCCCGAACCCCCCCAAAATGCCTTAAATTACCTGGGGTCCAGAGCGGGGGTCCCGGTGTGATCTTTTACTCTCGGGCCTGCGGTGCGTTTGTAGAAATGGCGCCGGCGCTACCTTTGCCCTGTTATATGACAGGTCAAAGGTAGCGCCGGCACCATTTTGTTTTTTGTCCCCCGACGTCAGGAGCGTAGGAGATCGCTCCCAGACCCTCGCTGGACCCCCAGGGACTTTTGGCCAGCTTGGGGGGGCCTCCTGACCCCCACAAGACTTGCCAAAAGTCCAGCGGGTGTCCGGAACGAGCTCCTGCACTCGAATCGTGTTGCCGTACGGCCGGCACCATTTTGTGCAAAATGGCGCCAGCCGTAAGGCAACACGATTCGACTGCAGGAGCATATGACAGGGCAAAGGTAGCGCCGGCGCCATTTCTACAACGCACCGCAGGCCCGAGAGTAAAAGATCACACCGGGACCCCCACTCTGGACCCCAGGTAATTTAAGGCATTTTGGGGGGGTTCGGGAGGATGGGGGATTTACTTTAAAGGGTCGGGGTGGGTTTTAGGGTTGTTTTAGTGTGCCGGTTTTTCCGCCCTCCCCCTTCCCCTCCCCCTTCCCCCGATTTACGATTTTTGACGATAAATCGGGGGAATTCCTATTGTATCGCGCTTCTAACGATTTTTGACGATTTAAAATATATCGGACGATATTTTAAATCGTCAAAAAACGATTCACATCCCTAATATATATATATATTTTGAGATGTTAGCAATTTAAATATGTCATCTTTATGAATGTGCATTTCTTATTAGGGATGTGAATCGGGCTTCGGACGATTGAAAATATCAGACGATATTTTCAAAATCGTCAAAAATCGGGGGCTCCCGATAAGAGAACCCCACGATTTTGTTCCTGGGGTTCTTTTATTGTTTTGTTGGAAGGCGGGAAAAACGGCACACCAAAACAATCCCTAAACCCACCCCGACCCTTTAAAACTGTTCCCTTAGCTTCCCCCACCCTACCGAACCCCCCCAAAACTTTTTACAAGTACTTGTGGTCCAGTGGGGGTCCCGGGAGCCATCTCCCACTCTCGGGCCATCGGCTGCCACTAATCAAAATGGCGCCGATGGCCCTTTGTGATACTCATGTGACAGGGTATCTGTGCCATTAGCCGGCCCCTGTCACATGGTAGGAGCACTGGATGGCCCGTGCCATTTTTAAAGATGGCGCCGGCCGTCCATTATTTCTACCATGAGACAGAGCCTGGGTCCCCCGAGAATGGAAGCAACGGATTTGGGTCCCTACGAATACGAATACCGAATGGGACAAATCCATCCCTGCTGCACATCCCTACAATTTTCTCAGTGGAAGGGAGTGGGCAGTGGAGTGCCTCAGGGATCTGTATTTGGACCCTTACTTTTCAATATATTTATAAATGATCTGGAAAGAAATACGACGAGTGAGGTAATCAAATTTGCAGATGATACAAAATTGTTCAGAGTAGTTAAATCACAAGCAAATTGTGATAAATTGCAGGAAGACCTTCTGCGACTGGAAAATTGGGCATCCAAATGGCAGATGAAATTTAATGTGGATAAGTGCAAGGTGATGCATATAGGGAAAAATAACCCATGCTATAGATACACAATGTTAGGTTCCATATTAGGTGCTACCACCCAAGAAAGAGATCTAGGCGTCATAGTGGATAACACATTGAAATCATCGGTTCATTGTGCTACGGCAGTCAAAAAAGCAAACAGAATGTTGGGAATTATTAGAAAGGGAATGGTGAATAAAACGGAAAATGTCATAATGCCTCTGTATTGTTCCATGGTGAGACCGCACCTTGAATATTGTGTACAATCCGGGTCGCCGCATCTCAAAAAAGATATAATTGTGATGAAGAAGGTACAGAGAAGGGCGACCAAAATGATAAAGGGAATGGAACATCTCCCCTATGAGTATAGACTAAAGAGGTTAGGACTTTTCAGCTTGGAGAAGAGTCGGCTGAGGGGGGATATGATAGAGGTTTTTAAAATCATGAGAGGTCTAAAACGGGTAGATGTGAATCGGTTTTTTACTCTTTCGGATAATAGAAAGTCTAGGGGGCACTCCATGAAGTTAGCCTGTGGCACATTTAAAACTAATCGGAGAAAGTTCTTTTTCACTCAATGTACAAAGAAGCTCTGGAATTTGTTGCCAGAAGTTGTGGTTAGTGCAGTTAGTATATCTGTGTTTAAAAAAGGATTGGATAAGTTCTTGCAGGAGAAGTCCATTACCTGCTATTAATTAAGTTGACATAGATAATAACCACCGCTATTACTAGCAACGGTAACATGGAATAGACTTAATTTTTGGGTACTTGCCAGATTCTTATGGCCTGGATTGGCCACTGTTGGAAACAGGATGCTGGACTTGATGGACCCTTGGTCTGACCCAGTATGGCATGTTCTTATGTTCTTATGTTCTTATGCCATTTAATGGGCCAGGGCCTTGGTAAGGGAGGACCGTCTGTAGAGTAGATAACGAGGCGTCCTCTGAAGTACTTGAGAACCATTCCAGAGATAGTTATACTTGGAGAGATAAAGATGGACAGGTGTCCTCACTAGGCTGATGAGGCAAGCTCAAGGCTCTTCTGAGACCAGATAGCAATCAATGATAAGGTCTCCAAACTGTCACCAACAGTTTTATACTCAATCATGGGAAAAAGAAGTGTTGAAATGCAAGGATCACTGAGAGATGGCTCTGGTCCTCAGAGTGAGAGGAAGTATAATGTCACAGGACTTCGGGTCGGCAGGTTCTCAATTACGCCTTCCCGAGGGACAGGAGTTCCCTTTAGCAGGGTAGTAGAAACGAAGAAACATCCAATAGAAATGCCAGAAAGACCTTTTCTCGGATGACAAGGCACAATGGCTGAGTCGAGCGTAGCACAATGCTGGAAAATAGTGAGGCAGGACTGAAGCATGGAGGCTGGTTGAAACTTGGAAATGCTGTATGTCAACTGACAGAGACTAAGTTGGTAGTTTAACATGACTGGAAGTGAAGCTATCCGGACTCCAATTGCATGAAGATGAAGTGCAGGCGCATCCTGCAGGTTGTCAGGAACAAGGAGCCCAGAAAGACTGTAGACATTGGGAATCAAGGGATGCAGATGCCCCCTTCAGGGGGATGATGCTATAAGACAAGGGATATGGAGTTTCTGGCTGAACAGTGATAATATCTTGGGTTCAGGGTCCTCCTGCAGGTCATTAAAATAATATATATAGGCCATACGGATGCTTCCCAAAGAAACAGTTGTTAGTGATCAAGGAGATGCAGGTGCTTCCTGTTGGTCATTGGAAAAAACAAAATCCCAACAAAGGTTGGTGCCTCCAGCAGGTTGAGAGATTCATGGGAAAAACTTGGACAAAAATCTTGGATCAAAAACTCTGGAAGTCCAAAACATAAGACTGTTACACATGTCCTTCGCAATCTGTTGGGAGCACTAGGGAGCAGTCCTTATCCAGGAGAGTGTGTGCCCTTGAGCCACGACTCAACCCCAGAGGAGGACTGTGGAGAAGCATCGAGGCAGGTGAGGCGTATCCCAGCACGGGCGTACAGGCTGAAGACTCGGAGCGTTCTGACTTCTGCCAAACTGATTGCACCATAAGAGACCCAGCAACACAATGCTGGTCTCTGGGGTAGCCCTCCAACCACTTGATAGCTTTTTCGGACCGCCACCTGAGAATGGCAGGTGCGACAGGACAGACAGAGGTCAAGGACAGGCAATGACTCTGGAACAAGGACGAGATATAGGCGCTTGAAGACTTGGATGAAACGTAGGCACTAGGGATGTGCAGCAGGGACAGATATGTTTGATTTGTCCATTAGTTGCATATGGTATTCGTTTCCCATTAAAGTTAAAAAAAAACCCATCCCAACCCTTTAAATGTAATTAACTACTGACCCCCCCCCCAAGACTTGCCAAAAGTCCCTGGTGGTTCAGCGGGGATCCTGGAGTGACCTCCTGCACTCTGGCCGTCGGCTGCCAGTATTCAAAATGGCGCCATTAGCCTTTGCCCTTACTATGTCACAGGGGCTACCAGTGCCATTGGTCGGACCCTGTCACATGGTAGGAGCACAAGATGGCACCAGCTGTCCATTGCTCCTACCATGTGACAGGGGCCAGCCAATGGCACCAGTAGCCCTGTGCAAAGGCCACGAGGGACTGGTGAGAAGCTCTTTTATAGGGCTGAAGATAAAATGATTAATGACATCATCCAGCAGGGCCATGGGGCATTTCCCACTGTGGGCCCTTTACATATTGAAAGCAGCATGACCGCGTGCCTAGGGGAAGCCAGTACTGAGAACAGAGGCAGCCATGTTCTGCCACAAAAGATGGAGTCTGGTGGCGGCACCCCTGCGCAGGACAAGTCAACATGATGGCGCCTCCATGCCATGAAGAAGGATGGTAGTGTCAGCGGCCTCTGGGCCACAAAGGAGAGAAGACTGTGGTGGCCTCCAGGCCCTGAGGGAGGAAAGCAGCAATGACACTCCTGCTGCACAGTGTGCGGTGAAGTCAGCAGCAACTCTGCCCGTTGGAGAGGAAGACAGCAGCGGCACTCCCACTGTATGGAGGCTGTGGCACCAGCAGCCTCCAGGTTGCAAGGGAAGAACAGTCAGTGGTGCTCAAGCCGTGAGCAACAGCAGCGTCAGGCTGCAGGGCCAACAAGGTGAGAGGCTGTTCACGACTGGGGCCCGCAAGCAGCATCGTAACAGTAATAATGATAGTTAATTATAGTAATTAAGATACCAACAAATTAATACATGTACCATTCAAAGTATAGTCAGTGAATTAAGAAGAAAAATTTTTAAAATAGTTAACAATATGTGAATAATGCTGTTCTTTATTTGACTTCATATCTTCCTACTTCTCAAACTTCTGGTCATGGCATCAAATTGTGTTCATTGGATAACGGGTAGAGATATGAATCGTGTGCCTGATCGTTTTAACGATCAGGTTCGGATGGAGAAAGAAAAAAATCGGATCGTTAGAGATGTGAATTGGAATTGGTTCCGATTCCAATTCTCATCGTTAATTTTTTAGTGAGGCCTGAGCAGATAAAAAAAACCCCACCCCGACCCTTTTCAAATGACCCCTTTGCTCTCTCACCCTCCTGAATCCCCCCCCCAAAAAAAATGTTAAATTACCTGGTGGTCCAGTGGGGGGGGGGGGGGTGTCCCGGCGCGATCTCCCACTCTCGGGCCATCGGCGCCATTTTGGCTACCACTGATAAAATCTCCTGCACTCGGGCTGTCAGCTGCCAGTATTCAAAATGGCGCCGATAGCCTTTGCCATTACTATGTCACAGGGGCTACCGGTTCCATTGGTCGGCCCCTGTCACATGGTAGGAGCACACGATGGCACCGGTCATCGATTGCCCCTACCATGTAACAGGGGCTGACCAATGGATTCGGTAGCCCCTGTGACATAGTAGGTCAAAGGCTAGTGGTGCCATTTTGATGCCAGGCAGGCCCGACATCACGGAGGGAGAAATCGCTTGCGGGACCTCGCTGGACCACCAGGGATATTAGTAAGTCTTGGGGAGGGATCGGGATGGTGGGAGGGGTTGTATTTAATGTATTATAGTAAATTTTAATGCTTGGGGTGGGTTTTTTTTAGCTTCATTTCCTTGCATCATGTTTTGGGCCTGTTTCGTTTTTCCCCGCTTAGTTTTTGTTCATTTTTCCCAAAAACTAACCGAGGAAAAACAAACTTTACCCCGAAGCGTCTGACTCAAAAAACGACACGTTAGAAAAAAACAAAGCTCATCTCTAATATTTAGAACACTTTCCACTATTTTCCCTGCTACTGAAGTCAGGCTAACTGGTCTGTAGTTTCCCGGATCGCCCCTGCAGCACTTTTTAAATATTGGGGTTACATTATTTATCCTCCAGTCTTCAGGTACAATGGATGATTTTAATGATAGGTTACAAATTTTTACTAATAGGTCTGAAATTTCATTTTTGAGTTCCTTCAGAAATCTGGGGTGTATACCATCCGGTCCAGGTGATTTACTACTCTTCGGTTTCTCAATCAGGCCTACCACATCTTCTAGGTTCACCGTGATTTAGTTCAGTCCATCTGAATCATTACCCATGAAAACCTTCTCCAGTACGGGTACCTCCCCAACATCCTCTTCAGTAAACACCAAGCAAAGAAATCATTTAATATTTCTTGGGTGGCCTTATCTTCTCTAAGTGCCCCTTTAATCCCTCGATCATGTAACGGTCCAACTGACTCCGTCTCAGGCTTTCTGCTTCGGATATATTTAAAAAAGTTTTTACTGTGAGTTTTTGCATCTATGGCCAACTTCTTTTCAAATTCTCTCTTAGCCTGTTTTATCATTGTCTTACATTTAACTTGCCAATGCTTATGCATTATCCTATTTTCTTCTGTTGGATCTTTCTTCCAATTTTTGAATGAAGACCTTTTGGCTAAAATAGCTTCTTTCACCTCCCCTTTTAACCATGCTGATAATTGTTTTTACTTCTTTCCACCTTTTTTAATGTGTGGAATACAACTGGACTATGCTTCTAGGATATCTAGATATCATTTTAGGACCGATGATTAAAGATGACCCGATGTGGCTGAGAACACAGGCATAAAATGCGTGCAGACCACGGGTGTTATGATGGTCCCTAATAGATCTAACAAAAACATCTAGCAAATGTATTGAAAATACACACATTAAAATTGAAACATAATTGTACAATGTGTTCATCAGTGGTAATTGAAGTCTCCCATTATTACTACACTACCAATTTGGTTAGCTTCCCTAATTTCTCTTAGCATTTCACTGTCAGTCTCACCATCTTGACCAGGTGGACGGTAGTATACTCCTATCACTATAGTCTTCCCTGACACACAAGGGATTTCTATCCATAAAGATTCAATTGTGCATTTAGTCTCATGCAGGATGTTTATCCTGTTGGACTCTGTGCCATCCCAGACATGTTAGTGCGTTATCATGGGCGTTAGGGCCCTAACACCCATGATAATGCCATAAAGCATGCAATAAGTAAAACATAATGTGATGTGTATGCAAATTCTAAAAATGTAGAGAAAAGGTTGGAGTTTATGAAAATAAGGGGTGTTTAACATTGCATGCAATAGTGTAACAAACACTTTAACTACACCGTTTTTCCTGGTGTTATGCCCAAAACAGGATTTGTGATATTTATTCACAAATCCCATTTCAGAGAGATAGAGACATATTAGTCAACATTTTATAAAATTGTAATAGGGGCCATTCTGAACTCGGTTGAGGTTTTGGTGGTGGCCTAGGTTTTTGGGGATTACTTTTACATGCACAGTCAGAGGTAGGAAAGCACAGTAGACATCAGTGAAGATTTTATGTGATTTGGAGTGATGAAAAGTATAAAAAGATAATATTTGTAAAATGTATTCTTGACTTAGCTTGATGCATTCTCTACCTAGCTGCTATCAAGCTAAGTCAAAAGTACAATGTACAAGCCTCATCTCTGTATACCTTTTATCACTCCAAATCACATAAAATCTTCACTGATGTCTATTGTTCTGTTCCTACCTCTGACTGTGCATGTAAAACTGCCCCCCCAAAACGTAGGCCACCACCAAACCTCACCCCCTTTGACACTCTAAGTGAGACGTACGAACAGAGCAGTGCTCTCTTGTAAAGATTTGATGACCTTCGGAGTGAGGAAACTCACTCAAAGATGAGATTTGTGCAATATTTTCTTAACCTAGCATGATGTTACCCAGGTAGAGAATACATCAAGCTAGGTTGAGAGAACATTGCACAAATCTCATCTTTGAGTGAGTTTCCTCACTCCGAAGGTCATCAAATCTTTATTTATTTATTTATTTATTTAAAACCTTTTCTATACCGGTGTTAGTGTGAACATCACATTGGTTTACATCATAACAAAATGCTTAGAAAATACTAGGGATGTGAATCGTGTCCTCGATCGTCTTAACGATCGATTTCGGCTGGGAGGGGGAGGGAATCGTATTGTTGCCGTTTGGGGGGGTAAAATATCGTGAAAAATCGTGAAAAATCGTGAAAAATCGAAAAATCGCAAAACCGGCACATTAAAACCCCCTAAAACCCACCCCCGACCCTTTAAATTAAATCCCCCACCATCCCGAACCCCCCCCAAATGACTTAAATAACCTGCGGGTCCAGCGGCGGTCCGGAATGGCAGCGGTCCGGAACGGGCTCCTGCTCCTGAATCTTGTTGTCTTCAGCCGGCGCCATTTTCCAAAATGGCGCCGAAAAATGGCGGCGGCCATAGACGAACACGATTGGACGGCAGGAGGTCCTTCCGGACCCCCGCTGGACTTTTGGCAAGTCTCGTGGGGGTCAGGAGGCCCCCCACAAGCTGGCCAAAAGTTCCTGGAGGTCCAGCGGGGGTCAGGGAGCGATTTCCCGCCACGAATCGTTTTCGTACTGAAAATGGCGCCGGCAGGAGATCGACTGCAGGAGGTCGTTCAGCGAGGGTTCCGGCGCCTCGCTGAACAACCTCCTGCAGTCGATCTCCTGCCGGCGCCATTTTCCGTACGAAAAAATTCGCGGCGGGAAATCGCTCCCTGACCCCTGCTGGACCTCCAGGAACTTTTGGCCAGCTTGTGGGGGGCCTCCTGACCCCCACGAGACTTTCCAAAAGTCCAGCGGGGGTCCGGAAGGACCTCCTGCCGTCCAATCGTGTTCGTCTATGGCCGCCGCCATTTTTCGGCGCCATTTTGGAAAATGGCGCCGGCTGAAGACAACAAGATTCAGGAGCAGGAGCCCGTTCCGGACCGCTGCCGTTCCGGACCGCCGCTGGACCCGCAGGTTATTTAAGTCATTTGGGGGGGGGTTCGGGAGGGTGGGGGATTTAATTTAAAGGGTCGGGGGTGGGTTTTAGGGGGTTTTAGTGTGCCGGCTCACGATTTTAACGATTTATAACGATAAATCGTTAGAATCTCTATTGTATTGTGTTCCATAATGGTTTAAGACGATATTAAAATTATCGGACGATAATTTTAATCGTCCTAAAACGATTCACATCCCTAGAAAATACATTTAACAAGGGTACAACATGGTAAGGGCAGTGTGCATGCAGAGAAAGCATAGAAAAACAGCGCAACTGGCGAGAGATTCTTAATATAAGTAACTATTGGTATAAATCATGCTCGATAAACTGGGGGACAGCCCGAGTGCCAGCTATCCTGAGGGAAACTTTGGAGGGAACCAGCTACTAGATGGTTCTATTAGTCTTTCGCCCATTTACCCAGGTCAGACGACCGATTTGCATGTCAGGACCTCTACGGACATCCACCAGAGTTTCCTCTGGCTTCGCCTTGCTCAGGCATAGTTCACCATCTTTCGGGTCCTATCGCAAGAGAGCACTGTTCTGTTGATAATCTCCTCTTGTCCCATTAAACTATGCCTATCTATAAATTCAGCAATTGTGTTCTTTTTGGTAGTTCCTTCCATTTTTTATGGCATAGATGTCAGGCTCACTGGTCCGTAGTTTCCTGGATCGTCCCTTGATCCCTTTTTAAAAATTGTTGTTACACTGGCAACCCTCCACTCTTCAGATACCATATTCAAGTTTAATGATGATTTACAAATTACTAATTGCATGACCACAATTTCTTTCAGCACTATGGGATGTGACCATCTGGTACATTCTTTAGGGAAAGTAATGTATGTAGGTAATACATAATCCCAACTATAGGCATAGGATGCTGAGTTTTGTGTTAGGAGTCATCACCCTGGAATAGGACTTTAGAGTCCTTGTGGACAATACTTTAAAAACTTCAGCTTAGTGTGTTGCAGCAATAAAAAAGGCCTGCAATTTTGATAAAATAAAAAAACAACAATGCAGCAGGCCTAGAAAAGTTACAGAAAGGGATGAGAAAAATGATAAAGGGGATGAAAAAGTTCCCTTGTTGAAAAAGGTTAAATAGGTTATGGCTCTTCATTTCGGGAAAGATACAACTGAGAGGGAATATGATTGAAATTTATAAAATCATGAGTATGGTGGAAATGGTAAAGGGGGACAATTACTTACCCTTTCAGTCAGCACTAGGACTAGAGACAATCCATGAAAATAGAAATCAGCAAATTTAAAAGAAATCATAGAAAGTAGCTTTCACTTAGCACGCAATCAATGGAATCTGTTGCCTGAGGACATGGTTAAGGCATCTAGAAAGTGAAAGTTATTAGCCAGGTAGACATGGGAAAAAAGCCAGTGCTTATTCCTAGGAAGTAAATACAAGAAATAGGTCAACTGTTGAGGTTCTGCTAGGTACCTGTAAATTGGATAGTCCATTGTTGGAAACAAAATTCTGGTCTCAATTGACATTGGTCTGACCCATGACACTTCTTATGTTCTTACACAAAACAAACCCCTTGTATTCCACAATTTCATGTATTGTATCCAATGCGGATTCCAAACAAGCATTTATAATTATATAAAACATAAATCACACTCATTAAAATGTACTAAATATTAAAAAGTTATAATTAAAACTATATATTATCTGGTTTGCATATCCCACTAAAGACCTTTATTTATAAGCATGCAAGAAAAATCATGCTTTGATTTGTTTCCTAAACAGATTAATATTTGCCTCCATTCTGAACTTCTCTGTACAAATGTAATAACTAACAGGGTCATTTATCAAAATACGTTATAGCATTATCGTGGGTGTTAAGGACATAATGCATGCAATATTTATCGCAATGTGAATGAAAATTTTTGGAAGTTATTCAAAGAGGAGGGGTATGGTCAGGATCTATGAAAATGAGGGGTATTATACAGCATGTGATAGTGTAATGCACACTTTTAATGCTGAAAATAACTACCATTGTTCCTGGTTTTAAGCTGTGGGATATGTCGAAAATGGAATTTGTGATAAATGTTGCAAATTCTGAGAGTGAGAGACAGAGACTCTTTATAAGGCTCTCCCAATAGTCAACTATTTCTTTGATTTTTTTTTCTCTCTCTCTCTCTCTCTCTACTTCACTGCTTGAAAAATAAAGTTAGCACAGGGAACAATAACATATCTATGCATAGTACACCATGCCGTAACTCTAAAATTATCATGGGCATTATTCATTCAAAAATCACATTTTGATGAATCTAGCTAAAAGTATTCTAAGCATTTTAATCCTTCAAAATGATACTTTAACTAAATGTTCTTATATTCCCAGTATTATAATGACAGTCTCAATGAAGCCTTTGCACCTCCCATTTCTCTGGATGTATATACTTTATGTAATCATTCACAGACAACTATGGTATCAATAAAACAGCTAAAATATCTGGAAACTGGACACTCAATTAAGCAAATATTGAGATTCAAGTTGTCATAGATTTTATGTATTTATTAAATTTAAGCTGTGAAAGGAGCACATTTATTTGGTTTATTCATGACCTGTCTTAATTTGATTCTAATATGTGAACCACTGCAAACAGGGTTTGAATTGAATAAAAACAAGTTTGTCCATACATATATGAGTTTATTTTATCCTATCATGGATAGAAACACAACAGAGAAATGTTGTGGCTTTTTTTTACTATCATTAATAATGATTTTCTCTTTCAGATTTGTTCACCTTGAAGTTAGTCTACAATCATAATCCACATTTACCTACTTTTTGATGTATTTACAAGTTTCTTATTGACCTCTTACTCTTGAATTTAAGAGCATATTGAGTAAGACTACTTTAAAGGACAAGACTACTTCTAGTAATTGCTAGGTTTTTCAATTAAAGATTTTCTATAGTTTGAAAAAAATCATGTACTCAATAAAAAAATAATAATAACAATCATAATAATGCTTATTTTCTCTGATGAAAGGCATCACATTGAAATATGAGCTTAAGCAGCTATGCTTGGGCTATTTTAGCAAGATATAGAGTAACAATTGCTTTATTCTTGCTTCAAGGGTAAAAAGGCCTCCCATAGTTTTAATGAAGAAAAAGAAAAAAGCCTTTTGATTATACTATATTGTAACCAAATCAAATTTTTTTGATTGTATAATATAGATTATCTTTTAAATTATTATTGAAATCTTGGGAGACATTTACTTTCTTTAGAACTAGACAATCCTTGGACTGGAAAATTATTTCATGTTCCACGTTAGCAGAAATAGTAATTTTAAACTCTGAGTTCTCTGAGGTCTTAACTTTGCCATTACAATAGACATGGCTCATCTGATTTCTTCCATAGAGGAGCACAGTAGAGTTACTGCAATTTTTAAAGATCTGGAATGCTTAGTTAACTCAACTGCCATGAACTAGAAGTGACTTTGTAGAAAAGTTGCTCGCTACTTTAATTATAAATGGTAAGCACCATTCAAATTATTAAAATGACTTGATCTATTTCTGTTCTGTGGTATTCATTTATGCCTATGCAATAAAACAACTCATCTGTGGAAAATAATTTAAGAAAATAAGTGATAGATCGAGATTTACATGAGGATGGAAGCAGAGTCAGCCTGAAGTACCTGCAAAGCATAGCGCTTTTGTATGCTAACTGAGCCACATGATAGTAATGGCAAAGGTGAGATAACATCAAATTCCATAGTTTGTTTCCATCTGTCAAGATGAACAACCCAAGTACCTTTTTAGAGGTTTATTAACATTTTAGAAATTAGCCTTTAAGACAAAGATATTTGAAAGGACTGGGACAGCCATAGTGTTTTGTTACTTCTTTTTTGAAACATATTTAAAATTTGCTTACACATTCACTGAGAAATGAGTGTTAATTCCCACAGCAAAGTAAACAGTTTTTAATCCCTTGCATTTGCTTTTGGAGATAGTCATTAGCATTGTTTCTTCCCTTTCTCTGCTGTTCTCAACATTTTTCTCTTTTCTTTGTTCTAATTTCTATAATTTCTACATTCTTTTTCTTTCATAACTCTACTCTCAATATATATCTCTCTATATATAAAACTATCTCTATCTATATATCTATGTATAGATATATAGATACATTTTTTTGAAATAGAAACCATTAAAGTATAATCAGAGAAAGTATCTGCAATTGACAGCCCACCAACAGAAAGAGGCCTTCAAAACGGGGACTAAGCCCTGCAAGTTGGTTTGTACAAAATATAGCATGCTATATATTTATGTTATATATTTAGGGAAATTTGTTTTCTGTTTTTTATTTTTCCGGGGAATTTCTCAGGATTTATTATAACAAACAAAAAATGGGAGGAAATCAATGTGAAACAGATGACTCATTTTATCCACTGATTTTCACCCATTTTAAGGCTGATTTACTAAGACTTTTCTCCCAATCTGTGTCTATGGCAAAATGCTTATGAGGCATGCATAACACTCAGAAACTTCCAGGAAAAATGAAATAAAAATTGAAAATGCAGGTATAATGCTGGCTGGAAAAGTAGACCCTTGGTGCTATGGAATAATTGATGCCACACAGAGGGGTAGATTTTATAATTTAGCGCAAATGCGTACATTTGTTCGCGCACCAGGCGCGAACAATAGTACGCGGGATTTCAATAGATACGCGCGTAGCTGCGCGTATCCATTAAAATCCGGGATCAGCGCGCGCAAGGCTGCCAATTTTGGGTAGCCTGCATGCGCCGAGCCTCGCAGCCTGCCTTCGCCCTCCCCTCACCGTCCCCTCCCTTCCCCTACCTAACCCACCCCCCCGACCCTATCTAACCCCCCCCACCTTTATCGTCGGATTTACGCCTGCTGGAGACAGACATAAATCTGCGCGTGCCAGCGGGCTGCTGGCGCACCATCACATGACCCGGGGGCTGTTCCGGAGGGTTTAGCCACGCCCCCGGAATGCCCCCGGGCCAAAACCACGCCCACGGTGCCACCCCCGAAACGTTGCGTCACCCGCGCCACGCCACCGAAACGCTGCTTCAAGACTGCCACACCCCCCGACATGCCCCCTGGCACGCCTCTCCATGCAAGCCCCGGGACTTACGCGCATCCCGGGGCTTGCGCGTGCTGCCGAGCCTATGCAAAATAGCCTCGGCGCTCGCAGGGGGGGTTTGGGGTAGGTTTTTGGGGGGTTCGCGCGTATCCTACATGCATACCCCTTTGAAAATCTACCCCAGAGGATGAGCCCACTAGGCTCAAACTGACAGCTGGCAGAGAAGTCCTTGGGCAGGACTGGCTGGAGCTTTGCCTATACCAACCAACTCCCTCACAAGTTGAGCCCTTGGGTTCTGGTGGTTGGCAGATCTTATGTGAGTTGATAGGGCTATACAAAAGTGAGAGTCCAAGTCCAGGTGAAGGTCGGGGCAAGCAGCAGACAGAAAAGACAAGTAATATGCCAGAGGCTGGGGTAGGCAGCAGACAGCAAGGCTGGGGTCCAAGCTAAAGTCAAGATCCAGGGAGTCAAGCCGTGGGGGAACTAGGAGACAAGAAGCGAAGGCAATAAGACAATCAGGACAAAGAAGACAAGGCTAGTGTACAAAAAAGGCATGAGCAAGGCACAGATGAGGTAAGGACAAGGCATGAACAAGACAGCAAAGGAACACAAAGACAAGACAGGAAAAAGACATAGGAAATTGCAACATGAACTGGGACACAAGGTACACCAGGGGACCTATTGCTGAGGTGAAATAAGGATGTCTGGAAGTCCTTAAATAGGACTAATTTGGTGATGTCATCAATAGGCACTGTGGTTTTTTCCCGCTGGGGGTCCTCCAAAGGAGTTAGCATCGAGCATGTACATGCCTAAGGAAGGACAGCTGGAGGTGGTGATAATGGTAGTGTGCTGCCACATGTGAGGAGCTCGTTGACGTCTAGCCACAGGAGAGAGACCCAACTATTTACAGCATTGGAGGTGAGTGTGGTGGCTCACGGGCCGCCCTATGTCCACAAATCATAACAGTAGGTCCATATATATATTTAAGAGGGTAACTTTCAAACAACTCTTTGTGGCCACATATAAAATATGTACCTATATGGCTGCAGTAAGATGTATGATAATATCTCTATCCTGCAAGATATGCATGTATACATGCTTACACATGAATATATGCAGTACATTAAAAGGGAGTATTTCAATAAACGGAACACCATACTTTTCCTACCAATTTTAAAAACATATTCACATATGTGCAAAAATAAAGAAAGACTTGCAAGCATAAAACCTGATTTGCACATGGAAGTTGGTATATTTTTGAACATACACATGTAATTGAAATTACTAATTTTCCAATTCCTCCACCAGTTTGACCAGACTTTCTCCACATGATTGAGACCCTCTTGGTTTTTCATCTTGAACTCTCTCCCATACACCCAGATCTCCTACCCAGCAAATAGTGTACAATAAACAAGTCTGATATCAATTATGTAAGATAATTAGCTGGTGTAAAATTACATGAGTAAAATGTGAAATGTACATGCATAAGATACTTATAAAATATCAACTTATGTGAATAAATGTTGGGCACTACCCAGAACATCATACACCGCATGCAAGTATAGGCTACTTAACATGAATATATGCTACATTTGCATGAGTAAGTGCTTTGAAAATGTTCTCCTTTGGCCCTTTCATGCATACTAAACTGGGCTCAGAAGACAATGGGGTCATGCTAAAATTAGCACATAATCACATGTAAATGAAGAAAAGTTACATGCAAATTAAGTTTTAGTAGACATGTGTGAGATATCATGATAATCTCCACTTGACATTTAGTTTGTGCATACTAAGGTCTAAAATTTGACACCTGCCTCAGAGTGGGTATTAACATTTTGGAGTGTATGCTAATATAAAGGCTTATTTTCCAGGATGTATTTTAGCTGAAAGATGAATGTAATATACAAAAGATGATACTGTGAACATTTTGAAGATAACAAACTTCAAACTGTAAACATTTATTCACAGGCTCTCAGATTTTAACACATCTTCCCACACTTCTCTTTGGAAAGAAAAAGACAGCAACATATGATTTTTTAATAACTACTTAGCCTCCACCTCCCCCCCAAAAAAGAAGAACTTCCTTGCTGTACCTTTAAAAGCTGAAGAGACCTGCGGCTCTGCCCCTTAGGAGGAAGGGGAAGGACTCTGGACAGTGGCCACAGAAGATGAACCCTCGGTTCATCTTCTGTGGCAGGGAAGCCGCCTGTGTCCTTGGGGCCTGCCTGCGGCCTGTTCTAGCTCTGCTTCAGCATCTCCGGTGCAGCAGGGCGGCTGTCCAGAGTCCTTCCCCTTCCTCCTAAGGGGCGGAGCCACAGGTCTCTTCAGCTTTTAAAGGTACAGCGAGGGAGTACTTCTTCAGTGACATCACCAAGGGTGTTTCTCTTCTGCAGTATAAAAAACTCTTGTCTTCATTCCTTCCTTGTCTTCGCAAGGAGCCAGTCCTCCCTAGAACTCTCGTTTTCCAGCTTCTCAAGGCTTCTGATCCATGTGGGATCCCGTGTCTTCGTCTAGATGGTCTTCGTTCCTTGGTCTTTCGTCTTGTTCACCTTCTGTGTTCCAGATGTTCCTGATGTCTTCAAGTAACCTGACCTTCATCTCCTGATGTCTTCATATCTTAATTGTCTTCTCCAGAGATCTCCACGGATCCTGTCTTCATGTATTTTGATCTTCATGTCCTCGGCAGCGCAACCTTCTGAAGCTTCCGGCTTTTAATCCTCCTTGCACTGAGTCCTGCCTCAGTGTTCCTTCACCATCTCAGTGATCCTGCCTCCAAGTCTCATCTCCAAGCTTCCTTTCTTCTCCTATATCCTGATGGACCTTCGGAACCCATTGTGCATGCCTCCATTTTCACGAATTAATTCTGCTCTAAATACTTGTCCCATTGGTGTGCTCCGTGCCTGACCTTGATTGGCTGTGGATGGCACCCCTTGGAGCAGGACTCGCTGGAGTCTTCGTCCTGAATCCTCTAACAATCTATATTGGGAAACATCAGCGTGGTCCATGACCAGTCAGGCTTGGCTTTGTAGGGTGAGTGGTATGGCAGTACCTTCATAGTATTGTGGACACTGTGACTCTTTCAGAGTCCTCCTATTTTTAACCATCTGAGTCCTGTCTCAGACCATCTTCTTCTTTTAACCATCTGAGTTCCGTCTCAGACCACCTTCTTCAATCAACCCATTTGAGTCCCGTCTCAGATCACCTTCTTCAACCAACCCATCCGAGTCCCTTCTCAGATCACCTTTTCAACCAACCCATCTGCGTTACTATACTTGCTGATTTACCCTTCACTCTATGCATTGGAGTTTGGATACCAATCTACTTGCTGCCTTACACCTCACTCTATGCCTTTTGGGTTGGATACATTGTGTTCTTTGTCTTATTTCTCACTTTATGCCATGGGTTGATTATATGATTGTTCTTGCTGCCTTACCCTTCACTCTTTGCCTTTGGGTACTTATGTCAATGCTGATGTCATCTTGCTCCTGTTTTGATATCTTGGGCTGTTCATACCACTGCTATGAGTGCCTTGTGCCCCCTTTTTTGGAGCCTTGAAGTAGTCATGCCATTGTTGGTGCTGATATGTTCTATTCATGGTGCTTTTATATGTTCATGCACTGTTGATGGCATTATTATATATTAACTTGATATATCACTTGTTGTACATTGCATCTAAGCAGTTTACAATCTAAAAAAAATACTGTGTGCATTCATTTTCGCCGTATTGGCGATCCACAACTTATCTTGTCATATCCATTAACTATGTGGGCAGGCGAAACGCATTGCGACTCCGCACATATTTAACTTATTATCTGTTTAATTTGGTGCGCCCCGGGCGCGCATTTCGTCGCCCCCATTAGCTACTAGCTACCTATGATTTTCACAAAATGGCAGGGCCCATGCCCTACATTCCGGTATCCATGCCGACCTGTCTGACCCTTTCCTGTGAGTCACAGTGACTCACAGGAAAGGGTCGTACAGGTCGGCATGGATACTGGAATGTAGCATATCTGCGCTGAAATTTTGTGACATGCACTGAATGCAGCCAATCGCGCTGTCATTCAGTGCTCTCTGTCAATTTTACTGATGAGCCAGCACTATATAAAGATCAGCACGAGGAGCCACGCATTTTATTTCCAGTGATGCTGTGGGGAGGTGGGCTTGGTGTAAGAGGAGGCTGCTCTGAGAGATAGGCTATTTAAGGAAAGAAAAAGCTATTCTTTATTTTGCTGCAGTGCCAGTGCCAACGAGCCCTGTTTCTTTCAAGCTTTTTATTTAGGTGATCTGACCGAGAAAAGAAGCTGTGCCAGGGAGATAAGCAGCCCCTCACCATTAAGGTGTGGTGGCTGGCTGAGAGAGATATATTATTAAAAAAAAAATCCCAGCTTTTTTAAATTGAGTTTTTTTTAATTCAAGTCACTTAGTCTCTCGGTGCACTGGGCTTCAGTGGGTAGTGGTTAGTTTAACAGACTGAACCTTATTATTGGGTAGGTCTGGGAAGTCAAGTGCCCAGGAAGTCTGCCTCTTTTGTGCTTACAAGCAAGCAGCTTCTGTGTGCACACCTTACACATTAGTGCACAGCCAGGCACCGTGACAGTGGGCAGTGGGTATTTTTAACAGATTGAACCTAACTATTGGGTGGGTCTGTGCAATCAAGTGCCCAGGGAGTCTGCCTCTTTTGTGCTTACAAGCAAGCAGCTTCTGTGTGCACACCACACACATTAGTGCACAGCCAGGCACCGTGACAGTGGGCAGTGGGTATTTTTAACAGATTGAACCTAACTATTGGGTGGGTCTGTGCAGTCAAGTGCCCAGGGAGTCTGAATATTTTGTGCTTACAAGCAAGCAGTGTCTGTGTGCACACCACACACATTAGTACACAGCCAGGCACCGTGACAGTGGGCAGTGGTAGGCAGTGACATTAAATCCATAATGTCAGGGAAAGATAGATGTAGTCAAGTGATTGGGACTGGCAGAGGAGGCACCTCAAAAGACACTACTTCAACACCACCAGTACAATTAAAAAGGACCAGGCCCATACCACAGCCAATATTCTAGCATGCATCAGACAGATGCTGGAGGGCTGGCAACTACACCAGCAAGACAGGAAAACTCAGGCAGGGTTCTTTGTCACAGACAATGGTGCAAACATGGTTAAGTCAATAAATGACGGGCGCTTTAAGAACATCCAATGTTTTGCACACACTCTGCACCTGATAGTGAAGTCTGCTCTGGGGTTGGATTTCAATGACAAAGAGAATGAATATCTGCATAGGTTAATACACAAGTGCAGGAACATAGCAGCTCACTTCCACAGAAGTGTGAAGGCGGGACAGGTTCTCCGACAAAAGAAGACTGATTTGGATATGCCTCATAAGCGTCTCATTCAAGACATTGCCACCCGGTGGAATTCCACCTTTATGAAGCTGGAGAGGTTAGTGGAGCTGCAGATACCCCATCATGAACTTTCTGGTACAATGAAAATAGGTGTGCAGAATCCCCTAGGGCATCATGATTGGTTAGTCATGAGTCAGCTGGTAAAAATACTGCAGTCCTTCAAGGATGTCACAGAAGAGCTGAGTTCTAGAAGTGCCACCTTAGCTGACATCATCCCTATAGTTAATCTCCTGGATGAATGTTCGGAGGCCTTTAAACAGGAAGAGGGAATAAAAGTTGAGGTGCTGCATTGTCTGGACGTTTTGCAGCAGCAGGTGAAAGAGAGATTAATGCCTTTAACAGAACAGAACACATACATGCTCGCCACAGTCTGTGATCCCCATGTGAAAGGGAAACTCGCCCTACAGTACGATTGTCTCTTATTGGTGAAGGTCCTGCTGTTAGCAAAAGTCCGTGAACAGGAGCGTCATAGGCAGAGTCAGATTAGGCTTCAAGCGGAGGTGGAAACAGCAGGCACTTCAGAGAGTTGTGCTGCTAGCCCAAGCAGGAGCAGCACTGTGTCAGCAACTGATAGCACCTCCTCCTCCACGTCAGAACGCCCAAGGCACGTTGCCCATAAAGATTCATCTTTTGTGCAACGGGCGAGAGAGAAAGCAGCTGGCATGAGTGACTCTCAGCCTGCCTAAGCAAAGGAGACACCAGCACAGCAGTCAGTGACACGGTATCTCTCAGAGTTGATAGAGAACATGCAGACAGATCCGCTGGCATATTGGGCACACAAGTCCACTGTCTGGCTACACCTAGCCAAATTGGCTCAGCGATATCTGTCATGTCCACCAACCAGGCTGCCCAGTGAACATGTCTTTTCAATGACAGGGGATATCATGAGCCCTCACCGCTCAAGGCTGGCACCAGAGTTGATGGAAATGCTAGTGTTTTTGAAAGTAAACCTGCCTTTGCTTGGGTTTCCAAATTTTCCCTGTGAATGGCAAGAGGAATAAAAGCAATTGAAAGCCTTGCAGCAGCTCCAACTGCCTCCTATGCTCCAGATAATATAAGCACTGCAGCACATGTACCTGACCTCAAACACTGTGCCTGACCGTCCACTGCCCAGGCCGTACGTCCCTACAAGGGCCTAACCTCAAACGCTGTCCCTGACCGTCAACTCTCCAGGCCTTATGTTCCTACAAGTGTTTGACCTTGATTGCTCTGCCTGTCCGACCTGGCCTTCTGTCCCTAGGTGGGATTGACCTCTGTCCTCGACTGCTTTGCCTGTCTGTCCAGGCCTTATGTCCCTAGGTCGGATTGACTATGCCTCGATTGCTGTGCCTGTTCATCCAGGCCTTATGTTCCTTTTGGGGGCGTGTCCGGGTGCATGGTTCCAGCCCAGGGGCGTTCCGGGGGTGTGACAGTGGCCCCTGGCCCAGCCCCCAGACTGGAACATGGAGCACGGCAGCCGGGCCGGCACGCATAAAGTTACGCCTGCTTCCAAGCGGCCTCGGAGGGAACGGAGGCAGGCTGCATGGCTCGGCGCACGCAGGCTGCTGATTTTGGGCAGCCTTGTGTGCGCCGACCCAGGATTTTAATGGATACGCGCAGCTACGCGCATATCTATTGAAATCCCGCGTGCTCTTGTTCACGCCTGGTACGCGAACAAAAGTACGCGTGTGCGCAGATTTATAGAATCTGCCCCAACAAGAACATAATAACATGCCATATTGGGTCAGACCAAGAGTCCATCAAGATCAGCATCTTGTCTTCAACCGTGGCCAATCCAGGCCATAAGAACCTGGCAAGTACCCCAAAACCAAGTCTATTCCTTGTTACTGTTGCTAGTAATTGCAGTGGCTATTTTCTAAGTCAATTTAATTAATAGCAGGTAATGGACTTCTCCTCCAAGAACTTATCCAATCCTTTTTTCAACACAGCTATACTAACTGCACTAACCACATCTTCTGGCAACAAATTCTAGAGTTTAATTGTGCGTTGAGTGAAAAAAACTTTCTCCGATTAGTTTTAAATGTGCCACATGTGCCACAGTCCTAACATCTTTAGTCTTTCCTCATAGGGGAACTGTTCCACCCCCTTTATCATTTTGGTCACCCTTCTCTGTACCTTCTCCATCGCAACTATATCTTTTTTGAGATGTGGCAATCAGAATTGTGCACAGTATTCAAGGTGCAGTCTCACCATGGAGTATTACAGAGGCATAATGACATTTTCTGTTTTAGTCACCATTCCCTTTCTAATAATTCCCAACATTCTGTTTGCTTTTTTGACTGCCGCAGCACAATGAACCGACAATTTCAATGTGTTATCCACTATGAAGCCTAAATCTCTTTCTTGGGTGGTAGCTCCTAATATGAAACCTAACATTGTATAACTATAGCATGGGTTATTTTTCCCTATATGCATCACCTTGCAATTATCCACATTAAATTTCATCTGCCATTTGGTTGCCCATTTTTCCAGTCTCACAAGGTCTTCCTGCAATTTATCACAATCCGCTTGTTATTTAACTACTCTGAATAATTTTGTATCATCTGCAAATTTGATTACCTCACTCGTTATATTCCTTTCCAGACCATTTATAAAAATATTGAAAAGCACGGATCTCTGAGGCACACCACAACCCACTCCCCTCTACTGAGAAAATTGTCCAATCAATCCTACTCTCTGTTTTCTGTATTTTAGCCAGTTTGTGATCCACGAAAGGACAACGCCACCTATCCCATGACTTTTTACTTTTCCTAGAAGCCTCTCATGAGCAACTTTTTTAAATGCCTTCTGAAAATTAAAATACACTACATCTACCAGTGCACCTTTATCTACTTGTTTATTAACCTCTTCAAAAAAGTGAAGCAGATTTGTGAGGCAAGACTTGCCTTGGGTAAGGCCATGCTGACTTTGTTCCATTGTTGGGAATCCCGGCAGCGGGTGGCCATGGCCGGGTCCGCATAGCATCAGGCTTGCCTCCTTCACCGTGGCCTACTCTGTCCTGGCTCAGGCCAGCTCAGGGCCTTCTCGCGCGCTCTCCCCCCTAGGTGTACATGTGTGCGTCTGTTCAGGATTTAAAGGGGCCGCGGCGGGAAACTTCGGCCCAGCCCCAAATCCCATCTTACCACCAGAGGCCTATATATAGGGTGCCTCAGACCTCCTTGCCTTGCCTTGGCAACAGATCGACTCCTGGAGTATCTAGTTGCTGTATCCTGCTTGTTCCTGACTCTGTTCCAGCCTTCCTGCTCCTGTGTTCCAGTTTCTACTTGCTTGCTTCTTCGGTTTGACTTTGGCCTGGTTCCTGGTATCATCTGTCTGCTGCCCGTCCTGACCCTTGGCTTGCTTTCTGGCTTCGTCTGTCTTCTGCCTGCCCTGACCTCTGGCCTGCCTCCTCATCTTGTACCTCTGCCACCTGCCTCAAATCCTGGACCATCTACGACTTCCCAACCTTCAGCCTGCCTCAACTCGGACTTTTCTCTGGACTCCTCTTCACCAGGAGAACTTCTCCTAAGTCCTGCTGGCCCCAGCACCCAAGGGCTCGACCTGTGGGGAACGAGGGTTATTTTAGATTTAATTCTTATTGGATTTGGTGAGAGACCAACATGCTGCAAACATCCAGAGCTCTGACTGATGTGCTGCGAACATCTCACCCATTTTAATGGGCCCATGAGCAGCTGTGACTACGCGGAATAGACAGCTCTGGCCGGCACACCTCGCCCATTTTAATGGGCTTAACAGCTTGTTTCTATAATAAAAAATGGTTGTATAAAATCTGTAATTACCAGAAACACCAATAATTTCCTAGTGTACTCACCAAAAGGTTATAAAATGTGCCTAGCCTACCAGAAACAACAATTTCACCTCCTCCACCAGTTCCTTTACGATATCTGCATATGGACTCTCTACCTGGGTAACATCAAGCTAGGTTGAGAGAACATTGCACAAATCTCATCTATGTGTGAAAAAATATTAAAGAAGACCATAAATACATTGTTACCATGGGATAAGAAAGCATGGAGCAGCACTTTGTTGCATGAAGAGGGTGTTACGTAACCATTCAAAGCCTAGTGAACCATGACATGAATAGTCTCCTTAAGCCCATGCCACCACAAATCATTTATGGCCCTGATATCTGAAGAATCAAATTAAAGTCTGAGGATAATGCAGTAATTTCCACAGAAGGTGATTTAGTGACCATTTTGTGGCTAGAAACTAAAATGAATAGGGATGTGCATTAGAGATGTGCATTTGTTTATCATGAATTAGGCAATTGTTTTGAAATTGCCTAATTCATTGGGGGTCGGGGGCCCTGAACCCTGAAATGGATTTTCCCTGAACTTCGGGGAACATTTGTTTTTCGTGTTTGTATGGGGGAGGGGCACATATTATTTTTTTAAATAAAAAAACACCCCAAACATTAAAATTTACTATAATACAACCCCCCCCCCCCCCCCCACCATCCCGATCCCTCCCCAAGACTTACTAACATCCCTGGTGGTCCAGCGGGGTCCTGCGAGCGATTTCTCCCTCCATGCCGTTGGGCTGTCGGGCCTGCCTCACATCAAAATTGCACCAATAGCCTTTGACCTACTATATCACAGGGGCTACTGGTGCCATTGGTCAGCCCCTGTCACATGGTAGGAGCAATGGATGGTCGTCGCCATCTTGTTCTCCTACCATGTGACAGGGGCTGACCATTGGCACCAGTAGCCCCTGTGACATAGTACATCAAAGGCTATTGGCACTATTTTGATGTGAGGCAGGCCCGACAGCCAAACGGCATGGAGGGAGAAATTGCTCGCGGGACCCCGCTGGACCACCAGGGATGTTAGTAAGTCTTGGGGAGGGATTGAGATGGAGGGGGGGGTTGTATTTAATGTATTATAGTAAATTTTAATGCTTGGGGTGGGTTTTTTTGAGCTTCATTTTCCTGCGTTGTTTTTTGGGCCCATTTCGTTTTTCCCCGCTTAGTTTTTTGTTCGTTTTTCCAAACACTAACCGAGGAAAAATGAACTTTACCCAGAAGCGTCTGACTCAAAAAACGACACGGTACAAAAAAACGAAGCTCATCTCTAATGTGCATCGGGTGCCCAATCATTTGTGCTTTCAGGTTCATGTGGCCACGGGAAAATCTTGTTTTCATGCAGATCAGCATTTTTTTTTTAGTAAAAAATCGTTTTTCGGCTTAGTGCACACTAACGGCACTTAGTAACAAAAAATAACAAAAATAAACAGTTTTTTGTTAGCACGCACTAACCCGAAAAATGATTTTCACAAAAATGTGGGGGAAAAAGTGTTTGTTTCTCATTTTAACCGATATATAATGAATTAAGAAATATCGTATGATATTTCAATTCATTATAAAAATGATTCACATCCCTAAAAATGAATACAAGGCGCTCATTGACACCATAATATTTGAAATAAAGTCAGAGCAGAAGCAACACATCTCATTTTGCTATGGGAAAGTGATCCATATGCTACACCTGTGACCCAGAAAGTTGTTTTTTTAAAATTGTTGTTGTTTAAGATTATGGGGACCCTGACGCATACAGAAATTATTATGCAGCACAGGTCGGTCAAGGTCTTTCGGGGTATTACGGGGATCTGATCATGTATGAATCGGGGATAGGTGGTGTATTTCGTAGTCTCTTTAGAAAAGCAATACCTCTTTTGAAAAGGGTTTTGTGATTTTTAAACTGCATGTGAAAAGTGCAGCAAAAAACATCGCCAAAGATGTTATGGGCCATGTCACAGCAGCCGTTCTGAATAAAATGAACAATAACACAGAGCAGGAGGGGTCAGGATTAGTGGTTACTAGAAGAGCTTTTAAAAAAAAGAGAACCAATCAACAGAGGCCTCCTTAACCTTTTAAAACAAAGAAGCCCACATGTGCCAAGTCTCAAAAGACTAACCGAAAGGCTAAGAAGAGAAACCTCTCCACCAGGAGGCAAGATACATTCTAAAGCACTATGGCTTTTGAACATCAGGGGTCTGAAGAATGCTTGAAATCAGAATTGGATCCGTTTCAACTGGCCCCCCACACAAACCAGCATAGAGAAAAGTATTTATGTATAAATTATGCCATTATCTTCCTTGTCAGAAACAACCCCTTTAGATTTTTATATAGCTAGACATAGCTAGGATTACCTGGATTTGAACTACACGTTGCTGTACCTGACCTGTAAAATTGTGAAAGAAGATGGCACCAATCTTGACATAGGGGCCAAAGTAGCTCTCGTGAACTATCCAATAGCCTTTATTTTTAGCCAGCTGGATATCACTCTTGGATCTGAGCTAGAATGAGCCTTGAGCAGCATGGATCGGGCAGCTGTAGGAGATGAGCGGACATGAGACACCAGCATGCAGAACAGGAGATGAGGCATGATGAGAAGAGGCAACAACTGAACCATGACTGAAAGCCACTTCAATGAGGAAGGAATATGGGCAGAGCACTGAGGAGGTCTTTAGTGTTAGGCTGCAGGACCACAATGGCTGAGAGTAGACCATCCCTTCTGCCTGCTGGCACAGCAAATCTGTAGTGAGGATGGGCCCAGTAGTCTTCTTCTGTCTAGATGGCACAACTCCATAGTGTTGTATGCTGGCTTGAGGTAGTGCAGTATCTGTAGGCTCCCAACCAAGGGTCTGTTCCTTCATGAAGCCAGACAGGTTGAGGGACACATTGAGTGGGATGGGTGAACCCAGGGGTTGCATCATCACCAATGACTCCTGAACCTGGGTCTGTTCCTGCTCCTCCTCCTCTTCGCTGACCTGGATCTGGGCATCCATGAGGAAGGGTCTGTCAAAGAGGGTGGTGCGCAGCTGGTCCTTGTGGCTTCCTGGCTAGTCCCTGGGGCTTCCTGGCTATCGTGGGCGATAGCTATGGAAACAAATTACAAGACATAAGTACCAATGCCAGCTAGTATCCTTTTTTCATTTGGCATCAGAGGTGCACTTTGCTTCTATGCATTTTGAGCATCTTATGCCAAATGATGTGTACACCCATTGCTGCCTGGTCATTTACAGGTGAGGTGAACTTACCCGCTGTGGCTCCCGTGGTGTCCAGCTGCTCAGTCATAACCTCAAATAATTCCGATCCCTGCCTTTCCATGAGGCACTCTTCCATCAAGGTGAGGATGATGGGACAAGGGGCTCCTTCTCCGGTCCATCTTTGATATTTACTTCTTACCACCACCTTGGCTTTCAGCTGCGCCTTGATGACCCAGTACATGTGGGCCACCTGTTCCCTACCTCATTGTACTCTGCTGCACGAAGTGATGCCCTGGGCTATGTTGCACCAGATCTGGCCTTTGGCTGCCTATGAGGTCTTGGCCATTCAATTGCCAAAAAGCATGGCATTATGATGCAGGACCCCTACAATAACCATGTCTTTCTCCTGGATGATGAACTTGATAGCTCAGAGATGAGGATGCCCTGCTCTCTGGCTGCCAGAGGGGGGTGCCACTTCCACTTCCAGAGAGATGTCCTCCCTTTCCTTACTCTCCCTCCCCCTCCCCTCTCCACTCCCTTCTTCCCCCTCCTGCCCTGCAAACTCCCTTCCCCTCTGCCTTCTCTATCCATAGTCTGCCATCCTCCTCCTCCCTCCATCCTTGCCTGCCTATGCCCTTGCCTCTCCTGCCTCCTCTTATCCCTTCCCTCCTGTATCTCTCTACTATTGTCCCTGACCATGCTCATACTCCACCTTCCCCTAGCACCCTTCCCCTCATCCTCCTGCTTCCATTCCTCCCTCCTCCCCTCCTTTGCTCATGCCTCTCCTCTTCTCTCTCCGCACGCCTCTCATGCTCAATCCTCTCCACAACATTCACTCCTCCACTGATCTCTTCACTCCTCCACTCACCTACTCCACAGAAAACAAACTGACAAACATGACAAACAAAAATTCACACACACACAGATAAACAAAAGACAAAGATCAAGGTAAACACAAGGAAAAATAGTAAAGAACAGGAAAACATACCCAGAATTTGCAACGACAACTAACTCCTAATCCACTAGCCTCTACTCACCTCCTCTCCTCTAACCCATGCCTTGACACACCCTCAAAGAGACAGCTGAAGGAAACCTGTATATATAAATGGAAAAAAAAAATAATGCACCATGCACTAATTTATAGCAGCCGCATAAAATGATGCAGCATGTGCTGATGCAATGTACCATGAGGTGATGCAAGGCACGACACGCTGACACAATGCCGCATGCACTGAGACAATGCTACATGAGCTATTTACCTATGCATTGAGGCAAGCTGCTAATTTCCTAACTATGCCCTTTTTTAATCGCTGGCACTATTTTCCTATATTTATAGCAATTTCATGAACCTAAGTCATAATGAGAGAAACCCATTAATAAATGACTCCCTTAGATTGTAAGCCTTCTGGGGATAGGAAAATACCTACAGTACCTGAACGTAATCTGCTTTGAAGTTCCTCAAAGGCAGAATATAAATCATATAATTAATAATAAATAAACAGGACTGTTGTACAGATATTTGTCAAGTATGTGCAATCTACATATATATTTGTAAGTTAAAGACTGACCAAAATTCACATGTAGCTGGTAGATCAGATAAAGTAGATCTATTTCCTGTTACTCACTCCCAGAGATAGCAATAGCTTTCTTTAGTCTACCTGGCTAATAATGTGTTATGGACTTTCCTCAAGGAACGTGTCCAAACCCTTTGTTTTAGTATTTTTAGAAAGGTAAATAGTAGGGATAGGAAGTCATTAGCAACAAAATAGGAAATACAGGTGATATTTCCTATTTAATTGTATTTTAGACAAAACAAAAAAAGATAGGAAGAAACACAAAATTTTATGTTGCTTTTCCTATCATTCTTTTTTTGGTGGGGAAAAAACTGGAAGCTTAAAAGGAAAAAAGAAAAACATAACCCAACCCCAACCCTTCCCATTTATTAAAAAAACTGAGCCCCTCCACTAGTGGACCTTTGTCCACTTTGCTGACCCCCCCCCCCCCTTCAAGACTCACTACAAACACCCAGTGGTCTAGCAGGGGGCCCAGGAGTGACCTCCCATTCTCAGGCTGGCAGCTGCCCTCATTCAAAATTGTGCCATCCGCCCTTTGCCCTTAATTTGTGACAGGGTCTACCGGTGCTATTGGTTGTTTGTGGTGAGCCCTGAAAGGTGGGGGGGGGGGGCAGCAGGGTGGGGAGGCCTTGTTTTTTGAATAAGTGGGGTATTTATTTATTTTTTTTTAAGAAATGGTGCAATAGCGAGTTTAAAAAAAATGGTCTAACTCCGGAACAAAAACAAAAGGGCAACAACATTTTTAAAGACTCCCGCCCCTAATAAACAACTTGATTTACCTGTTCCACCCCAGTCCAAACATCTATCATGTCCCTTCTCAGTCACCCCTTTTCCAAGGTGAAAAGCCCTAGGCTTCCTGCAAAGCCTCTCATCATAAGAGGGCTGTTACACCCTCTATCATTTTTGTCACCCTCCTCTGCACCTTTTCTAGTTCCATTATGTCTTTTTTTGAGATGTGGGTGTGCAGAACTGCATACAATACTCAAAGTGCAGTGGTTCTTGCCTCGATACAGAGGCAATTTAATATTTTCTGTTTTATTCTTCATTCTTTCAGATCATTTCTAAAATTCTATTTACTTTTTTGACCTCTGTAAACACTAACATTGCTTTGTCTGTGATCTTCAGTGGTTCTGCATCCCACCTAGTATTCAATCAATGAAAATATCTTAAGCCTAATATGGGACCAGAATGTTTGCTGTAGGTGGACAGCTCTACTATGATGAAAATAGGGATTGTAGCTAAGGGGCTGAATGAGTATTGGTTTGGGGTGCATTTGTTCTGCATTGATTCAGCAACTATTATCTTCTGCTTGAGCAGAATTATAGCAACAAGCCAATGATGATCTAAGTGGCATAGATCAGGGATGGCTAACTCAAATCCTTGCGAGCCACAAACAAACCAGGTATTCAGGTTATCCACATTTAACATACATGAGATATATTTGCATGCACTGCCTCCATTGTACACAAATCTATTTCATGCATATTCATGATGGCATTCCTAAAAACATGGCCTGTTTGTGGCTCTAAAGGTCTGGAGTTCACCACCTCTGGTGTAGGTCTTACATACACCCATCAAAGTTGTTTGCCTGCTGTTAGAACTGGTGTAGTGCTACCCTTGCTTAATCTGTGCTCTAACCACTCTCTGTTTACTGCAGTTATTTTACTTAGTGGAAGGACTCTATCAATAAGTGTTTTGAAGGGAGAGGGCACACAAAGGCTTCAGGACAGGACCTTGGGCTTGCCTAATCTTGCATCAATCTACAGTGGATAGGAAACAGGGAATTTGATAGAATCAGCTAAAGCTGCCTGCTGCAAATGAAGAGATCCCATTTTTTACCTTTAGAATTAATCATCTATTAAGGAGGCATAAATCTGGTAGAGATGCAAAGCACCAAGTTTGCACAAAAAATGCAAATGCATCTTGATTGTAGCAAAGTTCTTGAGAAATAGTGCTGTCTGGTCTAATATCATTTCTAGGTGAGTAAGGCTTAGAGCATTATCTCACCAAGTATTTGACAGCACTCAATTGAAGAACCTGACAGTTGGATACATTTTTTCATAATGCTGGTGGACTTAATATAACCCATTAACTAATCAGAGAAGACTGTTCTGTACAGGCAGAAGGGGTCCAGCTCTTAGACAGTTTAGATTTATTTGATAATGCTATTCATAAAGCGGTGGCATATCTGGTTGCTAAGCATGGTGACAGCAATTGCTGTAATAGGGGGAAGGCTGCAGCAAATGAGGCTTCATTGACAGTGTGTGCTGGATGTGCATGGACCACATAGGGCACAAAGCTGGGAATTATCAATATAGGACAAAGAAGCACTCAAATCATGATAGTCGACTTCCTGCTTCCACCCCTGTAAGTAAATGGGCAAACTAAGAGGGTGGTCAGGCCACCCTTCAGCTTTAATAGCTGTGATGAGAACTCCACCACCCAAAATGGCTATGAATGAGGTTAAGATCTGGCCATTTTCTCTTTATGATGGAAAGGAAAGGTCTCTGTCTTCCATGAACATATTCAATGAACAAAAGGGAGAAAATCAGGCCACTCAGGTAGAAAGAGGCCTCAGCAAGAATATCTTTTTTGAGATGGGGAGTCATTTGAAATGATGTAAGAAATTTCCAACGTCATTTTATGTTGTTTTCTAATGACATGACAGAAAAATGAACAATTTATTGTTGGTCATTTTACATGTGCTATTTGTAAATAGTGCTCAGTAAAATACAAAAGCAGCATGAAAAAAAAAAAAGAAAAAGTGTAAAAAAATACTAAATATAAATGACATCTAACAAAAAATGAAACATTTGTTATGCATACCCCTAATATCCTTTATGGATGACCCACTCATAGTGAATTGCAAAATTTAGGCCCAAATCCTAAGTGATTGCTGGTAATTGAAATGTGTTGCCCTACGTAAAGCAGAACGTAGATGCAGTTTTTACAAGTTACAATGTAAAGATAATGTGACCTGTTGTCACACTATCATACAAGTTATCATGTAAACCGATGTGATACCCATGTTTGAATGTCGGTATATAAAAACAAACAAACAAACAAATAAATCTTTTCCTGAAGTTCTAAATATCTGGGCTTTTAATTTGACATGATGTGATTTCAAATGATGATATGCTGCAGTCATATGTTTCCATTATAAACTTTTCTCTTTCTTAAACTGTGCAACATATGAAGTCAATATTTAATGCTGTGATAAATGGAAAGTTAGCTGGTTAAAGTTTGAATATTCAGTGGAAATTAATTGGGTATATCTTCCACTGAATATACTTATCTAAAGTTGCCCAGATAAAGTTATCCTGGTAACTTTGCTACTAACTGTGCTTTTGAATATTTTATAAAAGAAAGCTTAACATGCCAAGAAGGTGCCAATCCTCCCTATCCACTACCATAATAAGTGGTTTGTCAAATCGCCATCTCTTGAACCCCAAAATTAGCCCCCTTGTTAAAAACTAAATGCAATACTACTATCTGCATCTAGCGTATTATTATTCATTTGTTTACTTCACTCCAGGTAAAAAGAACAATGATTGGTGCCTTCACTATGTAGCGATTTTTCAAAGAACTTGCATGAGAGCTTACATGCGTAAGTTCAACCTACTCACATTTATGGTATTTTATAAATAGACGGGCGGATTTTAAAAGCCCTGCTCGCGTAAATCCGCCCGGATTTACGCGAGCAGGGCCCTCGCGCACCGGCTCACCTATTTTGCATAGGCCGCCGGCGCGCTCAGAGCCCCGGGACGCGCGTAAGTCCCGGGGTTTTTTGAAGGGGGCGTGTCGAGGGCGTGTCGGGGCGGGGCCGAATAACGCGGCATTTCGGGGGCGGGATGCGGCATTTTGGGGGCGGGACCGGGGGTGTGGCGCCGGCCCAGGGGCATGGTCCAGGCCTCCGGACTAGCCCCCGGGTCAGATGACGGCGCGCCAGCAGTCCACTGGCGCGCGTAGATTTACGCCTGCTTCTAGCAGGCGTAAATCAAAGGACAAAGGTAAGGCAGGGGGAGTTAGATAGGGCTGGGGGGGTGGGTTAGGTAGGGGAAGGGAGGGGAAGGTGAGGGGAGGGCGAAAGAAAGTTCCCTCCGGGGCCGCTCCGATTTCAGAGCGGCCTCGGAGGGAACGGAGGCAGGCTGTGCGGCTCGGCGCGTGCAGGCTGCCCAAAATTGGCAGCCTTGCATGCACTGATCCAGGATTTTATAAGATACGTGCGGCTATGCGCGTATCTTATAAAATCCAGTGTAGTTTTGTTTGCACCTGCTGCGCGAACAAAAGTACGCGATCACGCTTTTTTTAAAAATCTACCCCAGAGTGAATACGTATGTACTCACATGATCACACAAAAGAGTGAGTGTACATAAAGTGGGCACGTCTGGGGCATTTCAGGGCATGGCTTTGACATTCGCATATACCTCTGCATTTTATAACGAAGGTGTATGTTCACATTATCAAGAATGGGCTAATACTATTTTACAAGCTCTTTAATAAGCCATATTCAAACCTTTTTTGCCTTTTTGGACCTGGTGTTTGATGTGCTAGATTCTGGCGGTAAATGTAGAGGGCAAGTTGATAAGATTATTGGCAGTTTGTTTGTAGTGCTATATGTAAATTAGTTGTCCTTGTCAATTCTTTTTCTTTTTGTCTATCAGTGTGTTGGATACTAGGTTTGTTTCCATTGTTTACGTGTCTTTCTGTCACAAGATTTAGAAGAGTATGTGTCTGGGTGAGTGGTAGGTATGGGGGTAACTGGGGGTTGACTAGAGATATCTGGTATGTGACTGGATGTAAGTAGAGGTGAGTGTGGTGTGATTTGAGGTGGCAGGGCTGAATTGGGGTGAGTGGGGAGTGAATGTGAGTGGTTGGCATGTGACTGGGGGTGAGTGGGGAGTGATTATGGATTAGAAGGGATGAATGGTGATTGGCTGGGAGTGACTGAGTGGTATGGTGGGGGTGAGTGAAGTGGGTGGAGTGGGTAGGGGATGACTGAGAGAGTGGTGGGTGAATGGTAGTGAAATAACAGACAAAATGAGTAGTACTAAATTGTGGATATTTAGGGAGTAACATTTGAGGATGGAGAGAGAAAAGCAAGAGAAACTCCTTAGAAAGGGTATGCAGGCACAGGAGAAAATTTTCGGATCTGTCAGAGGAACAAGTATTGCCCAGGTTGAGGTTCAACAAGGAAACCATATAATATACATGCCAGCAGTTAGTGGAGGACCTGTACCTTTCCACGCAGAGTCCACACCTTGCCTGTACACTTCAAAGTCACTACTACCCTGTCTTTCTTTTCCCAATGCCACCTTCCAGACTCCTCTGAGGGTAACAGCAGGAATAAGCCAATCATCCACTTCTCTATGTGTAGACTAGTTAATGCCAGCATTTCTTAAGAAAACACATCGATATATATCCTTCCTAACAAATTATGATTGACTTCTACCAAATTTTATATTTACCCCTGGCTTTGGGGCCTATAGATTGTATATATGTGGCTAATAGGGGTGTGCATTCGTTTGCAACGTATTGGCAATCCGCAATGTATATGCCATATTCGTTTTATTCGTGGGGGTCACGAAATGTATGGCAAACCCCCAGGAATACAACGTATCACTAACGAATAAACCCCCACCCTCCTGAACCCCCCCAAGACTTGCCAAAAGTCCCTGGTGGTCCAGCGGGGGTCCTGGAGCGATCTCCTGCACTCAGGCCGTCGGCTGCCGGTATTCAAAATGGTGCCGTCTGTGATGCCGTCCATTGCTCCTACCATGTGACAGGGGCTGACCAATGGCACTGGTAGCCCCTGTGACATAGTAAGGGCAAAGGCTATCGGCGCCATTTTGAATACCGGCAGCCGACGGCCCGAGTGCAGGAGATCGCTCCAGGACCCCCGCTGGACCACCAGGGACCTTTGGCAAGTCTTGGGGTGGTCAGGAGGGTGGGAGGTTGTAGTTAATTAAATTTAAAGGGTTGGGATGGGGTTTCTTTTGGGAAACGAATACATATGTAACTAATGAATGGATCGGGGTCCCCTGGGAACAGATGCAACGGATTTGGGTCCAGACGAATTTGAATACTGAATGGGACGAATCCGTCCCTGCTGCACATCCCTAGTGGCTGTAAGGGCATCTTCTGGGAATGTGGCCATATTCTGTAACTGCAGGAGCTTCCACTCTCAACATTCATGTGCTCTGCAATGCAAAGGGTATAAATATGGATGAAGTTCCCAGGTTTCTGGGGTCATTCCATGATGCCTACATGCTCTTTCAGTCAGGAATTCATGACCTCTTACAGGCTGGCCACATCATTGTGGGATGACTTCTAAGTAATATACAGCTGTTACAACAGCACTGCTCCACTAACCTCTGCCATTTTTTCTATCTCTGTCTCTAGGTGATCTGGCTGCTTTGGGCCAGGAGGGCTACTTCAGCTTCAACCGTGAGCAAACCACACAGCAAACCACCTTGGAATATATCACTGTCCTCTTCTTTGCCTTCTTCCCCACATAAGAACATAAGAAATGTCCATACTGGGTCAGACCAAGGGTCCATCAAGCCCAGCATCCTGTATCCAACAGAGGCCAAACCAGGCCACAAGAACCTGGCAAGTACCCAAACACTAGGAAGATCCCATGCTACTGATGCCAGTAATAGCAGAGACCATCAACTTGATTAATAGCAGTTAATGGATTTCTCCTCTAAGAACTTATCCAAACCTTTTTTAAACCCAGCTACACCAATTGCACTAACCATATACTCTGGCAACAAATTCCAGTGCTTAATTGTGCGTTGAGTGAAAAATAATTTTCTACGAATAGTCTTAAATGTGCTACTTTCTAACGTCATGGAGTGTCCCCTAGTCCTTCTATTATCTGAAAGTGTAAATAACCAATTCACATCTACTCATTCAAGACCTCTCATGATTTTAAAACCATATCCCCTCTCAGCCATCTCTTCTCCAAGCTAAACAGCCATAACCTCTTCAGTCTTTCTTCATAGGGGAGCTGTTCCATCTCCTTTATCATTTTGTGTTAGAGGATATCTACTCAAAACCTGATTCATGAATCCTCTTGCTTACCCATATACTGCAGCAGATGAATACTACAATCAGGCCCACAGACAGACCAGGGCTGTCAAGGAGAGAACATTTGGCCTACTCAAAACACATTTCTGATGCCTGGACAGATCAGGAGGATATTTTCTCTACAACCTCACAAAAGTCTGTGACATATTTCAAGTCTACTGCATTTTCTGTAACCTTGCCAATATCCATTGCCTGCTTCTTCCTGAAGGTGAGGATGTACGTTTTACAGTCCCCAATGATGAGGATGAGAAGGCAGAAAACATCAAAGAGGAGGAAAAGGCTGAGAAACAGCACCAGAATTATCATTGATTCAAATAAATTTCCAAGATGAATGCAAATTTACTTACAAGTGAAGGGAGATATACACTGTATGTACATTAGACAGAAGTTATTTTATTCAGGGACATCCCCTCTTTTTTGGATGGTCCACTCTCATTTTTGGCTGGCCAAGTTTGGTGCATCTTTGAAGTGGAGAGAGGGTACAATCAGAGCTGACTATGCTCTCAGAGGCCCTATTGACTGATCCATAGGCAAGAGAGCTAAAGGAAAGCCCTTGAGGTGAAAATGGCTCCTAATAGCTTCTGGGATGGGGGCCAGGAGGCGATAGATTGTGAACTCTGGTGTGAGGGACCACATCAGTGGGTATGCATGGTGAGGACAAAGCTGGGCTAGAGCATATAGGTGGACTGCTGCACACCTATGGGCTTGTCGGGAGGCAGAGCCTTGGCTTTGGGATGGAAATACAGAAGATGTAGAGGCGGAGACATAGAGGGTGACCCCTGGAGGTGGGCTACAGAATGGCAAACTGCTGACAAGAGTCAAAGGAGGAAGTGGCAATACCCGAGGAGCGGGGTGCAGGGAAATATAGTCACTGTAACACACTGAATCAGTACTGGAGAAATGCAGGGAAGTTCCTTGGTAGAAGAACAAGGTAATGATCTGCAGAGTAGGGTACACCTGCGAGGGTTCCTCAGATGATACACAGCACAGTTCAACAGAGCAGGGGGAAACCAGGAAGTGAATCCTCATGGCAATGGTCCACAGAGCGGGGTACACCAGCGAGGGTTCCTCAGATGAAATCACCGAGTGGGTCCGCAGAGCAGTTGGAACCCGGAAGTGAGTCCTGGTCCACAGAGAGGGGTACACTGGCGAAGATTCCCACATAGTAGTCAAGGCAGTGATCCAGAAGTAGTACTCACAGTGACAGAATGTAGCAGAAGCCCCATAGAAGGCCATAGGAGAAAGGCAGGCTGGAAACCAGGTGAGAGGCCCTCCAAGGAGGCCCTCCAAGGCTGCAGCCACCATTGCTCACCTCCCTTTTCACAACGTTGGCTCCGTTGGGTGAAATTGCGGCTTTGGCAAGCTACCACCAACCTTCTGGCCTCCATTCCCGGGCCTATCTGAGCAGCATGGAAGCTCCCGACCGCCATCTTACCCATGGGGATCCTTAGGTGCGTGCGCTTCCCGACCAGCTTTAACCACGTCATGGGAGGGACCTCGGGGCGTCCCTACCAGATGATGTCACTCTGCTCTAATATTTAATCTGGCCTGCCCAGACAGCCAGCGACTTGGCAACGAGTTAACTTGCTGTTATTCCAGCGTCTACTCGGCTTGTTCCGGTTTGATTCCGTGGTGTGAGACTACTGAGTACCTGCCCCTTGGTGGCCCCCCTCGTCTCTTGGCTATCCACTCCTTGGAGGGCCTCTCACCTGGTTTCCAGCCTGCCTTTCTCCTATGACCTTCTATGGGGCTTCTGCTACATTCTGTCACTGTGAGTACTACTTCTGGATCACTGCCTTGACTACTATGTGGGAATCTTCGCCAGTGTACCCCTCTCTGTGGACCATTGCCGTGAGGACTCACTTCCGGGTTCCAACTGCTCTGCGGACCCACTCGGTGATTTCATCTGAGGAACCCTCGCTGGTGTACCCCGCTCTGTGGTCTTGCTCATAACATTGTTAATACTGAATTCACATACTTCAGAGATTGTATACTAAATTTCATTGTGTCTCATTCCCCATAAGTTTATATATTGAAAGTGTCTTGGATTGACTCAAACCTTTCCATGATAAGTCTGTGGTCAGATCCCAATTTTGTAAATTAACTGGGTCATTTATCAGACATTTGCATGAGAGAGAAGAGAGAGAGATAGGGAGAGAGAGCACTTCTGTAAAAAAAACACTTTTACCATGGAGTGGGGTTTGGGGGTGGGATAGGTTTAGTGGGGCAGTTTTGCATACACAGTGGGAGGTACAAACAGCAAAGTTGACATCATTGAATAATTTCTGCTGTTTGAATCCATGAAAGGTACAAGAGGAGATGATTTGTTCAATGCACTCATTACTTAGTTTCAAAAAAGGTAGGTAGAAAGTGCAAGAAGCTAGTTAGTGTTGCGTTCGTGCCTGTTCTCGCCCTCGCTCCACCCTCTCTACCTTAGTGGCGACTCCCTTCGTGTCTGACGGACAGATGCTGCTGCAGCTTCTCCTCGCAGATTCTCCCTGGAATCCCCGGGCTGGCCTGACGCTGTGGATCCGCCATGTTCCTGATGACGTAAGGGCACGAACCTCGGGGGCGTCCCCCCGTAGTGACGTCATCCGCTTCCAACTTAAAAGGTCTTTGTTTGCAACTACGAATCGAGTTAGCAAGGGGAATTCTTTCTCCGCTGCTCTGCCTCCACAACCTTACCTAGGGGTCCCCGCTCCTCGGGGACCCCGCTCTCTCTTCTTGATTTCAAATTGCTAAGACGGGATCCGGTACTCACTCCTCAAGGGCCTATGTCCCTGAATGCTCAGAAGACTCCTGATTACCTGGAAGCGATCGCAGACGTGAATACTGTGAGTTCTATTACAGATAGGAACCGGTACTCGCTCCATGAGGGCCTGTGTTCCTAATCTCCGAAGACTCCCTTCTGTCTAAGACGTTATCGCAGGTACGGAGATCGTGAGTCATTATTGCAGATTACAGATAGGAACCGGTACTCGCTCCATGAGGGCCCATGTTCCTAAATCCCTTCTCAACTCTCTTCTATATCAGAAGCTATCATATACCTATATTTTGTGAATTACTATTATAGATTGCAGATAGGAACCGGTACTCGCTCCATGAGGGCCCATGTTCCTAAATCCCTTCTCAACTCTCTTCTATATCAGAAGCTATCATATACCTATATTTTGTGAATTACTATTATAGATTGCAGATAGGAACCGGTACTCGCTCCATGAGGGCCCATGTTCCTAAAACCCTCCAAAGACTCTCTTCTATTACAGAAGCCATCTCATACACAGATATTGAGAGTTCTCATTCCAGACTGCATATAGGAACCAGTACCCGCCCAAGGCTCCTGTTCCTGAATATATTGAAGACTCTCTGTTGCATAGAAGCCATTACAGATATCTAAAATTGTGAGTGTATCATCTACTACTGGTTATGTATCCAGCATACCCTGTCTACTCACTACCTATAGTCTCTCTCTACAGCTCAGCAACCCAGAGACCGCAATTCTTTACTTATTTACTTACTCTGCTGCACTATCACTTTAATTGTGTTAAATGTAAATATTACATTGTTTAACCTCTCCCCTCTTCCAGTTCCAAGTTAATTTTCCCTGTTATATTGTAACTTTCTCACACCTTTTAATTGATTCTCTGTATTTAAAGTTCAAATTTGTATTGGAAATATTTATTACGTTACGCTATACTTTGCACACATTGTTATTTGTAAACCGGGTTGATGTGATCCCTATCATGAAACTCGGTATAACAAAAATAATAAATAAATAAATAAATAAATTCCAGTATCCGATGGACTTCAGCCCTGCCGGGCACATCAGCTCACTACTGCTACCTCTGGTGGTTCTACTTCCTGTCTAATAAAGAACTATCTGTGTTTGTCTCCATACTCCAGTCTAGCCGGTGGTCCCTCTCAGGATATCCTCCTGGGGGCGCTGTCATCTGCCATCGGCCAAGGGATTCACCAATTTACATTGTGTTCCTTCCTTACACTACTAAAGTGGTATTATACAGACTGCCACTCTAAGGGAAGCCAACCACTACAGATCATTAACTCCGCCTACAGAGTATTACCATTGTTAGCTCTTCCCCTTGGCAGGGTGATCCATAACAGATTGCTACTCTCTGGCAACTCCTCCCCTTGGCGGGGTGATTTATTACAGATTCTAACTCCGCTCCCTGAGGAGCAGTTCTAACACCTAGCAGCAGGAGATTTATAACAGTGTGCTAACTCCTCCCTCTATAGGAGGAGATTTCTAATAGATTGCTAACTCATCCCTCTCCAAGAGAGTAGATAGAATTTCATTTTTCAGTTATTTCAGCACTCTGGGATGTATACCATCATGACCAAGTGATTTGCTACTCATTGTCTTTAGTTTGTCAATTTGCATATTACATCTTCCATGTACACTTAGATTTGTTTCAGTTTTGCTGAATCATCACCTTTGAATACATTTTCTGGCCAGGCTATCTCTCTTATATTTTATTCTCTCTGCTATGGCTTTGTAATCCCTAAGTGCATGTTTTAACCCTTGATCATCTAATGGCCCAAGTGACTCCCTCACAGGCTTTTTACTTTGAATATACTTGAATTTTTGCATTCACGGCAAGTTTCTCTCAAATTCTTTTTGCCTTCTTTATCAATGCTTTGTATCTAACTTGCCAGTGCTTATGCTGTTTCCTGTTTTCTTCATTCAGATCCCTTTTCCATTTTTTGAAAGATGTTCTTGTAGCTATTATAGCCCCTCTCACCTCACTTTTTAACCATGTTGGAAGTCATTTAGCTTTCTTCCACTTTTTTTAAAGCAGAAATTCATCCATGCCTGATCTTAATTCTTAAAGTTCAATTTTAAAACAAATACATGTGTACAGACTTTGGAAATGCACATGATAGCAGGCAAATTTCTGTGTGCATACCCTGCATGCAGAGATGTACACACATTTTTCACGCATACATTTGTGTGTGCCAGTGGCGCGCATGCTGAGCAACACTCTAATTCCAGATCTTCAGGGGCATACTAGTTAAACATGCCTAGGTAGCCCAATTTTACCATCATGGATGTACAACACCTGTCATCCCTGGTGGTGGCCAATGAGGCTAACCTATTTCATGAGGCTGGAGAGCACAGGGACCTGAGACATAAACTCACATGGATGCAGCTCCTCCACACCACCTTTAATCATGGGGTATCCTACCCATGTGGGGTAAGTACAATAGGGATATGGTATGGTGAGGGTTAGGCCAGGAGAGGAAGGCTTCTAGTGCTGGTATTTAATGTAGTACAGTTACTCACATATTAATGAGTAAGCAGAAGTATTAACATACCAGTATATTGCCATCAACCATGAACTACTAATGTCCATCATATTTTGTCCTTTTATAGATTGAGGACTTGAAGAAGAAGAGCAGGGGGATGTGCCTGAAGTGGAGGCACTGGCTAGACCAGCTGTGTTCTTGGTGGGATGGGGCTGGAGTTAAGATATTCCTCAGAACAGCTTGCATTGGTTAACAGGCTCCATCTATGTCCTCTCTGTGTCAAATATCACATTATTTGGCCCCCTCTTCTGCCACACTTTACCTTATACTAATCCTCTTTCACATATCTCATTTTCACAGGCTCAATTCTTCAAAAGTGTTTAGGAAACATACTCTATAGCCTAGCTGGCATGCTTTCAGGGTCTTTACTCCCACTCAAACATGGATTCTCCTGTAACCAACATGGCTCTTGTCTAATACAACAATGTGTAGCATCACAAGTCTACATATCCTGCTGCATACACGCCTACTGGTGAGTCTAACCACTGTTGCACATTTATTGCCCTTACCCCCTAACACATAGTAGCCTCCAGAAATATATATCATGTTCCCATCAATGAGCAGGATGTCCAATCACCTACCAAGGCAGCATCTGAATGACAGGGTTGTCCCATATCTAACTATGCTTCCCTTTGCATTCCTTTTCTTCCAAAGTCAAGGGTTCTATGCAGCTCAGTCTCCCTGTGCATCGTACTCTGCAGGATGTGATCAAACAACAAGACACACACTTGCTTTTGTCTTCACAGATACCAGCTCCTCCTCCTCAGTTAAAAAGGAACCAAAGAGAGCAGGTGATAGAGATGAGGTTCCAGCCCCACCCCCAGCCGCAGCAGCTGAGGCTACCACTGGGGAGGAGCAGGATTCTCCTCCCTCACCCCAAGCAGCATGAAAGGGACTCGTGGTGGCAATAGACTGCCTCCACCTCCAGCAGGATCATCCTGGCCCTAGCCTGACCCTAGCCCCTTCCCTGTATGGTCCCCTCCCTGTTTGGCCCAAGGAGTTAGGGAGACCGCAACACAGACTGGCAAAGCTTTGCTGGCCAAGGGAGGCCTGCATCCCCTCTTCTGCTTCTGACATAAGCCATACCCCAGCCAACAGAAAGAGGCACTTTACCGGAGAACCTGCTCCCAGTAAAGAGCCTCTTTCTAGGCAGTAATTTGAAGGCATACTGTGGGAATTTCAACGAAATTGCCTAATTTGTCCCGTTTCAGGGGACCTGAATCCCGAAACTGATTTTTCCTAAAATTAGGGTTTGCACGGGGGGGAAGGGGCAAATTTATTTAAAAAAAAAAAAAAAACCACCCCAAACCCACCCCCATTCCTTCTAATTTACTTAATTACAACCCCCCAAAAACTTACCAAAAGTCCCTGGTGGACCAGTGGGGGCCCCAGGAGCGATCTCCCCCTCCAGGGCCATTGGCTGCCACTAATCAAAATGGCACCGGTGGCCCTTTGCCCTTACCATGTGACAGGGGCTACCGGTGCCATTGGTCGGCCCCTATCACATGATAGGAGCAATGGATGACCATTTTTTAAGATGGCACTGGCCGTCCATTGCTCCTACCATGTGACAGGGGCCAACCAATGGCACCGGTAGCCCCTGTCACATAGTAAGGGCAAAGGGCCACTGGCGCCATTTTGATTAGTGGCAGCCGACTGCTCGGGAGGGAGACATCGCTCGCGGGTCCCCGCTGGACCACCAGGGCTTTTAGTAAGCCTTGGGGAGGGATCGGGATGGTGGGGGGGGGGGGGGTTGTAAATAGTAAAATTGAAGGGTTGGGGTGGTTTTTTTCCGGCATTTCTTTTTTCCGACTTTTTTTTTCCTGATTTGTTTTTTTTCCTGATTCATTTTCTCCGATTCGTGCTGCCAAAAAATGAGCAGCAGAAAAACGACATTTTTCAACAAAGCGCCTTTATGTGGCTGAAGGGAAAACTCAAGCTGCAGGTTTAGCCAGAGTGTAATTGGCTGGATGGGCAACAGCTGAGTATGTCATGGAAGATACATATAGATAGACACTGGTGAAACTTCTCAGATGGCCCACTCCTGCTTCATGCACAGCTGTGCCAGCCACTCCTCCTCTAAGTGGCCCAACCCCTTAAGCCTTTTTCTTCAGGTAATTTTCTTGTGTAGATTTGAAAGTTGGATGATATGCTATGTCAGATATTGATTTTGTGACATTCACAAAGCCCCTTTCTTGTATGTGCCAATTTACCTTTGACTTCTCTTACTCTGGCACTTCCCTGACCTTTTAGACATCTATACATGCTATGTGCTTCCCCCTGCTTGATGCTAGTGATTTCCATTGTATACAAATATCTGCTCCTTTGCCAGCTCATTGTCTTGAGCCAACATCCTGGGGTTTGCCCTAGTGCATAAGGACTTTGAAGATGTATTTAATCCTCCTTGCCTCTGTTGTTTGTATGACTGTGCTTCTTCATTTGCTCTGGATAATGCACTGCAGACTGCCAGAGAGTATCCATCTGGCAGGAAGCTGCCTTCCATGCAGTACAGCACACTGAGTGCAAGAGCCTACAAATAGGTCATATTATTTAGTACCAATACCAGCACCAATGCTGTCCATTCCTAGTGAGTTTCTTGCCCATTTACTTCGCCCTCTAGGCACTTATCTCCCTGGAGTATGAAGATTTCTAATTAAATTCTGGATGGAGGACCTACCATGCCTTGCTTATTCTCCGGGTTTCTCATGCATCCTGCAGATGGGGGACAGGAGCTCCTCATTACAGACTATGAGATTTATTAGTCTGGCCACTTCATGGGTGCTGAAATTCTGCCAGGCACAGAGCAGCTTCATCAGCAGGGCTTCGACTTCCCTTGTGCAGCATTGAAAACATAGTAGCGTTTTGCAGTTCAGGTGGCTGACTGGAGCCTACAGCTTGCTGGTGAACCGAGCTGAACAGTTAAGCAAAGACATAGATATACACTTGATCTTATTTGGACCACCATCTGAATACTGCTCTGTGATCAACAAGCCCCTGAGGCAGCCACCATTGGTGGCGAAACTCGGCCAGAGTCGGGCATGTTTATAAGAATTTTACGTCTCCTTGATTAAAACGTTGAAAAGGACTATCTTGTGGCATCCATTTCTTTGTTTTTTTTTCCTCACGGCTGTACTGGATCGCCTACCCTGCTGTTTTTTGGACAATTTCAGGAAGGAGCACACCCTTTTGAAGCCAGAAGCATGTATTTTTCCATGCACAAAAAGTATACAAATACTTTGGGAGGCAGAGATACATATATTTAAAATATTCATGTATGGCACCACACAGGTTTTAAAATACTGATACAAATCTACATGGACTCCCCTATGCATGTACATAGTTGGAGAAACAGGCACAAGTTGCAAAGTGGGTTTCTTCTGCATAAAGTTTTCCCAATAATTTTGCCTACCTAATGTTAGCTAGATACATTTTCTCTGTTCTGAAATGGGCTTGGTCCATTGTCCGACAGGTGTCAGTGAAGGGACCAATCATTGGTCTTCTCATCAAACAGTGAAGTGAATAAATTAATAGTAATGTACAGGGAATTATTGGCTCTGTTGTACTTAATACTCTGCCCTATAGGTCACATTTGGGGGTTTGGGAAGAGTGAATTTGGCAAACAAGCTTCCATAATGTAGAGGACTGTGGTGAAGAGGAATTGACACCTACAAGACTGACTAGGTTTTTAAAAAATTAATCAGTTAAATTGACACCTGCTTTTTCCAAACAGATTTAGTCAGATTATATACATCTAGTTAGCATTGATATTCAGCATTAGCCAGGTAATTTAAGCCCTGTCCCCAGAATAACCCCCTACCCTGCATCATATTTTTATGTGGATAAGTTTTAGTCATTAAAAGACTTACTCAGCTAAAATGTAGTATTTCAACAAGACAAAATATTTAAAACCAAACATAGTTATACAAGCACTTTGGAATATCAACCTCATAGCTTTTGTTGTTTAGAGAAGGTAAGGTGAATAAGAGGAGGTAACAGGGAGGTCTGATGATAGGAAGGGCTGAGAAGACACCAAATTTTGCTACTGAATATCTGTTATCAAGAACTTTCTATAAGAAGTAAAGTTATTTGTTTATTTTAGATTCTTGCTTTAAAAGTCTCTGTCTTTCTCTCTAGAGTTTTAGGAAACAGCTCCTTCAAGACATTCTCTGAGGTAATGAGGGTCATATGAAAGAACAAGGTATCATTTTTTCCTTTTTTTTTTATCTCCCAAGCTCCTAAAGGATTAATCTAGGAACAGAATTAAAATGCTGCAGTGCAGTATTTTCTGACCATCTTAGATTCTATTTTTTCTTTTTACTGAAAAACAATTATTCCAATAGGATGAAAAAATGTATTTTGCTTGCAGAGATGTCAATGAACATTTTGTTTAACTGACTCAGGCCCTAGAGGAGTTTTATATCATGAAGTTCAAATGCAGTCCAGGAAATATAATGCACAAAGAATATATTGCCACAACAACAAATCAAGTTTATAGTTATATAGTTGGGTTAGATATGTCACGACTGCAGTGAGGTTAGATTTGCAAGCATCAATGTACAACATTTGGCTAATTACCTCTGCATATTTAATAGACTGTTGTTAATTATATACCCTAAATGTTGTGAATATATTAAGATATCTATGGCAATTTTTTTATCCTAATGATCTAATATACAATTTATATGGATGTGCATTTGTTTGAAACAAATGACCAAAACATAGCAAATGTGATGATATTTGTTTCATTCATGATCCCCTGAAATGAACAGAAGATGGCCATGGATGAAACAAATATTTTTGGTTCAACTAGTTTATGTTTTCCATTCCCTTCAATGACCCATTGAAGTCTATGGCTGCATACTATTGAGAAAAAACAGCTGGTAACTATAGCAATCAGCACTTACCTGTGTGACCTCATTGCCTTGCCAGAGCCTTGTCAGAACCAAGGCAGAACAAGTTGACAGAAGTCTAGCCAGAGGACAAATCACACTATAGCATCTTTTTAACTAGCCTATAGCCTCTGTATGAATCAAGTAACACTGACATCTTACCACTATAAAGTCTGAACATATGCAAGAAGAAGTCTTCATTTACTCTCTACCTCTTTGAAGAAAAGGACATGCTAGGAGAAGTTCTCTAAGGGGCGGATTTTCAGAGCCCTGCTCTCCTAAATCCGCCCAAAACCGGGCGGATTTAGGCGAGCAGGGCCCTGCGCGCCGGTGAGCCTATTTTACATAGGCCTACCGGCGCGCGCAGAGCCCTGGGACTCACGTAAGTCCCGGGGTTCTCCGAGGGGGGCGTGCCAGGGACGTGTCGGGGGGCGGGCCCGGTCGTTGCGGCGTTTCGGGGGCGTCGGCAGCGTTTTGGGGGCAGGTACGGGGGCGTGGCTACGGCCCGGGGCGGTCCGGGGGTGTGGCCGCGCCCTCCGTACCCACCCCCAGGTCGCGGCCCGGCGCGCAGGAGGCCCGCTGGCGCGCGGGGATTTACTTCTCCCTCCGGGAGGCGTAAATCCCCGGAGAAAGGTAAGGGGGTGTGTAGACAGGGCCGGGCGGGTGGGTTAGATAGAGGAAGGGAGGGGAAGATGAGGGGAGGGCTTTAGAGGATTTCCTCCAAGGCCGCTCCGATTTCAGAGCGGCCTTAGAGGGAATGGGGGTAGGCAGCGCGGCTCGGCGCGCGCCGGCTATACAGAATTCATAGCCTTGCGCGTGCCGATCCAGGATTTTAGTGGATACGCGCGGCTCCGCGCGTATCTACTAAAATCCAGCGTACTTTTGCTGGCGCCTGATGCGCCAGCAAAAGTAAGCCTATTCGCGTTTTTTGAAAATCTACCCCTAAGTGTTTTAAAAAAGCTTAACATTTGGATTTGGCACTGGTAAAGTGTTGCTTTTAATCTTCTCAGTGCTGCAATGGTCTTACTCACTGTGCCAAGAAGAGAGGGAGGAAGACTAAGAACCAATGTCAGGAAGTATTTCTTCACGGAAAGGGTGGTGGATGCCTGGAATGCCTTTCCGGAGGAAGTGGTGAAGTCTAAAACTGTGAACGACTTCAAAGGGGCGTGGGATAAACACTGTGGATCCATCAAGTCTAGAGGGCGTGAATAAAGAGGAGGCATTCAAACACTGCACGGAGCGGCAGTAGCCACAGAGGCATTCACGGAGCGGGATGCCAGTGGCCAGTAGTTGGTGTTCCACCTTCACGGAGCGGAAGGATGGAGGGCTTCTATCTCAAAAAATAAAAAAATAAAAACAGGGGTGGGTAAGAGTATGGGGTAAGGGTGTGGCCTGCTTGTTACAGCGGTTGCTACCAATAATTGAGCTGGACGTTCACTTGGATGCAGATACGGCGCTGCTCTCTAAATTGGTGGTGGGGTGGAGGGGAATTAGGGCTGGAGGGTACTGCAAGCCAATAGTAACAGGTGGGAGAGAAAAAAAGGGGAAAAAATGGATAAAGTGCGTAGCTTGCTGGGCAGACTAGATGGGCCTGAAATGCCCTTTCGGAGGAAGTGGTGAAGTCTAAAACTGTGAATGACTTCAAAGGGGCATGGGATAAACACTGTGGATCCATCAAGTCTAGAGGGTGTGAATAAAGAGGAGGCATTCAAACACTGCACGGAGCGGCAGTAGCCACAGAGGCATTCACGGAGCGGGAATCCAGTGGCCAGTAGTTGGTGTTCCACCTTCACAGAGCGGAAGGATGGAGGGCTGCTATCTCAAAAAAATAAAATAAAATAAAAACAGGGGTGGGTAAGAGTATGGGGTAAGGGTGTGGCCTGCTTGTTACAGCGGTTGCTACCCCTAATTGATTAGGGCTGGAGGGTACTGGAAGCCAATAGTAACAGGTGGGAGAGAAAAAAAGGGGGAAAATGGATAAAGTGTGTAGCTTGCTGGGCAGACTAGATGGGCTGTTTGGTCTTCTTCTGCCGTCATTTCTATGTTTCTATGAAAGTCAGGGTGGAAGACAGTTTAGAGATTAAAATAGCAGCAGTACCAGTGATTTTTTTGTCTTTAGAGTGTGGTGACTCTTACAAAACTGCCAGTTAGTTTTCTTTCTTAGTGTTTAAGAGGTTTTTTGTGTGGAGTCAGCACTACTGAACACAGCACAGCATACATTCATTGTATACATGTATATATATGTGAGACAGATTTTCATACAGTGAGTGGTACTGTGAGTAGAGGGACAGTTACATTGTCAATAAATCCATTTGTAATATCAAAATCCTCAAAAGGCAATTAACTTAACAAAATATATCATTTCAGAAAAGAGAGAGGAAGGAATCTTGGTAGGATTTGCAGCTTTGGCATGGGCAACAATAAATAAAGCAGGCCTGCACCTAAATTAAAGAGGGACTTTCTTAGGTCCACAAGAGCATAAAAAAAGGCTGTTCAATAAAGTAGAAATTGAAATTAAGAATGCATGTACCACTGTCCCCTGTTCCTCTCCCTCTTGCTTTGGAGCAGAGGGAAATGATGGGAGAGTCATCCAAGATTGGTATTAGCAAGGCAATGGGTAGCAGAAGTGCAACACTTAGAATTATTATTGTACTCATTTTTGGCTAATGCTTCTGAGGCAGTTAATGCAGTATTTACATCAACTAATTCAGAGGAAGAATCTTGTTTGTTATTCTCTGCATCAGAATATATTGAATAGCTAGTTGTTGCATCCATCAGTCTCAGATGGTTTTGACCTCTGTGCCTCACCTTTCTCCCTTCTTTCTCCTCAAGCCTTAGGAAGATGGCTGCTGCCATGTCTTCATGTTGCTCTCTCTGGCATCCCTGGAACAGCAACGGCAACAGTGTTCACCATGATTTTCCTGAGGGCCTCCTAAGGTGCGCACACGCTCGCCACCCACGTCTTTATCCATGTCATAGCAGGAACCTTCGGGGCATTCCTTCCGAGTGATGTCATCACATCCTGGTATTTAGCCTGCCCTTCGTTTGCTAACAAACTGAGTTAGCAAGGATTGGATTGCCTCCGCTCTAAGCTGCTCTGCCACTTCCCAGCTGCCACAGGAAGCTCTCTCTGCCCTTTGGGGTAATTCTTCACTAACCTGGGTACCCGCTCCTCGGGGGCACTCATGCTCTATTTCAGGTACCTATCTTGGGATACTGGGTACTCGCTCCTTGAGGGCCTGCTATACCTAATCTGGTGCCTGCTACTGAACAACTTCTGCTTGCCAGAACCTTCAACAATACAGCTTCTACTTCAGTGAGTACTAAACATTTCAGTCTGTCTCATCTTCAGCTTCAGCGCTGTGTCTACATCCAGGACCTGTCCCTGCCTTGCCGCACTGCCTATCAAGTGTGAGACTGGTCTCCTCTGCTGAGGACCCCTGGACTACTTCACTGAATATCTTCATTGCTGCCCGCTCGCCAGGCAGTACTATCGAGCTGTACAATAAATACAACTTCTCTGTGTCTGCGTGTATAGAGTCTAGAGATGTGCATCGTTTTTTGTGTTCGTGTCCTTCTTCGTTTTTCGGCCGCCATGGAAAATGTCGTTTTTTTTCAGTTCGGGTCTTTTTTTTCGCAAAAAATCGATTTTTTGTTAGTGCGCGCTAAGTCCCCATTAGTGCGCGCTAAGTCCCCATTAGTGCGCGCTAACTCCTGTTAATGCGCACTAACAAAAACCGTTAGATTTTGTTATTTTTTGTTACTTTTTGTTAGTTTTTGTCAGTGCGCGCTAACTCCTGTTAGCGTGCACTAACGGGGAGTTAGCGCGCACTGACTCCCGTTAGTGTGCACTAATCGGAAAAACGAATTTTTGCAAAAAAATGGGAAAATCCTGATTTTTTTCGGGCTCCCTGAAACATGCCGAATTGGACAATTTTGTTGCAATTATCCAATTCGGCAAAAACGAATGCACATCTCTAATAGAGTCTAGCCTAGTACTGTGGTTCCTCATGGGGTTCCTCCCAGTGGGAGTGGCCATCACTGCAGTACACAAGAATCCACTCCAACACCTCAAAACATAACACTAGTAGCTAAAATGTTGGGAAGCATCTTAGCCTTCAGTTCAGTGATAGGAGAGAAAAATGATACTGATGATGTTGAGATAAATCCCCAGGAAGAACAGGTAGTGCAGGTAGAGACAGTGAGTGATATCCCTGGCATTTTTCCTCAGGGTTCATGCTCTACCTCAACTCCAGTACCAGCATTAGCCTAGAAGGATGTAGAGATGGTATTGTGGAAAAAAAGAAAACAACATGGAGGAACCAAACTTCTATATTAGTATTTAATAAGCATGGCAAGTAAAACTATAAGAACATAAGAATTTGCCATACTGGGTCAGTCCAAGAGTCCATCAAGACCAGCACCCTGTTTCCAATAGTGTCCAATCTATATTATAAGTACTTGGTAAGTACCCAAACTTTAAATAGATCCCATATTACAAACCACATGCTACTAAGTAGATCACATGCTACTATGTAGGCAGAAGAGTAGCAGCAGACCCCTAATGTGGAACACCTGGAGCATGGCAGATAAGACATATAAGAAGCAGCAAACATAAAAGTTGGTACAAAAGGGGAAAAACAGGAAGGGGTCTTTTTGCTATTGCTCTGTCTTTGTTTCATGTCCCTTATATACTAGGGATGTGCATTCATCCAGGGGAGCCCAAAACCCAAAGGAATTGTTCCCAAAATTTCATGAAAAATTAGTTTCCGGGTTTAGTGTGAAAAAATGCTATTGTGCACTAATGGGAGTTAGTGCGCAGTAACCCCGTTAATGTGCACTAAAATGAAATCCGGGTCTCCCCGAATTTTAAAGGCACGAACCACGGGAAATACTAAATTTCCCATGGTGCGCCGAAACCATCCCTTCGAACATCCCTTTTATATACTACCTCAGTGATCTTGTTGTTACTGCGATGATAACCTTCCATGCCCCTAATGTACCACCCGGGGGGTCTTGCTGCTACTACTCTTACTATCTGTCTTGCCTACTTTGTAGCATGTGATTGGAAACAGGGTGCTGGTCTTGATGGACTTAGTCTGACCCAGTATGGCAAATTCTTATGTTCTTACTTGCTATGCTTATTAAGTACCAGTATAGGAGTTTGGTTCTTCTAAGTTGTTTTCTGTTTCCATCTCAACCTATTTCTCCCATCCTGTTTGGGATAGGAGACAGAGTTCAATGGTAAATGAAATATATTCTGAAGAGAAAACCATGTTAAGTGGAGTGCCTCAGGGTTCAGTTTTGGGACTATTCAATATCTTTGTGAATGATAATGTGGAAGGGATAGAAGGTAAAATATGTCTATTTGTGGATGATACTAAGATCTTGGAAAGAGTGGATGGATGATAATAAGTACTTGAAAAGAGTGGACATGCCTTACAGAGTAGAGAGAATGAAAAAAGATTTAATAAAGCTGGAAGAATGATCAAAGATTTGGCAGCTGGGCTTCAATGCCAAGAAGTGCAGAGTCATGTATCTGGGGTGTGGTAATCCAATGTGATGGGGGGAGGGGGGGTGAAAATTTGATGTTAATGGGCCAAGAGAGGGATCTTGGAGTAATAGTGTCTGGAGATCTGAAGATGGCAAAACAATGTGACAAGGCAATAGCCAAAGCCAGAAAAATGCTGGGTTGAATAGAAAGAGAATTAATCAGTAAGGAAAAGGAGGAGATAATGCCTTTGTACAGGTCCTTGGTGAGGCCTCACTTGTACTGTGTTAAATTCATGAGTCCATATCTCAAGAGGGACAAAGAAAGGATTGAGGCAGTCCAGAGATGAGCAACCAAAATGGTGTGCATTCTGCATGAGAAGATATATTAAGAGAGGCTCAAGGATATGAATATGTATATCCTGGAACAGAAGAGGTGTAGGGGAGATATGATACAGACCTTCAGATACCTGAAAGATTTTAGTGATGCACATTTGGCAAAACTTTTCCATTGGAAAGAAATCAGAAGAACCAGGGGTCATGAAATGAAACTCCAGGGAGGATGACTTAGAACCAAATTCAGGAAATATTTGTTCATGGAGAGGATGGTGGATGCCTGGAATGCCCTTCTGGAGGAGGTGGTGAAGATGAAAACAGTGAAAGAGTTCAAAGAGGCACAGGATAAACACTGTAGATCCTTGAAGTCTAGAGGAAGGAAATGAAGAAAATAATTCATGGGTTAACTTGCTGGTGCATCGGTTACTACCCTTAACCAATAAGCCTTCATACTCTTGATGCAACTCCATCATAGCTCTCTGCTTCAATGGCAGGTAGAAAAGGGGAATTGGATTTGAACAGCAACCAATGAAGACCCCTTTACAGTCTGGGAAAACAAGTATGGGGGTAACTTGCTGATGTGGTGTTTACTACCCTTAACCAATAAGCCTGATACTTTGATGAAATTCCAACATTGCTTTCTGTTTCACAGCAAGGCATAACAGAGAACTGGATTGAAACAGCAACCAATGAGGGCCCTAAGTTTTGCAGTCTGGGAAACTGATAAGCATGGTGGTACCTTACACAGTGCAGAAGATACTACTATAAGCTTGTTGGGAAGACTGTATGGACCATTTGGCCATCTTCTGCCATCATTTCTATGTTTGTATTTGTTTATTGGTTATACTAGGGTGTTTTGTATCCCCCCAAAAATATTGAAAAAGAAAAACAAAAGTATAAGATTCTCCTTCCATTCTACCTCTTTTCTGGTTCTTTATTTTATTTTACGCCTCTAAAATACTAACCTTGTTCACTGTCCTGCTTTCTTTCTTGGTTATACCAGGGGTTTTTTTATCTCCAGAAAAATAAATTAAAAAAAAAAGAAAAAAGAATGTTTCTCTTCCCGTCTCATCTCTATTCTGGTTCACTACATTACTCTTTTATTCTACATCTCTAGTATTCAACTCTAGTTCTCCCACCCTTTTTTTTTTTTTCTTGGTTGCATTGGGGTGTGGCCTACAAAAACCCTCAGTCAGAAGGAAGAAATGCAGGCACAGAAAATATGCACAGGAGAGTCTATTTTCATGTTTTGAATATGGTAAATGTTTCAATATGTAGAGAGATCTAATGCAACACTGAAAATCAGCAAAGGGAAGAGACTATGTTCAGCTACAGAATATGGGAAAAACTTTCTTAGTAAAGCAAATCTCATAAATTACCAGGAAACCCCAACTAAGAAGGGACCATTTTCATGGACTGATGGTAGCAAAAGTTTCAATCAGGAAGGAAATTTCATAAGAAACCTATCAGTAAGATCAATTTCAAACAGGAAATATAATATAAACTTATGTCTCAGAAGTGATACAGATGGGAGGCAAGATGGCCGCCGTGGCGTGAAACAGCTTGAAACGCCGGAGAGAAACGCTGTCCAATTTCGGAGTTACTTATCTCTATTTTCTTTAAAAAATTATGCCGCATACAAAAAGAAAAGGGCGACTAAGAGGTGAGAATATCAACTCACCCATTGCCGACCCTCGACAGCCTACTATCCCCGGTTTTTTCGCTGGAGCTGCATCAATTAATCCGGAGAGCCTGGTCGCTGGAGGAACCGCGTTGGAGCAAGCGCAGACCTCCCTGACCTTCGATACCACCTTAAGCCCCGGATCACCGAAGAAACCTGCTCCCCCTCAAAGAATCACGATGCCCTGCCCTGCTTCGTCTGAAGCCGGAGCGGCCATGACGATGGCCAGAAACGATGCCTGTGAGACCCGGGACGAGGAGACCCTAGGAGACAGTGGAGGCGAACAACTTGCGGGTCTGGAGGATCCACTAAGGACTTCAACTCCCCGGGGACTGGAAGCAGCTATCGTAACAACTGTACAAGGTACCGGGCTAAGAGGGGGAGCCGATGAAGTGCAGGGAGTAAGCCAGCTTCGAAGGATTTCAGAAGCTCCTTCTACTCAGAGACCTGATGTTATAACGTTGGAGGGAATTTGGAGTGTACTAAATGGAATTGAGACATCGATAAAAATACTTGCTAAGACAAATGTGGAAATTCAGAATCAGGCTTTGATAAATAATAATTTATTATCTAGTTATACTAACAAAACAGAAGTGTTGGAAAAGATAATTTCTTCAGTGGAGGTTAAACAAGAAAAATTAATTATTTCTGAAAATTTAATATCTAGAAGACTGGAAACAGTCGAAAATGCCCTAAGGGCACATAATTTACGCATACTCAATTTTCCAGTAATTAAAGCTATAGCCCCACTGGAACTTTTTAAACTTTATATGAAGGAAAATCTAAAGATTCCAGATACGGCTCTCCCGGTTATTGTTAAAATATTCTACTTGCAGAAAGCTTCCCAACCAGAACCACAAAGTCCTGATCTGAATCTCACCGATATATTAGAAATGTCTTCTGAACATCAAATAAGTCAGAGAAAACCTCTCCTAGTTTCCTTTGCTTTTTTATCAGAGCGGAACCATGTTATGAGACTTTTCTTCAGAAACCGACAAACACTTTTCTATGGGTTCCCTATCTGGATATTTCCGGATGTGATCAAGTCTACTCAGACACGAAGGAAAGACTTTCTTTTGATGCGGCCATTAGCCCTTAGAATAGGGGCTAAATTCACTCTGAAATACCCCTGCAAGGCTTGCATCAGGTATCAGAATGTGAATTATATTTTTCTTGAACCTGACCAAATGAAAACATTCCTAGCTGGGAAAGCCCCTATGGAGACTTCATTAGAGACGGTGTAAAAAGAAAAGAAAAATGATGCAGAAGCCACGACGAACCAAATATACTTGTGGATTAATTTGCTTATACTTTGTCATTGCTCCTACCGCCTCCTAATTTCTAAATTTGATTTTCTTATAATTTAAATGTCGTTAATCATTATGCTGAAATAATGTTTAATCTGAAATTTATTGTTTTCCTTTTGACATTGACTTTTCTGTAAGGAGTTTTCCTGGTAAATAAGTTGTGAAAAAACTTGAAAATAAAGAATTAAAAAAAAAAAAAGAAGTGATACAGATGACAGATCTTTCTCTGGTGCAAAATTAGATAAGAACACACTGTGACTGGATGACGAGCTTCAAGAAATCAACAGAGGTTTTGACAGAAACTGGGTGGTTTAATTTGGAAAGTGACTAGTGTATACTCCTGATGAAGGATGCCTGTTCTGAAACATTGCAATGTCGGATGGAAGTTGAGGTTTGCATAAAGGAAGACCTGTTGTTCTGTGTACCAGTACTTTGAGAAGCCATATTTGTCCCTGGATTGTTCAAAACACTTAAGATAAGTTCAGCTTGGGTTCTAATGCATTTTTTATATACAAAAGAAAATATGTTTTAAAAAAAGTGAACTGTTAGCTCATGATATGGACATTGAGATATTCATCATTGACCAATGATTACACACCTTTGTACATTGAGGGTTGTCATAAACTCAAAATTTTTCATGTCTGACCTTTGAGGTTTGAAGGTCTAACCTTTGAGGTTTGAAGGTCATCAATATTTAGTAATGTGAGTTTATTTATATATCCCATATATTCAGGGCCGGTGCAAGGGTATTAGGCACCCTAGGCGAAACGTCAGCTATGCCCCCCCCCCCCCCACACACACACACACAATTAACTTACATTGTGCATTAATGAAAATAACGAAGTCTGTATTTATAACAGAACACTTATTTGACCTTTTTATGCCATGTAAACCATTGAGATGATTTGTCTTATCGACGGTATAGAAACTCTTTTATAAATAAATAAATAAAAATAAATAAAATAAACATAAACCAAAGCTATACTTGTTGCTCAAACAAAAAAAGCAGACACATCACATAATATTAAATAATTAAAATGGCAGTCAATCAAGAAAAATAAACTTAAAAAGCCATCTTTACTTACCCCCTCCAGCAGCTCTCTTACTCCTCTTCCATGCAGGCTGTAGCACACACCAGAAGCAGCAGTAGTGGCTAAGCTCTATACTCATGGTCCTCTTCCTTAATGCCCATGTCTCTCACACACACACACCATATCAGTCATGCCCCCATGACCAGTTTCTGTCTCTCACACACCAATCATCTCCCAAACAGTCTTTGGCACACACACACCAGTCACCTTCCTGAACAGTTTCTCTCATGCCATACACACACAGGCTTCCCACTCCCGTGTTCCACTTACATATATGGGCTTCTCACTCTCATAATCACTTTCTTTCTCACACACATACCCAGAGTTCTCACTTCCATGCTTTTTCTCTCTTTCACACACACACACACACACACACACACACACTCACCAGTCTCTCACTCCCATGCTTTCTTTCACATACACCCCCACACCAGGCTTCTTACTCCCATGTTTTCTCACATACCCAGAGTTCTCACTTCCATGCTTTTTCTCTCTTTCACACACACACACACACACACACATCCCTGACTGTCTCACACATCAGTCATCTCCTTGAGCAGTCACTTTCATTGTCTCTCACATATACACATACATCAGCTCTCTGACCAGTTTCTCTCAATCACACACACATGCTCTCCATCAAATACATTCTCTCACTTACACACAGACTCTCAATCACACGCAGGCAGGCAGGCAGGCAGGCAGGCTGGCTGCTTCTCTCTCTTTCTCTCACTCACTTCCTCCCCCCCCCCCCCAGCACAAACGGTAGCTGCTCCTCCTCCTCCAGCCCCTGCAGGCCAAGAAGGAAGAATCCCATCGGCCGCAGGAGGCTCGTGCTGCTCTCTCCTTTCCCGATTACCGGCTGCTTCAGTTGCTCGGGGGCCGATGCTGCTGTCGCCGCTATTTTTTCACGCAGCACTTCTCTTTCTTCCCGTGCATCACTTCCTGTTCCGGTTCAAAGGGGGGGGGGGGGCGGGAAGAAGACCAGCCGCGGATGCAACAGCTTTTTTTTTTTTTTTTTTGCACCGCTGCCGTTCCCGCTGGGCTTGAACGTGCTGATAGCCCGGCGGCAACGGCAGCAGGGAAGAAAGAGCAGCGGGAGGGACCGGGAGCCACGCGAACCGCTGGGGGAGGTCAGATGGGTCTTTTGGGGCGGGCTGCCGGCAGCGGCTGTTTTATTTTTATCGGGGGGGGGGGCGGCCGCTCTCTTAATTTTACCGGGGCAGTGCCGCCCCCGGGAAGCTGGCGCCCTAGGCGACCGCCTAGTTCGCCTAGTGCTTCCGCCGGCCCTGCATATATTTTGTAACAAGTGAGATCAATCACAGTATGTATGTTATAATTCTTTCACTTTTGGGTTTTTATTTCTTTCACTTTTGGTTTCTTTTCTGCCATCATTTCTATGTTTCTATGTTTTATACTAGTAAATCTGATAAGTGGCAAATGCTTCAGCAGAAAGACAGACGTCTTCCATGCCATAATGCCTTGCTAATATACCCCTCATACTACACCTTGGGAGGTCTTTATGCCACTCAGCCTTGCTGCCAAAGCTAGACTTTATACCTTCTACCACAGTGCCTTGCTGCTATACCCCAGACTCTATATCTTGGAGTGTTCTTGCGACAGTGGCGGTCTGCTTTGAACCTCTTCTGGTGTCCTAGTGTGTTGATGCAACTGTTTGTTTTTCTTTGCCCTTTTATTGGTCCCTCTGGAGTTTTACTGACTTCTTTTCGGCTTCATTTCCCCTTCATGATGCCTTAGGATGTTGATGCCAGTCTTGGTGCCACTTTGCCTCTTGTGCTGCTTTTGAAGTTTCATGCCACTTTCATTGATGCCCTCATTTGAAGCCTTATGGCATTCTTCCCCCTCTTGCTGTTGCTTTGCTCCTCTGATGGTGCCTTGGAAATCTCCTGCCACTTCTGGTATTCATTTGCCCTTTACTGTGTGTCTTAAGCTATTAAACCCTTTTGGTGTCATGTTGATATAATCTTGATGTGTTGTCATGCCTTCACCCTTCTGATGATGTATACCTATCTGTTTTATTAGAACTAATGAGAAAACTCCAAGTTTGTAGTCTAAATTAAGCTGCAGTTCTTCTGCAATTGACTTTAATGGTAAACAAATTAACAAATAAAACAAATAAACAATTTGCTTTTGTTGTTTTAAATTAATAAACTGAATAAGGTGCCCTACGAAATGAATGACTAAACTGAAATTAAATTTTTTCCTATGCACACCCTTAATTATTTGCTTATAGATTTCTCACATTTTGAGCCTAAAGAAACTGAACTGCTAGCAAATCAAACCTGCTGTCTTCACTGATATATTGTGTTACTGTATTTCCTTTCTTGCAATAAGTATTGACTAAAAGGATGAAAGAAAAGCCGATAACATAACTTTTCTGGCAAGAATAAAGGACATTCGGTTACCTAGGAGTTGTTGCAGAGAGTACTTAGTATGAAAGATTAAATACCGGTACTTCCTCTTTAATTTTAATGATTGAAGCAGCGTGTTTTGTAGAAGGGATTTTAACAGTCAGGAGATGTGACTGTGTTTAAGATTCCCTTTTTCCAGTCAGTAGTTCATTGTCAGAAGCAGCTACAGAGCAGCTTTATGTGCATTCAGAGACAGCCAGAAAATTAGTTCTGCATGACTGCCTCAGTACTCAGACACAGAGAACAACTATCAGCCATGTCCTTAAACAGTTGTTTTATCTCTAACCATGAAGGCAATACTAAATATTGCAGCTTTAGAATAAAATGCAAATATAGTCACTCTTTAAGTGAAAATAAGTACTACTAAAGGGGGTGGCCTGTGCAATGTTTTTAAACTTAGTTGAAGGTGAAAACACAATGAAGTTAAATAATTGAAGCAAAATATATTCAAGTATGAGAAAGCACCAAAAAAAAAAAAAATTGCTATGACTGCAAGAAAGGATTACTTGTAATGTCAAACTTAATAAGCATTTTGGGGATAAATTCTGTACTTAAGAAAAGCCTGAACTGACATAAGAACCTATTTTACAGAAAAGACTTGATTTATAAATGGGATTTTTCTCAGCTTGTACCTATAAACAAAATTTATAAATCTGGTTCCAGGCAACTATTTTCTTTTCCTAGTATGCTCTGCTTAAAGATTATATTTTCTTAAATCCAGTGTATATTTTATAATTTATGTTTCAAGTTTTATTTTACTATCCCTATGCTTTTAACAGCAGCATAGTGTACCTTCTGAAAGGGACAGAGAGCATGAAGAACATTGGATGAATGCACATTAAACTATTTTGAGTTGCTATTCACTTCCATTTCTTCTTCACTGGCATTCCTTGTCTCTCACATCATTCTATTATTGGAATTTTTTATCTCATTACATCTCCTCAATCCCATCTGTTCAGTTCTCAAACAAACAAACAAACAAACACACTTACATATCTAATTTATTTTACCTTAACTGTGCAATTCCCCAGTTACCCTACTCCCCCCATCACATACACACACACACACACACACACACACACACTCACTCACACATACTTATTTCTTCTCTGCTGTGATTGTTTAGTCTTGGCTACAATATTTTGCAAATATACCTCACATTTACACATTGCAAGTATTGTGGCTTGGTTACAGGTACCCAAACATCCCCTAATGAAATTCATAGAAAAAAGAGAGAAGGGGGTTAAGTGCATTGCATTAAGGTTCAGAAATCCTGGGGCATAAATTCAAGACTCTTGACATGTCCACTTTGTCTCTCTGTGCCTCTGCACTTGGAATTTGTGGCTTTGATCTTCATTAACCTTCATAATGTTATTAGTATTATAGATTGTTATTATTTGTAAATATGCTTCATTTGATATATGCTATACAAGTCTACAGCAAAGTTAATCCTTTTTCCTGTTTCTCTTTTAGCATAAGTAAATTCACTTGAAAAATATATTAGCATATGACTAATGGATCTGGGAATCCATTTTGCAAATTGGCAAGGCATAAACAAATAAGATTCCTAAGCCTCTGTTTTAACTGTTTTAAATCTCTCAGATTATCTGGTAATTTTCTGATGTTTTTCAGGTCAAAAAATGAACATAAAAATTACTAATGTGGCTATAGGGAGGTAGGTCTCTTAGGCCTGGATTTATCAAAATGCACTAAATATCACATGCAATAGGAAAAGGGGCCTGTTTTATGGTAATAGGCTGTTTATCACAAAGTGCACTATCTTAGCACTTCACATAGGGGTGGATTTTAAGAGCCCTGCTCGCCGGTGCGCCTATGTTCAATTGGCCTACCAGCGTGCGCAGAGCCCCGGGACTCACGTAAGTAGGGATGTGAATCGTTTTAGGACGATTAAAATTATCGTCCGATAATTTTAATATCGTCTTAAACCGTTATGGAACACAATACAATACAGATTCTAACGATTTATCGTTATAAATCGTTAGAATCGTGAGCCGGCACACTAAAACCCCCTAAAACCCACCCCCGACCCTTTAAATTAAATCCCCCACCCCAATAACTTAAATAACCTGCGGGTCCAGCGGCGGTCCGGAACGGCAGCGGTCCGGAACGGGCTCCTGCTCCTGAATCTTGTCGTCTTCAGCCGGCGCCATTTTCCAAAATGGCGCCGAAAAATGGCGGCGGCCATAGATGAAAAAGATTGGACGGCAGGAGGTCCTTCCGGACCCCCGCTGGACTTTTGGCAAGTCTCGTGGGGGTCAGGAGGCCCCCCACAAGCTGGCCAAAAGTTCCTGGAGGTCCAGCGGGGGTCTGGGAGCGATTTCCCGCCGCGAATCGTTTTCGTACGGAAAATGGCGCCGGCAGGAGATCGACTGCAGGAGGTCGTTCAGCGAGGGTTCCGGCGCCTCGCTGAACGACCTCCTGCAGTCGATCTCCTGCCGGCGCCATTTTCCGTACGAAAACGATTCGCGGCGGGAAATCGCTCCCAGACCCCCGCTGGACCTCCAGGAACTTTTGGCCAGCTTGTGGGGGGCCTCCTGACCCCCACGAGACTTGCCAAAAGTCCAGCGGGGGTCCGGAAGGACCTCCTGCCGTCCAATCTTTTTCGTCTATGGCCGCCGCCATTTTTCGGCGCCATTTTGGAAAATGGCGCCGGCTTAAGACGACAAGATTCAGGAGCAGGAGCCCGTTCCGGACCGCCACTGGACCCGCAGGTTATTTAAGTTATTTGGGGGGGGTTCGGGAGGGTGGGGGATTTAATTTAAAGGGTCGGGGGTGGGTTTTAGGGGGTTTTAATGTGCCGGTTTTTCGATTTTTCGATTTTTATTTTATCGATTTTTAACGATTTTTCACGATATTTTACCCCCCCAAACGGCAACAATACGATTCCCTCCCCCTCCCAGCCGAAATCGATCGTTAAGACGATCGAGGACACGATTCACATCCCTACACGTAAGTCCCGGGGTTTTCCGAGGGGGCGTGTCAGGGGCGTGCCGGGGCGGGGCCGAGTGGCACGCCGTTTTCGGGGCGGGACACGGCGTTTCGGGGGCGGACCCGGGGGTGTGGTTTCGGCCCGGGGCGGTCCGGGGGCGTGGCCGCGCCCTCCGGAACCGCCCCCGGGTTGTGTCTAGGCGCGCCAGCGGCCCACTGGCGCGCGGGGATTTACTTCTCCCTCTGGGAGGCATAAATCCCCCAACAAAGGTAGAGGGGGGTTTAGACAGGGCCGGGGGGGGGGTGGGTTAGGTAGAGGAAGGGAGGGGAAGGTGAGGAGAGGGTGTTAGCGAATTCCCTCCGAGGCCGCTCCGATTTTGGAGCGGCCTTGGAGGGAACGGAGGTAGGCTGCGCGGCTCAGCATGCGCCGGCTACACGAAATTGGTAGCCTTGCGCTCGCCGATCCAGGATTTTAGCGGATACGGGCGGCTACGTGCATATCTACTAAAATCCCGCGTACTTTTGTTTGCGCCTGGAGCGCCAACAAAAGTACGCCAACGCGCCGTTTTTTAAAATCTACCCCATAGGTATTACTGCAGACTGCGATAACCTTTTCGCACTAAGCAGTAAGTACCACAATTGTTACAATTCCTACCTACAACCACTGGGGGGAGAGAGAGAGAGAGAGAAAGAGAAAGAACCTAGCGATAAGGTTCACATACTAGGCAGGTATTTATACCTCTATAGGAGGTCCATCTAGCTGCTTGAGGTGAGGTTTAGGTATTAGTGTAGGGGTTAGAGGCCACTTTGACATGCAGAGTGTGATGTACAAACAGAACAGTGCACTCTTGTGAAGACTTGATGACCTTTAGAGTGAGGAAACTCACCCAAAGATGAGATTTGTGCAATATTCTGGGTAACATCAAGCTAGGTTGAGAGAACATTGCACAAATCTCATCTTTGGGTGAGTTTCCTCACTCCTAAGGTCATCAGATCTTCACAAGAGTGCAGAGTGCACTGTTCTGTTCGAATGTCACACTCTGCAAGTCAAAGTGGCCCCTAACCCCTACACTAATACCTAAACCTCACCTCGAGTAGCTAGGTGGGCCTCCTACAGAGGTATAAATACCTACATACTATAAGGGCCTTATAGCTAGTCTCTCTCTCTCTCTCTCTCTCTCCCTCCCTCCCTCTCCCCCCTTAAAATACTGAAAACACAAAGTGCAATAAAGCCATATTGCATGGCTTAATGCAAATGAAAAAGGTGTAGTTAAAATCCACATAAAAAATGTGTGATATGGCTTCACAAATTGCAAAGCCAGTCTACTTGGCCAGAAATCCCACACCAATCTCTTCCCCTTTCCTAATTTGCATTGCACCATTCATTAAATGAGTTTTCACATGCATTAAAGGTGCTTTTCACATGCAAAAATGCCATATAGCACTTTGATAAATGACCCCTTAGAGACTGATTCACCATCATTTGAGACTCTAGGAGGTATTTTGGGTAGAAAAATATTTGGTCCAGCTTTAAAAAAGAAATTTAAGGTATACTGGATCTAGAGTCACCATGCATGCTTCTTTAATGACTTCTGAGCTGGCCACAAACCAGATCAAAAAACATAATTGACTTGCATACATATACACCTTTTATTTATCAACAGAAGTCCTCAACCCCAAATATATCTACAGTTCAGGGAAAGTGTTAGTCAAGACTGTTGGAGCCATGCAGCTCCCATTAAGTTCTATGGGAGAAAAATTATCTAAATTATTTTCTTCTACTTTCTTAGAAAATAATGGAAGTAGTGCTGTTCCCCTTCTGTATTTTAATCTTTTATGTGCCATTCATATGGAATGTGACAAACGTATCCCACCAAGTCCCATTTTAGAAGCCTTCTTTGATGGTTTCAAAGGAACAGTAGCAATATTACTCCTATTGTGTATGCTGGTGCAGATGCACAGCATTTGTTACGCATCCCACTCCTTAGCCTGTGCATGATTTGGGACCCAATGGCAGAGCAGAAGGAGCCCAGACTGATGTTCTTCATCTGCTGGCCCTGAAAGGAAGTTCAAAACTCAAGGCGTCAGCATATTTTGTGTGCTGAATTTATGATGAAAAAAAAAAAGGAGTACCAGTCCCATGAGTTTTGAACTTTCTTGCCAGGCTGGCACACAGGAAGAGATGGAAAGGGATCCTATTGCAAAGATTGTCTTTTACTGTCCCGATGTGCACCAAACCCTAATCTGTAACAGTCCTCCCATTAAGTCTCAAAAGAATGAAAGGATGCTGTGTTCCAAAGATTATGGCTCCATCTGATTCCTTTTCCCTTACTGTACTGGGTCTGCAATTTAAAGGGGCAGCAAACACCAGGTAAATAAATAACTAGAGGCATTGTCTCACACATCTCTCAGAGGCAGAAGATGGGGGAGAGTAGAGAGAGAGAGGTAGAGGTATGAGGTAAATGTTGGGAAAAGAGCAAATTAAATAGGGAAGAGGATGATGGCAGAGAGGTGAAAGAGGCAGGGGGCACATGTTGGGGAAAGGGGTAGAAGTTGACTAAGTTTTTATGCTAATGCCAGAAATCTAAGAAGTAAGTTGAGAAAATTAGAATGTATAGCAGTGAATGATGACATAGATTTAATTGGCATCTCTGAGACATAGTGGAAGGAGGATAACCACTGCGACAGTGCTATAATGGAATAAAAATTATATCCCAATGACAGGAGCATCTGGGAAGCGGGGTGGCGTTTTCTGTCCGGGATGGCATAGAGTCCAACAGCATAAAGATCCTGCATGAGACTAAAAGCACAATCGAATCTTCATGGATAGAAAACCCTTGTGTGTTGGTGAAGAGTAGCATGATAGGAGTATACTACCATCCACCTGGCCAAGAAGGTGAGACAGTCAATGAAATGGTAAGAGAAATTAGGGAAGCTAACCAAATTGGTAGTGTAGTAATAATGGGAGATTTCAATTACCCAACATTGACTGGGTAAATGTATCATTGGGACATGCTAGAGATATAAAGTTCCTGGATGGAATAAATGACAGTTTTGTGGAGCAATTGGTTCAGGAACCAATGAGAGAGGGAACAATTTTAGATCTAATTATCAGTGGAGCACAGGATTTTGTGAGAGTGGTAACGATGGTGGGAACAATTGGCAATAGTGATCATAATATGATCATATTTGAATTAATAAGTGGAAGGGGGACAGTAAGAAAATCCATGACTCTCATGCTAAACTTTCAAAAGGGAAACTTTGATAAACTGAGAAAAATAGAGAAAAACTGAAAGGAGAAGCTACAAAGGTAAAAAGTGTGCAAGAGGTGTGGACATTCTTAAAAAAAATACCATCCTAGAAGCACAGTCCAGATGTATTCCACACATTAAGAAAGGTGGAAAGAAGGCAAAATGATTACCGACATGGTTAAAAGTTGAGGTGAAAGAGGCTATGTTAGCCAAAAGATCTTCATTCAAAAATTGGAAGAAGGATCCAACAGAAGAAAATCAAATAAAGCATAAGCACTGGCAAGTTAAATGTAAGACATTGATAAGACAGGCTAAGAGAAAATTTGAAAAGAAGTTGGCTGTAGAGGCAAAAACACACAGTAAAAACTTTTTTTAAATATATATGAAGCAGAAAGTCTGCGAGGGAGTCAGTTGGACAGTTAGATGATTGAGGGGTTAAAGGGGCACTTAGAGAAGATAAGGCCATCGTGGAAAGATTAAATGATTTATTTGCTTTGGTGTTTAATGAAGAGGAAGTTGGGGAGATATCCATTCCAGGGAAAGTTTTCATTGGTAATGATTCAGATGGATTGAACCAAATCACGGTGAACCTAGAAGATGGGTAGGCCTGATTGACAAACTGAAGAATAGTAAATCACCTGGACCAGATGGTATACGCCACAGGGTTCTGAAGGAACTAAAAAATGAAATTTCAGATCTATTAGTAAAAATTTGTATCCTATCATTAAAATCATCCATTATACCTGAAGACTGGAGGGTGGCTAATGTAACCCCAATATTTAAAAAGGGCTCCAGGGGCGATCCGGGAAACTACAGACTAATCAGCTTGACTTCAGTGTCAGGAAAAATAGTGGAAAGTGTTCTAAAGATCAGAATCACAGACCATATAGAAAGACATGGTATAATGGAACAAAATCAACATGGCTTTAACCAAGGCAAGTCTTGCTTCACAAATCTGTTTCACTTTTTTGAAGGGGTTAATAAACATTTAGATAAAAGTGAAACAGTAAATGTAGTGTATTTGGATTTTCAGGAGGCATTTGACAAAGTTACTCATGAGAGAAAAATTAAAAAGTCATGGAATAGGTGGTGATGTCCTTTTGTGGATAACAAATTGGTTAAAAGACAGGAAACAGAAAGTAGCATTAAATGGACAATTTTCTCAGTGCAGGGGGTTGGGCAGTACAGTAGGGGTGTGCATTCGGATTGACCGCATTAGTAAAACGCAACTCATATTTTTTTTTTACTTAAAAAATTGATTCGACATAAACGATCGGATTTCCCACATATCGAACATAGATATGTTCGATATGTGGGAAATCGCGATTGTTGAGCCAAAATAAAAATATAAACCCCCTCACCCTCCTTAATCCCCCCCCCCCGACTTACCACAACTCCCTGGTGATGGAGCGAGGAGTGAGGACGCCATTTCTGCAATCCTTGGCGAGAAGCATGTGACGTCGGCGGCACGTTGAGTGACGCCGGCATCACGTGATTCCCGGCTCGTTCGCGCCGGACGGCTCGTTCGGCCCAAAAAGAACTTTTGGCCAGCTTGGGGGGGCCTCCTGACCCCACCAAGCTGGCCAAAAGTTCTTTTTGGGCCGAACGAGCCGTCCGGCGCGAAACTCGCCGGGAATCACGTGGCGCCGCGTCACTCAGACGCGACGTCACGTGATTCCCGGCAAGTTCGCGCCGGACGGCTCGTTCGGCCCAAAAAGAACTTTTGGCCAGCTTGAGGGGGTCAGGAGGCCCCCCCAAGCTGGCCAAAAGTTCTTTTTGGGCCGAACGAGCCGTCCGGCGCGAACTTGCCGGGAATCACGTGACGTCGGCGTCACGTGATTCCCGGCTCGTTCGCGCCGGACGGCTCGTTCGGCCCAAAAAGAACTTTTGGCCAGCTTGGGGGGGTCAGGAGGCCCCCCCAAGCTGGCCAAAAGTTCTTTTTGGGCCGAACGAGCCGTCCGGCGCGAACGAGCCGGGAATCACGTGACGCCGCGTCACTCGACGTGCCACCGACGTCACATGCTTCTCGCCAAGGATTGCAGAAATGACGTCCTCACTCCTCGCTCGATCACCAGGGAGTTGTGGTAAGTCTGGGGGGGGGATTAAGGAGGGTGAGGGGGTTTAAATTTTTTTTTTGCACATATGTACATATACCCAACTCATTGGATTTTTTTTATGTCCATATTGGCCGCAAGTGGGACCCCCTTTCGGACATAAAAAATATGAACATAAAATTTTGCTCTGCACATCCCTACAGTACAGTGCCTCATGGATCTGTACTGGGACCCATGCTTATCAATATATCTATAAATGAACTGGAAAGGAATATGACGAGTGATGTTATCAAATGTGCAGATGATACAAAATTATTCAGATTGTGATAAATTGCAGGAGGACCTTGTGAGACTGGAAAATTTGACATCCAAATGGCAGATGAAATTTAATGTGGATAAGTGCAAGGTGATGCATATAGGGAAAAAATAGCCCATTCTATAGTTACACGATGTTAGGTTCCATATTAGGAGCTACCACGCAGGAAAGAGATCTAGGCGTCATAGTGAATAATACATTGAAATTGTCAGTTAGAGTGCTTTAGCAGTCAAAAAAGCAAACAGAAAGTAATTAATTATTAGAAAAGGAAGTGTGAATAAAACAGAAAATGTCATAATGCCTCTGTATCACTCCATGGTGAGACCGCACCTTGAATACTGTGTACAATTCAGGTTGTCACATCTCAAAAAAGATATAGTTGCGATGAAGAAGGTACAGAGAAGGGCGACTAAAATGATAAAGGGGATGTAACAGCTCCTCTATGAGGAAAGACTAAAGATGTTAGGACTGTTCAGCTTGGAGAAGTGATGGCTGAGGGGGGACCTGATAGAGGTCTTTAAAATCATGAGAGGCCTAGAACGGGTAAATGTGAATCAGTTATTTACAAAAGGTAGGAATAAAATATGATCTAGCCTGTGTATTGGTTGGTGAATTAGTTGATACCCACCTATGTGGCCAGAATGTCCAAAAAAATGAACCTACCTGCTCCAGAGAATATCCACCGGAGAGGCCTAGGCCCAGACCAAAGCCTCAGCATTGCATAGAAGGAGGTTGCAGCAACCTACCATGCTCTTAGCACACACAAGGCCGACCCCTTGGCAAAAACCCAGACGCAATGTTGCAGCCAGCCAGAAGGCTGGATCCAGATGCCTAGACCCAGGCCCAACACTGCAACATGGCACAGAGGTCAGGTCCTGATGCCGGGGCCTTGGCCTGCACCCACGCCCAAAGCCATGACCTGACCTAGAGGCTACAACATGTGGGCCTCAGCCTAGGCCAGAGCACAGACCCAGACTGGACACCACTGAGGAACAAGCCATGGTGCCACTGGACATCAAAACAGTATGGAGTCCTTTTACTCCCTGTCCTCCTACCTTGGTTATTTCTGCAGAGGCTGCATCACAGCCTTCTTGCCAAGGCAAACAGCTGGGCATTGCTGTGTCTGGGGAACCTCCCTCTCCTGCTGTTGCAAGGTCTTTCATTTTGAAGTTTGTGCGGAGAGACTCGCCACCACTGAATGATTCACCTGTTTCAATGGACAATGTTGTCTTGGTGAGACCTGGTGTTCAGTGGAACCGAGAGAGGTGACTGCAATTAGAGCCACTGCAGGAGTATGTAGTACACAGAGTTCATAGAGAAACATTTATAGTGCCTAAAGGGTTAAAAATTATTGTCGCAGGGACAGGGAACCTGATCTTTATTTAAAAAATGCTTGACCACAAACAAAGGAACAAAAAGGGTTAAATGCTTGATCGCACACAGAACATCAAGTATGCTGTGAAAGGGTTAATGCAAAGGTAGGAATTTCTGTGTCAGTAGTTGTGGATGTCTGCTCAGCTCCTTGCTGTGATAATGATTAGGGCTTCCTGCTGCTTTAAAACCAGTGTGTGACCTGCATGACCAGAAATGGCATATGTAAACAGCACTGTATTTAGACAGTTTTATCCTGCTGCGAGAAAACAGACAGGAGAGTGAGCACTTGTTTTACTAATTGTACTATTGTTTATATTGTTAGGAATAAAATAAATAGTGAAACTGGAAAAGAGTGAAATGGTGAATTCAGAGAATAGGGCTGAAAGGCATGTGGGAAGGAAAAGACAGAGACCGGAAAAGGAGGCATTTCATTGTGTGTCACAACCAATAAGAGAGAAAGACCAGGGATAGTGGCATTATGACATTAGGCATTAGGCCATTTATGCCATTAGGCATAAAAGACTGTGATGAGATGCCAGAAACCCAAGAGCCAGCAAGCTACAGGTAGCTGAATATTTGCGTGTGAAGCCTTCCAGCAAGTATCTATAATTTCCCACACCTGTGCAGTGACTGCTTCCTAGAGATCCTGCTTGCAAAAACAACTTTTATGTGCCCAATTGCCTGATTACCTGCTTGCCTGACCAAGAGCCTACTTGACTGGACAATCAATTCAGATTCAAGGAAGTGTTATGTCCAACAGTCGCAGACCGTGCGACCATGCTTACTTACATCCTGCACCGTTCTCCAGCCCTCCCCGGGTCTGCTCACTGCCAGCTACGTTCTCTCCTAGACGCGCGCGCGTCACCGGGCCCTCCTTTTAAGCGTCTTCGGCGGGAACCTCGGGGGTGTCCCTGCTTGATGATTTCATTGTATCATGGTACTTAAGCTCCACCTTCGCCCTCAGCTAACCAACTTGGCAACAAGTTCCATACATCTCTCCTAGCTCCTGTTCCATGTTCCTGTGGCTACACTGTTGGACTACCTTGGAGCTTGGACTCTGTCTGGTACCTGCTCCTCGGGGGCCAGTGGTGCTCTCATGGGGACCTTGTCTCCTGGCCTCCCCCACTCCTCAGGCTGGCCCTGTACCTCCTGAGTCTTACTCTGCAAGGCTTCCCACTCCTCGGACCTGCCCCTTAGAACACCCTTACCACTCAGGATTTATTCTCACGCTTCCCTGCTCCTTGGGATTGTGACTAAGTGCTGTCTGAACTGTCAGCACCTTCCCACTCTTTGGGGCTGTGTTTCCCTACTTCTCGAGAGACTCTAGGCACCGTCCCACTCCTCAGGACAGTGTCCTTGTGCCTTACTGTGACTGTCCACACCTCCCCACTCCTCGAGGTCATACTCTCATGCTACAAGACTACCAGCACTTTCCCACTCCCCGGGGCTGTGCTTCTCTATCATTCAGAGACTGCCTGTGCCTCCCTCTCCTTGGGTTCTACCTATGTCATCATCAGAGACCTGACTCGGGCTTCCCTGCTCCACAGGTTAATCTGTGTAACTACAGCCACACCTCCTTTGCTCTGCAGTTCTGCCCCTTGGGGGTGGAGGGGGGGGTGTCTCCGCTACTCCTCCTGCATGCCAATCTCTGCCTCCCACTCTACGGCCTGCCTGGTGCCTTCCCTGCTGGGGAGTCTTAGTCAAGGTATTATCAGCAGCTCGCTCATCTACTGGGGAATCCTTCCTGACTCCTTGGGACTTCTCCACAGTCTTGCCTAGAGCTCCCTGCCATGCACAACCTTGCCTCCCATTGGTGTGGGCCTGTGGGGCTCCTCCACACAGGTTGTAACATCTCATACCATGGGCCAAGGGTCCACCAACCCACAAACCATAACAGGAAGTAACTGCCACCAATTTTGTACATAGCTCATCTTAACCTCTTAGATGCTTATTATTCATATTTTATACTATGTTCTATTGTAATCTATTTTATTATTGCTAAATAAAATATATATGATCTTATATAGCTAAGAAAAATATAACCACTTTTTACCTATAATTACACACTCTGAGTATTATTGCTAATGCTATTAATATTGGAATATAACAGACTGGAAACAGGGGGAGGGTAGTTAACTATGTGTTCAGCTTTCATAAGTTGACAAATTAGTGACTGCAAGAGCTCACATGCAAACCCTCAGCATAGGTGTATGGAATTGGGCAAAACCTGAAGGATATTTGAACCTGCAGACAACACAAGGAGAGCCACAGCACAGAGCAATGATCCAAGTGCTTCAATGAGCAGTACTCGATAAACAACAATTAATTACCTTAGACAAGGTTTGGACTACTATTATGTCTTTGGAGAAATCAATATCATCTCTAGTTGATGTTTCCTCAATATGCTTTGCAGAACTCAAGATACAGAGATTATAGTGGCCTTTCATGCTCTAAAATTTGAGGTCTTGTACAAACACATTTCTTCTATGTAAAAAGTCCAAGCTAATATGGTCCAAGGGGAATATATTCATGATAAAAAAATATAAAATATGGAAAATACTTTGAGATATTTAAATATCAGGCTTGCACATGTTTCTATTTTATCTGTTCTTTCACCAGTTGCTTTGTTTAAAAAATATGCTTTGGAGATTTTAAAAGTTCCCCTGAAACCATACCACCAGTTGCCAAGGCTTTCTTTCTCCTTTTAGAAATGAGAGAGAAATATATGGATCATGATCAAGGAAACTCCTTGGATTTATCAAATTTCTTGGAAAATTCTGATGAAATACAAGTATTTAATGGAGTAACACTCTTTGTTACTTTGTCTTTCCTCGAGATCGAGACTCTGTTTTATGATTATTCTTTCATAATCGTGCAGCATTATTTTTTGGTCAACAAGTCTTGGTCTATCCAGACATTATGCGATAGAGGTGTGAATCGTGTGATCGATCGTCTCAACAATCGATTTTGGCTGGGGGGGAGGGAAATCTTATTGTCGTGTTTTGTTTTTTTTAAAAATCGTTAAAAATTGTAAATCGGGGGAGGGTGGGAAAATCGGCACACCAAAAAACCCTAAAACCCACCCCGAACCTTTAAAACAAATCCCCACCCTCCCGAACCCCCTCAAAATGTTTTAAATTACCTGGGGTCCAGTGGGGGGGTCCCAACGTGATCTCCCTCTCTCTGGCCACAACTGCTTTGAGAGAAATGGCGCCGGTGGCCCTTTGCCCTTATCATGTGACAGGGCAAAGGTAGCGCCGGCGCCATTTTGGTTCCTGGTTCCCGACGTCACGCGTCCAGGAGATTGCCCCCGGACCCCCGCTGGTCCCCCAGGGACTTTTGGCCAGCTTGGGGGGGCCTCTTCACCCCCACAAGACTTGCCAAATGTCCAGCAGGGGTCCGGGAGCGACCTCCTGCACGCGGGCCGTATTGCCAATCTTCAAAATGGCGCCGGCACTACCTTTGCCCTCACTATGTCATGCGGGCAACGTCGCCCGCATGACATAGTGAGGGCAAAGGAGGTGAGGAGAAAATACCAGCAACAGAGGAATATATGAAGTGTCATGCTTGGTCATATCAATGGTCCATCAATTCCAGCACCCTCTCTGACAGTGAATAATCACTTCACTTGGAAATCTCAGAAGGTCTTAATGGGGCAATCCATTCTTTGCTGCTCACTCCTAGAAGTAAGAGCTGGTAATCCCCATTTACTTCACTAATTATTATTAACAGACCTGGATACTACTGGCCTTAGCTACATCCTCTAGTAATGATTTCCACAGATATGAGTGGGCCCGGCCTCAGTGCCTGGAGCCCACAAGTAATTGTGTGCCATGCATGATAACCCAGTTGCATCCAAGTTAAGCCATTGTGTGGCTTCCTTTCCTCCCGGCATGATGGTGGTGCAGCCAGGTGGGGGTAGGGGGAGTGGTCAGGGATGATGACATTGTGTTTCCTATAGAGGTCTGCAACTGAGGAACATCCAGCCTCTTCCTTTCTGGCAAGCATGGTTTCGAAGGCACCATGATCATGGCCTCTCTGTTCTATTTCAGAAGCACCCAATTGGAGGGCCCACGTCTCGATGTTGCCTTGCTTGGTTATTATGACAGGCAGTAGACGTCGTGTTCTAGCCTGGTCTATGGCAACTGCCTTACCAACTCGGATACCAGTCCCAGTGCTGGATGACATGATGGTAAGTACATCTCTTCAGCCAAGGAAATGGGGCCATAAAGAGGCCTGATGGTTAGACATCTAGCATATTTGGTCTTCCTATTGAAAGTGTGCGGATGGGGAGATCCCATCAAGTCCATCCTGTTAGGGTTGAGGTTGGTGGGTTGGTCAAGAAAGTTGGGGTGGACTACACATACATGGCTTCCAATAACAAATGACCTGCTGGGGACCCTACAGGTGCTCTTGGCATTCATCTGAGCTATCACTTCAAAACCAACCTCTTTTGCCTTCTCTCAGGTCTTTTGGAGCTTTAAGCATGAGCGAGTGGTTTGCATCCAACAAGAATGATCCGGGTATGTTTGGCATACTTTTGTGCGACATGACATGTACACCTCTAGCCCTCCGTATCAAGCTATGTATGCATTCAGACCATTTGTTGCCCAGTCTTAAGCACTTGAGGAATTCAATGGCAGCTCCATTATACATATGGGGGGCAGCAACCTCAGTGAATTATAAAGCATGCAGCTAATTATGAGGATCAAAAACGACTTGTCTGAGTTATCTGCTTGGTTTTTTCCACATATTTATTTTTTGTGGTCAGATATTATTCCTCATGCAAACTTGAATGATTTGAGACTATGGAGGAGAGGACTCAATAAGGTTAACATTCAGATCAGTGTATGGACCTGCAAGCTGGGTCATCACCAGATAAAGCACAAATGGGCGATTGTCCAATGTCAAGGTTTTTTTTAGGTCAGGCAGAGTCCATCTTTCAGACATTGGTTATGATATATTCAACATTGGCCTGCAGGAGGCTCTGGAAGGATGGTTGTTGGGGACTGAGGTCAGTCGCAACCATGTTGGTGGGGGGCATGAGGCAAGGGCATGCCCTACCTCATGCCTGTGGCAAATACCTGGGCTGGTAGGGGCATTTCAGATGTGGAATAGGTAGGCATCACTATCCAGGTCAGCAGTGGGCTGGCATCATGGGCAGCACAGGGCAGGGTGTTCCATATACTAGAGGTCAGGGCCCCCTTGCTTGGGGATGAGGCAGGGGCCCCAAGTTCGTTGTTGCCTTGCTTGGTTATTGCAGTGGGTAGCAGAGGTGATGATGTAGCCATACCAGCCTGGGTACCTGTTTGTCGAGGGTTTTATATAGTTAATAAAGCTGCAGCCTTTTTTATCCAATATCTGTGTTTGTTGTTATTTCATTGTATTAGAGAATGTATGCATGTATGGCTATGGGTCAATCAGAGGTGATGGGGAGTGGGAGGGACATAGATGGGATGACACTACAGTCATGGCTGCTAGAGTTATAATTGTGCATTGACTGAAAAAAAATACACTTTCTTAAGTTAAATGTATATTAAATTTGCTGCCAGTTAATTTTATGGAATGTCCCCTAATCTTATTTCTGTATCCAAAAAATCAATCCCTAAAAGCTTGCTCTTCACCATTCATAATTTTATAAACCTCTTCCAAATGATGTAGGACTATTTCATAGTGGGTCTAGAAGAAATTAAAGGGAAATCATAAATGATGTTCCTCAGATCAACTTGAATACATGAAATACATAGCAAGACAGCAGGCAGCACAAATGTAAAACTAGAATCCACAGAAATAAAAAGAAAGACAAAGGAACAATGGAAACATAGAAACATAGAAACATAGAAATGACGGCAGAAGGAGACCAAATGGCCCATCTAGTCTGCCCCGCAAATTTTCTCTCTCATACTTATCTGTTTCTCTTAGCTCTTGGTTCTATTTCCCTTCCACCCCCACCTTTAATGTAGAGAGCAGTGATGGAGCTGCATCCAAGTGAAATATCTAGCTTGATTAGTTAGGGGTAGAAGCCGCCACAATAAGCAATCTGCACCCATGTTTATTTGTTTTACCCAGACTGTTATACAGCCCTTATTGGTTGATTTTCTTCTCCCATGCCGTTGAAGCAGAGAGCTATGCTGGATATGCATCGAAAGTGAAGTATCAGGCACATTTGGTTTGGGGTAGTAACCGCCATAACAAGCCAGCTACTCCCTGCTTTGCGAGTGCGAACCCTCTTTTCTGGATGTGTGAAGTATCAGTTTTTCTTCTCCCCTGCCGTTGAATCAGAGAACTATGCTGTATATGCATTGAAAGTGAAGTATCAGGCTTATTTTATGGAGATATGGCATCTGTAGCAGGAAGAACCCTCTGAACAAAAGCAGCATGTGCTTTCCTTTAAATTTAACATAGGAACTGAGCCTACAACATAAAATGGAAATGGTAATACAATAGGGGTATGAAGAGGAAAACTTTATGTTTGGGTTCATTCATTCATTTTGGATGGCACCTCCATTCATTACATTAGTTTTAAACCAAAACAGCATTTTTTTAATTTGTTCATTCATTTATCATTATAGTCTATGAGAGATGAGAGATGAGATTGCCTATTTTGGGTTCCTAGATTTGGATTTTCTAACCATTTCTAATGAAACTGGTGGATAGAAATCATCAGAAGGATTAAGGCATTCGAACTGACATAGTATCAAGAGACTATGTCAACATGGTACAAAAAATGGCATAGGCAGCCCAAGGACCTGCAATGGGACAAAATGGTGTTGGTAATAGCAGGAGTCCTCTAAAGAATCATCAGAGAAACAAAACAGTGACAAGACTGGCCAGATCACCCCAAGACTTCAGAAGTGTGGCAAAGGGCACCAACAAGAGTGGCATGAATCCCAAGGCTGTACAAGAGAGACAAAGTGGCAAAACATGTGGCATTGTTAGCTCAAGACAACATAAAGGGGAACAAAACACCACAAGAGGCAGAAAATCCCCCAAGGCAGTGATAAAAAGTGAAAGCAAGTGAAAGTGTGCTCAAAAACTCTAAACTATTATGAGGGGTACAAAGAATCCAACCAGAGTGGCTCCAGATGAAGGGCAAACAACACCAACCAAATTGGCTCAAAACCTTAGACAGCCTGGAGGAAGCCTAGTCATTTCTAAAGTAGCTGGCTGTTTGCACTTGCAGTTGTTCTTTAATGGAGGCTAAGATAGTACCAAATGCTCTTTAGTCCCTTTTCGCGTGCGATAGCTAAAAAGAGGCAGAGTAGGGGTGGCGTCTGCCCCGGAAGAGGAGAAGTCAGGTCGAACGCCTCAAAGACAGCATGGACGGCGAAAAGGCAAGGAGCCTTTTCGCTGTCCATTTCACACCCAATAGCACCACCTTTTATGATGGTGCTATTGGGTGCAAAAGCCGGCAGCGATCGCAGGCCCGCCCCCCGCTTCACCCCCCCTACCCCCCTGCACCACGCGATTCATGCCACCACAGTGTTTTAGAAAATATAGGCCTAACTGTTTAATGTCCTGTGATTCACAGAATCCAGGACAAAATTATTCTTCTGAATTAATTTTTCCAAAAACTTCCTCCATTACCTTGGTAATCATGAAGGAGTGCAGTCCTGGTGGTTCTGGGTGCTCTACTTCTGCAGCCCTTTCCTTTTGCTATGGTATAATCTATTGAAGGTTAAATACCAGTTGAGACCAATAATTGCAAGAACTGCAAGAAAATGTCCAAGAGAGTATAAAACTATTAATGATGTGTAAAGCTAGGGCAAGAGCAAGAGGTGGTAAGTACAATTGGGGAAGCGGATTTGGAAGGATTCTTATAGAAAGCTGGAGCATGGGAGGAAGCCCCATAAAGTACCAAAATTGGCTTGAAGTAGCAGTGCCACTAGCAATTAAAAACAGAAACAGTAGAAGCCGAACAATGCAGCAAGAAAAGTATCCTAAACCCCAGGGTATACCTCAAGGATAGAAGTGGGAGAATAAAGAATGATATCAAAAGCCCGACGAGTGGTGCATCAGGCCTGCAAAGCAATGGTTGGCCAGGGTAAGAGCAAGAGTTAGCAAGTACCATAAGAGAAGGGTATATGGAAGGAGCCTCATAGACAACTGGAGCAGTGGAGAAAACACCCTAAGGCACAAAGAGTGGCTTGGAGTGGCAACGGCAGCAGTAGTGGTGCTGGCACTTATTAAAAACTGAAACTGTTGGAGCAGAGAAATGCAGCGAGAAGGTAGCCATAAAACTCCCAAGATCTACCTCAAGGCTAAGGTGGAGGAATAATGGTATAAAAATCTGAGGAGTAGTACAGAAGGCTTGCAAAGCAATGGATGGCCAAAATAAAAGCAAGAGTCATCAAGTACTCTAGGGGAAGGGGATCTGGACTGAAGCTTGAAGATAGTAAAAAGAGATGATGCCTGTCTTAGTAGGAGGAATGTAGTTAATCCTAACAATAGCAAATGCTTCTGTTAAACTTTAATGATTGAGATGCACTTGGAGTGGCATGATGAGCCTGAGGAGTGATGCATCAAGCATGCAAAGCAATGGATGGCCAAGGCAAGAACAAGAGTCAGAAAATACCATAGGGGAAGGGGATTTGGAAGGAACCTTGTAGACAGTTGAAGCAGTGGAGGAAGCACCAAAAGGTTCCAAGACTGATTTGGAGAGGAAGCAGTAGTAGATGCACTTATTATTAAAAATAAAATGTTAGGGACAGAGCAATTCAGCTAGAAGATTAGTTGAAACAACCCCAAGCTGTATCTTGAGGGGTGAGGCTGGAGGAGGAAACATGGTATGCAAAGCTTGAGGAGTGGCACAGTGAGTGTGCAAATCAATGGATGGCCAGGGAAGAGCAAGGGTTGGAAGGTATCTTAAGGGAAGGTGATTTGGAAGGATCCTTATAGAAAGCAGGAACAGTGGAGGAAGAACCTTTTGGTACAAGACTGGCTTGGAGGGGTGGTAGCAGCAGTGGCATTGGTTATTATTATAAACTGAAATAGCTGGAGTACAGAAATGCAGCATGAAGGGTAGCCATAAAAGCCCAATGTTCTACCTCTAGGGCTAAGGCAGAGGAATAATAGTATCAAAAGCCTGAGGAGTGGTGCAACAGGTGTGCAAAGCAATGGATGGGCAGGGTAATACTAAAAGTTGGCAAATTCTATAAGGGGGGATTTTGGCAGAAGCTCAAAGACAGCTAAAGTTGAGGATGCCTGTCTCTGTTGGAGGAATGTGATTTATCCTTCCACTGGATTAGCATATGCTTATGTCAAATTGTGAAAATCAAGCCATCAAGCCATGCACGTGTTATGTACACATGGCCAGAATAGTAAAACTGCAAATGGCTCATTAAATCAGTTTGATTCCATCTGCTAACTGTGGTGATTTTACAGTTGATGTATGCAGATGAGTGCTGAACTCCAATACATAGTGCATGGAATCACAGTGTAAAGCATCAAAGCCCCCAGAGTGTACAGTGCAGGTAATCATAAATATCACAGAGGTGTCTCTACCCCCAAGGTATACCATGTGGAGAATAGAAACCGCACAAAGGTATCATAATCAACAATATGGGAATTGTGTTCTGTTACAAACAAAATAAAGTTGCCTAAGCCACTAAGGCATACATTGCAGGGAATCACAAACAGCAAAAAAGTGTCTAAATCACCAAGGTATACAGTGCAGAGAACTGCCAAGGGCCTTGCCCTTACTATGTCACAGGGGCTACCGGTGCCATTGGTCAGCCCCTGTCACATGGTAGGAGCACAAGATGGTGCCGATGGCCATGTGACAGGGGCTGACCAATGGCACCGGTAGCCCCTGTGACATAGTAGATCAAAGGCTATCGGCGCCATTTTGATACTGGTACCGAGTGTGTGTGAGTGCAAGGTATGGTTCCCGGACCCCCCGCTGGACCACCAGGGAGTTTTGGTAAGTCTTGGGGGGGTTAGGGGGGTGAGGAGTTGGAGTAAATTTAATTTTAGCTGGGTAACGAATAGATTAAGACATATAACCGCATCGGGGTGCCATACGAACGTATGCAACGTATCTGCCCCATGACGAATACGTATCCCGAATGCAACGTATGGCGTCCCTCTGCACATCCCTACTGAAAGTACCTATCTTCTACTGCCTTTACTATACTTAGACTACCATCTGTCAGAAAGAATCCTGCTCAACACTCCTGCCTCTCCAGTCTAGGTGGCAATTCTCCAGCATCTTTCTTTTGGCTGACAGAATATTGCATGAAATACGGGGGCTATGCATCAACTGGGTCTGCAGCAAAGTCCAGCTGAACCCTGATGCTTTTACTAGAGCTGCTGCCAGCTCTTTCCTTGGACAGATCCCTCAATGTGCCATCAGGGAGAGGTAAGTGTGCAGAGTGTTCATACTTATCCAGATATCATTTGTGAAATGTATGCTGCTCCCTTCTGTTTTTAGCCAGCTGCACCTGCACTTGACTATGGCTCTGGCTGTATAATGTGGGGATGACCTTCCTACTAAATATAATCCTGGATGACACTTTGTAATGTGGGGCTAACATATGCAGCAGATGCTTAATCCCCATATTCTTCACTACCTGCTGAAACTGGTCATCAATGGCAATCTTTATCTGATGCTCCTTATTACTATTTAGAGTCTGCCTACCTGTTGCCCTGGGACCATGCTACAAAACTCCACCCCATTTCCTCTATGGTGGGTTGCTGCTTTGGACGCATGTCTGGGAACTACTAGTCTGCTACCTGACTGCTGGGAGTGGCCACGAAATAAGCTTTTTGATAAGTCTTTCTCTTTCCTTTGGCTTTTACTTTGACTAGCAGATGGGGACTCTGTACTAGTACTACCACTCTCCCCTGATGTGAATACTAGTGGGTTCTGTTTCTCCAGGTGATTATGCATACTAGTAGAGATGTGAATCATGTGATCGATCGTCTTAACGATCAATTTCGGCTGGGAGAGGGAGGGAATTGGATCGTCGCAGTTTGGGTTTTTTAAATATCTTTTCAATCATTTGCGGTAAATTCTATATGCAGTCCATCTTTAAGATTGCAGTAATATGAACCATATCAAATTAAATAGGCTCGCTATACAGACATGTGTTTAAAACGCGATTGACGGATGTTCAATTCATTGCTACTGCTCACTCTCACCCTTGCATCATACATTGAAACCATCAAAAATTATGAGAACCTTCAACTTTATACACAGTGTTGGGAAAAAATATGCATATTTTCTGGGGCCTTCAAGGAAACCTGACTAAAGTGATCATTTGGTTTCTAATACTTACCTGGATAACTCAGCTAAAGGAAAGGCAGATGTGAGGTGGTAGTAGCTTGGGAGGGAAGTTTAGAGCAGATGGCTATAGCAACTGATTCAATCAATGAGCAATAGCACATTATTCCTTTTTTTACTGTGCAATATCACTGCGTGGGCAGAACATCAGAGTCATTTAGAAGGCCCTGTGTTTTTTTCTGCTCACTTAATTGACAGACATCTCATGCTCTTTTCTCCCCATGTTCTTTATCCTTTATAAAACAGACAGGAAGAGTGGGTTGTTACGCACCCCTTACACGCCCGGCCCACGCACAGGCCTGCTCTCCTCTCTGGTTCCACTGCAGGTCCTGGGTCGGCCTCCCTAGTAGTAGCTGTGAGCTCTTCCAGGCCTCGGCGTCCTGCGGCAGCGGTCGCCGGACCATCCACTACGCACCAGGCCTCACACCGGAGCTCGGCATCTTCAGTGGCGTTGGCCACACCCCTACGTGCACTCGGGGATCACCCAGTCTCTTGTAGGGCCAGGGGCAGGTCCTAGCTCCGCGACGCGTCCCGATTGATTCCCTGATATAAGGAAGTTCCTGCCAGTATTTTCTTGTCTTGGCAATCGGGTTTGTACTTTGCTAGATTGTCACTGAATCTGAACCTCGTTCCAGTCTTGTTCCAGTCTCATTCCAGGATCCTTCCATTCCAGTCTTGTTCCTGCATTGTTCCTGCATCATAATATTCCAGCGTCCTTCTGTTCCACATAGATTATGTGAAACAGTTCTGAAATATGCTCATGATTCCAAGTTGGCAGGACACCCAGGTCGTGCCAGGATCCTAGAGATGTTACAAAGACACTATTGGTGGCCCAACATGGTGCAAGACTCCAGAAATTATATGGACTCATGTCCCGTCTGCGCCCAATAGAAACCGCTACTGGGAAGCCTTGGGGATTACTTTAACCACTTCCAGCACCTACCAAGCCATGGTCTAGCGTCTCAACGGACTTTATTACAGACCTGCCTCCATTCCAGAACAATACCGTAATTTAGGTCATCATCGACCGTTTTTCGAAGATGGGTCACTTTATTCCCTTGCTGGGCCTTCCTTCGGCCCCAGAATTAGCTAAGTTGTTTTTGAAAAACATTTTTCGCCTCCAAGGAGATTATATCTGAATGGGGACCACAGTTTTCTGCCAAGTATTGGCATTCCCTATGTGAGAAGTTTAATATTGCCCTAAGTTTCACATCGGCCTATCATTCACAGGCCAATGGTCAAGCTGAAAGGACCAATTGGACCTTGAAGACATTCCTCTGCTCCAATGTAAATGATCAACAGGATAACTGGTCCAGTCTTCTTCCCTGGGCTGAGCTGTCACACAATACCCATGTTGCTGCAGCCACCAATGTATCTCCATTCTCCGTGGTATTCAGACGGCAACCTTGGCTGCCTCTTCCAGTTCTTCTGACTGTTCCTTCTCCAGCGGCACAATCCATGGCTTACACCATTCGTCAAGTATGGAATGCTCCAAGCGTACTTTGGATGTCCTGCTCCACTCTTCTGCCTGGCCAGAAAGTGTGGCTAAGCGCTCGACATATACGACTGAGACTTCCCTCTCATTGCTTGGCTCCTAAATACATTGGACCATTCCCTGTAATCCAAACAGTAGGAGCTGTATCGTATCAATTCCAGCTAAGTCGTGCCATGGGTATCCATAACACATTCCATGTGTCCTTATTGAAGCCGTTGGTTCTCTCCTGGCCCTCATGTAGAGTTCCCTCTCCTCCACAGATATCTACAGAACCTTATTCATCCCTCCAGGTAAAAGAGGTCCTTGACGTCCGTCGGAGTTGAGGGAAATAGGAGTACCTCCTAGCCTGGGAGAGTTATGGGGCTGAGGAGAATTTGTGGGAACCTTCCCACAACAACCTTGATAAGGAACTCCTGAAAACCTATCATAGGACTCACACTGACAAGCCACAGCTGCGTAGGGGGAGGCCTAGAAGGGGGGATACTGTTACGTACCCCATTCACGCCCGGCCCGCACAAGGGCCTGCTCACCTCTCCGGTTCCATGGCATGGCCCTTGTCGGCCTCCCTAGAGGTAGCTGTGAGCTCTTCCAGGCCTCAGCGTGCTGCGGCGGCAGTCGCCAAGCCTTCCACTATGCACCAATCCTCACTCTGGAGCTCGGCATCTTCAGTGGCATTGGCTACGCCCCTGCGCATGCACGCGTGGCCCGCCCGACCTCTTGTAGGGCCAGGGGCGGGTCCTTGCTCCGCGATGTGCACTGATTGATTCCCTGATATAAGGATGTTCCTGCCTGTACTTCCTTGCCTTGGCAATTGGGTTTGTACTTTGCTAGATTGTCACTGTGTCTGAACCTTGTTACAGTCTTGTTCCAGTCTCATTCCAGGATCCTTCCATTCCAGTCTTATTCCTGCCTTGTTCTTGCCTTGTTCCTGCATCATAATATTCCAGCGTCCTTCTGTTCCTGTTCGTCTGTCCGTCTCCCCAGGTAGTACCTCCAGACTGTCTTACTGGTACTGACCTCGGCTTGCTCCTTTGCTTGTCTGCCTGCTGCCTGCCTTCTGACTTCAGCCTGCTCCTTGACCTGCCTGCTTGCTGCCTGCCTTCTGACCTCGGCCTGCCTGTGACCTCGTCTGACCTCTGGAACCTGACCCCTGCTTTGTTGACCACTCCTCGGACTGACCCCCAGATTCTGACCTCTGCCTGCTTGACCACATCTCCAGATTCTGGCTCTGATCCTAGCCTTGTCGTCACCTACGCTGTTCTGGTCCTCCTTGCTCCATCTGACCTCCAGTCTCGAACCTGACCACACTCCTCTCCTGTCTGTGGGCACGCCTGACTTCCATCTCTCTAGGAGACCCTGCAAGGCCCACCTAAGTCCAAGTGGCCCGGGTCCCTATGGGCTCCTCCCAGGGGGACCTCAGGCTTCCAGTGGTGAAGCTCATCCTAGCCTCTGTCTCCTCCAGTGCTCTGCCGCCTGGGGGCAGGTGCTTCCTGGTCCCTACCAGGGAGCCGTTCTCCACTGCTCCAGGACAAGTGTCCATCCCCGAGTGCAACATGGGTAGTATCTGACACGCTTCAGGTTGCACATTTATCTATTCCTTTGCATATGGCATCATTTATTACATATCCAATGATATGCAGCATCTCTCTGCAGAGCTGAAAACGTAGGAGGTGAGAAGGACTTTGTATCATAAAGTTCACCTTCCAAATGTGGGCGATGAATGTGGCATGCAAGTTAGTACAACCAATAATAATTCCTAGCACTCTACTAGATGTATGCAGCACTGTCTCCAGTGTCTTGATGTGAGTGACATATATGAAAGTAAAGTCCACTTTATGAGAATAGATGATGACATTGTCAAATATTTTTAAGGAGTCCTACAGAATACGTGCCATTATGCAGGAGAGATGAAAATCCATTTCCCACAACCTCTGCTCTTTCCTTCCTAGGGTGATGTGCTAAATATTGTGGAGTGCTATTGCATGCATCATGAAAGCATTCCAGGAATTGACTATTGAATGTGCTGAATAAGAAAAGGGTCTGCTTTTCTATGTGAAGTGCCAGTGCCATAACTTAATGGGCAGAAGAGCTACCATTCAAATGAAAGGCAAAAAAAAAAAAAAAAAAAAGCATTGATGAAAACTGGTGCTTTGTTACGATTATACATGTGCAGACCATTCATGAGGGCAGTTTATCATGCTTTTAACATTGCTGCCACACTGCTATTTTAAAACCAGTTTGCTATAGGGAAACTGTCCTTATAAAATCTTGTCTGCCTGCTAGTGCCCCCCCCCCCCAATAACTTTTAAACCAATCATCCATTTTCACTCACATTTCTGCAATAGATATTGGAGTACCCAGTAATCCCCAACTCACACTTTTGCTCATTGTCTCCCAATATTTAGAATTGATTTTTTGTTTGGTTTTGTTTTACACCTTATTTTTCCTTTAGAAAAACAGGCCAATTCATTTCAGTTAAGTTGAAAACTCTGGTAGGTCAGAATACATTGTGATGTCATCAAACATGAGAAATAAGAGGAAATACATGTAAGAAATGTAAGGGGAGTAGGTACCTATTCCAACTAACTAAATAAATACCTGAAGAGGAGAAGCTAAACCCATTGTTTGAGCCCAGGGCATCGGGGGCCGCAGTGAAATGGAGGCTCCAGTGGGCGACATTGAGCCACGGAGGAGAAAGTCGAGTCAGCCACGATGAGAAGGACCGAATGGGAGGAAGTCAGCAGAGGGAACAGGAGCCTGAGTCCATTTATGCTGCTAATTGCTGTAAACGGAGAGACTAGAAAAAAAGAGAGGCTGCCGCAATCGAGTGAAAGGAGTCTGAGTGGTGAAGAAGCCGAAGAAGAGCCAAGTGGTGAGGAGGCCGACTGAAGAATGAAGTGCGACTGCTGAGAGGATGTGCCGCAACTAAAAAAAAAAAAAAAATAAAATCTGAGTTTAGCGACGCAGGATAGATGCCCAAGGCCCAGGCCCACTTCTGCCATTAATGCCGCCAATCCTTTTCTGCCTGACAAACTGCAATTTAGGGGAGAGAGGAAGAACGTAAGAGGAATCTACTGGCCAGTGGTGGTCAGTGGTAACAGGGATCACAGTTGCTGCCGGACGTGTCCTCCTCTCACATTGAGGCTGGCGCTGATTTCCTCTTCTCACTGAACTATCACCTTTACCCATCCCACCCTGATGTGTGTGTGGCCGCTTCTTCCTCTCTGCCTGCCTGGGTGAGTGCCCATTCCTGCCCACTACCTTGATTGAAATTTTAATTTAAAAATGGGAGAGATTAGTGTCAGGGCCTTGGGGAAGCCGCTAAGCTGCAGTTCAGGATGGCTGGGCCTGCATGCTAATGTCAATGACAACGTAAGTGGGATGCCAGCAATTAAATAGGGGGGCCTCAATTTACTTCAAAATAATAAAAATGAAGCAAAATATAAAAGAAATAAAGGTACTAACCAGGTAAGGAGACCCTGGCCATCTGACCAAGCCCACCTTCTGACCCCCAGAAGCATTTAAAAAATTATCAGCCTTATTTGAAAAAGTGCCTAATTTGGGGTTTAAAACCTTCGAAATCCTCCAGAAACCAGAAAATTTTAATTATGGGCACCAGAAAAGACCCTGGAGACCCCCAACCCAAGTGGTATTTAAAAAAAATGGAATAGAAAAATTTTAAATGAAAATAATAAATGACTACTGTCAGCTGTAAAATGATTTGTAAGGAAAGAAATGAGCTCCAAACATTTTATTGGACTGAGACACTTGTTTTGCTAATGAGGAAAATACTTTTAGTCATCCATAGCAAAAACAAAATTAATATTTTTAAAAAATGGTAGTGTCTGACCATCCCTAAAACTACTAGTGGACAGGCCAAAATACCCCAGAAAAAGCAAAAACCACTATAGAAATCTGGAAAATTCTGAAGCTGTATATAGGGAGGGAATACATGGTTATGGCTTCACTATCAAAGGGTAAGCAGGTTAGTTCACCAATACTAGAATGGGTAAAATCTCAGATCCATAATACATTTTCAGACACCCCTGCACTAAAATTAAATAATATAAAAACTCTAAAAATTCTATTTAAGTGAGTCAAAGACTTAGATCATCTAACCAACACAGGTTAAGGGAACATCCAGCCTAAATATAAGAAAATAGAGCCTGATGACATAATGACACAGAGATCTAGAAAAGCAAGACAAGATGAAGGCAGTTAAGAATTTCAACAGTAGAGAGGTTGAACTTGATGGGAGTAGAAGTTATGTCAAGGTACTCTATTCAAAAGGCCTGAAAGTGACACAAAAATTAAGAAAAGGGGAAAGAACAGTGATTATACATAAACTAAGAGTGAATGAATTGTGTGAATGTGAGAAATAATACATTGTATCTGGAAAAGGTAAAGTCAGGTTAGTGAAGTTGATGCTAATACAAATGCTGCATTGCAGAGACTTTTGGCAGCTTAATTAAGATAGTGGGAAGGCTGAGACTGTATGCCAGAGGGAAAAGTACAACTTGTTCAGGGAACAAGATAAGTGAATAGTATACATTTAATTGGGAATAACACTGAAAAGTAAAGGAATAACTAGTTATTTACCCTGACCATGGTACCTTATTTATTGCAAAAGGTAAGAAAGTAGGAAAATATACAGTGTTGAAGCTCTGAGAATGAGACATCTATGAATGACTATTGAACATAGCTCAGGTTTTCCCCTTAGGTAGGGTCATGTTAATTATACGGCTTTTAGATGTTAATTATACGGCTTTTAGAAGTTTCTGTTAGAAACGCCGGCTGCAGTGCCCTGCAGCTGGGTGTCATGGCCGCCAGCCGCGGCGGGCCGCAACCAGGATCAGGCCGGCAGCCACGGCGTCAGTAAACTCACCAGGAGCATCAGAGTTTCCTGCAGTGGCAGGCAGCCTTCTTTTCAACTTCTTCGCGGCCACTGCGGCTGCCCAACCCGGCCGCATGGTACTTGGCGGTCCGGCTCCTCCCCCTCAGCTTCCTAGGAGCTGCGCTCACAGCTGAAGAGAAGATTTAAAGGAGCCATGACAGGAAATTGTCATGGCTCCCCCGGGGACTCCTCCATCCAGTTCCTGTATTTAAGGCAAGTTCTGATACTCAGACCTTGCCTTGGTATTGAGGCTCTATGCTTGGCTCCTGTGTCTGTGTTCCGGATCCGCTCTTCGTCCCACTTCTACTCTTCTCCTTGTTGGACTGACCCTTTGGCTCCTGACCCTTGGACCCGTGGTGATGATCTTCTGTTATTGACTTGGACTGGCTCTGGACCCTTCTCCTTCTTTGCTCCTGGATTGGCTTCGGACCATTCTCCCATCTGCTCCTGGAAAGGCTCTCGACCTCTCTCTGGACTTCAACCCTTGGACTGGATTGGGACTATCTTTCGACGTGTACTCCCGGACTGATCACGACGTGCTGGAGGCGCCAGCCATCTGGAACCCACCACCTGCAGGAGGCGCCTGCATCCAGACTATCTTCACTCTCCAGGGATTCTCCTAAGTCCCAGCGGCCGTGTCCCTACGGGCTCCTCCTGGGGGCATCATGAGCTTCTAGGGTGAAGCCTTCATCTCAACATCTTCAACAGGCCTTGCCATCCGAATGTAGAGACCAAAGAGGGTTGACTTCCTTTTCGGTAGCGCTGACTCTACTTCAGAACAAGGGTCCACTTTCCGATTCATAACAGTTTATTTGGGTGTCACTTGACGTTCATACAAAGGGGGCAGTTAAGAGGAATACCCTTCTTTTCGTCAAGTACCTTATCAGGACTAAGTGGAATGATACTCATCCAAAGTGTCCCTCAGAGTTATAGGGGAGAGATTTTAATATAAAGTAGATAAATGTAATCACCAGTATAAATTAATTAAAATGTAATGTGTCAAAATATAATAATAAAAGATTCAGAGAGAGAGAGAGATAGAGAGAGAGAGAGAAGGAGGCATGGAAAGTCTCACAAAGATGACATTTCTACTATGTTCTCTTACCTTAACTTGATGGACTATATAACAAAGTACCATCAAGCTAGGGTGAGATAACATAGCACAAAATTTCATCTTTGTGAGAGTTTCCTCACTCCAAATGCATCAAATCTTCACCAAGGTGTACTGTGCTGTTCGTATGTCTCACTTTACAAGCGAAACTGGCTCCTAAACCCTAATCCACGAGCTTTAGTCACTCAATCAAAAAACTCAATCAGATTTGTATTTCAGGAACTTTCCCTGGTGAGTCCTTGTTGCCTCAGGACTAGCAATCCTCCTGACTGTAGATTGTTTACTCTCCTTTCCTTCTGCAGAGACTCCATTAGTTTTTACACCACTGAGGTAAGGCTAACTGGCCTGTGGTTTCCAGCCTCCCCTTTGCTACCATTCTTGTGAACGGTGACCACCACTGCTCTTCTCCAACCATTGAGCACCATTCCCATTTCCAGGGATCTATTGAACAGGTCCTTCCGCGGACCTAGCAGCACATCTCTGAGATCCCTCAGTTTCCTAGGATGAACATCATCTGGACCCCATGGCCTTGTCTACTTTGTTTTCCTAGCTTTCCCATACACTCTCTTCTATAAATGGAGTTTCATCTACCCCATTCCCATCTGGGGTCTTGTCAACAATCAATGTCTTTCTCCAGATTCTTCTTTAGTGAACAACAAACTGAAGTATTTGTTTAATATTTCTTTCAACTCTCTCCACACAGTGTTCCTCATCACCTTTTAATTTCACTATACCCTTCTTTCTCTGATATATCTGAGCGCATCGTTTAGCACGTGATTGGCTGTGTGTTTCAATGCGCGTCTATTCCCCCTTATACTCTAAGGGGTTTAGCACGTCGAAAACGTGCGGCCAACCCCCCCCAAAAAAAACTAATAGTGCACATCACATGCAACTGCATATTGATGAGGCTATTAGTTAGTCACCGGGGATACTGAAAGTAAAATCTGTGGCCAAGCTCAAATACGGGTGTTAATTTCTAAGCAACCTGGAAAAGTATACACAAAAGCAGAAAATACTAGGGATGTGCATTTGTTTGCAACGAAATAGGAAATATAGACAATATTTCCTATTTTGTCGCGGTTCAGGGGGTCCCCGAAACGATAAGAAAACCCACAAAATTTTGTGTGGTTTTCTTATCCTTTTTTTTTGGGGGGGGGGAGAAAGGCCACATAAAAAAAAAACCCAACCCACCCCAACCCTTCAGATTTAATTAATTACAATCCGCCATTCTCCTGACTCCCCCAAAACTTGCCTAAATTCCCTGGTGGTCCAGCGGAGGTCCCATGAGTGATCTTCCCCTCTCGGGCTGTCGCCTGCCACTAATAAAAATGGCGCCAATGGCCCTTTGCCCTTACCATATGACAGGGGCTATCAGTGCCATTGGCCGACCCCTGTCACATGGTAGGAGCAATGGATGGCCCACACCATTTTTTAAGATGGTTTCAGCAATCCACTGTTCCTACCATGTGACAGAGGCTGGCTATCAGTGACTCTTTGGCTTCTGACACTGGACTGGCTATCAGCGACCCTCTCACTTTTGATCTTGGACTGACTTTGGACGATTCTTCCACTGTCTTCACAGGGGCCCACCTAAGACCAGCTGGCCCCAGCACCCAAGGGCTCAACCTGAAGAGGACAGGGTTGGTATTGGCCAGCCACTGTAACAGCCCGGCCTCGCTCCCGATGGTGGGAACCTGCGGGGGTTCATCCTCTCAGGTTGCGCCAACTCCACCTTGGGCACGGGTTCTACATTTTCATCAGCTCACATAACACTTGACTTGATTTTCCCCAGGTTGAGACCTTATAGGGCCAGCTCAGACTGCATAGAAATATCTCCTCTAGAAGCCTTTCCATAGGAAGTTGTGAAAGTTTACTGCATGGAGTCAAAGACATCCAGACTACAGATGTAGCACCTGAGAATAAAATCTGAAAGGTCTCAGGGTCTAAAGACTGCCAGGGACTTTATGTTTTAACTTTGTGTGGTGACATGTATCAGAGGTAACCAGAGATGTTAGCTGATTCCCCAAAAAGGGTAGGGGAGGGTAACACTAGAAAATTTAAGCAAGCCACACTTGAAGGTAGTTCCCTTGAATTTGTATAAAGGCATACACAGATGGGAAAGGGGAAGGTAACCTCTGGCAAGATGGATCCCATATCGTCCCTACCCTCCGAAGTAAAATGAAATGATCAATCCCAGTTTAGGACAGGAAAATAATATATGAAATATGATTTATTTTCCCAGGAGTTAGTTAGCATAGTGGCAGATGCTTGACCTAACAAGGTCAAGCTGCAGGGGAGGAAATGTGAAGGGGTGTATGTTAGACCCTCCTAAAAAGCCTGAGACCAGGCATTTAGTCTGGTCCACCTTAAGCCACACAAAGAAAGGGCGGAGTAGGCAGCACACAACAGGAAAGGAGGTTCACTTTTAGGGTATTCTCCTTAGAAGGGATAAGAAGCAAGGCCCAGGAAACAACAAGAGAGCCCCAGGAAAGAGAAGGAGCCTAGGGAAGGCCAATACTGCTGATTTTGTTTGAGAACTGCTAAAGTAAGCAGAGTAGTTTTTGTTTCATTTTTCAGTGATTAATAAAAATCATATAAGAAAACTGCCAGTGACCAGCCAGAGACTGTTTTCTAGCCAGCCACTGACTTCTCACAGTACCACAATCTATTATTTTATTTTTAAATGCATTCAACACTCTGGAATATATACCAACTGGTTCAGGTGATTTGCTACTCTTTAGTTTTTCTAATTTCCCTATTACATCTTACAGATTCACTGAGATTTGTTTCAGTTTCTCTGAATCATCACCTTTAAATATCACTTCTGGAATTAATATCTGCCTTACATCTTCCTTAGTAAAGAGCAAAGCAAAGAAATAATTTAATCTCTCTGCTATGGCCTTATCCTTTATTACAGCCCCTTTTACTCCATCAATCATCTAATGATCCAAAAATTCTCTCACATGTATTTTGCTTTAGATGTACCTAAAAAAGGTTTTAATATGATTTTATTTTTCTTCTCAAATTCTGCATTACTTTTCTTGTCAATGCTTTGCATCTAACTTGGCAGTACTTATGCTGTTTCTTTTTTTCTTCATTTTGGATCTCATTTCCATTTTTTGAAAGATGTTATTTTATTTAGAATAGCCTCTCTCAACTCACCTTTTAACTATGCCCCAGTCATTTGGTCTTCCACCTTTTTTTAATGCATGGAATGCATCTGGTCTGGGCTTTCAAGATGGTATTTTAAACAATGTCTATGACTGATTTAAATTTTTAACCTTGAAGTTTCTCATTTCAGTTTTTCCTAACTATTTTTCTCATTTTCTCATAGTCTTCCTTTTGAAAGTTAAATGCTATCTGAGTAGATTTCCTTTGTGTCCTACCTCCAGTTATGAAATCAAATTGGATTGTGTTATGATCACTATTTGCAAGTAGCCACAACATTGTTAGTTCTCTTAGCAAATCGTATGTTACTTTAAGGATTATATCTAAAATAGTTCCCTCTCTTGTCAGTTCTTATAGCAGCTGCTCCTTGAAGAAGTCTTTTATTTCATCTAGAAACTACCTCTTTGCAAGTCCTGATGTGACATTGACTCAGTCAGTACTGCGGTAATTGAAATCATCCTTTATTACTGTGTTGCCAATTTTGTTAGCACTCCTAATTTCTATTAGCATTTCATTGTTTGCTCATTCTGGCCAGGTGGATGGTTGTACACTCTCACTGCTATTCTATTCCCCTTCTCACATGAAATTTCAATCCATATGAGTACAGCGCATTGTGTTTTGTGCAGAACTTTTATCCTGTTTGACTCTATTCCCTCTTATCATATAGTGCCACCCCTTCACCAATTTGATGCATTCTATCATTTTGATATAATTTGTACCCTGGTATCACAGTGTCCCATTAGTTATCTTCCTTGCACCTGGTCTCTGAGATGCCAATTAAATATATCTTTTCATTCAGTACTATGAATTCTAACTTCCCCATCTTATTTTTTAGATTATAGCATTTGTATACAGACCTTTCAAAGTGTTTTTAGTTTTTATTAATAACCTGCTTCTTGCATCTCAGTGGGGATTATTTAATGTACCCTCTGTGCAGATAGCTCACTGGCTGATTTTGGCCTCTTTTGCCTGGAGCTCTTTACTAGAAAGTTGTTTGACCACTGATTTAAAGATTTTTAAATCTATATTGAACAGATTTCTGTTCCAACAGGCAGTCTACCATTTGTTTGGGAACTTAAGATAGCTATATTATTTGTGTTTTTTGAGGAATCCTTGGTTTTTTTATCTCTGAATTTTGTGTAAATTATGTATGTTTTGTACATCACTAGGAGTGGGATCCTGTGTAGTAGGAGGTCTATAAATATTTGAAATACTGTATATACTGTAAATAAATAAATGTGATAATGACAAAGCAGAAAGACAAATGAAGCATGCATGAATATTAGGCACTGAAAGAAAATACTGGAATTAGGAATTTTTTGAGCAGTAATTAAGCAGGTAAGTATTCATTTTTTCAGTTGTTTTGTCTGATGATGTATATGTTTGTCTTAATATATCAATGGTTGATGTTTGTTTAATAATGTAATCCACATTGTACAGCATCACTGAGAAAGATGGATTATAAATACCTAAAGAAATAAAAAAATAAATCTAAGAGCAGAAGTCTGAACTTATTTATTTCCTCTTGAAATAGATATAATCTGGAAAGATTATTTCTGAAAGATTAATTTGTGCTGATTCTACCTCTTTAAAACAATACCCTTCTGAAAATACTGTATGAATGCTTCAGCGTAAGTCATGTTTTAATTTTTGCAGTATCACATTAAGGGGGTCATTTATCAGAGTGCTATATGGTGTTTTTGCATGAAAAAAATGCCTTAAATGTGTATGAAAGCACCATAATGTAAATGAGAGGATATTGGGGCCAAGCTCACAGTTTTGAGAAGCCATATCATACAGCTTTAATGTGAATTTTAACTACACCTTTTCATTTGTGTGATAGGGCTTTATTGTGTGTTGTGATGTTTTAAGCTCCTGAAAAGCCAGCCTAGCTGCCAGGGCCCTTCTACAATATATATGTTGCATTCTTGGCTGCTCTAAGCCCTCACTCCACCCTCTCTACTTCTGTGGCGACTCCCTCCAGGCTTGATGGACGGCTTGCTGCTGCGGCATCTTCATGCCGCTTCTCTCCGGCGTATCCGGACCGGCTCGACGCTGCGGATTCCTGATGACGTAGGGTGTGCGCGCGCATTCCGAAATATGTACCAGCAAGGGCATGAACCTCAGGGGCGTCCCCCTGTATTGACGTCATCTGCTTCCAACATAAAAGGTCTTCACTTTTGCTTACGATTTGAGTTAGCAAGGACGGATTCATAGCGGGAATTGTTTAAACCCGCTTGTCTCTCTAAGCTATTCTGCCTCCTTGGACTTACCAGAGGTACCTGCTCCTCGGGGGCCTCGCTCTCTTTTCTCTATTTCAGATTGCAGATAGGAACCGGTACTCGCTCCTCAAGGGCCCATGTTCCTGAATACTCTGAAGATTCGCCACTGCCTGGAAGCTATCACAGATACAGACATTTGTGAGTTACTATTTGAGATTGCAGATAGGAACTGGTACTCCCTCCTCGAGGGCCCATGTTCCTAAACACTCTGAAGATTCTCTACTGCCTGGAAGCGATTGCAGATACAGACATTCGTGAGTTACCCGCTCTCTCAGAGATTTCTGTGGAACCAGGTACTCGCTCTTCGAGGGCCTAACTTTTTCCAGCTACTGAGCCTCTTTAAGAACATATGTGAGATTGTCATCTACTATTGGCTATGTATACAGCACACCCTGTCTACTCACTATCTATAGTCTTTCTACAGCTCAGCAACCCTGGGATCGCAGTTCCAGTATCTGAGGGACTTCAGCCCTGCCGGGCATATCAGCTCACTACTGCCACCTCTGGTGGTTCTACTAACCTGTCTAATAAAAGAACTATCTGTGTCTGTCTCCATACCCAAGCCTAGCCTGTGGTTCCTCTCAGGATATCCTCCTGGGGGCACTGTCATCTGCCATCGGCCCAAGGATTCACCTATTTACATTCCTTTCCAGCTGAGTACCCTCTTTAGCACTCCGCTGGTACAGATTGCCAACACCGCAGTCTATATCATAAAAAGATTGCTAATTTCACCTAAGGAGCATATCAGATTGCTAAACTCCTCCTTCCACGGGAGACAGTCCATAACAGATTGCAACTCTGCATGGTGACTCATAACAGATTGCCAACTCCTTCCATTACAGGAGTATCCAGCAGCAGACTACAATAGATTGCTATCTCCTCTCCTTTGGAGGAGCAAAACCTAAAAGACTGCTAACTCCTCCCACTTCAGGAGCTGAGCATAACTCCCATCTGCTTGCTCCTCCCATCAGCATAGCAGATTCTAACAATATATGAGAGAGAGAGAGAGAGTGAATCAGTGAGAGAGAAAGAGAGAGAGAAGCCATAATGCCCTCCTCCTAGGTAGGTAGGTATTTGATCTCTATAGGAGGCCCAACTAGTAACTCAAGGTGAAGTTTAGGTATTACTGTAGGGGTTAGGGGCCACTTTGACATTTAAAGTGAGACGTACAAACAGAACAGTGCTCTCTTGTGAAGATTTGATGACCTTTGGAGTGAGGAAATTCACCCAAAGATGAGATTTGTGCAATGTTCTCTCAACCTAGCTTGATGGACTCTCTACCTGGGTAACATCAAGCTAGGTTGAGAGAACATTGCACAAATCTCATCTTTGGGTGAATTTCCTCACTCCAAAGGTCATCAAATCTTCACAAGAGAGCACTGTTCTGTTTGTATATCTCACTTTGAATGTCAAAGTGGCCCCTAACCCCTACACTAATACCTAAACCTCATCTCGAGTTATTAGGTGGGCCTCCCATAGAGATATAAATACCTATCTAGTGTGAGGGTGTTAGGACTAGGCTCTTGCTCTCTCTCTCTCAGAAATGCAACAATTCTTGCACTTATTGTGATAAACTGCCTACTACCATAAAACACACCCCTTTTCCTATTGCATGCAATATTTAGTGCATTTTGATAAATCCAGGCCTAAAAGTTCTAATCACTAGGGATGTGAATCGTGTGCCCGATCGTCTTAACGATCGAAATCGTCTGGCAGGAGAAGAAAATTGTGTTTGGCACGATTTTTTAGTTAAAAAATTGGTTTTTCCGATTAGTGCGCACTAACGGGAGTTAGTGCGCGCTAACAGGAAGTTAGCGCACACTAACCATTGTTAGTGCGCACTAACAGAAAATGATACAATTTGACACTTTTCAGGTCAGTTAAGGTCAGTTTAGGAATTAATATATATTCCTATTGGCTGCCCTCTTATTTATTCATGTTACCAAGGTTCCCACTGATAATATATGGGGGATTGGAAATGAAAACAGTTGGTAGCTTGACAAAAAAAGTAATGTGATCAGTCAATGTGACTAGAACTTGTGCCCTATCCCTGATACCGGGAGTGTTGTGATCTTCCTGCATGCAGTGCTGTATCCCTGATACTGGGAGTGTTGTGATCTTCCTGCACGCAGTGCCCTATCCCTGATACCCTATCCCTAATACCAGGAGTGTTGTGATATTCCTGCACACAATGCCCTATCCCTGATACCGGGAGTGTTGTGATCTTCCTGCACACAGTGCCCTATCCCTGATACCGGGAGTGTTGTGATCTTCCTGCACTCAGTGCCATATCCCTGATACTGGGAGTGTTGTGATCTTCCTACACACAGTGCCCTAATCCTGATACCGGGAGTGTTGTGATCTTCCTACACGCAGTGCCGTATCCCTGATACTGGGAGTGTTGTGATCTTCCTGCACAAAGTGCCCTAACCCTGATACCGGGAGTGTTGTGATCTTCCTGCACGCAGTGCCCTAACCCTGATACCGGGAGCGTTGTGATCTTCCTGCACACAGTGCCTTATCCCTGATACCGGGAGTGTTGTGATCTTCCTGCACTCAGTGCCATATCCCTGATACTGGGAGTGTTGTGATCTTCCTGCACACAGTGCCCTAACCCTGATACCGGGAGTGTTGTGATCTTCCTACATGCAGTGCCGTATCCCTGATACTGTGAGTGTTGTGATCTTCCTGCACAAAGTGCCCTAACCCTGATACCGGGAGTGTTGTGATCTTCCTGCACACAGTGCCCTAACCCTGATACCGGGAGCGTTGTGATCTTCCTGCATACAGTGCCCTAATCCTGATACCGGGAGTGTTGTGATCTTCCTGCATGCAGTGCCGTATCCCTGATACTGGGAGTGTTGTGATCTTCCTGCACACAGTGCCCTATCCCTGATACTGGGAGTGTTGTGATCTTCCTGCACACAGTGCCCTATCCCTGATACTGGGAGTGTTGTGATCTTCCTGCACTCAGTGCCATATCCGTGATACTGGGAGTGTTGTGATCTTCCTGCACACAGTGTCCTAACCCTGATACCGGGAGTGTTGTGATCTTCCTACATGCAGTGCCCTATCCCTAATACCAGGAGTGTTGTGATCTTCCTGCACACAGTGCCCTAGCCCTGATACTGGGAGTGTCGTGATCTTCCTGCACACAGTGCCTTATCCCTGATACCAGGTGTGTTGTGATCTTCCTGCATGCAGTGCTCTAACCCTGATACCAGGAGTGTTGTGATCTTCCTGCACACAGTGCCCTAACCCTGATACCGGGAGTGTTGTGATCTTCCTGCATGCAGTGCCCTATCCCTGCTCAGTGCACGAAGATCACAACACCCCCGGTATCAGGGTTAGGGCACTGCGTGCAGGAAGATCACAACACCCCCGGTATCAGGGTTAGGGCACTGCATGCAGGAAGATCACAACACTCCCAGTATCAGGGTTAGGGCACTGTGTGCAGGAAGATCACAACACCCCCGGTATCAGGGTTAGGGCACTGCGTGCAGGAAGATCACAACACTCCCGGTATCAGGGCTATGGCACTGAGTGCAGGAAGATCACAACACTCCCGGTATCAGGGATAGGGCACTGTGTGCAGGAAGATCACAACACTCCTGGTATTAGGGATAGGGTACTGCGTGCAGGAAGATCACAACACTCCCAGTATCAGGGATACGGCATTGCATGCAGGAAGATCACGACACTCCCGGTATCAGGGATAGGGCACAAGTTCTAGTCATATTGACTGATCACATTACTTTTTTTGTCAAGCTACCAACCGTTTCCATTTCCCATCCCCCCAGCCATCACCTCAGAGGGAACCTTGGTAACATCAATAAATAAGAGGGCAGCCAGCCAATAGGAATACATATTCATTCCTAAACTGACCTTAACTGACCTGAAAAGTGTTAATTTGTATCATTTTCTGTTAGTGCGCACTAACTCCCGTTAGTGCGCACTAACCCGATTAACGATTTTTTAATGATAAATCGTTAGAATTCCTATTGTATCGTGTTCTTTAATGATTTAAGATGATTTAAAAATTATCAGACGATAATTTTAATCGTTGAAAAACGATTCACATCCCTACTAATCACTACAACATAGTAATAATGCAAATTGCCACAAAAAATAATACCTAATCAGGAAGCAATGGTAGAAAATGAAATCACCATTATGCAGTCCACATTAATTTAGCACGGTCTTTGGTATATCATCATGGACCATATTTGCATAGGCTCAGAGGCTTCATAGTATGAAGTATAAATGCAGGAAAAAAAGGAAAAAGCAAATTAGAATGAGAGTATACCAACATTCCACCAAATCAGTGAACATACTCCTTCACCATTTATGCATTCCCAAACTCAGAACATATTCAAATGTTTAGAATCTAAGAACCAACTTCTTGTGATTGCTTGCCCCTCCCCGCTCCATTATTTATAAATATTCACAAACTTCACTATCTAAAATTATAGGTGGTATACAATAAGAAAGAGTATTATAGCACAGTGTCATATGTAAAGAACAAGAACATGCATATTTAACCATTAACATTTAAACAAGTAGGTGGGCATATATGCTGGAATTTTAAATCATAAGCATAAATCATAAATATGCCTACCACGTGTATGTTTGCTTCTAATTTTAAGCAGTTAACTGAGAAAACATATTTCATATAACTTCCTAAGAACATTGTTGGCTTTAACATGTGCAGGTAAGTGAATTTTAAAACCTGCTTGAGTGAAAGCCATTCCTTTTTTACCAATTAGTCCACCAGTTTGCCCAGTCCAACTCAAGGTCATCTAGACTAGGGATGTGTATTCATTTGCGACGAAATAGGAAATAGAGACAATATTTCCTATTTCAGCGCATTTCGGGGGGGGGGCAACAAAACGATAAGAAAACCCAGGAAATTTTGTGTGGTTTTCTTATCGTTTTTGGGGAGGGAAGAAAGGGCACATTAAAAAAAAACAACCCACCCCCAACCCTTCAAATTTAATTAATTGCAACCCCCCACCCTCCTGACCCAAGACTTGCCCGACCCCCCCCCCCCCCCCAAGACTTACCGAAAGTCCCTGGTGGTCCAGCGGGGACCCGGGCGTGATCTCCCCTTCTCGGGCTGTCGGCTGCCACTAATCAAAATGGCGCCAATGGCCCTTTGCTCTTCCCATGTGAAAGGGCTATCGGTGCCATTGGTCGGCCCCTGTCACATGGTAGGAGCAATGGACAGCTGGCACCATCTTAAAATATGGCAGAGGCCCTCAGTGGCGTAGCGAGGGGTGGGCGGGGTGGGCAGCCGCGCCGGGTCTAAGGGGGCGCCAAAAAGCTATTTAAATAAAAAAAAAAAATAGTATTTTAAGCCCAGATGTAAGTGTTGTTGAATACTGGCAGATCGTCTTTTTTTTTTTTTGTTTTGTTATGAGAGATTTATAGTAATGGTCAGGGGCGGATTGACCTATCGGGGGATCGGGCATCCCCCGGTGGGCCGGTCTACCTGGTCACGTGGTCTCGACCGCGTGGCTCTTCTTCAGCCCAGCCTCAACGCCATCGCCAAGCCGGCAGGGGCCGAAGAAATACAAATTGAGGCCAGCGGGGGCCGAAGAAAAGAAGATCAGCCAGCGGCGCGCAGGCTGGAGAAATGAAGATGGGAACCTCCCAGCCAGCCCCCGCTGGAGAAATTAAAATTGAGGCCGGCGGCGGCCGAAGAAAAGAAGATGGGCGCCTCCCAGCCATCCTCAAGCGGAAGCTGGCTGGGAGGCGCCCATCTTCTTTTCTTTGGCCTCCGCCAGCTTTGATTTTAATTTCTTTGGCCTCCGCCGGAGACAGCCGGCCCCCGAAGGCCGGCGGGGGCCGAATAAATTAAAATCGAGGCCGGCGGCGGCGGAGGCCGAAGCAAAGAAGATGGGCACCTCCCAGCCAGCCTCAAGCGGAGACCAACTGGGCGGCACCCATCTTCTTTTCTTCGGCCCCCGCCAGCCTCGATTTTAATGTCTTCGGCCCCCGCCGGAGACCAAGAGGGCCGAAGACATTAAAGTCGAGGCCGGCGGGGGCCGAAGACATTAAAATCGAGGCCGGTGGGGGCCGAAGAAGTGAACACCGGTCTGCTAACTGCTGCCGGAGACCAGCTGTTCAACCTTGGATCGGAAGGGTGCTTCTGTGTGTATGTGAGAAAGGAGCGGTGTGTGTGTATGAGAAAGGATGTTACCATCAATTTTTACGCAAGATGCAAATTATTGATGGAGGGAGGGGGCGCCGAAGAAGTCTCTTGCCCCGGGCACCAAATTGTCTAGCTACGCCACTGGAGGCGCTGTCACATGATAAGGGCAAAGGGCCATTGGTCGGCCCCTGTCACAGGGTAGGAGCAATGGACAGCTGGCACCATCTTAAAATATGGCAGAGGCCCTCAGTGGCGTAGCGAGGGGTGGGTGGGGTTGGCAGCCGCCCCGGGCGCCGGGTCTAAGGGGGCGCCAAAAAGTTATTAAAAAAAAAAAAAAATTAGTATTTTAAGCCCAGATTTAAGTGTTGTTGAATACTGGAAGATCGTCTTTTTTTTTTTTTTGTTTTGTTATGAGAGATTTATAGTAATGGTCAGGGGCGGATTGACCTATCGGGGGATCGGGCATCCCCCGGTGGGCCGGTCTACCTGGTCACGTGGTCTCGACCGCGTGGCTCTTCTTCAGCCCAGCCTCAACGCCTTCGTCAAGCCGGCAGGGGCCGAAGAAATACAAATCGAGGCCAGCGGGGGCCGAAGAAAAGAAGATCAGCCAGCGGCGCGCAGGCCGAAGAAAAGAAGATGGGCGCATCCCAGCCATCCTCAAGCGGAAGCTGGCTGGGAGGCGCCCATCTTCTTTTCTTTGGCCTCCGCCAGCTTTGATTTTAATTTCTTTGGCCTCCGCCGGAGACAGCTGGCCCCTGAAGGCCGGCGGGGGCCGAATAAATTAAAATTGAGGCCAGTGGCGGCGGAGGCCGAAGCAAAGAAGATGGGCACCTCCCAGCCAGCCTCAAGCGGAGACCAACTGGGCGGCACCCATCTTCTTTTCTTCGGCCCCCGCCAGCCTCGATTTTAATGTCTTCGGCCCCCGCCGGAGACCTAGAGGGCCGAAGACATTAAAATCGAGGCTGGCGGGGGCCGAAGACATTAAAATCGAGGCCGGTGGGGGCCGAAGAAGTGAACACCGGTCTGCTAACTGCTGCCGGAGACCAGCTGTTCAACCTTGGATCGGAAGGGTGCTTCTGTGTGTATGTGAGAAAGGAGCGGTGTGTGTGTATGAGAAAGGATGTTACCGTCAATTTTTACGCAAGATGCAAATTATTGATGGAGGGAGGGGGCGCCGAAGAAGTCTCTTGCCTCAGGCGCCAAATTGTCTAGCTACGCCACTGGAGGCGCTGTCACATGATAAGGGCAAAGGGCCATTGGCGCCATTATGATTAGTGGCAGCCGATGGCCCGAGAGGGGGAGATCACTTCCGGGACCCCGCTGGACCACCAGAGACTTTCGGTAAGTCTTGTGGGGGGGGGGGGGGAATCGGACAAGTCTTGGGGGGTCGGGAGGGTGGGGGGGGGGTTGCAATTAATTAAAATTGAAGGGTTTGGGTGGGTTTGGGGTTTTTTGTTTTTATTTTAAATCTGAAGGGTTGGGGCAGGTTTCAGATATCATTTCGGGGGCAGATGAAATAAAATTGGCCCAAATCACAGGAAAACAAATTTCCCACAGCGGGCCGATAACGAAGACCAAACCGAAAGGTTCGGCCGAATCACAACTCTAATCTAGACTACTCTGGTTCTTCAGCATGCACTTTTCCCTGTTGACCCAGATGCCTCATCCAGTAGATTTAGACCTAAATAGAGATTTATGCAGTCTTACACCTCATTAAGAAGTAAATATGCTCTGCTAACAGCCCATCGCAGGCTATGGCCATTGGATTTAAAATACAGTTTTACATGCATAACACTTGATCCTGCCCTGAAATGCCTCTGACACGTCCAACTCCGCCCCTTTTTTTAGCTTGTTCACACATATATATGCATATAGGGCTGGATTTTAAAAGCCCTACGTGCTTAAATCCAGAGGATTTACATGAGTAGTGGGGGGGGGGGGTTATGCATGCTGGGCCTATTTTAAAAAGGCCTGGCGACGCGCGCAAAGCCCCAGGATGCATGTAAGTTCCAGGATTTTACAAAAGGGGTGGTCTGGGGGCAGGGCAGGGCCAGGGCCAGAGGCCTCCGACAGAGCGGCCATTGCCGCTGTGTTGGAGGATCGCATGCCAGTGGGCTTCCGGCGTGTGCAACTTGTGCCTACCTGGAGGCAGGCGCAAAAGGTAAGACAAACATGCACGCATGTTATAAAATCGGGCGTACATGTGTGCACACCGGGTAGTGCGTGCGCACATGTACGCCCGCGCGCATCTTTTAAAATTTACCCCATAATTTATGGCTTTTAAAATATACATTGCTAATGCTCACGAATAGCCCATATATTCGTATATATGGGCCTTTTAACCTAAGCAACACTTCTAAAATTTACCCCTTAAGGCTCAACTTGTTGTAAGAAAGGTAAGTATAAATGATGCCCTGAGAGTCAAAACTACCTGGTGCATTAAAGACATTTTTTCCTATCTGCTCTCATAGACCTTGAAATATCAGGGAATTTGTTCAAAAAAGAAAAACTATCTAATGTGAAAAAAAAGCATCATGATGAAGTCCCAATCTTGTGAAAGCACAAAATTGACGTGCATTGTTCTTTTAGGAAGTTCTTCCTCTTCTGCAGGCAATTCTAAAAAAAACTTATAAGATCTAAGCCATCTGCTAAGAGTTGACTACCTCCCATAGGAGTCCCTGTCTCCCATTATGACATCCCAAAGATCCATAATACGCCCTACCTATGGATGGCAAGGCCTAAGAACTTTAAGCAAATCCATTAGATATTTCTTAAATAATGCCAAGGGTAAACTGGTATAAAGTTTATGAAAATTCAGGAGAATTTAGGAGTTTAGGAGAATTCAGAAAATTCAAGTATCTTGCATAATTCTACAAATCTTCTATCTTTTGTGCCTGTGCCAAGCTACCTTCTTCAGCCAGACTGAATATTAGATACTAGGAATGTGCATGACAAAATATTTAGCTTTATTTTAATTTCATTTTTCATTTTGTTTCAAATAATGTTTGTTTTAAAATTTAAGTGTAGATTTAGTGCACATTAACTCAAATAGGGGCTGATGTAATAAGACCCTTGTTGAAATCCACACTGATTTTTCCACACATTTTTTTGCTGCATATAGCGTAAAGCAGCATCAGTGCGGGATGCTAATTAAATCCATGCACACCAAACATACACACGATAATGTGTGCAGAAATACGTGCTCATGGCCTTATATAGTAAATGGTGCAATATCTGTTCAGAAAAATGCACAGATACACATCAGCATGTAAACACCTGTGATTGATTGTCGGGGTGAACACCTCTCTTTTTTGAAAAAAATGAATACATTAGTGATGTGAAGATGAGTAGAGCAATATGTAACCTCTTCATGATCGGACTCTGACTACTGGTGAGAGTGTGAAATGCAGATGGATGATTCTGCTAGGGATGTGAATAGTTTTTTGATGATTTAAAACAATTGTCAGATATATTTTAAATCGTCAAAAATCGTTAGAGCTGCGATACAATAACAGTTCCCCCGCTTTATCGTCAAAAATCGTAAATCGGGGGAGGGGGGAGGGCGGGAAAACCGGCACACCAAAACAACCCTAAAACCCACCCGACCCTTTAAAAGAAATCCCCCACCCTCCCAAACCCCCCAAAATGTTTTAAATTACCTGGGGTCCAGTGGAGGGGGGGGGGTGTGTCCCGGCGCGATCTCCCACTCTCGGGCCACGGCTGCGTTAAGAGAAATGGCGCCGGTGGCCCTTTGCCCTTACCATATGACAGGGCAAAGGTAGCGCCGGCGCCATTTTGGTTCCTGTGACCCGACGTCACGAGTGCAGGAGATCGCTCCTGGACCCCCGCTGGACCCCAGGGACTTTTGGCCAGCTTGGGGGGGCCTCCTGACCCCCACAAGACTTGCCAAAAGTCCAGTGGGGGTCCGGGAGCGACCTTCTGCACTCGGGCCGATTTGCCAATATTCAAAATGGCGCCGGCGCTACCTTTGCCCTCACTATGTCGACATAGTGAGGGCAAAATGGCACCGGCGCTACCTTTGCCTTGTTCTAGGACAGAGGCAGGTCTGTGATGAAGTCTGTTGAGATGCTGGACCATGGCAGTTGGAGTAGGCCCCCATGGCCATCCAGTAGGTGGCTTCTGTTGGACGCAGATGGGACATGAATCTACATAGTTACATGTGTCTTGCACCATGTTGGGCCACCAGTAATATCTCCACAACATCTCTAGGGTCCTGGTACAACTCGGGTGTTCTGCCAACTTAGAATCATGGGCCCATTTCAGAACTCATTCTCGTAATCTACGTGGAACGATGGTTTTCCCAACTGCAACTGTAGTGGTCACAACAAGGGATAATCAGGCAGGATCTATGATATGTCTGGGAAGGTTCTTGGAAGCTGGGCGATAACATAGAACGAAGTTGAACTGTTCAAAGAAGAGCACCAATCGGGCTTGTCTAGGATTCAAGAGTTGAGCTTCTTTAAGGTGCTCAAGATTCTTATGGTCAGTGAAAATGGTAAATTTGTGTTGCGCCATTTCCAACCAGGGGTGCCACTCTTGGAGCGCCAACTTGATGGCGAGAAGTTCTCGCTCACCAATGGTGTAGTGCTGCTCTGTAGGACAGAACTTGTGTGAGTAGAATGAACAAGGTATCAATTTACCCTTTGGAGAAAACTGACTTAAGATGGATCCTGCTCCAATTGCAGAGGCTTCAACAAAAGCTTCTTTTAGCGTCTGAAAGGCGGCTTGTGCTTTTCTGAGTCCACACATGAGTGTTAGCCCCTTTCTTCGTCATGGCGGTGAGCGGAGCAGCTAGAGTAGAATAATTGGCAATGAAGATCCTGTAATAATTAGTAAAGCCAAGGAAACATTTTAAGGCCCATAGGCCTACGGGCTGGGGCCAGTCTCGGATCCCCTGGACTTTATCTGGATCCATGGAGAAACCTCAATCAGATATGATGTACCCTAGGAAGGGGAAGTGATTCCACTTGAAGAGGCACTTTTCTAGCTTGGCATAAAGATGATTTTCTCTTAGACATTGGAGGATGATCTGAACATGATCTTGATGGGATTCAAGGTCTTTGGAAAAGATCAGGATACACAACTACAAATGAGTACAAGAGGTCTCGGAGTATTTCATTCATAAGGTGTTGAAAGACCGCAAGGGCATTGCATAGCCCAAAGGGCATCACGGTATATTCATAGTGACCATCCCTTGTATTTAATGCAGTTTTCCAGATATCTTCAGGTTGGATACGTACCAGATTGAACGCACCACTCAGATCCAACTTGGTGAAGATCCATGCCCCTTGAAGGCAGTCAAAAGAGCTCACTGATAAGGGACAAGGGGTATCAGTCTTTGTGGGCTATGGCGTTGAGCCCTCTGTAGTCCATACAAGGGCGTAAACCACCATCCTTTTTCTTGACAAAGAAAAAGCCTGCTCTAGCGGGTGAATCAGAGGGATGAATGAACACTTTTTCTAGGTTCTCTTTCATATACTCAGACATGGCTAGGGTTTCTGGGTGAGACAATGGATATGTTCTGCCATTGGGAGGCATCGTGCTCGTCAGAAGTTCTATGGAGCAATTGAACTTGCATAACGGAGGCAAGGTATCTGCCTTCTGCTTCAAGAAGACGTCTTTGAACTCAACATAATGAGTAGGCAAACCAGATAGAGTAGTAGACTTCAGGACAGAGACTACTGGAGATACTTGATGTAGACATGTCTTCTGGCATTTGGAACCCCACTGCACCAACTGCAGGGAATGTCAATCGAACAGCGTCCTGCTGTTCCAGCCTTGTCCAGCATCCTTCTGTTCCAGCATCCTTCTGTTCTAGCATCTGTCTGTCCTGTCTCCCCAGGTAGTATCCTCAAACTGTCTCTCTGGTACTGACCTCAGCGTGCTCCTTGACCATTCTGTCCGCTGCCTGCCTTGTGACCTCGTCTGACCTCCGGAACCTGACCCCTGCCTCGTTAACTACTTCTCGGACTGATCCTCGGATTCTGACATCGGCTGCGATTGATCACATCTCTGATTCTGGTTCTGTTCCTTGCCTTGTTTTTGCCTACACTGTTCTGGTATTCCATGCTTCACCAGACCTACAGCCTAGAGTCCGACTGTGCTCCCTTGTTGTTCGTGGGCACGCATCTCTGTTACCTCTTCGGGAGACCCTGCGAGGCCCACCTAAGTCCAAGCAGCCAGGTTTCCTACGGGCTCCACCCGGGAGGACCGTGGGATTCCAATGGTGAAACTCATCCTAGCCTCTGTCTCTTCCTGTGCTCTGCCCTCTAGGGGCAGGTGCTTCCTGGTCCCTACCAGTGAGCCATTCTCCACTGCTCCAGGACAAGGGTCCACCTCCAAGCGCAACAGAATGCCTAGATCAGGTAAAAGCAAGCACTCATTCTCACTCAGTCTCAAATCAATAGTTTTCTTTTCTTTAATTTATTTCAGTATCTAAACATTCTTGTCACAGTTGTCCTCACACTTTTTTCTATCACATCTTAACCATTCTGTTGAGGAATTGAACGGCAGCCAACAAACCGACAGGATACAAACAATAAACACTTTGCAACATCAGACATTATTTACAGGATATAAATTGTAAAACAATAGCACACTACAAAATAAGCATGCATATTTGGAGAGAGTGAAACTTTGTACAGGTGGATATATTAGATATGCAGGTTAAGGAACAATGTTCAAGAATGTTTTTTGGATGTATCACCAGTACACAACATTTTATGGAGTGCTGGGGGGAGGGAGGAAAAGTGTTTGTTTTTTTGTTTGGACTCTCTATTTACATGGGTCATTTATTTCACAAGTAGCAGCACTGTACAGACCCCTCCTGCTGAATCTGTACCCTCAAACAAGACCCAGCACATAGCACGAGCTAGGCAATCAAACACAGAGGAGACATCAGATGTGGCATGGGGGCAACCTGCAAGGAGCAGCAGTTACTACCTCTAACAGAAGGCATGGTGATTACTACCCTTAACCAATTAGCTTACATGATTTTGACTCAACTGCAACATCGCTTTCTGCTTCAACAGTGGTGTGTGTGTGTGTGTGGGGGGGGGGGGGGGGATAAAGGAAATGGATTCACATGACAACCAATGCTGGGACCTGACTGTTATTGATACACAGGCATTAGGGGAAAAGAGTAGGACTGCTTCCATGGCAAAGTCCAAAAGCAAAGCATGTTGAAACAGTATCGTCCTAATTATGAAGAAGGATGCTTACTCTGTAAAAATGTTGCTAGCACCATTTTTGTTATAGGTTTGACATTGCATAGTTTTGATTATTAAAATTATTACCATTAACATAAGGCTTTGGAGAAACTGCAAAAAGTGGCAGTTGCTACCATAAGAAACTTGCTGGGCAGACTGGATGGACCAGATGGTCTTTTTCTGCCATCATTACTATGTTAGAAGCAGGAGAAGAGAAAGATTCTGAGGTCCCCAGCTACATCTATGACATGCAAACTGATGTGGAAGTGTTAACTAAGAGTGCTTTACTACTCTTGCTGGAGCCATCACAGTCACCTTCCAGAGGCACTCTGCAGAAGATACAGATAATATCTGCTAGTACCAGGACTTGCTTTAGTTTAACTGGTGTCCTGTGCAAAAACTGAAAATGATGCCTCAGCTACCACCCTCCTTGGTGGTAGCTCTAGCATAGCACACACACTTTCAGGCATGACAGTGGCTCTGGCATAGTATATCAATCTCTCTGTAACCCTTCCCCTCCCCACACACACACACATCCTATTCCCTCTCCTCTGCCCAGCACTAGTATCCCCTTTGTCCGCAGTGCCGCCATTGTTGTTACTACCATTCAGGTCGATACAGTAAAGTGTGCTCCGTCGGAGCGCACTGTCAGCCTGCTCTGGACGCGTGTTTTCCCTTACCCCTTATTTAGTAAGGGGAGGAAAACACGCGGCCCACCCGCAGCACCTAATAGCGCCCTCAACATGCAAATGCATGTTGATGGCCCTATTAGGTATGCGCGCGGGATCCAGTAAGTAAAATGTGCAGCCAAGCCGCACATTTTACTCTAAGAAATTAGCGCCGACCCAAAGGTTGGCGCTAATTTCTTCCGGCGCCAGGAAAGTGCACAGAAAAGCAGTTTTTACTGCTTTTCTGTGCACCCTCCGACTTAATATCATAGCGATATTAAGTCGGAGGTCCCCAAAAGTAAAAAAAAGTAAAAAAAAAAATAAATTTTGAATTCAGCCCGCGGCTGTCGGGCCGAAAACCGGACGCTCAATTTTGCCGGCGTCCGGTTTCTGAGCCCGTGGCTGTCAGCGGGCTCGAGAACCGACACCGGCAAAATTGAGCGTCGGCTGTCAAACCCGCTGCCAAACCGCTGTCAAACCCGGCTGTCAAACCCACTGACAGCCGCCGCTCCAGGCCAAAAGGAGGCGCTAGGGACGCGCTAGTGTCCCTAGCGCCTCCTTTTCCCTCGTTTGCACCGCGTCGCCTAATTTGCATGCTGGAGCATACTGGATAGCTCGCACCGGCGAAGGGCCGGTGCGTGCGCCGGGAGAGCGGGCGTTCGTCCGCTCTCCCGCGGTTTTACAGTATCGGGCTGATTATTAGCACTGGGGCCGATGCAATTATGTACGCTGAAAGTGGGCACTGAGTTTTTCAGCGCCCGCTTTTTTAATGCATGCATGGCGCCTGCAAGGGGGGGCGCCATGCATATGGAAATTAGGGGGTCATGCTAGGAAGGAGGCGCTAGGGTCGCTTGCACGCGGCTGCCGGTTATGAAGACCGACGCTGAGTTTACCGGGCGTCTGCCAGTAATGAAAATTGCCTGCCGATAAACTCAGCAGCCATTTTTATTACTGGCAGACAGGCGGGTTATGAAAACCGATGCCAAGTTTACTGGCATTGGTCTTCATAACTCGGCGCTCTGCCGAGTTATTTTTTATTTTATTTTTTTTACTTTAAAAAAGAAGTACAGAAAAGCTGTTTCTTCTGCTTTTCTTACTTCTTTTCAATGTGCTCAGCTATTAATGCCTGCTCCAGGAAGGTGTTAATATCTGAGCGATAAATGCGCATCTGTATGTGATGAGCGCTATCTCATTCACTTCGCTTCGGACGCGTGTTAAATAGACGCTAATCCCCCTATTGCTTTAGGGGGTGGATTTGCGCCTATTTATCCCGCATCTGACTGCAGGTTAAACAGTGCGCTCAGCTGTTGCATCAACCCCACTGTTAGCTCTTGTCTAGGGAATCCTTGTTTCTCTATGAAATGGCTTTCTTAGAGGCATCCATAGAATAGCATCTTACAATAAAGATTAAAATATATTAACATATTTGCTAAATTCAAATATGAACCAAATGTTCATTATACCCACTACAAGTTAAATTTGCTTAACTATTATCCTAAAATCAACAAAGAAAAGACAAATATTTTCTGAACAAATGCCAATGGCACACACAGGGGTAGATTTTTAAAAACAGCACGATCGTGTACTTTTGTTTGCGCAGCAGGCGCAAACAAAAGTACGCTGGATTTTTATAAGATACGTGCATAGCCGCGCGTATCCTCTAAAATCCTGGATCGGCGCGCGCAAAGGCTGCCGATTTTGGGGCAGCTGGCGCGCGCCGATCTGCGCAGCCTGCCTCCATTTCCTCCGAGGCCGCTCCGAAATCAGAGCGGCCTCAGAGGGAACTCTCTTTCGCCCTCCCCTCACCTTCCCCTCCCTTCCTCTACCTACCCCACCCCCCGGCCCTATCTAAACCCCCCCCCTTACCTTTGTCCGTAGATTTACGCCTGCGAGAAGCAGACGTAAATCTATGCGTGCCAGCGGACTGCTGGCGCGCCGTCCTCCGACCCGTGGGCTGGTCCGGAGGCCTGGGCCACGCCCCCGAAACACCGTGCCCCGCCCCTGAAACGCAGCGTCGTCGGGTCCCACCCCCGACACGCCCCCGACACGCCCCTTCCAAAAACCCCGGGACCTACGCGCGTCCCGGGGCTCTGCGCGCACCGGCGGCCTATGGAAAATAGGTGCGCCGGCATGCAAGGCCCTGCTCGCGTAAATCCGCCCAGATTTACGCGAGCAAGGCATTTAAAATCCGCCCGACACTTAATAAAAATGTAAATCAGAGAAACCTCAAGAGTTAAAAAATGGATAGCATATAAATCATTAAATAAAAAATAATAAAGAAAATTTTATTTTGTTTTATGCTGCTTAGCCATGCTAAATATATGTATGACCTTCATAAACACTTAGGTCACTACTTCCACACAATGTAATTTTTGACTGATGCCTATTTTGCACATCAATGGTTATAATCATGAGATTTTTCTTTTTTTATGTTTTTGGTATTGCAAATACAGTTTTCAGTGCTTATCTGATAGGTTATGCTTGCTCCATACTGTTATCTCATATGCTATGTGTTTTTCCATAGCAAAACTGTTGCGATGTGGCCCGTGGCCAGAGCCACGAGCCGCCTCTTACCTCTCCAGTGGGACCACTGTTGTCGCTGCCGTGCCGGGCCTTCTTTCGCAGCCTGGGAGCCACTGACACTGCCATCTATTCCAACGGCATGGAGGCCGCATCCGCGATGTTTCCTGCGGCAAAGGAGCCGCTCCCGGAACCTGCTTGTGGCTCCAACAGACTGCCGAAGCCATGTGTCCGGTGGGACTATCCTTGTCCCGGGTCTTGTCCTGGACTCCAGAAAAATGTTTTGGATTATTCCATGACCTGCTGGAGGCACCAGCTTTCCTGAATCCATGACATGCTGGAGGCACCAGCTTTCTTGATTCCATGACCTGCTGGAGACGCCAGCTCTCTTGATTCCACGACCTGCTGGAGGCGCCAGCTGTCTGGTTCCATGACCTGCAGGAAGTGCCTGCATCCAGACTTCCAGTTCCTCGACAATTCCAGGATGGGGTTCCACGACCCGCAGTAGGCACCTACGCCACACCTGATGTTTGCTGTTATAGTCTGATCCAACCCTGGATTCCCAACCATATTTTCCTTGTCTTGTTCCTGGTCTTGTTGTTCCTTGTTCCTTGTTCTTGTTGTTCCTGTTCTTGTTGTCCTTGCTCTTGTTGTTTCTTGCTCTTGTTGTTTCTTGCTCTTTTTGTTCTCTTGCTATTGTTGTTCACATTTTGTTCTTTGTTCTTGTTCTCCGCTCCATTGTTGTATTCTTGTTGTTCTCCGCTATTTCTTGTTCCCTCTTGCTCCGCTGTTTCCATGTGTTCCTTTGCTCCGCTGTTTTGCTTGTTCCTTCCTTTGCTGTTTTCCTTGTTCTTTGCTCCACTGTTTGTTGTTCCATTTGTCTGTTCTTGTTCCATTTGTCTGTCCTTGTTCCATTTTTTGTTCTTGTTCCATTTATTTGTTCTTGTTTTATTTGTCTGTTCTTGTTCCATGTTTTCTTGATCCATGTTTTCTTATTCCCATTGTGCGCTTCCTGGTCCTGTGTTCTCTGTTTCTATGGTCTTTTCCACATTGTTCTTCCACACAACCTGCAGGAGGTGCCTGCACCATCTCAGTTCCAGTTGTCCTTCCTGGACCTCCCAAAGAAGGGAGGGGACCCCCTTGAGGGGCAGTACTGTTGCAAAGCAGCCCATGGCCGGAGCCATGAGCCACCTCTTACCTCTCCAGTGGGACCACTGTTGTCGCTGCCATCCCGCAGACCGGTAAGGCCGCAGCCTGCCTTTCCTACCCATGGCAGGAGCTGCTGACGCTGCCATCTATTCCCGTGGCATGGAGGCCGCATCCACAATGTTTACTGTGGCAAAGAAGCCACTTCCGGAACCTGCTTGCAGCTTGGATGCTGACGCTCCTCATCGGGGTCTGCCTGAGCCCTGCTCTGTCTCCTCTCTGGCTTAGCGTGCAGTGGCAGCATGGCCACTATCCAGGGTCCTGCCCCTTCCTTCTAAAGGGGTGGGCCCACAGCTTCTGCTCAGATTTAAAGGGCCAGCCAGGTGTGGCCCATCTGAACTCCTCTCAGGGAGTTGCCTGTCTTCAGCCCTATAAAAGGGCTTCTCAGTCAGTCAGTCCTTGCTTCAGCAAGGAGCTAGTCCTCCTGGGCTACTTCTCCCAAGGACTTCTTGTTTCTAGCTTCTTCCTGGAATCCTGATTTCATCCATGGACTTCCGTGTATCCTGTATCTTTGTACCTCCGTAGTCTTCCTGATGTTCCTTGATGTCCTGATGTTCCTTGATGTCTTGATGTCCCAAGTTCCGTCATGTTCTCAGTCCTAATGCTCCAGGTCCGGTGGGACCCGTGCCTCTGGAGATTCCCTGCTTTTACTCTGAGTTTCCAAGCTCCAAGGTTTTTTCTCGTTTCCCAAGTTCTGACTCCGGAGGATCCGAATGGTTTCCACTAACCTGCACTATGAGACTTCCTGAGCCTGTCCCAATCTCTTCATGGTGCGCGACCAGCTATTTGGCTGTGTAGGGCACCTGAGGGTCTTGCTCATCCCTCTTGTTTCCTGTCTTAGTTCCAGTCTTCACCCCAAGTTCCAGTCTTCATTCCAAGTTCTAGTCTTCACTCCAAGCTCCAGTGCCTATGGTTTCCTTCCACCATGACCTCTGTCCAGCCTGCAGCCTCTGCTACATCCTGTGGCAGGTCCAAAAGGGCTTGGAACAGTCGGGGGACCATTCAGAGACCACCATTGCATTGGTGGTCTCATGGGTGTGCAGGTCAGTGGAGGATTTGAGGTTCCCGATTCCCAGACTTGGACTGTCTTCACCGCAAGGGCACACATTCTCATTGTTTCACGCTGGAGAGTCCTCGGTTGCGCTCCATCCCATCATCAGCGCAACATGATTGCCAAGCCTTGAGTGACCCGAGCTCGAGGCCGATCCAAGCTCCAACAAAAACAAAGCATATGGTCAAGATCCCAAAACTTAATCAGTGTTTTGATTTCAGTATATTTCCAAAAACTTTAAAATTCAATGTAAACATTTGTTCTATTAGTTTTAAGTTTATAATCTATAACAGAATAGACATTCTGGAAGGTATGGAAAACATGATGAGAGGTCTATTGAAGTTTGAGACATGGTTTAAAGTCTGGCAGATAAGATTTAATGCTAATAAATGCAGGGGTCATTCATTTAGATTTGCTAAAAGCTAAAAGGAGCAGTACAATATAGGGATGAAATTCTTCAGTGCATAAAACACAAAATGGGGATCTGAAAGTCATGATATCTGCTGATAATAAAGTAGCCAAACAAGTAGATAAGGAGACAACAAAATCCAGAAAGATACTTTGGTTCACAGGCACGTGGAATAGACAGCAGGAAAAAGGTGGCGTTACTGCCTATTAAATGAATTTTAAAGGCCTGATGCATGCCAAAACTGGGAGATACGTGCACAAGTCTGGATGGCGCATGGCAAACAGATTTTAAAAGGTGTCCGAGTATTAGGGATGTGAATCGGGCTTCGGATGATTGAAAATATTGTCGATATTTTCAAAATCGTCAGAAATCAGGGGCTCCCCCAAAACGATAGGAAAACCCCATGATATTGTTCGTGGGGATTCTCTTATTGTTTTGGGGGAGGGCGGGAAAACGGCACACAAAAATAACCCCTAAACTCACCCCGACCTTTGTAAAACTAATCCTTAGCTTCCCCCACCCTCCCGACCCCCCCAAAAACATTTTACAGGTACCTGGTGGTCCAGTGGGGGTCTCGGGAGTGATCTCCCGCTCTCGGGCTGTCGGCTGCCACTAATAAAAATGGCACCAATGGCCTTTTGCCTTACCATGTGACAGGGTGTCCGTGCCATTGGCTGGCACCTGTCACATGGAGGGAGCACTGGTTGGCCGGCGCCATCTTTAAAAATGGCGCCGGCCATCCAGTGCTCCTACTATGTGACAAGGGCCGGCCTATGGCACGGACACCCTGTCACATGGTAAGGGCCAAGGCCATCGGCGCCATTTTGATTAGTGGCAACCAACAGCCCGAGAGTGGGGAATCGCTCCCGGGACCCCCACTGGACACGAGGTACCTGTAAAACGTTTTTTGGGGGTCGGAGGGTGGGGATAGCTAAGGGATTAGTTTTAAAGGGTCGGGGTGTGTTTTTTGTTTATCGGCTCGGGCACAGCCGATAAAACTGTGATCGGGCCAGCCGAATAAAAAACCACGATGTGAATCGGAACCGGAATCCGAACCGATTCCGGTTCTGATTCACATCTCTACCGAGTATGCACTTATCTCCCACTACACACACAAAAGGTTTTGAGGAAAAACGGGGCATGGCATAGGTGTGGTCTGGGTGGGGCGTGGATGTTCCTGGATTTCTCAATCAAACCAACACATAAATACGTGCACAAGTTTGCACTGGGGTCCCCTGTCACGTAACTTTACTTCTGTTATGGATGGTTTGTAAGTCATTAAATAAAAATATCAAGGCATGTCAGCAGGGTTTTAGCTTTGGGGCTGACAGGGGTGAAGACTGAAGAGAGGCTATTAAACCTGGGGGGGTTTGGAAGTCCTATCCCTTGCCTGGACGAACTGGGGAAAAAGGTAAAATGCATCAGAACATGTGTCTATTAAAATCCCCCTACTTACTTGGTAGAAGCAGTATTTGCATGCACATGCACACACCCACTTAAAATTGCATGCACATGTGCATGCATTCAATCTATTTTATACCATGCAAACATATACGTGCATCCATTATGAAATGGATGTGTATCTGGACACGAGTTGGCAAACGCATGTACATGTGCACCTGAGCAGCTGTTTCAAAGTTACTATTTATATATATATATATATATATCTGTTGAGATCTCATTTGGAGTACTTTGAGAACACTATGGATAAAGCACAAACTTTGCAATAAGTGCTGATAATTTTATTTGTATAACCAAAATCATTTTAAAAAATGAGCTAACAAAACTAATAACAGGGTGATAACACTGGAAGCCAAAATTACTAAGTGGAAAGAAAACTATATATTAAAATATTAGATTAACACATTAAAGAAGATCTTGAATGTAAATAACATTATCATACAGGCTCACACAAAGTAAATAGTTGGAGGTATTTCTTTAAAATGCTGATAATTTGTATTAGAGTGGTTTTTTTTATGAAATATGATTATCTAAAGGTCACTATGGTTTTCCAAGTGATAGCTTTCTGTAAATGGAAATGTATTTATTAATGTTCCATTTTTCATTCACTTATTAACAATATTTTGGTTTTAATTAAGAATTTGTTTTATGTTATTTTTCACAAATAAATAATACCGCTCAGCAATCCCAATAGAATTAAGAGTATTTAAGGTCATTCTTGGCATTGGAAGAAGGCAGATGGAAAAGATTGTGGTGCTGAGTAAGGCTTAAACCACTATAACCAGAAGTAAATATTGATTCACTCATAGAATATTTAGACAGGGACCAATGCTAATATAATTAAATCAATATGAGCATTTTAGAAAAGGTAGAAGGACATTATGTCCATTTCGTACAATGCCAACAATAGAAGACTGATGGTCATAATACTCAATTTAAACATTTCAGTGCTGATTTCTTGCATACTGCTTCTTAGCATGGTGTTCTAGATCATGATCTTATTCTACAATGGAGAGTTTTGCATGTATTAATCAGAACTCTTTTATTTGATGATTGCCTGGCCTGCTTAATGGTACAAAAGTAATTGCAGAAATATTTCGTATCTACTGATAGAAGTTTGTTTACTAGCCAATAGATCCTTCAAATTTTTCTAAACATTTATTTCAATATCTTGGCAAGTTGCTCAGACATATCCGTTATTTGAAGGCAGTTGCCATTAAATTTAGCATATTGGCTGATTTTAAGTAAATAACAGGGGTACCCATTGCAAACTTTAGGAATAGGTTTAAGAGATGTTATTATACCCTGGCAGTGGTATGTAGCTCTTAGCTGTGTCAGGAAGAATGATGATGTGCAAGTTTTGGTTCCTGTTTAAAGGCAACAAACTCCTGGTTTATATTCTTGTTTTTAGTATTGTTTGCAGAAATGACTATAGATATGCAATGATATATCAGACATATGACAGCAACTGTATACTAAGAGACATGGCATGATAAATCACGGAAATGAACCACATAGGGGAATAATCCTCCATCAAGTTTTGTAAATATATCAAATTATTGTCTGCTAAATATTCACACAGTATTTGGCAAATTGAATTTGTTGGCTATAGATACTTGGCATTTGAATGCACTTAAGATTTAGCTAAATCTATAAATGTAGAGCTATAATATATCCTCTATGACACGATAAAGTTCCTCCTTTGTAAAAGTGTTGATTTTCCAGGGACTCTTAGTGGGATTTTACATACATTTTTGGATCATCATATAATAAGCTACTGAAATTTTCAGTACTCATAAAAGTTTCTCTTTTATAATCATATTGTTCCAATTAGACCACCTATATTTCTATTTCTTTCTTTATAGTGTAAAAACTTGATACTTTGTACTTCTTGACATGACTTCAGGTTTCAAGTGTCTTCTGTTTCATGGGTTGTAAAAGTTCTTTCAGTATCCACTGCTGCTGCTGCAGCGTGCAGGAAAAGGAGCTCACTGTCACTCAGGTACATGCATATTGTCGTGGACTCCTCCAGCTATCTCCCCGGCTGGGCGTAATTTCTTCTCCCAGATCTCTGCAAACCATCCAGGCACCGTAGCACTGCTGAAACCGCTGGTATCTTACCCAATCCCAGAAACTCTGGCGTCTCTCCAAAACAGTTATTGGCAAGCCTTTTGAGCCAGGTTCAAATCTTGGTCCGGGCTAGTCCTCCTAGCAAGGCCCTTTTTCAAAGCTCATAGATGTGTGTCATGCTGGCAAGAGTAAATACACTTCTGTGTGCTGTTATCATGATCTTTAGTGAACAGGAATTATCCAGATCCAGAAATCAGGCCAGAAGAGGGGTGGCAGCCAAACTGTGGAGGTGTCCCTGGTCCCAAGCAACAGCAGTCCTCATAGCTGTCTGTTTCAGGACTGCGGGGATTCTCTAGCCTACACCACTTCCTCACTTCTCCTCAGTTGTTTCAAAGCTGCTGACATGGTATTAGAGCAGGCTGCAAGTAGAAGACATTTTGTTTAGTGTGAAACCTAAATAGGGTTTGGTCCAGATTTATTTTTAAGTGGATGACGATACAAGTAAGGGGCCAAATGTTAAGTCTTGTGGGGTGATTATTATAACTTCCTTTTATCATCATCTAAGCTTTACATGTTCACTATGTACTCTCTGACCCTGTATCTGCAGCTTCACATTTATGCTCTCTAGAGAGGAACCACACTTAGGGCATTATGTACTTTTCAAGTAGCCCTCTGAATAAAGACTTATGTCATGATAGCTTTCAGTGCCAGAGCCAAAGAGAAGACCCATTGTCATTGTTTAGTCAGAGGTGGTATTTCTTCACAATGGCAGATGCCAATTTTCTTGTTATAGCTGCGCTATGCAGTAGGCAAAGATATACAACCTATTGGTCCCCAACAAAGTAAAGATGTAGCTACTGCATTTCTAGCCAAGCATTTCTACACCTATTCTACTGAAGGTGGAGGTGAAAACTAGCTAGATAGTGTCCTTACATATATGTCCATGTTAGATAAGTGTATGCTCTCTAGAGATGTGAATCGTTTTCCATATCGTCTTAACGATAGAAATCGTGTGGCAGGGCAAGAAAATCGTGTTAGGCACGATTTTTTAGTTAAAAAATTGATAAAAATCGTTTTTTCCGATTAGTGCGCACTAACTCGAGTTAGTGCGCACTAACGGAGAGTTAGTGCGCACTACCTGAAAATGATACAATTTGACACTTTTCAGGTCAGTTAAGGTCAGTTTAGGAATGAATATGTATTCCTATTGGCTGCCCTCTTATTTATTCATGTTACCAAGCTTCCCACTGACAGTATATGGGGGATGGGAAATGGAAACAGTGGTAGCTTGACAAAACAAGTAATGTGATCAGTCAATGTGACTAGAACTTGTGCCCTAACCCTGATACCAGGGGTATTGTGATCTTCCTGCACACAGTGCCCTATTCCTGATACCGGGGGTGTTGGGATCTTCTTGCACACATCCCGGTATCAGGGATAGGGCACTGCATGCAGGAAGATCACAACACCCCTGGTATTAGGGATAGGGCACTGCATGCAGGAAGATCACAACACCCCTGGTATCAGGGAGAGGGCACTGTGTGCAGGAAGATCACCCCGGAGGAGTGAGGGTCAGGCAGCTCCCCCCTGTCTGTGAAGCCAGCCTCTCACTAGTAATGCAGGGAGGGAGCTGTCTCAGACTTCACCATCCTCCTCCCCCCCCCCCCCCTCACCCACACACCATCCACTAGCTGGGACATGGGGGAAATCAGGAGTGAGGGTCAGGCAGCTCCCCCCTGTCTGTGAAGCCAGCCTCTCACTAGTAATGCAGGGAGGGAGCTGTCTCAGACTTCACCATCCTCCTCCCCCCCCCCTCACCCACACACCATTCACTAGCTGGGACATGGGGGAAGTCAGGAGTGAGGGTCAGGCAGCTCCCCCCTGTCTGTGAAGCCAGCCTCTCACTAGTAATGCAGGGAGGGAGCTGTCTCAGACTTCACCATCCTCCCCCCCCCCCCCTCACCCACACACCATTCACTAGCTGGGACATGGGGGAAGTCAGGAGTGAGGGTCAGGCAGCTCCCCCCTGCCTGTGAAGCCAGCCTCTCACTAGTAATGCAGGGAGGGAGCTGTCTCAGACTTCACCATCCTCCCCCCCCCCCTCACCCACACACCATTCACTAGCTGGGACATGGGGGAAGTCAGGAGTGAGGGTCCGGCAGCTCCCCCCTGTCTGTGAAGCCAGCCTCTCACTAGTAATGCAGGGAGGGAGCTGTCTCAGACTTCACCATCCTCCCCCCCCCCCCCCCCCCTCACCCACACACCATTCACTAGCTGGGACATGGGGGAAGTCAGGAGTGAGGGTCAGGCAGCTCCCCCCTGTCTGTGAAGCCAGCCTCTCACTAGTAATGCAGGGAGGGAGCTGTCTCAGACTTCACCATCCTCCCCCCCCCCCTCACCCACACACCATTCACTAGCTGGGACATGGGGGAAGTCAGGAGTGAGGGTCAGGCAGCTCCCCCCTGTCTGTGAAGCCAGCCTCTCACTAGTAATGCAGGGAGGGAGCTGTCTCAGACTTCACCATCCTCCCCCCCCCCCTCACCCACACACCATTCACTAGCTGGGACATGGGGGAAGTCAGGAGTGAGGGTCAGGCAGCTCCCCCCTGTCTGTGAAGCCAGCCTCTCACGAGTAATGCAGGGAGGGAGCTGTCTCAGACTTCACCATCCTCTCCCCCCCCCCCCTCACCCACACACCATTCACTAGCTGGGACATGGGGGAAGTCAGGAGTGAGGGTCAGGCAGCTCCCCCCTGTCTGTGAAGCCAGCCTCTCACTAGTAATGCAGGGAGGGAGCTGTCTCAGACTTCACCATCCTCCCCCCCCCCTCACCCACACACCATTCACTAGCTGGGACATGGGGGAAGTCAGGAGTGAGGGTCCGGCAGCTCCCCCCTGTCTGTGAAGCCAGCCTCTCACTAGTAATGCAGGGAGGGAGCTGTCCCCAGACTTCACCATCCTCCCCCCCCCCTCACCCACACACCATTCACTAGCTGGGACATGGGGGAAGTCAGGAGTGAGGGTCAGGCAGCTCCCCCCTTTTTGTGAAGCCAGCCTCTCACTAGTAATGCAGGGAGGGAGCTGTCTCAGGCTTCACCATCCTCCCCCCCCCCCCCTCACCCACACACCATTCACTAGCTGGGACATGGGGGAAGTCAGGAGTGAGGGTCAGGCAGCTCCCCCCTGTCTGTGAAGCCAGCCTCTCACTAGTAATGCAGGGAGGGAGCTGTCTCAGACTTCACCATCCTCCCCCCCCTCCTCACCCACACACCATTCACTAGCTGGGACATGGGGGAAGTCAGGAGTGAGGGTCCGGCAGCTCCCCCCTGTCTGTGAAGCCAGCCTCTCACTAGTAATGCAGAGAGGGAGCTGTCTCAGACTTCACCATCCTCCCCCCCCCCCCTCACCCACACACCATTCACTAGCTGGGACATGGGGGAAGTCAGGAGTGAGGGTCAGGCAGCTCCCCCCTGTCTGTGAAGCCAGCCTCTCACTAGTAATGCAGGGAGGGAGCTGTCTCAGACTTCACCATCCTCCCCCCCCCCCCCTCACCCACACACCATTCACTAGCTGGGACATGGGGGAAGTCAGGAGTGAGGGTCAGGCAGCTCCCCCCTGTCTGTGAAGCCAGCCTCTCACTAGTAATGCAGGGAGGGAGCTGTCTCAGACTTCACCATCCTCCCCCCCCCCCTCACCCACACACCATTCACTAGCTGGGACATGGGGGAAGTCAGGAGTGAGGGTCCGGCAGCTCCCCCCCTGTCTGTGAAGCCAGCCTCTCACTAGTAATGCAGGGAGGGAGCTGTCTCAGACTTCACCATCCTCCCCCCCCCCCTCACCCACACACCATTCACTAGCTGGGACATGGGGGAAGTCAGGAGTGAGGGTCAGGCAGCTCCCCCCTGTCTGTGAAGCCAGCCTCTCACTAGTAATGCAGGGAGGGAGCTGTCTCAGACTGGTATCAGGGTTAGGGCACTGTGTGCAGGAAGATCACAACACCCCTGGTGCCAGGGTTAGGGCACTGTGTGCAGGAAAATCACTAAAATCTACACTTACCAACAATCAATTACATATATTTGAACTGTGTACAGTTCCAGCCAGGACCACCTTTCTAAAATGCACAGTGATTGGCAAATTCAACATGCACTAGCATTTCAGGTGCCTGCTAACAAAAATAATAAACAAACAAGTTCTAGTCACGTGAGTGCTGATCATTACATTACTTTTTTTGTCAAGCTTCCAACTGTTTCCATTTCACATCCCCCCAACCATTACCTCAGTGTTAGCCTTGGTAACATCAATAGATAAGAGCACAGCCAGCCAATAGGAATACATATTCATTCCTAAGTGACCTTTACTGACCTGGGAAGTGTGAACACTTTGTTTCATTTTCTGTTGGTGTTCGTTAGTTTCCAGTTCCATTTCCCATCCCCCCAACCATCACCTCAGTGGTAACCTTGGTAACATCAATAGATAAGAGGGCAGCCAGCCAATAGGAACACATATTCATTCCTAACTGACCTTCAGTGACCTGGAAAGTGTTTATTTGTATCATTTTCAGTTAGTGCGCACTAAATCGAGTTAGTGCGCACTAACTGGGAGTTAGTGCGCACTAACTCCCGTTAGTGCGCACTAACACGATTAACGATTTTTAACGATAAATCGTTAGAATTTCTATTGTATCGTGTTCTATAACGATTTAAGACGATATTAACATTATCGGACGATAATTTTAATCGTTGAAAAACGATTCACATCCCTAATGCTCTCTGGAGAAGGCAACTGGAACCAATTGTGAAGCTCCACAGTAGGGATCTTCCTGTTTAGCTCTTGTTTTCTTCCTTGGGAGCATACAATGAGCTTTTGGTTGTCTGCTGTATGCCATATTGTCTTGCCTGCCAGAAATTGCCTAGTTGGAATGGCCAATGGAACTCTAGCATGCAAGGTCATGTGGATGCCAAACCTTTGACCTAGTGAACCCATAAGACGAAAAGCATACAATGAACATAGTCAATCAAGAAATGTTTTTTTCACTTTATTATACAACAAATATTATTCTGCAAGGACAAGATATCAAATTGCACATGACATTGTAACTGAAATGAGCAGCACATTGAGTGTAGATCTGTACATACTTGTTCCAAATGGCAACATTATATATACAGTTTTTCCATATTATCATTTTGCACAATCATTACAGCAAAGAACATAGAAAGTGGAAGTGGAACCCCAATAGCTACAGTACAGCTCTAATATTAGAGCTGATAGCAGCACAACTATGTAATGTTAATCAAAAAGCCCAGACAGTCCATGTCTGGGCTTTTTGATTAACATTATCATCATATCATCATATCTAGCTCAGTCATCCTAGTTCCAGGAATGTATAATCATCCTTTCTGACGTTATTCTTTCCTTTCATTTCTCTCTTCGCCCAGTTCAATATGCTTTGTTATTTGTAACTGTTTTTCTCTGCACTTTAGTTAAAGTTTGAAGTTATTATGCACCCCTGTTCATATGTAAACCAGCATGATGTGATTGTATCATGAATGCCGGTATATAAAAAACCTAAATAAATATAAATAAATAAATGTTGAAAGAGTGCACACAAGGGGACAGCCTAAGGGCCAAGGCAGAAGAGTTCAAAAGAAAGACCCAGACAGTTCATATTGAAATATTGCAATCAAGGAGACAAAGGGACAAGACAGCAGAGTTCAAGAAGAAGGCCCAGACATTCCATGTTGAAAGAATGCACTCAAGGGGATAGCCTAAGGGCCAAGACAGCAGTGATCAAGAGGAAGGCCGATGTGGAAAGAGTACACAGTTCAACAAGAAGGCAGCAGGACCTTGACCAAAGAGCGTAGCATGGAAGCCAAGGACCATAAGAAAGTGCAGCATGGAGGCAGAGCAGGATGAGAAGAGATGAGATGAGACATAGCAGCATGGAGGTAGCAGCAGGTTGAGTTGAGATGAGACACAGTGGCATAATCATGATTACAGCAAAGAAAATAGAAAGCAGAAGAAGAACCCCAATAGCTACAATTCAGCTCTAATGTTAGAACTGATAATAGCACAACTCTGCAATGTTAACCAAAAGGGCCAGACAGACCATGTTTAAAGAGTGCTCACAAGGGGACAGTCTAAGGGCCAAGGCAGAAGAGTTCAAGAGAAAGACCCAGACAGTCGATGTTGAAAGATTGCAGTCAAGGGGACAGACAAAAGGCCAAGGCAGCAGAGTTCAAGAAGAAGGCCCAGTCAGTCCATGTTGAAAGAGTGCACTCAGGAGATCACGTGATGTGGTGAGCGAGGAAGGTTGTGGTTAGGAGGGCTCCAGGTGCTGCGCTCCGTTTTTTCCTATATCTTGCCATTATAGATGTTTTAAACTCTTCAGAATACATGGAGAAACAAAGGTACATGTCCATAACCACTTATATGAATCGCTCCCCCCCCCCCCCCGGTATGCCGATATGCTCTGGGAAAAAGAAAAAGAAAAATCAAAATCAGCAGAGCCCAAAATGGCGGTAAATCTGGCAGTGACCACTGCTCTAGAGCTCACACCCGCTCAGTCGGAAAATGTTAAAACCATATTAATGGAAGCTCTTGATCTGAAACTAGTGACTATCTCTACCCAAATATCAGATGTCCTCACGGCCCTTGATGAAATTAATCCACAGTTTGAATGGCTAGAAGGCAGGGTTGGGCTCCTAGAGGACGACAACCTTGCGCTTACCAGCAAAATATTGGCCTTAGAGAAACAGGTCAAGTCTCATTCTTCCAAGATAGACAACCTGGAAAATCACGCCCTCTGGTCGAATCTTCACCTGATGGGCCTCCCAGAAACATTGGTCGAAAATAATCTGGGGCATTTTCTTGAAATCTGGCTCCCTGACGCACTTCACTTACCGGAGATCATCCCAGCTTTCCGGATTGAAAGGGCGCATCGGTTAGGCCAACGAAAGGATGGGGACACCTGACTGAGGCTGTTGATTGCAAAAGTTTTAAACTTTGCTCATAAGCAAGCCATTATACAAGCCTACAGGAAGATACCTGATCTCGCCTACGATGGTAAAAAGGTCTGTATTTTTCAAGACTATTCAGCTACTGTCTCCGGCTTGAGGAGGGGTTTTTCACCCATATGCTCCGCATTATTTGCTAAACAAATGAAATTCTTTCTTCAATTCTTAGCCTGCTTGAAAGTATGGCAGGATAATCAGATCTCCTTTTTCGACACATGAGAAGCGGCAGAAAAATCCCTAGCCATGGCTTTGTGTTAACTCGAGAAGATGAGGGCAGCCATTTTGTACACGTGGCTCTAATGGTGAAGATGCTCAGATGTACTTTTACTTGTGGCGGTAAACTGTTACACCATATTACCGAACAAAAATTCCTTGTTGGATCTTAAGGTTTTCCTGTTGAAGCTTTTCAGATTGTGAAGTTTGGAGGGGTTTGAGGGCTGGGGAAGTTTAATTCCTGTTTTGTGTTGCTCTGGCTCCAGACCAGAACACATTAACCTTGTCAGCCTTCTGACACAGTTTTTCACTTCTGCTGTTGATCGTCAGACTTTTCAGGAGATTTGGATCGATAGAGACAATTTCTAATCATTACTGTTATCAGTACCAGTCATATCAGAGATCAGCCTGGAGTTTATGTTATCAGGCGATCTAGCCTATAAGACCTTAGTGCTCACTTGTTTTATTTTTATTTTCGTCCCTGTTTTTTGGCTCTGATAAGGGACTGAAGACCTTTTTGTGAATCCGCTGAATACAGCTGCTTAGAGGAGTGTTGGAGCGTGGCACCCAACCACATTACAGCGTGATTTCTACCCTATTACAAGGGAATCAGACTTGGGGTTTATTTGCACGTTCTGCAAGGAAGGGAAGGAAGGATAGGGGTTGAAGGTTGGGGGGATGAAGGTTGGGGGGGAGGAGGGGAGATGGGGGATAGAGGGGACAGGGCGAGTAGGAGATATGTGTGTCTGATACGGCTGCTTGAACAAATTGGCTCAAGGAGAAATATAGCTCTTAAGAAACGTATTTGGGGTTTTATGTATTTTCATGATATGTCATGTTTGAGGTATTTATTAATGTGGGATGGTTTTCTGGAAGAGCAGGGCAATTGGGGGGGATGCCATCCCTTTTTAGGGGGGTCTTATTTGGTGATATATATATATATATATATATATATACAATGCGGTAATCCTTTGATCTCATAATGGGAGATAAAACTAGGATTATATCTTGGAATATGAAGGGGATTGATCTCTGGTTAAGAGATATCAAGTCCTACACCAACTTAAAAAATGTCAGCCCACTGTTGCATGTATTCAGGAGACTCATCTATCCACTTTGGAAAGCCAGAAGTTAAAGAGAGATTGGGTTGGGTCATGCCATTACACGCCAGCTTCAGGGAAGAAAGGTGGAGTGGCAATTTTGGTACACAAATCAGCTTCCTTTGCCATTTCTAACACTACAAAGGATCCTGATGGCAGGCTGGTGATGTTGGTTGGGAATCTTAATGGTAATTAAGTCACCATATGTTGTCTGTATGGCACCAATGCCTATTCACATGCTTTCTATACTTATGTCCTCTCACAATTGGTGACTCATGCTCGGGGTTATGTACTCGTTACAGGGGATTTTAACCTCCCTGCTGACCTGAGGATAGATAAGTCTCTACCTGGGCAACATTCCATAGCTGGAGAGGGAAAGGGTGCCCCATTTCTGTGTTCTGAATGTGCCCTTCTGGACGCCTGGCGCACACTACATCCTATAGAGAAGGACTTTACCCACATTTCCAGGGCACATTTATCAATGTCTCGAATTGATTACATACTAATACACAGGGCTGAATTTCATGCCCTCACAAAGGCAATTATAGGCCCAAAGGGTGTCTCAGATCATGCACTAATCTGGGTGGAATTGCAATTTAAGATGTGGGAACTGGAGGAATGATTTTGGTGGTTTCCCAGTTTCCTTTGCACGGATGCAAAATGTAAGACATTTCTTCACAAGAAATGGGAGGATTTTGACACCCATAACCACCAGCAATTCTCTAACCCACAATTATACTGGGAGGCCACCAAGGTGGTTATAAAGGGGGGGGGGGTATTATATCGTTTGTAGCAGCATGCAAAAAGAAACTCTATCAGCAGATCTTAACTCTGGAGGCAAATTTAGGGAGACTCAAACAACATTTCACATCCTCCCCCACTTTAACTCATCAAAAAGAGTATTTTAGTGCATTGAGAGATCTCAACTGTCTCCTGCATCATAGAGCCCAAAAAGCCTTCCAAACAGCAGAAAAAAACTTTTTCCGCTTTAGGAACAAGGCGGGCAAACACCTGGCTATTCTCGTTAGGGCACACCAAGGGAAAACTTGTATTCCTGCCATGATGAACGAAGCGGGATCTACAGTCACCTCGCGCAGGGATATATGCGGTCTTCCGTCTTTTTTATGAAAGGTTGTACACAGATTATATGGTGCCCCAGATGAAGCCTATGGATTTGAATTAAATGGTTCAGGGTTTGCAGTCCCCACCAAGCTTCATCTGGGGCATCACCCACAGATTGGGTGGTACCCCAGACGAAGCTGGTTATTTTTGCTGACTTATACCTCCCCTCTCTCTCGGTGACTCAGCTTTCCTTCTTAAACAGGCCTATTATCCCTTTGAAGGTTACTAATGCCTTTTCTTCCAGTAAGGCGGGAAAAGCACCAGGGCCGGATGGCTTTTCTTTTGATTTTTATAAACTTTTCCAATATTGTTTAGTACTTCCTCTAACTAATTTTTTTAATAATGCGGTTCAAACGCAAACCTTGCCAGCTCAATTCAATACGGCCTATATTACAGTGCTCCCGAAGCCGGGGAAGGATCCATTGTCCCCTGCATCATATAGACCCATATCCTTACTCAATTTTGACCTAAAGCTCTTGGCTAAGATCCTTGCTAATAGGCTTAGTACTCTGCTTCCTCATCTTATTTCGGAACATCAAGTTGGTTTGTCAAGAACAGACTGGCATGTACTCATATTATCAAACTACTGACTGCTTTGTCCTCCTGACCCCCCCAAGGCTTGCCAATAATCCCTGGGGCTGCAGCAGGGGTCCGGGAGCGATTTTGTTGTCGGCTGCCAGTAACCAAAATGGCGCCGATAGCCTTTGCCCATACTATGTCACAGAGGCTTTCGGCGCCATTGGTCAGCTCCTGTCACATGATAGGAGCACAAGATGGCACCGATGGCCATGTGACAGGGGCTGACCAATGGCGCCGAAAGCCCCTGTGACATGGTAGTTCAGGCTATTCGGCACCATTTTGAGGCGCACGGCTTGCAGTAGCACACCGGGCACGGAGGGCAAATTGGACCCGGGACCCCGCTGGACCACCAGGGATGTTGGTAAGTCTTGGGGAGGGATCGGGATGGGGGGGGGGGTTGTATATATGAACGAAAAGGCTTCAAAATTATTTTAAATGCTTGGGGTGGGTTTTTTTTTAGCTTCGATTCTGGATTCGTTTTTCGGCCCAGTTTCGGGTTTCCTCGTTTCGTTTTTCGAAAAAACGAAACGAGAAACCCGAATTGTACCACGAAGTATCCGAACCGAAAAACGACCCGGTAGGAAAAAACGAAGCACATCTCTAATAAGTACCAATGCCAAGACGTACACGTACAGTTTGGCATAAGATGAGCTCTTTGCATCTCAATCAATGAAAGCGTCTAATACCAAATGATATGGACAACTGTAGCAACCTTGCCATTTACAGGTGAGATGAACTTACCAGTTCTGGCTCACATGGTGTCCAGCTGCTCAACCATGCCCTCAAAGACATCTGGTCCCAGCCGTTGGATGAGGCATTTTTCCTTCAGTGTCAATACTATCGGACAAGGGGCTCCTACTGCGGTCTGCTGTATTATTTGTTCTGGTTAGATACCATCATTTCAGTTAGGCCTTGATGTTGTGGTACATGTGGGCCACCTGCTTCACACTAAGTTTCACGCCACTGTGCCTGGAATCAGTCTGGGTGATGGTGCACCAGATCTGGTCCATGCATGACCTTGATATCTTGGCCACCCAGTTGCCGAAGAGCATTGCATAATTCTCCAGGACCTTTACAATTATCATCTCATTGTCTTCCACGTAGAACTTCAAAGCCCTCAGATAGGCACAACCTGCTGCCTGACTGTCAGAATGGGGTGCCATTTCTGCTTAAGAACATAAGAGCATAGGAAATTGCCATAAAGGGTAGGGATGTGCAGAGCAAAATTTTATGTTCATATTTTTTATGTCCGAAAGGGGGGTCCCACTTGCGGCCAATATGGACATAAAAAAAATCCAATGAGTTGGGGTATATGTACATATGTGCAAAAAAAAATGTAAACCCCCTCACCCTCCTTAATCCCCCCCCAGACTTACCACAACTCCCTGGTGATGGAGCGAGGAGTGAGGACGCCATTTCTGCAATCCTTGGCGAGAAGCATGTGACGTCAGCGGCACGTCGAGTGACGCCGGCGTCACGTGATTCCCGGCTCGTTCGCGCCGGATGGCTCGTTCGGCCCAAAAGAACTTTTGGCCAGCTTGGGGGGGGCCTCCTGACCCCCCCAAGCTGGCCAAAAGTTCTTTTTGGGGCCGAACGAGCCATCCGGCGCGAACGAGCCGGGAATCACGTGACGCCGCGTCACTCGACGTGCCGCCGACGTCACATGCTTCTCGCCAAGGATTGCAGAAATGACGTCCTCACTCCTCGCTCATCACCAGGGAGTTGTGGTAAGTCGGGGGGGGGGGGATTAAGGAGGGTGAGGGGGTTTATATTTTTATTTGGCTCAACAATCGCGATTTCCCACATATCGAACATATCTATGTTCGATATGTGGGAAATCCGATCGTTTATGTCGAATCAATTTTTTAAGTAAAAAAAAAATATGAGTTGCGTTTTACTAATGCGGTCAATCCGAATGCACACCCCTAATAAAGGGTCAGACCAAGGATCCATAAAGCCTAGCATCCTGTTTCCAACTGTTTCCAACTGTGGCCAATCCAGGATCCTTCAGAACCCTGGAGTGTATACCATCCAGTCCAGGTGATTTACTACTCTTCAGTTTGTCAATCAGGACTACCACAACTTCTAGGTACACCATGATTTGGTTCAGTCCATCTCAATCATTACCAATGAAAACCTTTTCCAGAATGGGTATCTCCCCAACATCCTCTTCAGTAAACACTGAAGCAAATAAATCATTTAATCTTTCCGCGATGGCCTTATCTTCTCTAAGTGCCTCTTTAATCCCTCAATCATCTATAGGTCCAACTGACTCCCTCACAGGCTTTCTGCTTCAGATATATTTAAAAAAGATTTTACTGTGAGTTTTGGCCTCTACGGCCAACTTCTTTTCAAATTCTCTCTTAGTCTGTCTTATCAATGTCTTACATTTAACATGCCAACGCTTATGCTTTATCCTATTTTCTTCTGTTAGATCCTTCTTCCAATTTTTGAGGTATCACACCTTTCCTTACTCTCACTCTCCCACTCCCTCTCACTCACTCCACTTCCACTCCCACTCCCCTCTCCCCTCTCCCCTCCCTTCCTCCCCCTTCTGTACTTGATCTACCAACTCCCATCCACTCTGCCCTCTGTGTCTATCCCTAGCCTGCTGACCTCTTCCCTCTATACTCACTTGCATATTCTCTTACTCCTCCAACCTCCTCCTATCCCTTCTGTCCTGTTTATTTCTACTCCTGTCCCTGTCCCTACTCCTATTCCTCCTCCAAGCACTCCTGCCCTCGTCCTCCCACCTCCCCCTCTCCTCATGCCTTTCCTCTCTCCCCATGCCTCTCACACTCCATCCTCTCCACTTCTCACTCCTTCACACCAGCACCACTACTCCTCCTCCATTCCCCCACCACCACTCATCACCACCAGCACTACCTCTCCTCCACACAAAAAGGCAGACAGACAAACTGGACTAACAATAAAAAATGTCACTCCAACAAAGAAGAAAAAAGACCAAGGTAAAGGGAAACAGATGACAATGCATTCAGGTAATCAAATGAAAAAAGCTCCTACTTCCACTAAGCCACTAAACTCACCAATTCTCTCTTCTCTCCAATGCCTGACACACCCTCAAAGAGGCAGCTACAGGAGGCCGGTATATAAGCACTCCAAACAATCCACACACACGTACCAAGCAGTCCTGGACAAATAAAAACACCTATTTTTACCAGGTCAACTTTCCTAACACCATTTTGTCACTATCAAGTGTACTTGTACAAGCATACTTCATGCCTCACCAGGCTCGTCGCAGATGACAAGACGTGGAAGAAGGACAACCAGAACAACAGCCAAGGCCACTTTCAAGAAGTCTGAAAGAAGTACCAGCAGCGCAGGCAGAGGCTCCAGTGCCGTAGGCTCAGGCCCCATCCCATTGGCGGACACATGTCCTGCCATGGCCTAGGAGATACAGGGAGCATATTTCTTTGACACAAACATCCTTGCTGGGCATGCCTGAAGACTTTGTGGTAAGCAGGTATCATCTCAGCTCTTGGGCAATCCAGGAATTATATGAAGACATCCAAGAGGATCTGGATCCTGTAACCACAAAGTCCCATGCTGTCCCGGGCCTCACCAAGTCTTGGCCATCTTCTATTTCATGGCAAGTGGCTCCTTCTAAACCAAAGTATGGGTTGTGGGGGGAATGTCCAAAAGCACATTCTCATGCTGTCTGGACCAAGTCATCGAAGCTATCACTGACCACATTAATAGATACATAAAATTTCCTTGTGACAGGCAGGTCTTGATGGACTTGAAGAGAGGTTCTGTGCCTTCACTCACTTTCCCAATGTCATTGGAGCTATTGACAACAGTCTTGTGACAATCATTCCACCCTGTCAGAAGAAGGAAATGTATCGCAACAGAAAGCTCTTCCACTCCATCAATATGCACGTGGTCTATAATGCTCAAATGTGCATCCTCGATGTAGTGGCCAGATACCCAAAAGCCACACACAATTCCTTTATACTTAGGCAATCAGCTCTCTGACAATTTTGAGGCCGGCCTGAATGGTGACGTTTAGTTCGTGGTTAAGGCACACTTTCATTTCTCAATTCCATCTCTGCCTGTAGGTATGTGGCTAATGGCACCCAAATTGGGGGGGGGGGGAGTTGTGGGGGAGGACATGCTCCGTGGCATAACAACTGGCTTTTGTGGTTGTTTATGCAGGTCATTGTCCAAAGGCATGCCTTTTTCTCGCCATGTTTCAGAGGCCTGCCAAAGTAGTGTGGCCATACAAGGCACAGAACCTAAACTGAGGATCACTATATATGTAGCACGTATTTATAACCTAAAAGACCCCGTTACTATCCTCCCCTTCAAAGCTGTTACAATGTCTCAGGTGAATCCGAACCATGCACTATGCACACTGCTGGCACTGCACCTTTACATGTGAGCTGTTACTGAGGCATCATGAAGATAGCCACCAACAGTTTCTGTACAGCCTCACACACCTGTACCATGAGCAGTCTGCACTGCTCTGTATGTGTGGGCTCACTAATGGGTTTCTATGTTCGACAGACTGCACAGCTGCCATGGTCCTTCAGCGGCACAACATTCCTTATGGTATTAGCTTGTACCACAGGTGTCTCACCTCTTACGTATGTTTTCAGGCAGCTACACATCAGTAGCCTTTGCTGGGTTGCGAATGCCTGTCATACAATACTTCCAATAGGCACATAAGATGCTGTAGTCATGAACAGATCAGCTCTTTTAGGCTACTGCTTGCCTGCACATATAGCGGACAACAACGTTAAACGCTCTCAGACAACGCTAATCGAGGTTTGAAGGCTCAGCAAAGGTACAGGCTACTTTATACAGTCTTACTGGATGTTATGGTTAGCCTGTCACATCTGTCAGTAACAATGCAAAGATGAATGCCTTTCTTCTGTCATTGCCACAGGAGACTCAGGATATGGTTGCAGGCCCTGGCTTCTCAACCCTATACACATGCCAAACATTCTGGCACAGACGAGAAACTATGAGGCCTGATGTGCTTCCCGCTCTATCATAGAATGCACCTTTGGCCTTCTGAAAAGTCACTTTTGCTGTTTGGATAAGACAGATGGTGCTTTAATGATGCCCCACCCAAAGCTGGAAAGAATATCTTGCTGTGCTGCATTTTTCATAATGTGACTGTACACCATGGACTTCCAATGTATCTATGCCCAGATCTCTGTCAGGATCCCCCATGTCTCCGTGCATGAGCCCAGGAGACCATGCTGAGTGGCAGCCAGATTCAGCAAAACCTTATACTAACACACTTTGCCTGATAGGCAGAAAGTGGTCTTACATACTTCAACTGTTATTTTTGAGGTGGCCTGCTGTGGTCATTCACAGTCCATGTACTCCTCTGTGTATTGCATTCTATGTTCACCAACTGTCCTCAGCTGAACAGGTTATGAGCATACTGGCAGGTTGTTTAGTAACCGCCATACTGTGCTCATTGTATAGGCCTACTACTCCCACAGATGTTATGTGGTTGTCATGATTGTTGATAGCCTTTAGGTGTAGCCATTTTGACAAACAGGCATTTTGTGCCACCTAAGCCCTTCAGGGGCCCATGTCAGACTCTTGCACTAAGTAGGGGTGATATATGCCTGTCACAGAAGTGTTACCTATGGGCAGCTCTAGATAATGTTTGTCGAAGGAGGACTCATACAGTCTCATTAGCTGTTATAGGAAGCTGCCACACACTTCTATGTTATTTAATGGCAAACATAGCTGCAACATAGGCCTTGCACAAGTGTTCATGGAGGAACTGCAGCATGTATTCCCTATTGCTAACAAAGTGAATCTCTGACTCTGTGACTCAAGTGCTATGTGTGCCTTTCTCGCTAAATGTGTGAGGAGGCTGTAGCATTCACAGATTTCTCTCTTGGGCCTGCATTATAATACCCCTTAGCAGACAGTGTGTGTTGCTAAATAGAGCACATACCCCATTAGCACACCTTTGTGGAGTGGTTTCCCCCTGGAAAAGGTGTCCCTCTCACAAGGCAGCATAAGGTCAGCATTAGGAATGGTCTTAGCCCTTGAAGTGTTCATTTTCCACAAGTACACTGACAGTTAATATGTACTCTTCACAGAGGTGCTGATGTGTGCAGGTGGCCATGGTGACATATCCAGTAGGGATGTGAATCATTTTTCTAATGAATTGAAATATCGTATGATATTTCTAAATTCATTATAAATCGGATAAAAAAAGAAACAATCACTTTTCCCCGCAAATTTTAATAAACATTGTTTTTCGGGTTAGTGCGCGCTAACTCATGTTAGCGCGCACTAACAAAAAGACATTTATTTTTGTTATTTTTTGTTACATTTTGCTATTTTTTGTTAGTGCGCGCTAACATGAGTTAGCGCGCACTAACCCGAAAACTGATTTTTCATGAAAAAAAAAGGGGATCCGCGGGAAAACGAGATTTTCCCGCGGCCAGACAAACCCGAAAGCAGGAACGATTGGGCATCTGATTCACATCCCTAATATCCAGTATGGTGTACAACTTTAATGTTGTACTTTATATTTGACTGTTTTCACCGTGTCCTGCCCTCCCCACTGAGGTTTTACTAACAAAGATTTGGAGTAAGCCGAATTATGCATTTATTATGGGTAATGCTGCCTTCCCCCAACTTCCGGGCTGATACAGTACAGTGTGCTCCGACAGAGCGCACTGTTAACCCGCCTTTGGACACGCGTTTTCCCTTACCCCTTATTCTATAAGGGGCCGAAAATGCGCGTCCAATCCCCCGAACCTAATAGCGCCCGCAACATGCAAATGCATGTTGATGGCCCTATTTGGTATTCCCGCGTGCTCAGAAAACAAAAGGTGCAGCCAAGCCGCATATTTTGCTTTCAGAAATTAGCGCCTACCCAAAGGTAGGCGCTAATTTCTTCGGGCACCGGGAAAGTGCACAGAAAAGCAGTAAAAACTGCTTTTCTGTGCACCCTTTGACTTAATATCATGGCAATATTAAGTCGGAGGTCCTGAAACTTTCCAAAAGTAAAAAAAAAAAAATTGAAGTCGGCCCACGGCTGTCGGGTCGAAAACCGGACGCTCAATTTTGCGTACTGAATCACGCGCACAGGAGAGTGGCCTGTGCACACGCTCTCCCGCGGACTTTACTGAATTGGCCCGTAGGTCGGGCACAGACCCTTGGAAAGTTATGGAGGGAGGTTATGTTGCTTAAGAAACTGCCCAGTGAATGCGTGAATGCTGTGATGCATAGAATAGATACTGTAAAGGCGTATATAATGCCATGTCTATTGGGCAGATTCTGATGAGTGCTTAACCTCATGGAGCTGTACACACTGCATGTCCTGAGAAACCTGGTGCATGGGTTGTATGTGTGTGTTGGGGAGCGGTAGCAGGTGCTTGGTTTGCCACGTGACACAGGTGTTACAAACATTCTATTACAATGTCTCTTTTTTCTGACACTGTTCTCTTTAACCTCCTCTCTGTATCTGATATCATGCACTGTTCACATACAGATGTAGAGATCAGCCCCTCTTTTTTATCACTCCCTCAGTGCTATGTAAACACAGGAACGGTACACCTATCATCTTTTGCCCAAATGAACAAAAATACCTTTTCTGTGCAAAGCTAGATGTGGTGTGCCTATATCTGCCTACAAAGGGAGGGGCCACAGTTTCCTAAACACTGTAGGAGCTTCATTTGTGTACTTGTTGACTCTTGCAATACAGCTGCTGGGTGACAAGTAGGGAGGATGATACAGTGAGTACTGTGTAGTTCTGAATCTGAACAGGTGCAGAGCACAGGACAAAGAGAGGTGCTGCTGGTGCTGTTCACAGACACAATTCTGCAGATGGCCTGCCATGCCTGTAGTGGTCTGCCTTTGGGATCTGGATGCTACGAATAAGGTCAGCCTTACCTTATACATAATAATGACACCCAAAGCCAGGGCAGTACAGTGCTGGTAGGCAGAGTGTGGAAGCCAGCCTGGTCCCCAGCAACAGTTACACCCTTCTAGGGTCTCTGCTGGTTAGGCATGGACATTGTTCAGCAAATGCTACTCACTCAGTCATCATCCCTACTTGTGAGGCAGCAGCTGAGAGTGTCTACCAAGACTCATTAAGTACACATTGTATTAGATTTACAGTGAAAGCTACAAATGTATGTGATCACGTACCCTTGCACTCCTGATAGAAGTAAGGGGACAGAAACTAAAATGTTGGATCATGAATACTCAAAGTTCCCCCTTTACACCAACCAAGCTGTACTGGTACCATCAAAGAATAGAGCAGGTGTTTCATAGAAACATAGAAATGACATAGAAATGAGGGCAGAAGAAGACCGAATGGCCGATCCAGTCTGCCCAGCAAGCCTCACACATTTTTTCTCTCATTCTTATCTGTTTCTCTTAGCTCCTTGTTCTATTCCCCTTCCACCCCCACCATTAATGTAGAGAGCAGTGATGGAGCTGCATCCAAGTGAAATATCTAGCTTGATTAGTTAGGGGTAGTAGGGGCAGTAACCGCCGCGATAAGCAAGCTACACCCATGCTTATTTGTTTTACCTAGACTATGTTGTACAGCCCTTGTTGGTTTTTTTTTCTTCTCCCCTGCCGTTGAAGCAGAGAGCCATGCTGGATATGCATTGAAAGTGAAGTATCAGGCACATTTGGTTTGGGGTAGTAACCGCCGTAACAAGCCAGCTACTCCTCGCTTTGTGATTGTGAATCCTTTTTTTCTTCACCCCTGTCGTTGAAGCTATGCAGGATATGCGTGAAGCATCAGTTTTTTGTTTTTTGTTTTTTTTCCCCTGCTGTTGAAGCAGAGAGCTATGCTGGAAATGTGTGATGTATCAGTCTTTCTCCCATGCCGATGAAGCAGAGAACCATGCTGGATATGCATGGAAAGTGAAGTATCAGGCACCTTTGGTTTGGGGTAGTAACCGCCGTAACAAGCCAGCTACTCCCCTATTTGTGAGTGCAAATCCTTTTTTCCATTACCTCTTGCTGTTGAAGCTTTGAGTGATGTAGGAGTCACAGTAAGCATGTGTATGTTTATTTAATAAGGGTATTGTGTCAATAGCCATCATTCTGGCGAGTTTCCCATCAAAGAATAGAGCAGGTCACATACTGGCACATGTAAGCAAGTGAGCAAATGATATGTGAAGTAGGCAACAAGGGCCAATACTGAAGGTCTCCAAGCAATAACCTTCTTCTTATACTCTGGCTGCCTTGCTTACCAGCATACACACAGCTTTCATTGTAATGGCAGAGCCCATATGGTCTTGAATGCTCCATAACTGCACTATTGGAATGAAGTATGGCATAGTAGCATGCAAGGCCATGCAGAGAGCTAACCTTTTACTTTGGGTACCATAAATGCAAAAACAACACAATTAAAGGACACAACCAGAAACTTGAGATTTCCAAACAGCAGGCCGTTTATTAGCAAACACATGTGCATTGTTTGAAATTAAGGCAATGTCTTAGATAATCACATTCTGCAAGGACAAGATTGCAAATAGCTAAAAAACAATGTACAATTCATGAACAGCACATTAAGTGCAGACCTGTACATTAATAGATTTAAATAGTACCCTTACATATACAGGCATTGCATCTTATCCTTTATGCACAAACACCATTTCAATTAAAAATATAGAAAGAGGAAGTGGCACCCCCAAAAGCTATAGTACTGCTGTAAAGTTACAGCTACAAGAAGCACCAATATGTGCTGTGAACGCTATGGCTCCAGACAGTACATGTTGAAAGAGTGCACTGAAAGAGGACAGCCTAAGGGCCAGGAGCATGTAGGTAGCAGGAAAACGAGCAAACTGTTCAGCATGTAGGCAGCAGGAGTAGAATCACAGAGTGCTACATCACCACCACTGGAGCAGCACAAAACCCAGCAGCTTGGAGGCAGGAGGCCCAGGACCAGACCCAGCAGCATGGAGCCAGCACTTGCAGGAGATGAGATGAGAAGACACCCTGTAGCATGGAGCAGGAGATGGGACAGCCTCACAAGAGACAGCAACTACAAAGAGATTGTAGGCTACTTAAAGCAGGCTGTAATAGGCCCAGAAGCTGAAAGATGGCTTCATAGTGAGTATACTTCTTGAAAATGCTTGACATAACACCATCCATATGTGTGAAGGCAAGCAACTCTGTAGTGAGCACACACTGAGCCAGTTACTTCCATCTAGATGGCACAGCAACTCTGTAGTGAGCACACACAGATCCAGTTTCTTCCATCCCTGTCTTCTTTCAAACATTTTTTGGTTGCCAGTTACAGGCCATTTTCAGCATTCTTTCAAGGCTCCTTGCCAAGGCGTAGATTCCCACTCAGGGGCGAGGGATTTGTTTTGGGGGCCTACCCCTGTGGCGTAGTCATTCCCCAGGACGGCTGCAGGGTGTTGATCCTAGGGGTGTGCATTCGTTTTCGCCGTATTGGCGATCCGCAATGTATATTGCACTATTCGTAGTATTCGTGGGGAAGCGAAATGTATCGCGATTCCCCACGAATACACGAAACTTCACCGAATTATACGGCCACCTAAATAAAAATTTAAACAAACCCCCCACCCTCCTGAACCCCCCCAAGACTTACCAAAACTCCCTGGTGGTCCAGGAGCCATCCCCTGCACTCACACCCTCGGTGCCGGTTTCATTATGGCGCCGATAGCCTTTGTCACAGGGGCTACCGGTGCCATTGGTCAGCCCCTGTCACATGGTCATCGGCGCCATCTTGTGATCCTACCATGTGACAGGGGCTGACCAATGGCGCCGGTAGCCCCTGTGACATTGTATGGGCAAAGGCTATCGGCGCCATTTTGAGTACTGGCATCGGACGGCCGGAGTGCAGGAGGTCGCTCCGGGACCCCCGTTGGACCCCCAGGGATGTTTTGGCCAAATTGGGGGGGCCTCCTGACCCCCACAAGACTTGCCAAAAGTCCAGCGGGGGTCCGGGAGCGACCTCCTGCATGCCGGCGGTCTGATGCCAGTACTCAAAATGGCGCCGATCACCTTTGCCCTCACTATGTCACAGGTACCGACGGTCGGCCCCTGTGACATTGTGAGGGCAAAGGTGATCGGCGCCATTTGAGTACTGGCATCGGACTGCCGGCGTGCAGGAGGTCGCCCCCGGACCCCCGCTGGACTTTTGGCAAGTCTTGTGGGGGTCAGGAGGCCCCCCCCAAGCTGGACAAAAGTCCCTGGGGGTCCAACGGGGGTCCGGGAGCGACCTCCTGCACTCCGGCCGTCCGATGCCAGTACTCAAAATGGCGCCGATAGCCTTTGCCCATACAATGTCACAGGGGCTACCGGTGCCATTGGTCAGCCCCTGTCACATGGTAGGAGCACAGGATGGCGCCTATGACCATTTGACAGGGGCTGACCAATGGCACCGGTAGCCCCTGTGACAAAGGCTATTGGTGCCATGATGAAACCGGCACTGAGGGTGGGAGAGTGCAGGGGATGGTTCCCGGACTCCCCGCTGGACCACCAGGGAGTTTTGGTAAGTCTTGGGGGGGGTGGGGGTCAGGAGGGTGGGGGGTTGTAGTTAATTTTAATTTTAGCTGGGACACAAATAGAAATCTCCATATTAACGCATCAGGGCTCCATACGGCCGAATGCAACATATCTGCTGCCCGACGAATCCGAATCACGAATGCAACGTATGGCGTCCCTCTGCACATCCCTAGTTGATCCTACGGATGTAGCTGAAGATTCTGATTGCAGATCCGGCATCTGCTGAAGAATTTGCGTCATGACATTTGTTAGGTTGCTGATGGCTGCAGTTATGATGCTGGCATTTTGTGTGTTGGCTGCCATACTTTGCTGCAGGATCCTGTTTAGTTGCTGAACAGATCTTCTCAGGACCCTTAGCTCTCCCCACAACTGCCTGACTTCTCCTCCAGAGATGGCTGCTGCAGGTGCTGGTGCTTTTTCTGGTCCTGGTGGCAGTATGGTTGCTGCTAGCAGTGGCTCCGATGGTGCCTGTGGTTTTGATGGTGGCAGTGTTGGTGCCGGTGCTGAAGGTGCAGGTGGTATCTCAGGGCTCAAGCTGTGCATAGGTGGGCTTGTTTCCCCACCCTAACTACATTCTCATAGCCACCCACTTCTTAGGTTCATAAATTTAGGGTCCTAAAGAAATTAGGAATCCTAAATTTAGGAACATAGCCCTAGTAAATTTTCAAAAGGGCCAATTTAGGGGCCTAAATCCAAAAGTCAGGAGCCTAAATTCTTTTAAAATTGGCTCCATTTTTTAAGAATATTCTTGTGTGAGAAAAGTGTAGGGGTGTGCATCCGTTCCCTACAAATTGGTAGTCCGCAACGTATAGGGCCATATTTGTTGTATTCATGGGGAAGTGAAACGTATCGCGATTCCCCATGAATACAATGAATCTTTGCCAAATTAATTGGCCGTCTAAAGGAGCCAATTTAAACAAACCACCCACCCTCCTGACCCCCCCCCCCCCCCCCAAGACTTACCAAAACTCCCTGGTAGTCCAGTGGGGGGTCCGGGGCCATCTCCTGCACTCACACCCTCGGCTGCCGGTATTCAAAATGGCACCAATAGCCTTTGACCTACTATGTCACAAGATGGTGCCAGCCATCCATTGCTCTTACCATGTGACAGGGGCTGACCAATGGCACCGGTAGCCCCTGTGACATAGTAGGTCAAAGGCTATAGGCGCCATTTTGAATACCAGCAGCCGAGGGTGTGAGTGCAGGAGATGGCTCCCGGACCCCCCACTGGATCACCAGGGAGTTTTGGTAAGTCTTGGGGGGGTCAGGAGGGTGGGGGGTTTGTAGTTAATTTAATTTTAGCTGGGAAACAAATAAGGGGGGGCCCCCTTGCCAAATGCAACGTATCTGCCCCCCGATGAATACGAATCCCGAATGCAACATATGGTGTCCCTCTGCACATCCCTAGAAAAGTATAGAGAACTGAAAATTTACAAAAGGAATATAGATTAAAAAAAAAAATAAACATTCTTTCTTAACATTAAAATTCTCAAATGAGGGCTAGAGTTTACAAAAGGACAAAATAAATTCATATGATAAGACATCATAGAAATAGCAAGAAATCAAAGCAAAGAATGACCTGAGTTACCAGACTGTCATTTCAATTACAGAAGGATTAAGCAGAAAAGCATCTGACTATATCCCTATTGTATTTGACATGACCCCAGGTGAAGGAATCAAGGAACGAGAAACTGCTTGTCACTGTGAAATGAAGTCAAATGAGCCTTTACATTCTGATATTTTAAAACACACTTGCATGGGAATTTGGGAAAAATCTATGCACCTAATAGCAGTGTTTTAGAATGGAATAGCAAAAATTGCCTGTATACTTTTGAGTGGTCTTAGCCATGTGAGGAAGAATCCTCACCTTATAATTAAAAAATAACTCCTGCCTATGCTTAAAAACATCTCAAAGTCCAATCCTGATCTAGTTCTAGCAGAAAACTGACTATTAAGGTTGTAGGAATAACAGAAGATATGTCTGAACATTCCAGGAAAACTGTATATAAGTTCCATCCATACTATTAGTCTCAGAAGGAGAGGATTCCAAGTTTTTCTTAAGAATCTTTTTCTTAAGTAAAGGCAGATAAAACACCTTAACCAATGGAAGCATAGCTTCTGGTTTAATTTAAAAACAATATATTAAACACACATTTCTTAAATATTTCAGTTCATGAGGTTTTTTTCTAACTTCAGAAAGTTGATTATTCTCAAATTTTAATATTTAATAATGTTGTTCTCAAAGTTCTCCAGCTTATTATGCAAGTATGTATTGTCTTTTATTAGGCAGAAGTCTTGTAATTTTCCAGTTTTAGCTTACAAATCCTCAATTTTCTTAGTATTAGCTGATATTAAAGATTCCTGAGCCAAAACCTTGAAGCAAAGGGAGGATATTTGTTGAGACAATAGAGCAATATGCTCTATGAGTGCCTTACCCAGCCCTTCAATTATAAGCTATATTAATTCAAAGGAAATAGGCTTCTCCCAAGAAAAGTGAAAGCACAGTTGATCCATTGACAGCACAGCTCCCATCTCAGAACAAACCAAAGCTCCTACCTCTGATACCTCCTTCACTGGGGTAGAAAATTGTTTCAGAGTAGCTCCAAACTCCACAATTGTCACTTTGTCACATCAGGGGATCTTCTTTCCACTGCATCACCACAACGTGAAAGGACTCCATGGCACAGAGCAAAGGATGGACCCAACAGGGTCCCCATTCCTTGGATTCAAAAATACCTCATCAATCAGGGGATTCCACCAGTCTTCTGATCCCACTGTGACCTGTAGCAATTGCCCATCACTCCTCCTCCTCCCACTGACTCCTCTTTTTTAGAGGCAAAGGCTGGTTTGGGCAGGGAGCAGTTAATTCATGAACCCACGTATAGACACAGTCACTCTCTAGACTTGGCTTTTTGTAACCTTCAATTTATTCATCTGCTGTCCATCAATCTTACTTTTCAACCTCTACCCTGGCTGGACCATTTTTTAGTATCCCTCTCTGGTAATATCTCACTTAGGCCTCGATTCATCATTTTGCTATAATTTTTGCATGAAAAGGGCCCATGATTTTAAAAAAAAGACAAATTTTCGGACTGTTCCTGGTGAGAGAGAGAGAGAGAGAGAGAGAGAGAAAGGAAGAGACTTTAGAAGGTTCTCGCCCTAGCTTGATACACTCTCTACCTGGGTGATATCAAATTAGGCGAGAGTATATTGTAGAAATCTCATCTTTGTGCACCTTTCCTCATTCCAAATCATATCAAATTTTCACTGATGTGTACTGTGCAGTTTATACCTCTGACTGTGCGTGTAAAACTGATTCCCAAACCCTAGACTACCACCAAAACCTCACCTCTAGTTACTAGTTCTCCCTCCTACAGTAGTATAAATAGTTGACATATGTATGTTAGAAACCAAAGCTCTGCTCATAATGATCAAACCTTTTTTAACAGGAAAAAGGTCAGTCCATACCTTTTTATTGAAAGGTACACATCAGTGCTTCTTGCTGTACAAAACTATTGAACAGGCCAGGCACAGATCCAGATTCAAGTAGAATAACCTGGATCCTGCCTTTTCTCTTTACCATTGCAAGTAAGTTTGAGCAAGAAATTAGCTAAATGCTAGTAGACTCATAACCTGTCTTGTTATCTTTCCTTACCCCATGATACTAAACATTTTTGTATGTACATCTTCACTAATACCATGGCCATGACACTGAGGGTATATTTTAGAATGTCCTCAGTAAAACGTATTGCATAAAATTAAGTCAAATTTTAACATGCATGTAAAAATTAAAATGAGTCAGACTCTAAAACATTTTCAGAGTGACTTTTATTGCATAGACCTATGTTTCAGTTATCACTAGCTAAAAACAACAACAAGCAGATCATTTCTTATTTGTTCATTCATCCTGAAATATCTACAATAATGCCTAGAGCTTAGAAAGACTATGGTTAACAACTTGTTAATGAGGGCTAGAAATAGCTCAGGGTTTCGGGATAACCAATATATGCAAATCAACCAGTTATTGAATCAGATGTATACAACTATTTCTCATGAATTTTCATCGTGAATATTCTAATAGCCAAACAATTTTGCTGCAGTGGATGGATGGAGGTGCCTAGTCCTGGAACAGACTCTGGATTGCAGATGCCAAAATCAGGCACATTCCAGTTCACCAGCAAACATTTCCTAGGATACAGATGGCTTTTTAGCTATATTTCTTATTATACTCATTTCCATACAATAGAATTGCTAAAGTCATATGTCCAAAAAGTAATGGGAAAAAAAGACATATGTTCTGAACTTTGGAAAAAAAATTCTCAAATCAGCTTGCATAATAAACTTGCTTAGAAAATAACATTTACAAAAACATTTCATCCATAAAGCATAGAGGATTAGCTTGGGACACCTGCAATGTTTATACATTTTTTGCATAGATGGTTCTGGTTCTGGCATGAAGGAATAATTCACTTCCATCAAGCTATATGATCCCCTGCAGTGGCTCCTCTTAAACAGTTATTCCTTTGATGATCAAGATTGACTTAGAGAGGTCATGCGTAATATATGCAGTCTTTGGATGGTATGCATATCCTTTCATGGATAAACACTGAATACTAGGGATGTGAATCGTTTTAGGACGATTAAAATTATCGTCCGATAATTTTAATATCGTCTTAAACCGTTATGAAACACAATACAATAGAGATTCTAACGATTTATCGTTATAAATAGTTAGAATTGTGAGCCGGCACACTAAAACCCCCTAAAACCCACCCCCGACCCTTTAAATTAAATCCCCCACCCTCCCGAACCCCCCCCCAAATGAGTTAAATAACCTGCGGGTCCAGCGGCGGTCCGGAACGGCAGCGGTCCGGAACGGGCTCCTGCTCCTGAATCTTGTTGTCTTCAGCCGGCGCCATTTTCCAAAATGGCGCCGAAAAATGGCGGCGGCCATAGACGAACACGATTGGACGGCAGGAGGTCCTTCCGGACCCCCGCTGGACTTTTGGCAAGTCTCGTGGGGGTCAGGAGGCCCCCCACAAGCTGGCCAAAAGTTCCTGGAGGTCCAGCGGGGGTCAGGGAGCGATTTCCCGCCGCGAATCGTTTTCGTACGGAAAATGGCGCCGGCAGGAGATCGACTGCAGGAGGTTGTTCAGCGAGGCGCCGGAACCCTCGCTGAACGACCTCCTGCAGTCGATCTCCTGCCGGTGCCATTTTCCGTACGAAAACGATTCGCGGCGGGAAATCGCTCCCTGACCCCCGCTGGACCTCCAGGAACTTTTGGCCAGCTTGTGGGGGGCCTCCTGACCCCCACGAGACTTGCCAAAAGTCCAGCGGGGGTCCGGAAGGACCTCCTGCCGTCCAATCGTGTTCGTCTATGGCCGCCGCCATTTTTCGGCGCCATTTTGGAAAATGGCGCCGGCTGAAGACAACAAGATTCAGGAGCAGGAGCCCGTTCCGGACCGCTGCCGTTCCGGACCGCCGCTGGACCCGCAGGTTATTTAACGCATTTGGGGGGGGGGTTCGGGAGGGTGGGAGATTTAATTTAAAGGGTCGGGGGTGGGTTTTAGGGGGTTTTAATGTGCCGGTTTTGCGATTTTTAGATTTTTCACGATATTTTACCCCCCCAAACGGCAACAATACGATTCCCTCCCCCTCCCAGCCGAAATCGATCGTTAAGACGATCGAGGACACGATTCACATCCCTACTGAATACTGAACCTATTGTATTCTTGAATATGCATCCAGGGAGCCATTAGGATTTAGCATTAAAGATTTCTCTAATATTTTAATTTTAGATACATTATTAGATGAAAGAAAAATATTCATATTCTCACTTTTACATTTAAAGGAGGAAAACCTTCATTATTTTGTTTTCAATGTACTTGTATAACCATTTTAAAATACTTGAAAAACAGTACTTGGTTAATGTGCAAAATTAGTTCTCTAACCTTTTGTTGTGTATCCTTGCCAAAATGTAAAGAAAGTGTTCAAACCATAAAACACAGAAACATATTTCACAGATAGAAAGTTAATTTAATTTAGTACTTTTATTCCACCTTTTGAGGCCAGTTGGTCATTTCAAGATGGATTAAATAGTGGAAGTTAGTTAAATAGAGCAGGGCTAGGCAACTCCTGTCCTCCAGTTCTACAGACAGGTCTGCTTTTCAATGAATATGCATGAGATATGTTTGTATACAGTGGAGGAAGTGCATTCAAATATATGTCATGCATATTCATTCTGGATATACTGAAAAGAAGGCCTGTTTGTGGCTCTTGAGGACAGGCGATGCCTACCCTTGATCTATTTTAATTAACCTTCACTATTCAGCTCATATGCCGATGTCGCTTCATTCTTCTCTCTTCTTCAAAATGATAACTTCCTCAGGGGCCGCTCTGAATAAATTAACTTTGGTGCCTTCCTCTTCAACAGAGGACTCCATTTTGGTGTATAGCAGTTTTCTGAGGCCTAGGCAAAAGGATTTGGCCTCCAGACTGGGCTCTGCCTAAGTTCATGTCTAGGCCCAGGCATCGGGACCCAGCCTTTAGACCGAGCTCCAGTGTTGGGCCTTGACCCGTGCTAAGCCCTAGGCATCAAGGTCCAGCCACAGGCTGGGCCCCACTGTCAGATCTGTGTTTAGGCTGCAGCATCTGATCCCCCATGAACAAGGTAAGCGGGGCCTGGCAAGTTTCCTAGGCCTGGCAAACGTTTTGTGACTGGACCTTTTATTATGTCTCTGCTGAGGCCCTGGCATCAGGCCTGGGCTAGGCCAAGAACCAGCATCTACGTAAGCAAAGACTGTGGCCTCTAATTTGGGCCCTGACCTATTTCCTCGGTGAGGCCCGACAGGTGAGTTTTTTGATTTTCAAAATAAAATGTAAAAACCAACAAAATTAAATTATATTTTAAATTATTTCTTTTGAAAATGAAATGAAACAAAATACAATTTTTTTTGTCATTTCCTATTTTATTTCTAATGAATGTACATCTTTAGCACTTAGTTCTTCTACTTATTTTATAAACATATGAACATATATTTTTTTTGCTCATAAAATATAATTTGTATGCTTGAAACTCTGATTTATGTGTAGAAGTTTGTATATTTTAAAATATGTACGCATACTTGAAATTGCTAGTTTGCTAATACCTTGGCCAGTTCAACCAGATCATCCCCAGTTCACTGAGACCCTCTTAATACTCCATCCTGAACTCCCTCAGTTCACCCAGACCTCCCATCCAAAATTAACAGGCAATAGATAAATCAGATATCAATTACATTAGATAATTAGTAGATGTAAAATTGTGCAAACTAGTTGCAAATATATTCATGCATATCTCTGGGCCTAGACATGAACTTATGAATGTACCATTTGGCCTCATCCTAGAACATACTTTTGGCCAGCTTGGGGGTCAGGAGGCCCCCCCAAGCTGGCCAAAAGTTCCTTTTGGGTGCAACGAGGGTCCCGGAGCGATCGCGCGGGGAATCACGTGACGCCGCGTCACTCCGATGTGACGCCGACGTCACGTGCTCCTCGCAAAGGAGTTCAGAAATGGCGTCCTGACTCCCTGCTGTACCACCAGGGAGTTTTGGTAAGTCTTGGGGGGGGGGGGGGGATTAAGGAGGGTGAGGGGTTTAAATTTTTATTTAGGATAAACAATCGCGATTTCCAACTTATTCAACATAGCTATGTTGAATAAGTTGGAAATCCGATCGTTTTCGCCTCATCACTTTTTTAAGTTAAAAAAAAAAAGTTGCGTTTTACATTTAAGTTCAAAACGAAGGCACACCCCTACTATCTGTTTCCTTGGTTAAACCACCAAATATTATGCTGGACATAATATGGGAAGCAATAGCAACTCTTTCTAATCAAGTTACACAGCAGTTATCTCTGTACTGGGATTTCTCAAATTCTCTAAACACTGCACAATCACAAATTGTGGGAATAAAATCTCAGGCGGACTCTATGGAATCTAAAGAGATACAGATTCAAAAATCAGTGGATATAATTTTGTCTGGTCACCTATATCTCCAAAATAAAATGGAAAATTAGGAGAATGTCGTAAGATGTTGTAATTTGAGAATTTTAAATTTTCAAAAAAAAAAGATTCACCACACCAGTAGAAATGCTTCGCAAGTATTTCATTGAAGTTCTGGCAATTAAGGAAAATGTAATTCCACCTATATCCAAAGCCTATTACTTACCAGGTTTGACAACATCAAATTTGGATAATATTCCAACAGAAACTGGTCCTGTGGATTTATCTCATCTGTCTTCATTTTTGGAGACTTCCACTGAAGAAAATGTATCTACTTCTACTTTGATAGTATCTTTTGCTCTAGATTCAGATCAATTTATTTATTTTATTTATTTAAAAGTTTTTATATACCGCACAATAAGACATATGTATTCCCTTCTAAGCGGTTACGACTTTGTCTTAAAGATGTTTTTCCACAAAAGAAATGAAATATTTTTTGGTTTTAGGATCCGCATGTTTCCTGATGTGTCTAAGATAATACAGTCCAAGAGGAAACGTTTCCTATTAATGCATCCTGCGGTTATGAATTTAGGAGCTTCCTTCTGGTTATATTTTCCATACAAATGTGTAATTAAATATGCTGGGGTCAAATATGTTTATTTTGACCCCACACAGTTAAATAGTTTTCTTAATGATAAGCGTAAGCAAGTATCGCCTAAACTTACATCCAGTCAACAATCTACCGACTAATTAGAACATTTGGGCTTGACCTGCTTAATGTAACAGCTATATTCCTTTTTTTTTTAATATATAGAATTATTTCTTTATTATTTACATAGGCACCTCCCTGATTGAGGTCTGACAGGGATGTATTTGAGATTAATTATTCTGTTTAAATGTTTTCTATACGCAATTACTTGTCAAGTTAATATTAACTTGTTAATTTGATTTAAAAAAATCTAATAAATAAATAAATAAATAATAATAAAAAAAAAGAAACAGGGATCCCAAGCCTTCTGTACCCCAACTTGGAAAAATGCTGGGGCCAGGATAATCCCTGGCCTCCAATTACCCAGTAAGGGAAGATCCACAGATAAGGCTGAGTTTCCACACCTGGGCCTCAGCCTCTACCAGGGCCCAGGACAAGGCCTAATGCTAAGGCCTAATGCCAGGGCAAAACGTTTACCGTCATGGTTAAAAGTTGAGGTGAAAGAGGCTATTTTAGCCAAAAAAATATCCTTCAAAAATTGGAAGAAGGATCCATCTGAAGAAAATAGGATAAAACATAAGCATTGTCAAGTTAAGTGTAAAACATTGATAAGACAAGCAAAGAGAGAATTTGAAATGAAGTTGGCCATAGAGGCAAAAACTCATAATAAAAACTTTTTTAAATATCCGAAGCAAGAAATCTGTGAGGAAGTCAGTTGGACCATTAGATGACCGAGGGGTTAAAGGGTCTCTTAGGGAAGATAAGGCCATTGCAGAAAGACTAAATGAATTCTTTGCTTCCGTGTTTACTAATAGGATGTTGGGGAGATACCAGTTCCGGAGATGGTTTTCAGGGGTGATGAGTCAGACTAACTGAACGAAATCACTGTGAACCTGGAAGATGTAGTAGGCCAGATTGACAAACTAAAAAGTAGCAAATCACCTGGATCAGATGGTTTGCATCCTGGGGTACTGAAGGAACTTAAAAATGAAATTTCTGATCTTTTAGTTAAAATGTGTAACCTATCATTAAAATCATCCACTGTACCTGAAGACTGGAGAGTGGCCAATGTAACCCGAATATTTAAAAAAGGCTCCAGGGGCGATCCAGGTAACTATAGACCAGTGAGCTTGACTTCAGTGCAGGAAAAATAGTGGAAACTATTCTCAAGATCAAAATCGTAGAGCATATAGAAAGACATTGTTTAATGGAACACAGTCAACATGGATTTACCCAAGGGAAGTCTTGCCTAACAAATCTGCTTCATTTTTTTGAAGGGCTTAATAAACATGTAGATAAAGGTGAACTGGTAGATGTAGTGTATTTGGATTTTCAGAAGGCGTTAGACAAAGTCCCTCATGAGCGGCTTCTATGAAAACTAAAAAGTCATGGGATAGGAGGCGATGTCCTTTCGTGGATTACAAATTGGATAAAAGGCAGGAAACAGAGAGTAGGATTAAATGGTCAATTTTCTCAGTAGAAAAGGGTAAACAGTGGAGTGCCTCAGGGATCTGTACTTGGACCGGTGCTTTCCAATATATATATAAATGATCTGGAAAGGAATACGATGAGTGAGGTTATCAAATTTGTGGATGACAAAATTATTCAGAGTAGTTAAATCACAAGCAGACTGTGATACATTACAGGAGGACCTTGCAAGACTGAAAGATTGGACATCCAAATGGCAGATGAAATTTAATGTGGACAAGTGGAAGGTATTGCATATAGGGAAAAATAACCCTTGCTGTAGTTACACAATGTTAGGTTCCATATTAGGAGCTACCACCGAGGAAAAAGATCTAGGCATCATAGTGGATAATACTTTAAAACCGTCAGCTCAGTGTGCTGAAGCAGTCAAAAAAGCAAACAGAATGTTAGGAATTATTAGAAAGGGAATGGTTAATAAAACGGAAAATGTCATAATGCCTGTATATCGCTCCTTGAATACTGTGTACAATTCTGGTCGCCACATCTCAAAAAAGACATAGTTGCGATGGAGAAGGTACAGAGAAGAACAACCAAAATGATAAAGGGGATGGAACAGCTCCCCTATGAGGAAAGGCTGAAGAGGTTAGGGCTGTTCAGCTTGGAGAAGAGATGGCTGAGGGGGGATATGATAGAGGTCTTTAAGATCAAGAGAGGTCTTGAACAAGTAGATGTAACTCGGTTATTTACACTTTCAAATAATAGAAGGACTAGGGGGCATTCCATGAAGTTAGCAAGTAGCACATTTAAGACTAATCGGAGAAAATTCTCTCACTCAACGCACAATAAAGCTCTGGAATTTGTTGCCAGAGGATGTTGTTAGTGCAGTTAGTGTAGCTGGGTTCAAAAAAGGTTTGGATAAGTTCTTGGAGGAGAAGTCCATTAACAGCTATTAATCAAGTTACTTAGGGAATAGCCACTGCTATTAATTGCATCAGTAGCATGGGATCTTCTTAGTGTTTGGGTAATTGCCAGGTTCTTGTGGCCTGGTTTGGCCTCTGTTGGAAACAGGATGCTGGGCTTGATGGACCCTTAGTCTGATCCAGCATGGCAATTTCTTATGTTCTAGTGCATCTTCCCCAGTGAAGGGTGCCATTTTGCTCTACAGCAATACACCAAACTGACATACATCAAAAAGGAACCCTCCGCTGGGGAGGATGTGCAGAGTTAATTATTTCCAGTGCATCTCTAAGCAGACACTGGGGAACTATTAAGCATGGGGGTCACTTTCTGGTGTAGTTGTTACTACCCTTAATTAATACGGATACCTTATACCTTTGATACAACTCCAACATTGATCTCTGCTTCACCAGCAAGAGGAAAAGAGGTATTAAATTCAGACAGCAACCAAGGGCCCTAACTTTTATGGTCTGGGGAACAGTTGTGCAGGCGTAAAGGAAAAAAAATATATAGGACTGTTTCTATGGTGAAGTTCATATGCAAATCAGGTCAAGCAGCATTGACTGAATTTTCAACAAGGCTCATCCCTCAGTAAAAATGTTGCTAGCAGTAAATTTTTATGTGTTACCATAAGGTTTGGGGATATCTGCATGGACCAACATTTGCTAACCTTAAGAAAAACATTGGGTAACTTGCACAGCGCAACATATACTACCATAAGAATCTTGCTGGGCAGACTGGATGGACCATTTTGGTATTTTCTGCCATCATTTCTATGTATGTTTCTATGTGTTTGAAGAAAGAAGATCAAAGAAAGAAGACACAAGAAGAGGATTTCTGAGGCCACGAAATTGGAATCACAGTGTTGAGCCTGGGCCCGGACTCTGGCCTAGGCCGAGGCACAGGTAAATAGAATGGATCAGAATGTGGCATCTGATTTGCTGTGAGGATGGGTGGTTGGGAAATGTCCTAGGCCTGGGCCTCTGCTCAGGTTTTGGCTGAGGCCCCAGCATCAGGTCAGTGCCAAGGTCAAGCCCCTGACATTGCATTCAGGCATAGGCTGGGACTCCTGCTTTATGTCTTGGCCTGTTCCCTAGGCAGGGCCCCACATTTTGACCTAGGCATAAGTTCGACTGGCAAACATTTTATTTTTAATCAGTTTTCAAAACAAAATGAGATTCCGATGAATTTTCAGCAGGATTTAACTTGTACTGTCTTAAAAACGACCCAAAATGAAATAGAAAAGTTCAACTCATTTCCTTTTTCATTTCACCCCAATGCCCATCCCTATCATAAATGCCCATTTAAATAAAATGTTTTCAATAGCGCCTTAAAAGATGTTCAGCAATTAATTAGCCTCATATTTTCTCTAAAGGTATTCCACATTTCAAGTGCAGTGATTGAATACAAGCTACTTACAGGTGTATGTGCTAATTTTCCATGTGTTACACTTTGAAAATGTACTCATTAGACTATAACAAAAATTTAAATTTGTATTTAGGTAGTTCACTTATTAGAGGAAATTGTACAGCAGTGAGTAAGTAATAGATAATATACTGGAAGGGAAGCAGATCGATATTTAATATGAGGGTAATAGTTATATACTTCCAGCTATTCCCACTTCAGTGACTGAAGGTCTAATAAGAGCTAGTTAGTTAATATTAATAGCATTTGAAATCTGTTCTCACTCTCTGATTGATCCGTTAAAATCTGGGACTTAAAAAAAAAAATTGTGGAATAAGATATTCAGCAAAACTGCTGAAAAAAAATTATTGAGCAGCTATTCTGTTGCAGGGCTTACTAAGTGCTGAGGCCAAATTGTGACCTATTTCCCAGTTCCCTGTACGTACCAGGATCAGTCCAGACTGTAGGGTTATGTCTCCCTTCCAGCAGGTGGCGTCAGAGGCCAAAGTTCTAAGCACCTCCCATATCCCAGGGCGCCTCCTGCGATCCTCCAGTATTCCTCTGACTCCAGCAGGTGAAGGAAGACATCCCCTGCGGTCCTGATACTTTGGTCAGCTGAGTAAATTTACCTTTATTTGTAGTGAAGGGAGTTTTTGTCCCTGGCTGATCTTTGACTAGATCTTCTTACATTTAAAAAAAAAAAAAAAAAAAAAAAAAGAATTTAGAATTAATTTGAAGCTGTGTCCGTTGGCCTTGACACCCGGAAGACTTTTATTATTCCCGGGCAAAGAGGGGATTTACCGGTGGGCCGGTCCCTCCCCCTTTCAGTGCCAGAGAAGTTTATATGCCTCTGAAGGGAGCTTAGAGATTTTTTGTGGATTTCCAGGGAGGTTTCATTCCCCTGAAGAGAAAGCTCCATTAACTGTATAGCAGTTAAAAAAAAAAAACAAAACAAAAAAAAAACTGTTAAGTTCAAGGCAAATTTCAATATTGGGAAGGACACAAGCAAAATTTATTTCAGGTTTTTTTCTTTTTCCAGAGCGGCTTATTAATTTTTTTTTTTTGTTATGCCACACGGTTACCGCTGTTCTGCCTGTGGAGAGCCGGCATCACGGCTCTCCAGAGAGTCTGTGCTTTCGCTGCATTTCTGGCGGCGAAGGGCCATCAGAGCTGACTCTTACTGGCAGAAAACGGGACAGCGGCAGCTATCTTGAATTTAAACAACGATCGCGTTGACTCGCAGTCGGACGAAGGGGAGCACATTGAATGTTTATCACCTCCTATTTTAGCCCCAGAACACGCTAGTTTGAACGAAAATGATAGTATTCAACCTTCTTTACCACGGGGGGGGGGGGGGGGGGGGGGGGGGGTATTAAAGCAGCCATTTTTCTTCACAATTTATTTTGCTTATGCATAAGGCATATTTGGAGGCTACAGCAGATACAGAAGGTAATCAGCCACCCTCTGGTAAGATTCCTAAGCATGCAGAGGAATCTATGTCACATTTAATTAATATGGGTCAGGATCCTGACTTACAAGACCCACTTCTGGGATCATCAGCTGATACTATTGATGAGGAGGTTATGGAAGCTTACTCGAGAATAGGATTTCCCAGAAGCTGGTCTTAAGGTTACTAAAGCTATGGATTAACTTTATCCACTTCCACAAGAATTTTTGGACTTGCTAAAGGTCCCTCAGATTGATTCTGCAGTTTCTGCTATTGCTAAGCACACCACAATTCCAGTAACTGGAGGCACTGCTCTAAAGGATTTTCAGGATAGAAAATTGAGGTTCTTTTTAAGTATCATTACTCTTCGGGAAAGAGTTAGAGCAGCTCATTAAGGATTTGGGAGATAATAAAGTTTATAAATTACCTGAGGATAAACCTCATTCCTATCATTCATTCAATACCTTTAGAGGCCGTTTGAGGCCAGAGAAGATTCCGAACTGGTAGGATTCCATCTTTTTCTACACGTCAACAGCTTTCAAGGGCTCAGGTATGGGCCCATTCCTTTCGTGGGAGACAGCCTCTCCGTTCTAACAGCTCCCAAACTTTTCCATCCTCCAAAACTCCACAATGAAGGTGTGCTGGCCCATTCCTTGGTGTCAGAAATAGGAGGACGTCTCTCATGTTTTCACAGGGAATGGGTCAAAATTACCTCAGACAATTGGGTCCTCAATATTATAAAACAAGGTTACGCTTTGGATTTTGCTCGCCCATTAAAGGATCTTTTTCTAATATCTCCAAGCGGTTCTTTTCTAAAGCAGCAACTTGTTCGTCAAACCTTACATCGGTTGCAGGATTGGGATATGGGAATATTTACAGGTTCGTGGTTCTATGGCATTTACTCTGGACATGGTCCCCTGGGCTTTTGCACATCTAAGACCTTTGCAAAGGGCATTGCTTTCCAGGTGGGACCCCAAGTCAGAGGAGTTTCATCTTCCTCTACCCCTTCTGGAGCCGGCTCGGTCCAGTTTAAATTGGTGGTTGATACCGTGTCACTTGCAGGAAGGAATGGACCTGGAGCCTCCTCAGTGGATATTAGTGACAATGGATGCCAGCCTTTTTGGTTGGGGAGCTGTATGCCAGTCACATTTGACACAAGGTCAGTGGACAGCTTCACAAGCCAAGTGGCCCATCAGTCGTTTGGAAACCAGAGCGGTACGACTAGCTCTCCGCAGATTTCTACCACTTATTCAACATCAGTCGGTGAGGGTTCTCTCCGACAATTCCACGACAGTAGCGTACATCGACAGACAAGGCGGCACAAAGAGTCGCTCTGTCGCCATAGAAGCAGACATGCTAATGACCTGTTCAAGCAGACTTCCTCAGTCGTCAGTATCTAGATCCCAGAGAGTGGGAACTTTCCTGGGAGGCAATGAACATTCTCACTCAAAGGTGGGGGACACCCAGGCTAGATCTGATGGCTACCCGTATCAATACGAATGCGGCTCAGTTCTACAGTCGAAGGAGAGAACATGGAGCGGAAGGGGTGGATGCCTTGGTTCTCCCTTGGCCCAAAGACATCCTTCTCTATGTGTTTCCACCATGGCCACTAATAAGAAAAGTCGTGAGACGAATAGAATACCACAAAGGTCCGGTGATTCTCATTGCTCCAGAATGGCCTCGCAGACCATGGTATGCGGATCTCATCAACTTAGCGATCGACGGTCCAGTCCACCTAGGCCACCTCAACAACCTCCTTCGACAGGGTCCAGTATATTTCGACCAGGAGTTTCACTTTTGTCTAGCGGCCTGGCTTATGAAAGGGGGCAATTAAAAAAAGAGAGGCTATCCAGACTCAGTCATCACCACCATGCTTAGTTCGAGAAAACCTTCTACTTCTCTCACCTATGTTAGAGTATGGAAGGTATTTGATGCTTGGTGTAGGAAATCCGGCTTGTCTCCACGCAGAGCTACAGTCGTAGACATTTTGGCTTTCTTACAAGACAGTTTAAAAAAGGGTCTGGCTTATAATTCGTTCCACGTCCAAGTTGCGGCAATTGGCTGTTTAAGAGGTAAGGAGAATGGTGTGTCTATTGCTATGCATCAGGATGTTGTCCGTTTTCTCAAAGGAGCCAAACATTTGAAACCACCAATCCGGGCTATCTGTCCATCGTGGAATCTGAATTTGGTTCTTCGTAGTCTTTGTGCTCCTCCTTTTGAACCACTAAGCGAATAACTTTGAAGGACTTAACGCTCAAGGCAGTGTTTCTCATGTCAATTGTTCTGCTCGGCGCATTTCAGAGATTCAGGCATTGTCTTGCCATGAGCCTTTCTTACGAACTTCTGATTCAGGTATATCATTACGTACAGTACTGTCCTTTTTGCCCAAAGTGGTTTCCTCATTTCATATCAATCTGTTGAATTGCCAGCTTTCCCAGATTTGGATAAATCTTCTTCTCAATCACGAGACTTAAAAAGACTTGATGTCCGCTGAGAACTTTTATGTTATTTAGAGATTACTAATGGCTTTCGTTTTTCAGACCACCTTTTTCTTCTATGGAGCGGTCCTAAAAAGGGCTATCAGGCTTCAAAAGCTACCATTGCACGGAGGTTGAAGGAAGCAATTGCTTCGGCATACATTTGTAACGGTCGTCCAGTTCCTGATGTTCTCAAGGTGCATTCGATATGTTCTCAGGTGGCATCTTGGCCCGAGAGTTATTGTGTTTCACCTCAAGAAATTTGTAGAGCGGCAACTTGGAAATCTTTGCACACTTTTACCAAACATTATCGTTTAGATGTTCGTGCTCCAGACGTCGACTCTTTCGGTAGTAGTGTGCTGAAGGCGGAACTCTCTGGATCCCACCCCATTTAGGGCAGCTTTGGTACATCCCTACTGTCTGGACTGATCCTGGTACGTACAAGGAAAGGAAAATTAGTTCTTACCTGATAATTTTCATTCCTGTAGTACCAAGGATCAGTCCAGACACCCGCCCAGTTTTTTTTCCCGAAGAGTCCACTATTGATTATTGTTTATTTCCTTTTTATATTTTTCCTATGCAATGATTTAAGAAGCTCTGAATATTATTACATTTTTTTTCATGTTTTGTATTTGTTCTATTCATATATATAGTTGATCTAGTCATTGATTATCCTTCTTCATGAATTTCTGCTTTGTTATTCAAAATACTGGAGGATCACAGGAGGCAATTTACATATCTATAAACATTTTCAATTTTAAAATACATAAAATCAAAATGACAACTAAACACTTTTGTATTGTTTTCCAGCAAAATGTGTAAAAAATATTTTATTCTTACCTGCAGAGGAGCTTTTTAACCAAAAACACACGTGGCTGTTGTAAAAGGTCAACTTTCAAGATGGCTGCCGCAAACACAGAGTGACTAAATATACCTCAAATGATACCAATGGATGCAAAAACTATTTAAAAACAAAGAATTAGAGTCAATATGGGAATATCTTAGTTATCACAAAAATATTAATGTGAAATTTCAATGCTCCCAAATGTGGGCATTGGGCACTAAATCATGTCTCATTCTCTGTACTCCTTCCGATGTGTCCACTCTGTTGCAGATCCTAGTATCATCTGCAAATAGACAAATGTTACCTTCTATCCATTCCACAATGTCGCTCATAAAGATGTTGAACAGAGCCTATCCCAACAGTGATCCCTGTGGCACTCCACTTAACACCATTCTCTCTTCATACTAGGTTCCATTTACCATTACCCGCTGTCTTCTATCTGTCAATCAGTTTCTAATCCATGCCAACACTTTGGAGCCGACTCCCAAGCTTCTCATTTTGTTGATGAGTATTCTGTGTGGTACTGTATCAAAAGCTTTACTAAAATCCAAGTAAATTAAATTGACCACTCTTCTCTGATCCAGTTCTCTAGGCACTCAAAGAAATCAATTAGATTTGTCTAACAGGACCTTCCCCTGGTAAATCCAGGCTGCTTCTGATCAAGCAACCCATCGGTTTGTAGATAGTTCACTATCCTTTCCTTCAGCAGAGTCACCATTAATTTTCCCACCACAGAGGTGATGTTAACTGGCCTGTAGTTTCCAGCCTCTTCTCTGCTCCCGCTCTTGTGAAGCGGGACCACGACTGCTCTTCTCCAGTCACTAGGCACTACACCCTTTTCCAGGGATCTATTGGACAGATCACACAATGGACCTGCCAGTAGGGATGTGCATCCGTTTTCCACGGTTTTGTAATCCGCAACTTATTTTTTGCTATCTGTTAAATACGTGGGGAGGCGAAACGCATTGCGACTCCCCACGTATTAAACAGATTTCTGTTTTATTCGGCCTAAATAAAAATTTAAACCCCCCACCCTCCTGACCCCCCCAAGACTTACCAAAACTCCCTGGTGGTCCAGCGGTGGGGTCCGGGAACTCACTCACACCCTTGGTGCTAGTTTTATCATGGCGCCGTTAGCTTTTGTCACAGTGGCTACCGGTGCCATTGGTCAGCCCCTGTCACATAGCCATCGGCACCATCTTGTGCTCCTACCATGTGACAGGGGCTGACCAATGGCACCGGTAGCCCCTGTGACATAGTATGGGCAAAGGCTATTGGCGTCATTTTGAGTCCTGGCATCGGACAGCAGGTCACTCCGGGACCCCCGTTGGACCCACAGGGACTTTTGGCCAGCTTGGGGGGGCCTCCAGACCCCCACAACACTTGCCAAAAGTCCAGCGGGGGTCCGGGAGCGACCTCCTTGAACGCCGTCCGTCCGATGCCAATACTCAAAATGGCGCCGATCGCCTTTGCCCTCACTATGACGGCAATCGGCGCCATTTTGAGATTCAAAATCGCCGTCCGATGCCAATACTCAAAATGGCGCCGATCGCCTTTGCCCTCACTATGACGGCAATCGGCGCCATTTTGAGATTCAAAATCGCCGTCCGATGCCAATACTCAAAATGGCGCCGATCGCCTTTGCCCTCACTATGACGGCGATCGGCGCCATTTTGAGTATTGGCATCGGACGGCAATTTTGAGTCTAATGGTGCTGATCGCCTTTGCCCTCACTATGACACACATAGTGAGGGCAAAGGCGATCGGCGCCATTTTGAGTATTGGCATCGGACGGCCGGCGTTCAAGGAGGTCGCTCCTGGACCCCCGCTGGACTTTTGGCAAGTCTTGTGGGGGTCAGGAGGCCCCCCCAAGCTGGCCAAAAGTCCCTGTGGGTCCAACGGGGGTCCCGAAGCGACCTGCCGTCCGATGCCAGGACTCAAAATGGCGCCGATAGCCTTTGCCCATACTATTTCACAGGGGCTACCGGTGCCATTGGTCAGCCCCTGTCACATGGTAGGAGCACAAGATGGTGCTGACTAGGGATGTGAATCGTTTTAGGACGATTAAAATTATCGTCCGATAATTTTAATATCGTCTTAAACCGTTATGGAACACAATACAATACAGATTCTAACGATTTATCGTTATAAATCGTTAGAATCGTGAGCCGGCACATTAAAACCCCCTAAAACCCACCCCCGACCCTTTAAATTAAATCCCCCACCCTCCCGAACCCCCCCCCCCAAATAACTTAAATAACCTGCGGGTCCAGCGGCGGTCCGGAACGGCAGCGGTCCGGAACGGGCTCCTGCTCCTGCATCTTGTCGTCTTCAGCCGGCGCCATTTTCCAAAATGGCGCCGAAAAATGGCGGCGGCCATAGACGAAAAAGATTGGACGGCAGGAGGTCCTTCCGGACCCCCGCTGGACTTTTGGCAAGTCTCGTGGGGGTCAGGAGGCCCCCCACAAGCTGGCCAAAAGTTCCTGGAGGTCCAGCGGGGGTCAGGGAGCGATTTCCCGCCGCGAATCGTTTTCGTACGGAAAATGGCGCCGGCAGGAGATCGACTGCAGGAGGTCGTTCAGCGAGGCGCCGGAACCCTCGCTGAACGACCTCCTGCAGTCGATCTCCTGCCGGCGCCATTTTCCATACGGAAAATGGCGCCGGCCATACGCATATGGCCGGCGCCATTTTCCGTACGAAAACGATTCGCGGCGGGAAATCGCTCCCTGACCCCCGCTGGACCTCCAGGAACTTTTGGCCAGCTTGTGGGGGGCCTCCTGACCCCCACGAGACTTGCCAAAAGTCCAGCGGGGGTCCGGAAGGACCTCCTGCCGTCCAATCTTTTTCGTCTATGGCCGCCGCCATTTTCGGCGCCATTTTGGAAAATGGCGCCGGCTGAAGACGACAAGATGCAGGAGCAGGAGCCCGTTCCGGACCGCTGCCGTTCCGGACCGCCGCTGGACCCGCAGGTTATTTAAGTTATTTGGTGGGGGATTTAATTTAAAGGGTCGGGGGTGGGTTTTAGGGGGTTTTAGTGTGCCGGTTTTTCGATTTTTCGATTTTTAACGATTTTTAACGATTTTTCACGATATTTTACCCCCCCAAACGGCAACAATACGATTCCCTCCCCCTCCCAGCCGAAATCGATCGTTAAGACGATCGAGGACACGATTCACATCCCTAGTGCTGACCAATGGCACCGGTAGCCCCTGTGACAATGGCTATTGGCGCCATGATGAAACTAGCACCGAGGGTGTGAGTGAGTTCCCGGACCCCACCGCTGGACCACCAGGGAGTTTTGGTAAGTCCTGGGGGGGTCAGGAGGGTGGGGGATTGTAGTTAATTTTAATTTTAGCTGGGACAATAATTTAACTCGCCATAGTAACGTATTTATAGATCGACAACTTATGGAATTCTCCATACTTCCGCATGAAACGGAATTGACCCCCCACAAATATGTATCACATACGCAACGAAAACTTTTTCCCTGCACATCCCTACCTGCCAGCACATCTCTGAGTTCCCTCAGTATTCTGTGTTGAACCTCATCAGGCCCCATGGCTTTGTCCACTTTCAGTTTTCTTAGCTGTTCCCATATATTATCTTCCATAAATGGAGTTTTGTCTACTCCATCCCCTTCTACAGTCTTGATAACAAGTGACGCTCCTTCTCCAGGGTCTTCTTTAGTGAACACTGAACTGATGTATTTGTTTAATATTTCTGCTAATTCATCATCTCTCTCCACCCATTGATCGTTATCCCCTTTCAATTTCACTATACCACTATGTAACTTTCTCCTTTCTCTGATATATCTTAAAAATGTTTTGTCACCTCACTTTATCTCCTTGGCAATCCTTTCCTCTTCCTGACTTTTTGCTTTCTTAATTACTTTTTTCATCTCCCTCAGTTTTGCCAGATAATCCTCCCACTTTTTGGGATTCTTTATATTTCTTAAAAGCTGCTTTTTTTGCTTTTATTACATAGCCACCATAGTACTATACTGGCACTGCCAGTGCTGATTGCTCTTGGATAGAATAGTTTGGAGCTCATTTATAACATGTAACTGCTAGTACTGACAGTATATTAGAAGGCAACTCTATTTCGTTCAGCACTGAAAACATTGCTGTAGTTTTTGAGTGAAACTAATAGCACTATTTTGCCATATGATATGGCATTGCAAATGGTAGTGGTTCTCATCCAGAGATACCTGGAAGCCTGTCAGGGAGCTCACAGCCAGCCCATTACTGCCGCACAAGCAAGGGAAGCCTAAACTGCAAGAGACAGCCACTTGCCATTGCACAGAAAAAGCCACCCTAATTGATATCGATGATCCTTTGTCAACAGTGATCTGTATGTCTACCTAGAATAAGCATTAGACTATATTTAATATTTATTTTCTTTTGAGGAGAGAAGTAAGATGGATAGAAAAGTGTCCACCTGTAACATTCATCCCTCCGACTCTCTAAAATGAGCAAAGCAAATTTAAGCGGTCTGATACTTCCTTCCTCTCCCCCTCTCCTCCAGATGCAGCTCCCTCCATTTCTCCCTCAAGCTTCAAACTGGCACCAGTTTGTCAGGAAGAGACAACAAACACCACTAGAAATATGCCTTTCAGTTACCAATAAAACCACACCCAAAAAAATGCCCAAAATCAAGCAGCCAAAAAAGGGAAAACATTTTCTGCACATACTCAGAAAAAGTAGCCTAATTGGGCATGAAAACCGCCCATCTGGCAACACTGCTCTTCCCCTACATTATATCTTGTGCTTCTAAGGCAAGTTAGTAGAAAACAAATCAATTTGGTGATCTACACTTCAGTTGCTTAGCCTGAGTGACTCACTGCAGTTTGTTTCACAAATGTTGGCACCTACTGAAATCAATCACACTACTTTAACACCTTTTCAAGGTGAGTAACTGACCTTTTTCAACCTTTTTACTTACAGATACACCACTCTAGGCTTTTTCTTACTTTTTAACTGGCTTCTAATAACAAACATACACTAACTAGGCTCTCTCTCCTATCTTTTGGCTAGTTTAAAAAAAAAAAAAGAACCTCATAACTAAGCTTTTTTCTAACTTTTGGCTGGACAGCCAAAAAGCTAAACATGAGGAGGGATCTAGTGAAGCTGAAGAAATTATCTAGGGTCCGGCAGTTAAAATATAATGCTAAAAAATACTGAGTTATTTGCTTAGGCTGTAAAAACCCAAAGGTGAAGAATAGAATAGGTGGTGAATTATTCAGAGCATGAAAGAAGAAGAGCACGATGTGGGGTTGATCGTACCTGATGATGTTAAGGTGACCAAACAGATGGATAAGGTGATGGAAAAAGCCAGAAAGATTCTCCGAAATACAAGGAGAGGCATGAACTGCAGGAAACGGAGAGTAGGATTAAAAGGTAAGTTTTCACAGTGGATAAAGGTAAACAGTGGAGTGCCTCAGGGATCTGTACTAGGACCGTTGCCTTTTAATATATTTATAAATGATCAGGAAAGGGAAATGATGTGTGAGTTGATCACATTTTCAGCCACAAAATTATGCAGAGAGTTAAATCTCAAGCGGATTGTGATGAATTGCAGAAAAACCTTATGAGACTGGAAAATTGGACTTCCAAATGGCAGATGAAAATTAATGTGGACTAGTGCAAAGTGATGCATATAGGAAAAAATAACCCTTGCTGTAGTTACACAATGTTAGGGTCTATCTTATGAGTTCCCACCCAGGAAAGAGATCTAGGCGTCATAGTGAATATACATTGAAATTGTCGGCCCTGTGTGCTGTGGCGATCAAAAAAGCAAACAGAATGTTATGAATTATTAGGAAGGGAATGGAAAATAAAATGAGATGTCATAATGCCTCTTTATTGCTCCATGGTGAGACCACACCTTGAATACTGTGTGCAATTCTGGTCACCGCATCTCAGAAAGGATATAGCTGCTCTGGAGAAAGTGCAGAGAAGGGCGACCAAAAGATATGGGGCATGGATCAGCTGCCCTATGAGGAAAGGCTAAAGACGATAGGGCTGTTCAGTTTGGAGAAGTAACAATTGAGGGGGGATATGATAAAAGTCTACAAAATCATGAAAGGACTTGAACAAGTTAATGTAAATTGGTTATTTACTTTCTCAGATAATAGAAGGACCAGGGAGCAGTCCATGAAGTTAGCAAGTAGCTCATTTAAAACAAATCAAAGAAAATTCTTTTTCACTCAGCGCATAGTTAAACTCTGGACTTCATTTCCAGGGAATGTGGTTTCAGCAGTTAGTGTTACTGGATTTAAAAAAGGTTTGGATAAGTTCCTAGAGTTTAAATCCATAAACCTCTATTGCGGTAATTAATAAGCAATAGTAGCTTGTGATCGATCTAAGGTTTGGGTACTTGCCAGATTCATATGACTTGGATTGGTCATTGTTGGAAACAGGATACTGGGCTTGATGGATCCTTGGTCTGATCCAGTATGGAATTTCTTATGTTCTTATGTGTTTTTGCCCTCTATAAATCTCTGGTGAGAGCTCATTTGAAATATTGTATATAATTCTGGAGACCACATCTTCCAAAGAATATAAATTGGTTGGAGTCAGTCCAGAGGGTGGCTGCTAAAATGTCTGTGGTCCTCATTCTAAAGCATATGGAGACTTCATGATCTAAACGTACATGCCATAGGAAAAAGGCAGGATAGGGGAGATTTAATATTTAAATACCTGCAGTGTATCCATACGCAGGAGGTGAGCCTCTTTCAAAGGAAAGGAGATTTTAGAATAAGGTGTCATGTTATGAACATGAAAAAGGTAGTCATGGAAGTAAGGTAAGGAATTTTTCCTTTATAGAGTGGGTAGTGAATGAAATGAATAGCTTTCTGTGGAGGTGGTGGAGACAATGACAGTATCTGAATTCAAGAAAGCATAGGATTAATGCAGAGGGTCATCTCTGAGGTAGTGATAGGGATTTGTAAAGCTGGACAGACTAGATTGGTCATGATATTCTTTTTCTGCCATCATGTTTTTATGCTTTTTTTTTTAATTCCATTATTAAGATTATTATATTTACTACAAATGTTCCCAATTAAAATAGCTATGAAAAATCTACAAATTTAAATGAACAGATTTTTGTCTTTTTTATGGATTAAAAAAAAAAACTAAGAATGATCCTAATAGAACTATTTTCAATAATGAGCCATAGAACCACAGGATTGAAATTTTAAACTCTAAGAATTTGCTACTGAGATGTGATTTACTATTCCCTGGATGAAAGAGGAATCCAATGTTAATAGTTTGCAGCTTAAATCTGAGATCTTATACCCCTTGATGGCTTACATTTTTAAATCTGTATTGCATTCTTGCAAATCTGATAGGCTAGGCTACCCATCTAATCGTGATATGTGTTAATCGTGCCAATTGATTTAGCATGGCAGAAAGTGTTAACCAATTTAGAGGAGTTTGCTCTTATTTACTGTCAGTTATCTTTATTGAATAAAAATCATTGTTAGGGATGTGCATTTGTTGGAAACAAATGAGGCCCTAATCAGTTCATTTCTAATTGAAAAAAAAAAATGGTCTCCTACAAAAACAAAGGCAAATTAAAAAAGGTGAATTTCCCTCCCACTCACTTCTAAAATCAAAAAATGTTAGGGCAGACAAATCTCAAATGTCCAATAACTTCATCTTCAAAAGGATTTTATTTTTACTTTCACAGATGTATTCACAAGGTATTGCATGCTTGTCATGAGTTACACAGTCTACCGACACAGACTGTGTTTCGTATAACAACTGCGTCCAGACAGACCAACAATCAAAATTTTGCAGATGTTTAACTGTTAAGGACAAAGTAACTCCAAAGGTTAAACAAAAATAACCAAAATGTTGGGGTATTTTCATATTTATTATATTAAAAAAAAAAAAGTAGTTCTCCCACAGCCCTAGTAACTGCTACTGCCCCAACAACACATGAACACAGGGCATAGACCTAACTAGGTGAGCCTCTCAAGGCCCAACTGAGTCCTCCCCAGGCTCCTCTAACCCCCACTTCCTTCTCAAAAACTAATCTTGGATCTGCTGTGGCATACTAGTGAATGTCCACAATCTATTTTAATGTGCTAGGGCTGGGGAGTTCCCACCCCAGCCCTTACTTATCCCTTCCCGAGTCCTTCATCAGAAAAGGCAGGAGTGATCCCCCAACTGGGTCCCCATCCTTTACAAATTGCACCCCACATTCCAAAGTGATGTTGTAATCCCATTGACTGTATTTACTCAGTAAATTGCTCTTTAAGAAGCGATGAGGGTGAGAAGGGCATAAAAAAAATCCTCAGTTGAAAGCTGTTGCTTTACAGCAGCCATGCTGAAGGGTAAAACACGTGTTCAGTAGTCGTAAGAAACTGAATGAGGAATAAAATGCATATAGCAAGTAGGAAGGCGGGATTTCTCAGTTCAGTACAGATCAGAGAGAAGGCAGTAAACCTATGCTACCAACAGGATAGCTCTAGGCCAGAGACCAGTGGAAATCTAAATGGGTTGCAGGAATTAACTTGTGGAAAATTTCATTTCAGATGGAGTATTAGACTCCTAAAACTGTTGAGCCAGAAGAATACTCCTAAAAAAGAAGATTACCTCAGGAACTAGGCCCCTATCAAGGAAGAAAGTTACAATTAGCACAAAGTCTGACCTCTAAGGAATTAGGAAATTACGATTTTTTTTTTGGTTTTTCCGATTGCAAAATTTCTGCAAGATAATTGTAGGAAAATATCTTGTATTCTTTTAATAAATACTTGATTTAATATTATTTTCATGTTTGATGAGGAAACAATTTTCTTTTTCAAGTGTAAGTTACATAAATAAAATTATATCTTTGGTTTAAATAAATAATTGTTCATCCATCTCTCTGGATTTTCCTGAGAAGCTGGTAAGTAGCTACCAAAAGGCAAATTTAAAAAATCCAGACTCTGAATTTGGCTATCATTCAATGAGTTCTTTACTTATTTGCAAGTGAGATATATGTTAGATTTTGACTAAATTTTCCTCTGGGACTTAGGCCTCAGCATTATATAGTAACATAGTAAATAATAGCCAATAAATACCAAAAAAGTAAATCCTGTCTGATCATCAAGTTGTTGTTTTTTTATTTTATTTTATTAGGGTAGTAGCAGCTGTACTCCGTGCACGATACCCCCAAGCCTTCTGCCAGGTAGTACCAGCTGCCACTCAATGCAGGCTACACCCCAAGCAGCAATGTAAACTTTAGGTGTAATAGAAAAGTTAAGCCTAGTCTTCATTTCCATTCTCTAGCCAGCATGGATCCTCAGTGTTTGTGCTACACCCTTTTGAATTCCATTACTATTCTCATTGTCACCACCTCTTCCAGAAGGGTATTCCATGCATCCACCACCCTTTCCGTGAAGAAATAGTTCCTGTTGCCTTTATTAAATTGTCTCTGAAAATTGATATTTCATTACCAAGAATTTACAGAAAAAAGGATCAGCCAGCACTGTTTCTGATATTTTTTATTATACTAACTCAGAGCTTAACTTGATATTGAAATGCAGGAATGTGAGGATATGGAGAAAGGAAATTCCATGTGTTAGGAACGCCGGCCGCGGCGCCCCGAGACCAAGTGTCATGGCCGCCGGTTGTGGCGGGCTGCGGCCAGAGTCGGGTCAGCGTTCTCAAAAGTAGTCTACTCACCAGGAGCACTGGAGGCTCCCGCGGTGGAAAGCGGACCTACTTTAGTTTCTTCGCGGCGGCTGCCGCTGTCTCACCCGGCTGTTAGGTTCTTGGCGGTCCGGCTCCTCCCCCTCAGCCTCTAGGGGCCGCGCACGCGGCTGCAGTTAAGATTTAAAGGAGCCATGACCGGATATTGTCATGGCTCTTCCTGAGACTCCGCCTCCTGCCTCCTGTATTTAAGGCAAGGTCTGATACCCAGACCTTGCCTTGGTATTGAGGCTCAGTACTTGGTTTTCTGTTTGGTGTTCCAGATCCGTTTCTTGCCTCGCTTCTGCTCTTATATAGAAACATAGAAATGACGGCAGAAGAAGACCAAACGGCCCATCCAGTCTGCCCAGCAAGCTTCACACATTTTTTTTCTCATACTTATCTGTTTCTCTTAGCTCTTTGGTTCTATTTCCCTTCCACCCCCACCATTAATGTAGAGAGCAGTGATGGAGCTACATCCAAGTGAAATATCAAGCTTGATTAGTTAGGGGTAGTAACCACCGCAATAAGCAAGCTACACCCATGCTTATTTGTTTTACCCAGACTATGTTATTCAGCCCTTATTGGTTGTTTTTCTTCTCCCCTGCCGTTGAAGCAGAGAGCTATGCTGGATATGCGTGAAGTATCAGTTTTTCTTCTCCCCTGCTGTTGAAGCAGAGAGCTATGCTGGACTGATTCTGTGGCTCCTGACCCTCGGACTGGTGGTGGTGTATTCTGGTATCGACTTGGACTGGCTCTGGACCCTTCTCCTTCTCTGCTCCTGGATCGGCTTCGGACCATTCTCCCATCTGTTCCTGGCCCGGCTTTTGACCCTCCTCTGGACTTCGACCTTTGGACTGGATTGGGACTATTCTTCTACTATACTCCCTGACTTCTCACGACCTGCTGGAGGTGCCAGCCGTCTGGAATCCATGACCTGCAGGAGACGCCTGCATCCAGACCATCTTCATTCTTCAGGGAGTCGCCTAAGTCCCAGCGGCTGTGTCCCTACGGGCTCCTCCTGGGGGGATCACAAGCTTCCAGGGTGAAGTTGTCCTCTCAACATCTTCAACAGGCCTCGCCATCTGACGGTAGAGACAGACGAGGGTTTACTTCCTTCTCGGCAGCGCAGACTCTACCTCAGAACAAGGGTCCACTCTCCAGTTTATAACACCATGTGCTGCATCCTTTACTAGCATTTTATGGAATGCATTTTATGATATGTTGTCTTCAATTTTTATAAGCTGATTAGGGTAATCTATTGAGATGGGTGGGGTACAACTGTTAAGTGGGATAACATTTGAAATAGAAATAGACAAACTGGTGGTAGTGGTGGTGGTGAGGGGGGGAGGGCAGAAGCAGTTCCTGAGAACAGAGAAGAGCTTGGGCTCTAAGACGGAAGGGCAGGGAATCAATCCAAATATTTAGGGGAGGAGAATGAAAAGGAATAGATTCAGGAATAATTTAAGGAAATATTTCTTTACAGAGAGATTAGTGGAAGTGGATGCATGGAGGTGGTGGAGACAAAAATGGTATTTGAATTCTAGAAAGCATGGGATAAATACAGGGATCTCTAAGGGAGTGATGGGAATTGTAAAGCTAAATTAGTTGGGTGGATAGGCAGACTAGATAGGATGTATAGTCTTTTTCTGCTGTCATGATACTAGGGAGAAATACAGTAATACAAATAATTTCTGTTAACCTATTATAAATGAATTAGATTAAATTATAAAGGTACTCAATGAAAGATAAACTTTAGTGAAAACAGTTAGCTTTAAAAGGGATTGCATTAAATGTCATTTACTTTCAGTTACATGGCCTAAACAAGAGGAAGGCATTTTTCAACGCCATTTACCTTTATAAATATCAATGTACTCAGTTAAATTAGCTGTCTAAAAATTGCCCTCATCCAAGACAGATAAAAGTATGCATGGAGTTCATAGTGTGCATAATTTTGACAAGATTATAGGATGATTTCTTGGGAGTTTTCTGGCCACCGGTCACAGCGGTCCGTGGTCGGGGTCGACCGTCATGGCTGCCGGCCGTGGCGGTCCGCGGTCGGGACCAAATGCTCATCCACGGCGTTGGGTCAGTGCTGTGGCTCCCGCTGGAGCAGGCATCCTTCCCCAATGTTCCCCTCATGGCCACGGCCGCTGCTGAGGCCGGCCGCATGACTCTGCATGGCCTGTATGACTCCGTCCCTTTGGGTTAGTTAGGGCTGTGTGCGTGGCTGAAGAATATATTTAAAGGGGCCATGACAGGAAGTTGTCGTGGCTCCTTCCCGGGACTCCTCCCTCACCTTTTGTATTTAAGCACGGTCTGCTCCTCAGACCTTGCCTTGGTATTGAGGCTTCTGGTTGTTTGGATTCAGTGCTGGTGTTCCTGGTTCCTGGGCTCGTTCCTGGTCTTCATCCCTGGTCTTCATCCCGCTACTGTTCTCCTCCCTCGTTGGATTGATTCTTGGCTTCTGACCCTTGGACCGGCTGTCGTTCTTCTCTTGGCTTGACCTTGGACTGGCTGCGGACCCTTCTCCTGGCTTGCTCCTGGACTGGCTTTGGACCATTCTCCTGACTTGCTTCTGGAATGGATTTGACTCTTCTCCTGGCTTCGACCCTTGGAATGGCTCTTGATCGCTCTTTGGCTTCTACCCCTGGACCGACTCAACCTGCTGGAAGCGCCAGCCATCTGGAATCCATGACCTGCAGTAGGCGCCTGCATCCAGACCAATCTTTAGTCTTCAGGGAGTCTCCTAAGTCCCAGCAACTGGGTTCTTACGGGCTCCTCCTGGGGGAACCACAAGCTTCCAGGGCGAAGTCTTCATTCAACTGCTGAATCTTCAAGCCTTGCCCTCCGATGGTAGGGACCAGAGAGGTTTGACTCTCTCTTTGGTAGTGCTAACTTTACCTCAGAACAGGGGTCGACCTCCGGATTCGTAACAGAATACCAAGGCCATGGACCAGGCAGAGGCTTCAGCTCATCAGGCCATTCCTGGACTGGCCCAGAAAGTCATGGAGCAGCAACGGATATTAGAATCTATGGCAGCCTTCCTGGAGCGACTCAACGCCCATCTGGATTCTATTGCTGTGGTTCAGACAGCTCCTCCACCATTACCACTACCATCCATGATGCAGGGTAATACCCATTCTATGCCTATTCCTCCATGTTATGCTGGTGAACCTAGTTTATACCAAGGATTCCTCAATCAATGCAGTATGCATTTCCATCTACAAGCTTCTCTTTTTCCGTATGATCTGACTAAGACTACACATATTTTATCTTTGTTGGAAGGCAAGGCCCTGGCGTGGGCTTCCTCCTACTGGAGATGATCAGATCCTATTCTGAAAAATCTTCCTCATTTCTTGAAACTGTTCCAAACAGTATTTGATGATCCAGGAAAACAAGTAGTCTCTGGTTCCAAGCTTCTTCAACTCCGCCAAGGAGGTTGTACATTGGTGGATTACACTATAGAATTTAGAACTCTTGCATCAGAACTCCATTGGGAGGAGAGCTGTCTCCGGACCATATTCTTGAAGGGATTGTCATCCAGAATTAAGGACAAAATGGCGGCCAGTGAGTTGCCTCACTCCTTGGATTCTTTGATTGACTTAGTCACCAGCATTGATCGCCGTATACAAGAAAGAGCTTGTGAAGGACCTAGTACCAGAAGACACATGACAGTGCCTAGTCCTTTTTGTTCTTCTCCTCCAGCAGCTCGATCTACATCCATCACAGAGGGGTCAGGCAAAGAACCTATGCAGTTGGGTCATGGACCTCTCTCTCCAGAAGAAAGGCAAAGGTGACGTAAGGCAGGCCTCTGTTTATATTTTGGAGGGTCGGGTCATCTCATTGCGCATTGCCCTATACGTCCGGGAAACTGCCAAGCCTAGGTTCTATTGGGGGAGTAACCCTAGGCATCATTACTCTGGCTCCCTCACTCACACTGCAGATAACCCTGCTTCTAGGAGACCACAAATTTTCTACGCTGGCTTTAGTAGATTCTGGGGCTGGAGGAAGTTTCATCCTGCAAGATGTGGTAGAACAACTGCATATTCCTACCTGTCTGTGCCCAAGACCATTAATCATCTCTTCCATCCACGGAGACCCTCTGCCAGGGAGAATAACTCATCACATGATTCCCTTGGATTGCCATATTGCACCAAATCATATCAAAAGCATCACCTTCTATATCATTCAGAAAGCCATTCACCCAGTTGTTCTTGGGATTCCTTGGTTGCAACATCACAACCCACAGCTCAATTGGACATTGCTAAGACTGGTTCATTGGAGTCCAGCCTGCCATGAAACCTGCATTAAAGAATCCAATGCCTCTAGTACCCTTATCTGCACCACTCGTCTGGAGAGTCTTCCTTCCCAGTATGAACAATTCACCGATGTCTTCTCTAACAAGGCCGCAGATACGTTGCCTCTGCACCGAGAGTTTGATTGTACCATTAATTTGGTTCCTGGAACTACCCCGCCGCATGGTAGGGTTTATCCGTTATCCGCATTGGAGACTCGTGCTATGACTGAATATACCCAAGATAATCTACAGAAGGGATTCATTTGACGATCCAAATCTCCAGCAGGGGCTGGGTTTTTCTTTGTTGCGAAAAAAGGGGGTATGTTATGCCCTTGTATTGATTACCGTGGGCTCAATGTGATCACCATCAAGGACCAATACCCTCTACCTCTGATAGCGGAACTTTTTGACTGCCTACAGGGAGCCAGAGTGTTCTCTAAACTGGATCTTCGAGGAGCATATAATCTAATCATGATTCGGGAAGGGGATGAGTGGAAGACTGCTTTTAACACCAGAGATGGTCATTATGAATATCTTGTTATGCCCTTCAGATTGACTAATGCTCCTGCAGTATTTCAGCATCTCATTAATGAAATATTCCGAGATCTACTTTGTGTGCGTAGTAGTCTACCTCAATGACATTTTGATTTTTTCCTCCAATCTACAGACACATCGGCAACATGTTGTTCAGGTGTTACAACGCTTAACAGAGAACCGCTTATATGTCAAGATCGAAAAATGCATTTTTGAACAGGAATCATTACCGTTTCTGGGGTACATCATTTCCAAGCATAGGTTCCAGATGGACCCTTCCAAATTAAGGTGTATCCAAGAGTGGCCCCAGCCTAAAGGAGTACATGCACTTCAGCATTTCCTTGGATTCACAAACTACTATCGTAGTTTTATTAAGAACTTTTCTAAACTGGCTGCACCTCTTACCGCCCTCACCCGTAAAGTGACAAACATCAATGAATGGCCTATTGAGGCTGAATTGGATTTTCAAGCACTTAAAAACTCTTTTCTCCAACAACCCTGTCTTTGGCACCCCGATCCCAAACGTCCATTTATAGTGGAGGTGGATGCTTCTGCTGAAGGAATAGGAGCTGTTTTAAGCCAAAATGACATGTCTGGGACCTCTCATCCTTGCTCCTATTTTTCAAAAACATTTTCTTCAGTGGAACGTAACTACTCCATCGGGGATAAAGAACTGTTTGCCATTAAACTTGCCTTTGGGGAATGGCTGGAAGGAGCTCAACACCGTATAATGGTATATACAGACCATAAAAATTTGGTGTATCTACAGCAGGCTCAGCATTTGAATCTGTGCCAAGCTCGTTGGGCACTCTTTTTTTCACATTTTCACTTTGAACTTCGATATCGCCCAGCTGACAAGAATGTTAAGGCAGATGCCTTATCCCAATTTTTTTCCACAGATGACACAGAAGAACCCATTCAACATATTATAGATCTGGCCTGCATCACGCTCACTGCAACCTTCACTGTCCCACCAGGTAAAACAGTGGTACCTAAGAGACTGTGTAACAAAGTGTTGGCCTGGGGGCATGATTCTCAGCTAGCCGGGCACCCAGGACGAGCCCAGACTCAGACATTTTTTTCAAGAGTACTATTGGTGGCCTAGAATGTGCAAAGACATACAAGCATATGTGGCTTCTTGTCTAACCTGTGCCCAACATAAGATTCCTACTGGGAAAACTCAAGGACTTTTACAACCATTACCGGCACACATCTCCACAGACTTCATTGTGGACCTTCCGCCATTGGAGGCCAACACAGTAATATGAGTAGTAGTGGACCGGTTTGCTAAAATGGCCCACTTTACCCCACTACCCTCCCTCCCGTCAGCTCCTTGTTTGGCTCAACTGTTTATGCTTCATATCTTCAGATTTCACGGCCTACCGCAGCGCATTATTTCCAACCGTGGTCCTCAGTTCACAGCATGTTACTGGCATAGTCTCTGTAAGAAATTTCACATCTCATTAGACTTTACTACCGCGTTTCATCCGCAAGCCAATGGCCAGGCTGAATGTATGAATCGTACTTTAAAACAATTTCTGTGAATATATATCAACTCTCGTCAAGACGACTGGGCAACTCTTCTCTCTTGGGCTGAATTCTCCCATAATTCTCATGCATGTACTTCTACGGGGGCCTCTCCTTTTTAGATTGTATTTGGACAACAACCCAGGACGCCCTTGCCTTTGCCATTACCGGTTCCATCCCCAGCAGCCCAGCTCACTGCTACACAACTAAGATGACTCTGGGTCCATACTCAGCAGATGCTCCGTATAGCGGCTCTCACCGTCAAGAACTTTGCCGATAGGCAGCGACGACCGGCTCCCCGGTTCGATCTGGGTGAGAAAGTGTGGCTGAGCACCTGGCACCTCCACCTGAGAGTTCCATCCATGCAATTAGCCCCTCATTATATTGAGCCCTTTCCGGTGCTATGTCAACTAGGTCCCGTGACTTATCAACTTCGTTTACCAGCAACTTTAAGAATTCATAACTCCTTTCACACGTCACTACTGAAGCCATTGGTCCTCACTTGGCCTACTCACAAGGCTCCTGAAGCCTCCCAGCATAGGGCTGAAAAGGAGACGATTTATCAGGTGCGTGAGGTACTTGATGTCCAAAAACAAGGTCGCACATGGGAATACCTGATGGCTTGGGAAGGATTCGGTCAGTGGGAGAATTCCTGGGAGCCTGCTAAGAACATCCTGGATAAGAATCTTCTCAAGAACATTCACACTGCTCACCCTGGAAAACCCAGACCTTCCAGAGGGAGGCCTAAAGGAAGGGGTACTGTTATAGCCACCGGTCACGGCGGTCTGCAACCGGGGTCGGCCTGCATCCAGACCAATCTTCAGTCTTCATGGAGTCTCCTAAGTCCCAACAGCCGGGTTTCTATGGGCTCTTCCTGGGGGAACCACGAGCTTCCAGAGCAAAGTCTTCATTCAACTGCTGAACCTTCAAGCCTTGCCCTCCGATGGTAGGGACCAGAGAGGGTTGAGTCTCTTTGGTAGCGCTAACGTTACCTCAGAACAGGGGTCCGCCTCCGTATTCGTAACAGGGAACATGTTTTGGGCAGGGTTGGAAAATAGTGCACCTAGATTGTACAGTGATTTTCAAATATATACATGTTATTTCCACAGAAATATTTTCTGTAAAACAGGTAAACAGTCTTCATGTCCTTTGTAGCCTTGGACAGTTTTTAAAGATAAAGTAAGCGTGTATGCTGTGTTCTTCCCACTGAATATATCACACAAGGTTCACTGCTACATCTCATTCCATTTATTAAATGTAAATATTCAGCCAAGTGCTGATAGCATGAAATGGATTACAATTAAAAAAAACAGCATTAAAACAATTAACATTATGTTATTTTACAAATTTTACAGACCAAAACATCATACAGACTCAAAAAAGTCTTAAGCCATAAACTTTGAATCTAGGCAATTTGAAAATTGCCTTCTCAGATTATAGAATGTGTATATTGATTAAATATGTTAGGTAAGTTAATTTTTTTGACAAAATACTTTATGAAAATGTCCTTTCATTTGACTGTCCAAGTTTAGAATCTATACATAGTTTACATAAAATAAAAGGCCAAAAGTACTGCTAATAATTTTGCAAAGTAGCGTGAGATCACTGAGAATAATAAATCACTGAGACTAATTCATTGATGGAGAAACAATAAACTGACAAAAGAAAAGATGAGATTTGCACAGAGATTAATAGGCAGAATATAGTCAACCTGACTGATAATTTCATTAGTAGATTCTTGGAAAAGAAATTCCAAAGACATAGGTACTGTGGGAGGTCACCTTTGAAACGAGTAGAAAAGGACATGCTTATTCTAGCAGATCATTGAATACTGTGTAGTACTTGTAAAATCAACAGTAATTTATTAAAAACCTGGGACAGTTCAAAGGCCTGATAGTTCCCCTCAGGTACTTCCCAATATAACCACAGTTATATTGGGAAGTAGTATTTTCAATTTGATATGTGGCATATTAAACTATTTTAATAGCCCAATTTGGAACCAATCATCTTATCTGTATTCTATGTTAGTTTTACCTTTTAACTAAGAGTTGAGAAACCTTTCTGAATATAAAGTCAAAACTTTTTCCATTTCTGGCTCTATAATACCTTGGGCAAGTTACATAGAGGTCAATATGCAAAGGGATTTGCCTGCAAGGTCCCAATTTAAGGAGACAAGCCCCAGAGTTTTAAATTTCCTACAGTTTGAATACCCCTAAGTTATCCAGCTAAGTACTTAGGCCTAGATTCATCAAATTGCTATACATATAGCCAAAATAGTGCTGGCACTAAAACAATGGGTATGGTTAGGCTAAGTTCCTGTGTATCACATCAAATTGGAAATTATCACATCGCATGTAGCGTCAGCTCATCACGCGCAGCGTAGGCACATTACATGCCATATTAGGTGCTACTACCCAAGAAAGAGATCTAGGCATCATAGTGGATAACACATTGAAATTGTCAGTTCAGTGTGCTGTGGCAGTCAAAAAAGCAAACAGAATGTTGGGAACTATTAGAAAGGGAATGGTGAATAAAACGGAAAATGTCATAATGCCTCTGTATCGCTCCATGGTGAGACCGCACCTTGAATATTGTGTACAATTCTGGTCGCCGCATCTCAAAAAAGATATAATTGCGATGGAGAAGGTACAGAGAAGGGCTACCAAAATGATAAACGGAATGGAACAGCTCCCCTATGAGGAAAGACTAAAGAGGTTAGGACTTTTCAGCTTGGAGAAGAGACGGCTGAGGCGGGATATGATAGAGGTGTTTAAAATCATGAGAGATCTAGAACGGGTAATGTGAATCGTTTTTTTACTCTTTCCGATAATAGAAAGACTAGGGGGCACTCCATGAAGTTAGCATGTGGCACATTTAAAACTAATCGGATAAAGTTCTTTTTCACTCAACGCACAATTAAACTCTGGAATTTGTTGCCAGAGGATGTGGTTAGTGCAGTTAGTATAGCTGTGTTTAAAAAACGATTGGATAAGTTCTTAGATGAGAAGTCCATTATCTGCTATTAATTAAGTTGACTTTTATAATATCCGCCGCTATTATTAGCAACGGTAACATGGAATAGACTAAGCTTTTGGGTACTTGCCAGGTTCTTATGGCCTGGATTGGCCACTGTTGGAAACAGGATGCTGGGCTTGATGGACCCTTGGTCTGACCCAGTATGGCATATTCTTATGTTCTTATGTCATTTTAAGCAGCTCACATTGATTTGTGCATGCCACATCATTTTTCTGGTTTATATTTACTGGCTTTCTGCAGATGTGTCAGACATGGGAGAGAGAGAGGAGAGGAGGCAAGTTTTTCTTCATTAATAGTCTTCTTCCATCTAGCTGGCACAGGAACTTTGTAGTCATGATAGGGCCAGCTATCTTTTTCCATCTGGCAGACAGGGGAAGTTCTACAATGAGGCAAGGTGAGGCAGACAATTCGGCTGACAGAATTTTGAGGTGGCAAAAAGATTCCTCTCTCAGAACACCACTGTGGTGTCCTATTTATCCTGCTTGCTCTTTACACAGTTGCCTCAGCTCAGGCCGGCGGTGGCTGAAGAATGGAGAGTGGCTCTGCTCAGGGCCACAGCCAGAGCTCAAGCCGGTGACAGCCAAAGAACGGAGAAAGGGTCGGCTCAAGGATTTTTCATCCAGAATAAATTAATCTTGAGGGCAGGCATCAGTGACAGTGGGAACAGCACTCCAAGGCAATAAGAATGGTGAAAAGTGTCATGAACAGCCCATAGTATTGTGAGAGGAGCATAGCAAAATCAGAAGGTTCATGAAGTCCAAGGCACTATGATAGAGGCAAAACATCACAAACAGTAGTGAGAAAATCCCAAGGCACCATGAGAGGGACAAAAGGCACCAACATCAGTGGCATGAAGACTCCAAGGCACCGAAGGAGAGGCAAAGGGCACCAGTAACCATGGAATTAACCCCCTGCAGTTTTAAGAGAAGGGAAAAACAGCATAAACAGTAACATGAAAACCAGAAGGCATACAGTAAGAGGTACAGCAGTAAGCATAATGACATCAATACCCCCAAAACACCAAGTGAGGAATATAAATGCAAGACCAGTAGAATCAACACCCGAAATCATAGAGTGAAAGATATGAAAGCAGGTGCATTTGGATCAACATCCCCAAGACACTGAGTAAGGGGTATTTGTGTAATTATTTATTTAATTTCTCATTAAATTCAATAGAAGACATAAGATACATTATTTCGAGCTCCAAATCGGGGTTTTCTGTCATATTCTAATGAAATTTGTGGGTAGACAACATCAGAAGTGGGAAAAACACTCCAAGATACCAAAATTTTGTCAAGTTGCACCAAAAGTGGCATGTATAACCCAAGGCATCATGCTAGGGCAAAGTACCTCTAATAGAGGCAGCCAACTCCAATGCATCATGAAAGGAACAAAGCAGTACCAAGAATGGCAAGTACATCCCAAGATTCAAAAATAGGGGTACAAGAAAACAACAACAGTGGAATGAAGATCCTAATGCACTGAAATTGAAGTAAAGCAGCATCAAGCGTGACAGGAACAGCCTAAGGCACTATAAGAGGAGGGGATATAAAGCAAAAAAGCACAAGATACAGATAAAGGGTCAAATCAGCAGAGATAGAAGCATGAAGACCCCAAAACACTATGAGGGGTGCAAAACCACCATCCATAGTGGCAAGAACATTCTGAAGCTCCAAAAGAGGAAAAAAAGGGTACCAGTAGGAATAATATGAAGATCTCAAAGCATCTAGAGAGGAGCAAAAAGCACCCACAATAATGACATGAACTCCACAAGTACCCTAAAGAGATGCAAAGATTACCAAGAATAGTGCATGAGCACCATAAAGCAACAAAGGAGGAGCAGAGGGAACCAACTATAGTTGCATGAACAGCACAAGGCACCTACAATACAACAGAGCAACAGCAAAGGTGGCATCAACAACCCAAGGCACAGAGAAAAAGCTAATGTAGCAGCAACAGTGGCTTGGATAACCTGAGGTGTAGAGAATGGAGTATTCTATACAGTACAGTGGCATCAAAACCCCCAAGAGATAGAGTGTGAAGTATGACCAACAGAAGGAAGGCATCAAAACCCCAAGGCATAGAGTATGGGATATGGCAAATGTAAAGGGGGTACCAAAAATGTATAAATAAAAATAAAAGTTACCTGAGTCCTGATAGATTATCCCAGAGAGAGAAGGCTTGCATTGGTCTGTCAATGGCCTGGAGTCTGAAGGAGCCGATAGAGAAGTAGCAAGGAGGCCCAGAGTAGATAATCCAGCTTCCAGGTTTCCCCGATGACAGCAGAGAGCTGGCCTGCCGTGAAGAGAAAGGAGAGCCCACTGAGAAACACTGGCCTTCCTGCCCAATTGCACCAAGGCCCCGAGCATCCACAAAGAAGAAGAGAGAGAGCACTGCAGAAGCTAGATGACAAGCCTCCCCTACTGCAATGACTACAGAGAAGCACCATGATTGTGAGAGGAAAATGAGGCCAGGATGTTGTGGTATGCCAGAGCAGTTGTGAAGGAGGAGCCTGAGTAGTGGCTAAGTGCCACAATTGTACAGCCCAGGCAGAAAGAAATAGCAGCAGTGTGCAATGCAGCAGAAATTGTGATGCCATAATTGAGAGGAGCATTGGGCCCCCTACTACTGTTGACATTCTGCTGACTTGAAGTGCCCTAGTCTGGTGGTGACTGAGTCTGTGCAACCATAGGGTAATGAAAGAAGGCTGCAAAATGTGTCAGGGCATTGGAAAAGCCCCAACATAGCAGTCACTGCTAACCTGTGATCCCGCTAACATCACTGATGATGTCAGCAGGATCTGAGGAGCCCAGGTGTGGGGAGCCTCCAAAAACATAAATAATTAGAGATGTGGTTCGTTTATCGCACAAATTAGGAAATTACACGAAATTTCCTAATTCGTTGTGGTTTTGGAGTCCCCGAAACCCGAAAAGAATTTTCCCCGAATTTCAGGGAAATTTCGTTTTTCGGGTTTGCATGGGGAGAGGGGCACTTTTTTTTTTAATTAAAAACCACCCCAAACATTTAAATTAACTATAATACAACACCCCCCCCCCTGATCCCGATCCCTCCCCAAGACTTATGAACATCCCTGGTGGTCCAGCGGGGTCCCGGGTGCCATTTGATCCTTCGTGCCCATGTTGTGCGCTATTGCCAGGCTTGCTCAAAATGGTGCAGAATAGCCTGAACTACCATGTCACAGGGGTACCGGCGCCATTGGTCAGCCCCTGTCACATGGCCATCGGCGCCATCTTGTGCTCCTGTCATGTGACTGGAGCTAAGCAATGGCGCCGAAAGCCTCTGTGACATAGTATGGGCAAAGGCTATTGGCGCCATTTTGATTACTGGCAGCCGACAACGAAATCGCTCACGGACCCCCGCTGGACCCCCAGGGATTATTGGCAAGCCTGGGGGGGGGGGTCAATTTAAAGGGTCAGGTGGGATTTTTTTTTTAGCGGCGCGGGCCTCCCTAAAAAAAATGGGTCGGGAGGGTGGGGGGGGGGAGGGTCGATTTAAAGGGTCGGGTGGATTGCTTTTTTTTTATTGGGCCATCGGCGCCATTTTAATTAGTGGCAGCCAAAATGGCGCCGATGGCCCGAGAGCGTGAGATCGTGCCGGGACCCCCCCCACTGGACCACCAGGTAACTTAACATTTTGGGGGGGTTCAGGAGGGTGGGGGGAGGGTAAGGAATTGGTTTTAAAGGGTCGGGGTGGGTTTAGAGGTTGTTTTGGTGTGCCGGTTTTCCCGCCCTCCCCCAAATAATTCCCGTGCCCTATTTAACGATACAATACAAATGCCCCTGACGATAAATCGGGGGCATTTGTATTGTATCGTGCACTCTAACAATTTTGGACGATTTTAAAATTATCTGACGATAATTTTAATCGTTCAAAAACGATTCACATCCTTACATTGGAACGCTCATCAGCATAATGCCACGGGTAACCCCTAAGGTGCAACAAAAAGAGACTCACAGCCTGAAAGTATTGATTGAATGCCACAATTGATAGGTATCTCCCCTTGTCCTTAGATAGGGGAAATTATAATTATTCTTTGCTTTCTTATATAGTTAGTTTCAAGTTCCAATAAGATGTCGTGGAAACACATTAGGGAACACACAGTCTTTAGCTTGCAGTAGACAGTTCAATATTAGGGAGATAGCCAGGGCCAGTGCAAGGGTATTAGGTGCCCTGGCAAACCTTCTAACTTGCGCTCACCCTCCCCACCCTGTCCAGGACCTGGCTCTGACCCCAACCTCATTCACTCAGACAGGCTCCCTCTCTTACACACGCTTAGGTTCCTTGTCTCATTCACACATGCACCCTTACACAGGCTCTCTCCCTCCTTATCTCTCATTAACACCATTGCTATCTTGTACACACACAATCCCTCTCACTCACAGTCACGCAAAAACAAGGGCGCTGCTTATGGCCTACTAAGACTCTGCTTCTCACAGCCACGAGCAGGATGGGCATTGCTCACAACCCACTGAGACTGCTTCTCTCGGCTGCAAGCAGGATGGGCACTGCTCGTGGCTTGTTGTATGTCTGCATTTCTTGACTGCTAGTAGAATGAGTGCTACTCGCAGCCTGCCAAGTCTCTGCCACTTGTGATCCGCTGAGTCGCTACTGCTCTCGGCCAAGAGTGGGATAAGCTCTGCTCACAGCTCTATATGTCTGCTCTTTGCCACCTCTTAATGGCTGGCATCCTAGGCAACCACCTAGTTCACCTATTGGGGTGCACCAGTCCTGGAGATAGCCTCTCTTTTTCTGTTTGTTTTAGTATAGAGTAGAAAAAAAAACAAAGAAAGCAATGGATCGAGCATCAATCCAAGGAGAAGAAAGGGAGAAAGGAAAGAAGTGATGGACAGATAAGTATATACACACACACCACCCCAATAGGACAAAGTACAGTAAGATAAAAAAGAGAGAAAAAGGATACACAAACCGAGAAAAATAGAGTAAAATAAAAGAATCCTATGAAAGGAAGAGGAAAAGAGATACAAAGGAAGAAGGATGGACAAAAAAAAGAAAAGTTTTTTTTTATCTGATTGAATCCTCAGATAAAAAAGAAAGAAACTCTTGCTGATCTGAAAGACAAAGATCACCCAAAGACTCAATTTCTTAAATGCATAATATTAATAGTAGTGTAAGAGAACACATCTAATTGTTAAAGAAAAGAAACAAATTAATATATATCTGATGATGTTTCAGCTGTAGTTATTCAGGAACTGGTTCTGTAATTGAAAGAAAACGTTTAGTGCTAAAAATTGTGTAAAAATTGATCATATTGTTCAGTATATCTGGTGTTAGAAATCAAAGTGTTTTTCGTAATTGACATCCACATTTGACACCTGTTGGTACCCTTTCTTTTTCTTAATCTCTGCTCTCCCTCCCTACCACCATGAGATTTTATCAGGTGGGTTTTGGACCCATTTTACACAAACATGAGTGAAGAGAGGGCTTCTAGCAGTGTCCTCTTTTCATCAACATCAAGGAACCCCTACATTACATTCTCAGCTAAGGACACCATAACGGGAGGGGGTGGCGGGGGGGGGGGGGGGAGGAATCCCATCCCAGAAGGGCCGTTTACATAAAGATTAGAGTAACATTAAAATCCTCTAGATGTAGAGTGTGGAGTATGTCAAACAGCACAGTGGCATACTACCCATCCCATTCATTCAATTCTTCAGGTGACCAAATACAATACACATATACTGTTTATTATTAATTATTATTATTAGAGATGTGCTTTGTTTTTTTCTACCGGGTCATTTTTCGGTTCGGATACTTCGTGGTACAATTTGGGTTTTCTCGTTTCGTTTTTTCGAAAAACGAAACGAGGAAACCCGAAACCGGGCCGAAAAACGAATCGGTAAACGAAGCTTAAAAAAACCCACCCCAAGCATTTAAAAACATTTAGAAGCATTTTCGTATATATATACACAACCCCCCCCCAAGGCTTGCCAATAATCCCTGGGGGTCCAGCAGGGGTCCGGGAGCGATTTCGTTGTCAGCTGCCAGTAACCAAAATGGCGCTGATAGCCTTTGCCCATACTATGTCACAGAGGCTTTCGGCGCCATTGGTCAGCTCCTGTCAAATGATAGGAGCACAAGATGGCGCCGATGGCCATGTGACAGGGCTGACCAATAGCGCCGAAAGCCCCTGTGACATGGTAGTTCGGCACCATTTTGAGGCGCACGGCTTGCAGTATCGGGCACTGAGGGCAAATGGAACCCCGCTGGACCACCAGGGATCTTTGTAAGTCTTGGGGAGGGATCGGGATGGGGGGGGGGGGGTGTATAATAGTTAATTTAAATGTTTGGGGTGGTTTTTTTAATTTAAAAAAAAAAAAAAAAAAAAAAGATTGTGCCCCTCTCCGCAGGCAAACCCGAAAAACGAAATTTCCCCGAAATTCGGGGAAATTTCATTTCGGGTTTTGGGACCTCCGAAACAGCAACGAATTAGGAAATTTCGTGCAATTTCCTAATTCGGGCGAAAAACAATGCACATCTCTAATTATGCATTGTTTATCGTTTTTTGTTCTATGTACACCATGTATATGGTAATTCCAATCCTGGTTATCTGTAAACCGAAGCGATATGTACTAGTACATGATCTTCGGTATATAAAAGATTTTAAATAAATAAAAATAAAATATTCATAAATTGTGGCAGATAATATTTGTCTTTAAATTCTTTTGGGAAGATATTTTTCTTGACAATCTATCCTGAAGTTGATTTGGTGAAATATGGACCATGCCAGCTGGCTTGCAGGTAAGTGTTTTCTTCAATGTTCATCATAGTGAAGATATTTCCAATACATTATATTTTTGATATGAACTGGAAAGTTTTTGCACTTAGCAAAGTTTTTTTTTTTAGAATGGTGCAGGTAGTCTGAGGTTTTTCCCTTTCTTTTTTGTAGCTACACATATTAAATACATATATTAGTGATACATTATTAGATACCATGCTGCTGTGATTTTTACTACAGTTCTATATAAATCGCTTTAGTTTGAGTTTATTTTAAGAAAGACCAACATTTCTACCATCTCTGGCACCAACCACAATGTGGACTCACAATATCCCCTGACATTGAGAATACACATTTAATTAGCACTGGCATTGATGGGCAAGACAGGAAATATAGGCCACATTGACTTGGTGTACCCAGATTGCAGTCTTGTGAGCCAATGTTCCAATTGATTTGTGACCTTGTCCTCTATGCACTCTGCAGGTAGTGTATGACTGATTTTTATGTTGGTATCTTTTGGTGGAGAAGGATAAACTTCTCTGCTATGGCCTATTTAAAATATTGCACCTGCTTCAGAAAGGAGTCCACAAATAACACCTCTATTGTCAGTCCCTGTTCCTGATGAAAATACTCTAACTTATTTTGCAGAATGTTGACTATGAGGATCACCTCACCGAGCACAGCTTTTGAGGAACTATTATCCTCCATGGAGATCGACTGCAGGAGGTCGTTCAGCGAGGGTTCCGGCGCCTCGCTGAACGACCTCCTGCAGTCGATCTCCTGCCGGCGCCATTTTCCGTACGAAAACGATTCGCGGCGGGAAATCGCTCCCTGACCCCCGCTGGACCTCCAGGAACTTTTGGCCAGCTTGTGGGGGGCCTCCTGACCCCCACGAGACTTGCCAAAAGTCCAGGGGGGTCCGGAAGGACCTCCTGCCGTCCAATCTTTTTCGTCTATGGCCGCCGCCATTTTCGGCGCCATTTTGGAAAATGGCGCCGGCTGAAGACGACAAGATGCAGGAGCAGGAGCCCGTTCCGGACCGCTGCTGGACCCGCAGGTTATTTAAGTTATTTGGGGGGGGGGTTCGGGAGGGTGGGGGATTTAATTTAAAGGGTCGGGGTGGGTTTTAGGGGGTTTTAATGTGCCGGCTCACGATTCTAACGATTTATAACGATAAATCGTTAGAATCTGTATTGTATTGTGTTCCATAACGGTTTAAGACGATATTAAAATTATCGGACGATAATTTTAATCGTCCTAAAACGATTCACATCCCTAATACGAACTATTGTTCATCCCCATACTAGATTCCTGGGACTCAGAGAGTAAAGCTATCTGGTTGGGTGAAGGAGAGCCTGAAAGACGATGCAAGAGTTTTGTTCAGAAAGAGTCCATCTCTTTTTTTTCTTTTTGATGTGCCCAGGGTGCAAGTAAAATGATCCACCCAGCGTTTCATATAGTAGAAAAGTTGTTATGGGGGTTATTTTTTACCTCAAAAGACTGCTATTTTTCATGTACAAGAATGTTATTTTTCATGTTCAATCTTCCTGTTTGAGTCAGGGAAGTGGTAAATATGAAATGTTAAAATAAATGAATGCATAATTTTTAATTGTGAATGAGGAAGGCCAGGTGTGCAGGGGAAGGGAAGGTGGTGATGGTATCTCAAGTCTACAAGATTTGCCTAGGGAATCTATTACCTTTTGCACCAGCCCTTAGAGAGTACACCACACAAACCCTCACCATTTGCCCATTCCCCACATCCCCATGGGGGCAGATGCTGGGTAAAGGTGGGAGGCAGGTCATAATGTACCTGGGAATGTGGCAGGATTGTCAGCTTCCTAGAATTATTATCACTGACACTCTATCTGCCATTTCTCTGAGAACCTTACCCCTTTTCCCCCCTACCCAGCATTTCAAATAACATTAAGAGCCAAACTCCATAAGGGACACCCATGCAAATGCATGTACATGCACACACACACACACATAATTGACTCTCTCTGTGATTTAACCTACTCCATGCCTTTGGCATGAGGAAGTGCAATCTCATCTCTTGCCTCAGGCAGCAGATTTCCTTGAGTTATTCCTGCTGGTAATACTCAATGCTAAAAGATGTATTTGAACGTTATGTATAGGCATCTTTCCAGGAAGCCAAGCTGTTCTTCTCCTTCTGCATGGTTTCTACCATGCCTTCATCTTCCTTCCATTCCTTGTTACATGATGGAAATTTGTCTCAGTTACTAGAATTGCCCACTTCCTATGAAAAGGTGTGTGTACTCTTCTTTAACTACTCTCATACATATTGTCTATACTTGGTACTAGTACAGTTTTGTTTGTTCCATAGAATTTAATAGGAAACAAATGCAAACAACAATATTTCTTAATTTTTGGGGCACTGACATTTTGTATTTATTTTCTACAAGCTGAAATGAATCTGTCTGATTTGGTTCAAATTTGTTTTTCATTTTAAACAAATACACTTCTTTAGTTTCTGTCATGCATTCCTCCTCAAAAAATATGTGGGAAAACCCCAAGTTAACTATGGCCATGAGAACAGCATACTGAACATTCTTACCATTTAAGAAGTACAAAACTGGAGAGATCTTTGTTTTTTATGCTTTGCAAATGAAGTGTCTTAAAGGATTAATGTGTACCCTTTATAACTGAAAATGTGGACTTGCGATATTTTTTAGAAAATCCTGTTGCCCAGATGATATCAGGCAAGGTCTTGAGAGCTAATATCACTAAATATTTGCACAAGTTACTCTTGCCAATAGAATGGCAAATTAAATTTTTGACTTCAATGCTAAATTACAAAATGTTGAATGAGAGCTTGTTTCCCTGGATAAACTCAGTGCTACACATATACAATCCCTCACGTGTACTTTGAGCCTTGCAGAGAGGGCCTGAATGTTCCATCTTTGACAGGTGAATCTCATCAAGACTCGTGAAAAGGCCTGTTCAGTATCCAGACCAGCCCTGTGGAGTTCATTATTAAACATTTTGGGTCTGGTTACTTGTATCAATACATTCAGGAAGATGCTTAAGACATTTATATTTCAGTGGTAGTTTTCCTGAAAAAAATTACATGCATAACTGCCCCCAAGAATGCCTCCTCCTACTGCTGATAAAAATACACACATAAAGGCCTGTCGCATGCACTTTTACATGCATATAAGGTGTGAACTTTTCTAAAAACCCATTTACATTGGTAAAGCATTGTTTTCCCAACAGAAATTACTATGAAAATCATCTCCTTATTCATCATATGTTTTGCCTCTTTAATTGAATTCAGCCTATGCATTACCTTAAAGATTATGATAAACAGTTTTCAAAAGTCTTTTTATGCTATACTTTTATTTTCTAGTGAATGCACAAAACTCGTTTTAATGTTTATCTATCACACCCTGACTACAAAGATGTGTGTCTATAGTGGACAGTAAGGAATATGTTTTTCAAAAATACAATATTATTGAAAACTTTTGCTTTATGAAATGTACATAAGAAAGCACACATTGGGGTCAGTGTAATAAAGTGTCCTCCGGTAGAACACACAGGGGCGGATTTTAAGAGCCCTGCTCGCTGGTGCGCCTATGTTCAATAGGCCTACTGGCGCGCGCAGAGCCCCGGGACTCGCGTAAGTCCCGGGGTTTTCCGAGGGGGGCGTGTCGGGGGCGGGGCCGATCGGCACGGCATTTTTGGGGCGGGACGCGGCGTTTTGGGGGCAGGCCCGGGGGCGTGGCCGTGCCCTCCGGAACCGCCCACGGGTTGCGTCTAGGCGTGCCAGCAGCCCGCTGGCGCGCAGGGATTTACTTCTCCCTCCGGGAGGCGTAAATCCCCCAACAAAGGTAGGGGGGGGGTTTAGACAGGCCGGGGGGGGTGGGTTAGGTAGAGGAAGGGAGGGGAAGGTGAGGGGAGGGTGATAGCAAATTCCCTCCGAGGCCGCTCCGATTTCGGAGCGGCCTTGGAGGGAACGGCGGCAGGCTGCGCAGCTCGGCACGCGCCAGCTACATGGAATAGGCAGCCTTGCATGCGCCGATCCAGGATTTTAGCGGCTATGCACGTATCTACTAAAATCCCGTGTACTTTTGTTGGCGCTTGGAGCGCCAACAAAAGTACACGAACGCGCCGTTTTTTAAAATCTACCCCACAGTTTATTCTTCAGTTGTATGCACAATTGTTGTGGGAAAACTATAATGCCTATACAGCAAGATGTTATACACCCAAAAAGGTGTGCACAACATTGTGCATGCACTAAAGAGTAAAAACAAAACAAAAACACAATTGGGGAAATTTTAAATATCCACCATGTGCAAATACTGGGAGATACGTGCGTGGCCAGCCGCGTGTGTACTGAGTGCATTTTCAGGGCAGCCCAGACACGTGCATATCTCCAAGTATGCGCAGAAGTGCCAGATTTTTAAAAAGGAGCAGGCTGGGGGCAGTGTCTGGGTGGGGTGGGGATGGGTCGAGGACTGTCCGAGACAGTGCCATTAGGCTCTGTCCTGGTGAAGTGTGTGATGACAGCCAGCCAGCACGCAGAACTTCTGCTCCTAAGAGCAGATAAGTTTAAAAACAAAAAAATTTAGGTGAGTTAGGTGGAATTTAGGGGTTGGGATGGAGAGGAGAAAATTGAGGAATGGAAGTTAGGTAGTTAGGGAAGTTCCCCACAAGTCTGTTCCTTTATTGGAGTGGACTTGGAGGGAACTGGGGACAGTCCGATTGCATTATCACATGCTTTTAAAGGAAATCCTTCACCCCTTGCATGCGCAAGAGGGCACTTGTACAAATGTACACACATGTGCACCCTGATATAAAATTAGGCATGCGGGTATTGTATTTTATAACATGCGCTCGACGATGTGCGTATGTTATAAAATCAGCACATCCATGTGCACACGTACATGGATGCCCACATGTTCTTTTTAAAATTTACCTCAATGTGCAATCAAGTTATCTCCCTCTCATGCAAATCTTATGCTAATGATGGCATTAGCAATAAACCTCCAATGCAGAGAGTTATACTAGCTTTACATTGTATTTTCGTAGACTGTACACTTAACTTCTAGAGCAAGGTGGAATTATGGTTCCAAGGCTGATTTTAGTCTAAAGGCAGAAACTAGAATTCTGATGTTGGCATCTGTAGTCAGGAACTTATGAGCAGAAAGCATGCTTTATGCACACAAAGTGTATTTTCTGCACAGAAAGTATAGTTTTTGTGCATACAAATAATATTTAAAGGTGTGCTAAGCATCTTCTTTATGCACATTTTTGGGTTTGTAGGGAACATATCAGAAGTGTTACCACTGTATGCAACCAAATATGAATACTGACTCCACAAGACAGACACTGACTTCACATGATGGACACTTTCATGCATATTTCAGCATAAATACACAGATGAGGAACTTTGACCAGAATAGCAATGCATTCCTAAGTTATTGGATCTGCCTGTTTAACTTAATGGATATAGCTTCTCTCTGCAAACAGTGACCTAAGCAGCCCAGGTTTATATGTCAGGGACAGGTCCCAGACTGAAAAATGGCTGAAATCTGCCTAGAGATGGGAACAGCCTATCCAAAAGGATGAGTTTATCAGACATATTGCTCACAGGTGAGCGCTGGCACAGCAGGGTCCTTGCTAGTCAAGAGGTTACAAGACCACGATCACTCATCTGGGTCCATAGTTACCATGTGGCAAGAACAGTGACCCCCTCCCCAATGGGGAAGGGGGTCCAGCAGACTGAAATGAAGGAGAGACCTTAATTTTTTTGGTCCTGTTTGACTGTATATGTTTTTACATATTCATATCCTGCCCATTAAAAGCAGCAGGGGAGAGGGCTCAAGGAGGTGGCTGATGAAAAAAGAACCATTAACACTTGATGATGACACCCAAGTCATCATCCCCACCCATCCCTGCGATGAAGCAGATGAGCTTTGGTGTTCTGGAAGGCTGCACATAAGGAAGTTCTGCAGTTACCTGGCTGCTCGTGTCAAACCTGTCTTTTCTTCTCCAGTTATCAGCCAAGCAAGTGACAGTGGCCAAGAATGCAAACTCCTTTCAGCAGAGACCGTCTCCTAGACCCTCAGACACAAAGAATGTTCCAGAGCAAAAATGAAGGTAAATTTCCTAAAGTTATGGGGGTAGTTAGCTAGCTACATTTATTAACATGCCCTAAGCAAATCAAAGTATCTGATATGTTGCTTTGAATCATTAATGATGCAAAGTTTTAATCAGTATAAGCCTGTGCTGGATCAAGGACTGTAGAGGCATGAGTTGTCTGTCTTATTTTAAATGGTAAGTCTGATTCTGAGGAGAACAGTGTCCATTTTTGAGCTGCTCAGATTACACACATAGGAGATGTAGCACTGCCCATCCCTGCAGGTGAGGGGGAAAGTAAGCGGGCAGTATCAGACAGGTTACAGGACACCCTTATATTGCTTAGAGGTTTGTGTGTATTTTTTAACTACTAATGCATTAGCATTCCATTAGTTTACTCTATCAGGAGTATAAAAATAAAAAAATGAGCAGTTGTGTTAAGAAACTTCATACTAAATTTCATAACACAATTTTAATTTTCAACTTATTACATTGATCCCAAAAAAGGAAAACTAGGGAGAAAAAGATGGCTAAAACACTGGATCACAACTGAAAGTGGTAAGATGCAAACGGCCGGATTTTAAAAGCCCTGCGCATAAATCCGGCTAGATTTACGCGCGCAGGGCACTCGCGCGCCAGCACGCCTATTTTGCATAGGCCACCAGCATGCGCATAGCCCCGGGATGCGCGTAAGTCCCGGGGCTTCGTAAAAGGGGTGGGAGGGGGCGTGTCCTGGGGCATGTCCGGGGGTCAGGGGGCGGTTTGGGGCGGGACCATGAGCATGGTGCCAGCCCGGGGGCGTGGTCGAGGCCTCTGGTCCAGCCCCTGGGTCGGGAGATGGCGCGCAGATTTACACCTGCTGTCGGCAGGCGTAAACCTGCCAACAAAGGTAGGGGGGGTCAGTTAGGTAGGGGAAGGTGGAAGGAAAGTTCCCTCCGAGACCACTCTGATTTCGGAGCGGCCTCGGAGGGAACAGGCAGCGCGTGCCGGGCTCGGCATGCGCAAGTTGTACAAATGTGCACCCCCTTGCGCGCGCCGACCCTGGATTTTATAAGATACGCGTGGCTACGCGCGTATCTTATAAAATCCAGCATACTTTTGTTCACGCCTGGTGCGCGAGCAAAAGTACGCGCTCACGTAAATGTATAAAATCTACCCCAAAGTGAACAAGATTTGTAAGAGAATCTTGGACAGAGAAAAAAAGAAGAGATGACAGGTGTGGAGAGAAAAAAAAAAAAAAAAAGGGTAAGCAAGTAGGATGTCCATCTGAAATGTAGAGTTTAAATGTTCTACACCAAGTTCCCTTCTAACTTAAGGGTTATTCATTTTTTGAAATAAATCTTGTATTGTTTAATTAAATATATGGCAATCATTTTTAAATACATTGCAATCTTTTTTCCCAAATTAGGCAATGTCAATGAAATTGCCTAATTCAAAATGGTTTGGGAGAACCGAAAAATGATTGATTTTTTCCAAAAAAAATCATTTTTGATTTAGTGCACGCTAACTCCCGATAGTGCCCACTAAGTCTGCCAGGTTAGTGTGCGCTAATGGGAGTTAGCGCATACTAATTCCCGATAGTGTGCACTAACCCAAAAAAAAAACACAAACCACAGGAAAAATGAAATTCCTGCGGGGAGCCCCTGAAATGAAGCCCAACACAAAAAATGTACACAAAGCACATCTCTAGTTTATATATCCAAGCAGAATAGCATTGTTTTGTAACAAGAAATAAAAGAAAAAGACTATTCTATTATGAGACCAAACTATGACATAAATAAAGGTGAAAGGATTATGACGTATTCACTAGTGTTAAAGTAGTAACAGTGGCTACTGAAAACAGAATTATTATGGGGCCGATGCAATACAGTGTGCTCAGCCAACCTTGACCGAGCTTCCCTGGTCCCTTGGAAACTCAATTAGCAGTTTAAACGTATTTATCTTAAAAGTTCCCAGGTGGGATTTGAACCCTCACCACCTGGATAGAAGACAGATGTCTTCCCCACTGAGCCAGCAACTCACTTTCCAACCACTGGCTTCAGAAGTCCCTCTCAAAGTCCATAGTTCAAAAGTCCAGCCCCACTGGGCCTAACTGCCACCTCCCTCCGTACCTCTGGGACCTCAACCCTTCCCCAGTGGTACAGCCACCCACTGGCAGTTCTCCAGGCAAAGTATCCTTGTCGTTCGTCCAACAGCAGAAGTCCCCACGCTCACCTTCTCTGTGATAGTTGTGGCAGTCCTTCACACGGTCGGGGAATGTCCAGCCTCAAAGTCTCCCAGAGCAGCCAGGAAATCCGATCCTTCCTCCTCGGCCCCCCGCAAGAGACTGAGACTGCTCTACTAGGGAGTCCTTTTTACCCTGTGGAAACTCCTCCTCCTCTGCCAGCTGATTGGCTCCAGGGAAGTCCCACCCTTAACCTCCCACACCTGAGGTTCTTCTGTCCTTGTAAAATCCGGGGAAAGGAACCAAGGGACGTCTCTTGCCTGGTGTTGCTGTATTTTCCTTCCCCCCCCCCTTTCCTTGAATCTTTGGTTCCTAGCTTTATTCTTCCTATCTAGTCTAGCATAGTGACCCCGTCACAAGGCGTTAATCCACCCCCTAATGCAATAGGGGGATTAGTGCCTATTTAATGTGCGTCCGATGCGGAGTGAATGAGACAGTGCTCATCAAATGCAAATGCATGTGAATGAGCCTATTACTCATGGTTTTCTGTACTTCTTTTTTAAAGTAAAAAAAATAAAATAAAATAACTCGGCAGACCTCCGAGTTATGAAGACCGATGCCGGTAAACTCGGCACCGGTTTTCATAACCAGCCATCTGCCAGTAATGGAAATAGCCGCCGATAAACTCGGCAGCCATTTTCATTACTGGCAGACAAGCAGGTTATGAAAACCGAGGACAAGTTTACCAGCGTCGGTCTTCATAACTGGCAGCCACAGCAGGTTACGTTAGCAAGGAGGCGCTAAGGTCAGGCAAGTGACCCTAGCGTCTCCTTCCTAGTGTGACCCCCTAATTTACATATTGCATGGTGCCCCCTTGCAGGCGCCATGCATGCATTAGGAAAGCAGCACTGAAAAGTCAGTGCCTGCTTTCCGCGAAGATTATTGCATCGGCCCCTATGTCTGTGTTTTCAGATCAGCAGAGCTAATATGATTAGAGATTATTTATACAGCAACTTTCAAGGGATGGTGGTAGTTCTTTGTATTTATATTTATAGCAGTCAGGGGCTTTAAACAGTATCTTGTTTTTAATTTGGTTATGAATGGCTCAGTAAAACACAAGGTCTCTTACAAATGATTAAGCCAATTTATATGTATCTAGGTTTGGAGAGCTATAATGTTTACTGTAAGTCAATAAATATTTTTGATTTGGCTATACAATGGAAGAGTTGTGAATTGCTGTCCATTGTGCAATGCATCTTTAACTGTGGTGGGACATAGCTCCAAAATGTGATTTTTTTCCAGCTTATTTCAGAAACTTTTTTTGCAGTTGCATTTCACTGGAATCAAAGTAAAAGGCAGGAGGGTAGCACAGGCTTGACCCTATAATTTTCCATGAAAGGAAAAGGAAAAATATTTGTTTATCCTCCCAAAAGGAAGAATTGAAACTATGCAGGGAAACGGGAGACTTCCTGGACTTTCTTCTGCTTTGATTTCTTTGACTGATTGATGACTGATTATATGATATCTGGATCCTATTTACTCAGGAAACATCAATATAAGCATTGTATACCAGACATCTAGACAATTACAATGTGTTTTTTTCCAAACTATTGTAAGTGCTTAGCTTTGGGATTCATACTAATTTAAGATTTAACCTGTTAATTGTTAAAAAAAAAATGTCTGCAAAATATTCTATATTAATCATAGGGATGATAATTTTAAATTTCCCCCATGAATCTTGCAGTACCAGAGGTATTCTGCACCCATGGGATTGCAAGCACATTTTCAAGGAGAAACTCCTCATGGAATTCCCCTTTCAAAATGCAGTCAATGCACACAGTGAAGGTATGTTTCTATATTTACAATTGCAGAGTAGCAGTGCAAACTACATGCATGAAAGTAAGTGTAGGGAATGTAAAATGACATTTGTTTTGCCTAGTTTCACTTTCCCAATCTAACCCCATCTTTTTTTTCATGCAGATAAAATTAGACACACTACGAAAAAGTACATGTCCTTTCCCCATAAATATAGGGTTGGGGCGAATTTCCGAAAATATTTTTAAATATGTTTACTCATGTAAAAAACTTTGATTATTGTCCCCATGGAGCATAAAATAACAAAAAATCTAAGAAATATTAAATACACCTCTTCTAACTATAATTTATAGGGATGTGCAGAGGGATGCCATACATTGCATTCGGGATTCGTATTCGTCAGGGGGCAGATACGTTGCATTCGGCAAGGGGGCCCCTGATACATTCATGCATTAATTCTTATTCATTTCCCGGCTAAAATTGAATTAACTACAACCCCCCACCCTCCTGACCCTCCAAGACTTACGAAAACTCCCTGGTGGTCCAGCAGGGGGTCCGGGAGCCATCTCCTGCACTCACACCCTCAGCTGCCGGTATTCAAAATGGCACCGATATCCTTTGACTTTACTATGTCACAGGGGCTACCGGTGCCATTGGTCGGCTAGAGATGTGGTTCGTTTATCGCACGAATTAGGAAATTACACGAAATTTCCTAATTCGTTGTGGTTTCGGAGTCCCCGAAACCCGAAAAGAATTTTCCCCGAAATTCGGGGAAATTTAGTTTTTCGGGTTTGCATGGGGAGAGGGGCACTTTTTTTTTTTTTTAAATTAAAAACCACCCCAAACCACCCCAAACATTTAAATTAACTATAATACAACACCCCCCCCCCCCTGATCCCGATCCCTCCCCAAGACTTACGAACATCCCTGGTGGTCCAGCGGGGTCCCGGGTGCCATTTGATCCTTCGTGCCCATGTTGTGCGCTATTGCCAGGCTTGCTCAAAATGGTGCCGAATAGCCTGAACTACCATGTCACAGGGGCTACCTTGCACCATTGGTCAGCCCCTGTCACATGGCCATCGGCGCCATCTTGTGCTCCTGTCATGTGACTGGAGCTGACCAATGGCGCCGAAAGCCTCTGTGACATAGTATTTATTTATTTATTTATTTAAAATCTCTTATATACCGATGTCCGTTCGCACATCGCATCGGTTCACAAAAAACAAGAACTTTTGGGCAGAGCCCTTACATATAACAGAAAAAATACAATTAACAATACAATTAACAATTAAAAAATACAATTAACTATTGGGTGAAGCCCTTACATTTAACCAAGAGATACACTGAACAGGGGGAGTATAAGATAACTGACTAAGCAGCGTAATATCAATAAATCAGTAAATAGGTACAACAAAAACTATTTACATATCAATATACAAAAATAGCAGTGTACAAAGTACAGAGATCAGCGGACATAAGGCGATTATTAATTCTTAGATCGGAGGAAACTTACAGAGGGATATTATGTAATGGGGGGTGACATGGGGTAGGCTTCCTGGAAGAGCCAGGTTTTTCCTCCTGACCCCCCCCAAGGCTTGCCAATAATCCCTGGAGGTCCAGCGGGGGTCCGGGAGCGATTTCGTTGTCGGCTGCCAGTAATCAAAATGGCGCCAATAGCCTTTGCCCATACTATGTCACAGAGGCTTTCGGCGCCATTGGTCAGCTCCAGTCACATGACAGGAGCACAAGATGGCGCCGATGGCCATGTGACAGGGGCTGACCAATGGCGCCGGTAGCCCCTGTGACATGGTAGTTCAGAGGCTATTCGGCAGTCGGCACCATTTTGAGCAAGCCTGGCAATAGCGCACATGGGCACGAAGGATCAATTGGCACCCGGGACCCCGCTGGACCACCAGGGATGTTCGTAAGTCTTGGGGAGGGATCGGGATGGGGGGGGGGGGTTTGTATATATGTACGAAAATGCTTGAAAATGCTTTTAAATGCTTGGGGTGGGGGTTTTTTTTAGCTTCATTTCCCGATTCGTTTTTTGGCCCGGATTCGGGTTTCCTCATTTCATTTTTCGAAAAACGAAACGAGAAAACCCGAATTGTACCACGAAGTATCCGAACCGAAAAACGACCCGGTAGAAAAAAAAGAAGCACATCTCTATGGTCGGCCCCTGTCACATGGCAGGAGTAATGGTGCTGGCCATCCATTGCTCCTACCATGTTACAGGGACCGACCAATGGTACTGGTAGCCCCTGTGACATAGTAAGGTCAAAGTCTATCGGTGCCATTTTGAATACCGGCAGCCAAGGATGTGAGTGCAGGAGATGGCTCCCGAACCCCCCGCTGGACCACCAAGGAGTTTTGGTAAGTCTTGGGGGGGTCAGGAGGATGGGGGGGTTTGTTTAAATTTGCTCCTTTAGACGGCCGAATAATTCGGCGAAGATTCATTGTATTTGTGGGGAATCGCGATACGTTTCGCTTCCCCACGAATACAACGAATATGGCCCTTTAAGTTGCGGATTACCAATACGTAGGAAACGAATGCACACCCCTAATAATTTAACTAGATGTTCTGCTGAGAATTGCTCCTACGTGACATGAAAATTCACCAATTGGGGGTGCTAAGCTCATTTCTTTGATAAATGATTTTTGATTGATAATGGGTCTAGCTGATGGGTTTCTCTTATAATTACTATTAAATAAAGCAAGCAGATGTCACAGGTCAGGGAGGAAAAACGGGGAGAAATCAATGTCTTCAGAGAAATGTGCAAGTAGTGGAAATATGTATATTTGTGTTAATATACAAATAATAACTACAGATTAGCAGCAGATTAATGACCATGCTTATATTATAATGTGTTTACTCCATGGAATTAATACGTTAGTAAAAAGAAAAGAAACATTGTGAAATAATAATTAGTATTATCAGGTGCATAGTCAATGAAGTAGCATGAAATTAAATTAGACACAGTAAGAATGGTAGAAGTGTCTTGCTGCAGGAATTCTGCACGCTGCAACACCTACTGCGGCAAAAAAATATAATTAATTACTCCAGTGGGGGCCAAGCCAATTGAAATAGGAGCAAAATCTGGAAGGAAGACATATCCAACTAGAAACAAGAAAATATTATTTTAACTATATTAAAAATTATGGAAGAAAAAGGAATGACATTAAAAATAGGGACATGAGAAAAAGGAAAAGGAGTGCATTAATTATGCACAAGAGATATGTTACAAGATGGAGGATATACAGTGTTTCATAAAAAACTACAGTACATTCCATGGAAATAAAAGGTATAGCAATAGTAATCAGTAGACTTTGGGTCATATCACTAGACATCTATCAAATTCTGGCCTATCTATAATTGTGGTTCTATTGCAAAGAGTTTGAACAGGAAAATTCTGTATTGTATTCAGGAAAGTTCCCAAAGCACGACTAAGAATACTGAGATTTAGTCAGACTCTGTCTCATAGAAGTTTATCAAAGGACAATTTACCAAAAATCCTCATAAAGCTACATGACTAACATATTTGCCCACCAATAGAATAAACATCAGAAAATGCCAGTATCTCCAGGTACCAAAGGTAAATATTTTATGACCTCTGGGGGCAGCATATTGCAGCCTAGTACTGTACAAAATGTGTAGGGTGTTTGATACCTCCATTATAGTTTTGAACTCATCATCATCATAGAAAGTTCTGTGTGAACTAGGGATGTAAGGAAAAACACAATTTGTTTTGGTTTGTTCATTCATTTCATTGGGACCTAAATTTGTTTCATTTGTTTAAAATTTAAAAATAAATTGTTTATTCATTTCATTAGTTCATTCATTTTCCAATAAAGTCAATGGGGGTAGCTTGCAGCCTATTTTCTGCTCTAAAATTGTGGTTTTCTTTCCAATTCTCATGAAACTTATGGGATGAAATCATCATAAAGGGGAAAGAACTCCAAGACTCTAGACTGTCACAAAGTAGCAGCAAAGGTGGCATAAATAGCCTAAGGCTCTGCAAAGGGGTACCAGCATTGGAAAGAGTTCTCCAAGGCACTATGAGAGCAGCAAATAAGTTCCAATCTAACAAATTGTATATTAGTCAGTATTAGTAGAATGTCTTTAATTCAGTATAACAATTGTGTGCTTATGTCCCATAGCCTGTCTTTTGGAGACTTAAGGGATGTTCAATTTGGTTTCAGATGTCTGCAATGAAAATCCAGCTGACTCATTTGAAAGTAGAATTTCTCAAGTTTCAGAAAATGTCACCTACCCAGCAGCATCCAGAGTATCTCCCCCAGCTCCAAAAGAAGATTCAGAAACCTAAGAATAAAAGGTTTATAGTAGATATGTGACTATATGACACCCGAGTTCCACAACTGTGGTTTATCCTGAATATCCATCCCCAGTCCCATTGAGAAGTCAAACTTCCAATATTCAGAAACCCAGGAATAAAAGGATTACAGAGGGTTTTGGCAAAATGAGACCTGGGATGAAAAGCTGCATACTCTCCCCGCTGTTACCCTTGCATAATGCCCTTTCTAACAAAGAAGCTCCAGGAATGGAAATTAAGGTGATGTTTGAAAGGGTTGTATTCACATAGTGTACCCAGAAACCCTTAAAAATTATCAAATATCATAAAAGGAAGCTGTTTCTTCTAGGAGACGTGGTCATCAGAGGAACCAATTTGGGAAATAATTTTGATGGGGACACAAAAGTTAAATGTCTTTCAGGATCCTCAGCCAGTAAAAATACCAACCAGATAGTCAACACAATTACAGAAGAAAGCAGAGACTCCAACATCAATGATATCATCTATCTGGTGACCAACTATAGAGTAATAAAGGAGTGATTGATTCTTTTGTTTGCATGTTGCATTGACACACAAATACTGAAAATGACTGTTTAATAACAAAAAAGGCTGAAGACTTTTATTGAAGTTTCTGCATTTTTTTAATACTCTACAATGAACAGTGGCATGCTGGAAGATTGACAAGAACTGCTGAGGATCTGAAACAGCATGCAATATGCTGTTTTCAGTCAAAGATGCAGATGTAGTCATTGACCTGTTTAAAAATACTACAAATGGACATCTGTTGCTATGTATTACAAAACAGCCATGACTGTATATGACTGTGTATGAGAAAATGGACTGGAACAAATATCCATTCAGAAGGAGACCCTTGTTCTCAACTGCATTTGCAAGTTATTGAGAACTCATAAAAGGCAAAGATTAATATTGCATCATTGGAGACAAAGAGAAGATCAAAAGAAGAAGAAGACATTTCTGCATGTCTCTTTACTTACCCTGATTTAGCACATCAGGATATTTGGAGTAAGTATCAATGCAGAGATGAAAGACAGGAATTTATTAATTATACCACATTACCACTATTTTACCCTTAAAGATCCTTAGACAATATTTTGAGAGAAGCTAATTATACCGCAAACATTATATAAACAAGATAATAATAAATTAATAGTAAGATAATGTTTAAATTATTTTTGTCATCTTTTATCAAGTGTAACAATATATTATCTGATATTCAAAACAATGTTACATTTTCTAAATATTCATAATCAGAATAAATGTAAGTTTTATATACAAAGTTAGAAGTAGATTATTTTATTGTTATATTTCCCATAACACAATGACTTTGCTAGCCATGGTATCCTTGCCTTTTCAGAAGTTCTTGAAAAGGGGATCAAGGCTCAGCCATATAGATAACTTCAAAGTCTGGCTGAAAACATGGTTTAAAGCAAGTAGTTTTGGTTACATTGGTGGCTGGGGCCATGTAAGGAACAGTAAAATTGTATACTGTAAGGATTGTCTACATTTGTCCTTAGCTGGAAATAAGATACTAAATGAACATTCATCATCAGGCATTTAAAATACAGGTAGCCAAAGAAATTGTCATGTCACCCCTGAGCAATACAGGGATTGGTAGGAGAAAACAACAAAATGAATCAGATCAAAAAAGCAGAGAAGATGGCTAGGAAGGGCATCAATCCTAGGGAGAAAAGTTGGAAAGCTATGACCACAAATGCTCATTTTCTGGGCAATAAAATACCAGAACTGTTGGCCTTAATGGTGTTACAGAGGCCTTAATACTGTTACAGAGGTCTAATTCCCTGAGTCTTATGTCTGGGATATGGCCATCCCTGGCTATAACTTGATAAGGAAGGACAGAGAGGGCAGAAAAGGGGCAGGAGTAGCTCTATAAGTCAAAAGGAATATCCAAGCAACTAAATTGCAAGGGACATGGGGTAGAGAAGAAGCAGTATGGACAGTCCTAAAAAAAGAATATGGTGCTTCCATTTTTACTGGTGTGATCTGCAGGCCTCTGACTCAAAGAGAATAAATAGACAGAGATCTGGTAAAAGACATCCAAAAGATGGGAAAGAAGGGAAATTGTTTATCAGAGATTAAATCTGCCAAATGTAGACTGAAGAATCCCTTCTCTTCAAACAAGTGGTAATGAAACCTACAATGGAGGGAGTGCTCCCAGTGCTCACTAGCAGGGATAATGTCTCTAATGTCCTGGTGGGTGCCCACCTGAGCACCAGTGATCAACAAACAGTATGGTTTGTTATTGCAAACCATGATATAGAGAGGTCAAAGACCTGAGTTTTATATTGCAAAAATAAGGACTTTGTCAAAGTGGAGATGTACCTGGAGAAAGAACTAGAAGACTAGGAGAAAATGGAAGAGAGGTAACAACTAAAAGGAGCAATTTTACCAAGACAAATAATCTATATGTTAGAAAAGTAAACAAAAGTAAGAGGAATAAGAAATCAATCTGGTTCTCAAAAGAGGTAGCAAAAATGATAAAGGCAAAAGAACAGTGTTCAAGAAGTATAAAAGATCCCAAAAAGAGGAACACATGAAAAATATCTGACAGAACTAAGAGAGATAAAGAAATTAAAAAATCAAAAGGTCAGGCAGAAAAAAAGATTGCCAAAGAAGTAAAGCAAGGTGACAAAACATTTTTCAGATATATCAGAGAAAAGAGAAAAGTCTAAAGTGGGATAGTGAATTTGAAAGATGACAAAGATCAATATGTGGAGAGAGACAAAGATGTGACAAGAATATTAAACAAATACTTAAGTTTGTTGTTCACTAAAGAAGAACCTGGAGAAGGACCATAGATAGTTGACAAGACTATGGATGGGGGTGGAGTAGACAAAACCCCATTTACAGTAGATAATGTATGGGAAGACATAAAAAAACAGAAAGTGGACAAGGATATGGGGCCAGATGAGGTACCTCCCAGGATGCTGAGGGAGCTCAGAGATGTGCTGGAAGGTCTGCCGAAAGACCTGTTCAATAGATCCTTGGACATCGGAGTAGTGCTGCAATATTTATTTGTTTTCTTTTGTGAGAAAAAAACGAATCAAAGAATTACCCAGCCACCTCCCCCCCCTCCCCCCCCCCCCAATGACACGGCCAAAAAATGAAAATAAAGCCTCCTGGGCCCTCCCATTTGCCTGAAAAAATGCTGATGCTGGGATCCCCCTGGCCCCACTTACTTGGTCCAGTGGGGAGTGTAAGTGGTCCTGGTTCACAAGAGTTGGGAGCAGAGAGGAGACTGGAAATTGCAGGCCGGTTAGCCTCACCTTGGTGATGGGAAAATTACTAGAGACTCTACGGAAGGAAAGGATAGTGAACTATCTACAATCTGGTGGGCTGCTGGACTCAAGAAAGCATAGATTCACCAGGGGAATGTCCTCTCAGACAAATCTGATTAATTTTTTTTAATTTGGGTAACCAGAGAATTGGATTAGGGAAGAGCATTCAATGTGATTTACTTGAATTTTAGTAAAGCTTCTGATAGGATCCCACATAGGAGACTTGTGAAGAAATTGAGAAGCTTGGGAGTGAGTGCCAAGGCAGTGTCATGGATTGCAGACTGATTGACTTACAGGAGACAGCATGTATTGGCAAATGGAACCTACTCTAAAGTGAGAACCTTGATAAGTGGAGTGTCACAGGGATCATTTCATTCAATACTTTTGTGAACAACATTGTGGAAGGTATAGAAGGTTAAGTTTGTCTATTTGCATATGATACTAAAATATGCAACAGAGTGGACACACCAGAAAGAGTAAAGGAAATGAAAAGCTATCTAAAATATCTTGAAGAGTGGTCAAGGATTTGGCAGCTGAGATTGAAGAGCGACCAAAATGGTATGCGGTCTATATTAAAAGACTTATAAGGAGAGGCTGAATGTTTTGCATATGTACACCGTGGAAGAGAGGAGGTGCAGAGGAGATATGATACAGACCTTCAGAAACCTGAAATGTTTAATGATGCACATAGGGACGGATTTTCAAAAGGTTACGCGTGTCGGGCCTATTTTCAAAAGGCCTGGTGACGCACGTAAAGCCCCGGGACGCATGTAAGTCCCGGGGCTTGCAAAAAGAGGCGGGGAGGGGGTGAGGCAGGGCAGTCTGGGGGCAGGATGGGGTCAGAGGCACACGCATGTTATAAAATCAGGTGTGCATGTGTGTGCACCGGGTAGCGTGCGCACATGTACGCCCGCGCGTATGTCTGAAAATCTACCCCATACTTTGAAACTTTTCCATTGCAAAATAAAAAGTAGAACTAGGGGTCATGAAATTAAACTCCAGGGGTACAACTCAGAGCTAATGTCAGGTAATATTTCTTTATGCCTGGAGGAGCTGCTGAACCCAAAAACAGTCAAAGAATTCAAAGGGGCATGGGATAAACAATGTGATCCCTAAATGCTGAAGGATGGAAATGATAAAAACTGTGCAAGAGGGTAATCTGCTCATTGGCAGCCAGTTACTACTCCTTATAATATTGGGGATTACTACCCTTAACCAATAATCCTTGATGCTTTTGACACAACGTCTTTTCGCTTTGACATCACTCTCTTCTTTGATGGCATGGGGGAAAAGGGAAATTGAATTCAGAGGACAACCAACATGGACCCCAACTTTTACAGTCTGGGCTACTGATACACAGACATAAGGAAAAGAAGAATAGGACTGCTTATATGGCCAAGTTCAAAAGCAAAGCACATCAAACAGCATTGTCTGAATTTTCAAGAAGGCTCCTCACCCAATCAAAATGTTGCTTTGTTAATATGTAAGGCTTGGGGTAAACTGAATATAGCTACAGTTACTACCCTTAACAGAAACATTGGAGTCACCTGCATGAAGCAGCACTTGCTACTATAGGAAACTTGCTGGGCAGACTAGATGGACAATTTGGTCTTTTTCAGCTGTCAATATTATGTTACTATGTTACTATGTGGAAGAACATCCCAAGGCTATAAAAGAGGGCAATAGTGAAATGAACCCTTAATGACATCACGAGAGGCTAAGTGTCACTAAAAGTGGCATCAGCATGCCAAGGCAGTATAAAGGAGGAACACAACATAAAAGGTGGCTCAAAAAATCTTAAGGCACTGCTAAAGGGACAAATCATCACAAAGAGTGACATCAAAATTTCAAAAGAACATGAGACATGCATAGCAACCCCCCAGACTTTCAAGAACATCCCAAGGCTATAAAAGAGGGGCAATAGTGAAATGAACCCTTAATGACATCACGAGAGGCTAAGTGACACTAAAAGTGGCATCAGCATGCCAAGGCAGTATAAAGGAGGAACACAACATAAAAGGTGGCTCAAAAAATCTTAAGGCACTGCTAAAGGGACAAATCATCACAAAGAGTGACATCAAAATTTCAAAAGAACATGAGACATGCATAGCAACCCCCAGACTTTCAAGAACATCTCAAGGTGTAAGGTGTGGGATACAGCAGGAAGGCATGGTAGCAGAAGTACCCCAAGGTATAAAGTCTGAGTATGGTAGCAAGGCTGCATGACACAAAGAGCCGGAAGGTGTAGCATAAAAGGACACAACAGCAAGGCAAAGTTCCGTTAGAGATGCAAGTCATTCTATTCAAGCACCTTTGCTAATTTCCAGAATCAGTACATGAGAATGAATTGTGATAAGCATTATTTTCTGGACATAAACTTTGATTACATTCTCTGCTGGAACTTGATCTATTTGTTGGGTGGAATAGTGATTTTCTTGTCAATTGAACTTTTTTGAAGGATCCTTTTTGTCACATACAGAACATCCAAACAGTTTCTCTTATAAGTGTGGTTTGGTTTTCCTGGAAAGTGGTGAGGGTTGCTCTATTTAGAAACCATTTCACATATTCTGTATTTGAAGTCTGGCTGTTCTAGTTATAGATTTCTGATTTTGCATAAATTAAATCTCCCTGACTAAAAATCTAACCATACCCATATACCCAAAGGGGCGGATTTTAAAAGGAGCGCGAATAGGCCTACTTTTGTTTGCGCTCAGGCGCAAACAAAAGTACGCTGGATTTTAGTAGATACGCGCGGAGCCACGCGTATCTACTAAAAAACTTGGATCGGCTCGCGCAAGGCTATGGATTTTGTATAGCCGGCGCGCGCCGAGCTGCGCAGCCTACCCCCGTTCCCTCCGAGGCCGCTCCGAAATTGGAGCGGCCTCGGAGGGAATCCTCTAACACCCTCCCCTCACCTTCCCCTCCCTTCCTCTACCTAACCCACCCGCCCGGCCCTGTCTATACCCCCCCCTTACCTTTGTTGGGGGATTTACGCCTCCCGGAGGGAGGCGTAAATCCCCGCGCGCCAGCGGGCCTCCTGCGCGCCGGGCCGCGACCTGGGGGCAGGTACGGAGGGCGCGGCCACGCCCCCGGACCACCCCGGGCCGTAGCCACGCCCCCATACCCGCCCCCAAAACGCTGCCGACACGCCCCAAAAATGCCGCGACGACCGGGACCGCCCCCGACACGCCCCCTCCGAAAACCCCGGGACTTACGCGAGTCCCGGGGCTCTGCACGCGCCGTTAGGCCTATGTAAAATAGGCTTACCGGCGCGCAGGGCCCTGCTCGCGTAAATCCGCCCGGTTTTGGGCGGATTTACGCGAGCAGGGCTCTGAAAATCCGCCCCATACCTATTAGAGATGTGAATTCGTTTTTCCTGAACTGGACAATTTCAATGAAATTGTCCAATTCAGCATGTTTCAGGGAGCCTGAAAAATGATCGGGATTTTCCCATTTTTTCACGAAAATTTGTTTTTCGGATTAGTGCGCGCTAACTCTCGTTAGTGCACGCTAACAAAAACTAACAAAAAGTAACAAAAAAATAACAAAATCTAACGGTTTTTGTTAGCACGCACTAATGGGGAGTTAGCGCGTGTTAACTGCCGTTAGTGTGCACTAACCCAAAAAATGATTTTTCGTGAAAAAAACCCCAAACCGCAAAAAAACAACATTTCCCATGGCAGCTGAAAAATGAAGAATGACACGAACACAAAAAATGATTCACATCTCTAATACCTACATACCCATATACCCATACCCATATACCCATATCTACATTTTCTGTTCTGCTTGTATTAAGCCCTGTTAACTGAGGGCTTTTGTAGATAAAACATCCTAGAATCATCAACAAACAGGGTGGGAGAATCAAGTTGGGATTGGAGGGGTAGAAGAACATGAAGAACTATAAAACAGGTGGCTTGAGAGGAGAAATATGTATTCTTTGACTTTCTTATTCACCCCAGTATAATCAAAAAAGTGAAAAGCAAAAGTGGGAAGAACACCTGAGGGCTTCAAAGAAAGTGGCAACAAGTTTGCTATGAACATTCTAAGGCTGTATGAGAGGGTCAAAGTGGCACCATGTATGATATGAATAGCCAAAGACACAATGAAGTGTAATAAAGTACCAGAAAAGGCATAAAATGCTTCAAGGCCGTGATAGAGGGTAAAAGTAACTGACAAAGTGAAATGATGAAACCAAATAATTAAAAGAGGTACAAAATTGTCACCCAGAGTAACAAGAGCATCCCAGGGCACCAAATGAAGGCAAATGGAATCAGGTAAATTAGAATAAAGTAACAAGCATGCAGAGAAAAGGCAAAGGAAATCATAGGAGGATTCCTGATATCATTTCCAAAGGATCTTGCTATTCGGTCTTTGATTTGGTCTTGACTGGAAACAAAATGCTACTGACTAGAGGCACCAAATACTTTTCAGCCAGTAGTTGTGAAATATTTTATGACTCAGGAATTCAGGAAACAATTCTTCTTCTGAGTCAATATTTGTAAATACTGGCTCTGTTACTTCAGAAGTGGTAATGAGGGCATTTCTGGTGTTCCTGTGTGCTGCTCTTCTGCAACCAAGTCCTTGCTTTTTGCTGTGGTACAATCCATCGATGCCTGAATTTCTGATGAGACTAATATCTACAAGATCGGTAAGGGTATGGAGTCAGAACAAAATGTCCAAAAGACCATGAAACCATAAAAGATAAGTGAGTGGATAATGTCTTTATAAAGTAATGGCTATCCATAGCAAGAATAAGAGATGGCAAGTACCATAGGGGAAGGAAAACAGGAATGGGAAGGAACTTCATAGATGGCTGGAGTGAGGCATACTTCTCCCATTCAAAGACTACTGCTGATCTAGCAGTACTATATGCTTCTAACAAATAGTAAAGGTCAAGCAGCATCTGGAGTGCCATGAAGGACCTGAGGAGTGCTGTGCAAAATTTGGCCAGGGTAATGTCAAAAGTCAACAAGTGCCATAGGGGAATGGAAATGGGAATGGGAAGGAAACTCATTGTCGCATCCAGAGCAGAGTTGTGGCTAGTATTACCTGGCTCATCTATCAGTTCAGTAGCATATCCTTGTATTAAAGAGTAAGCTAATCACTTTATAAGTACACATGGCCAGTACAGTGGAACAGTGAATGGCTCATGAACTCAGATTTTGATTCATGGAGCAGTGCAGCAAATGTGCAGAGCAACAGATAGCCAGGGCAAGAACAAGAGATGATGAGTAGGTGAGTACCATAGAAAAATAATTGTATCAAAAGTCAAATGAGAGGTTCAGTAAGTTTGCAAAGTAACAAATGGCTAGGGCAAGAAAAATGGGCAAATACTATCAGAAAGGGGATTTGGCAAGAGCAGTAGAAGAAGCACTTTAAGGTACCAATATTGGCTTGGAGTGGTGTAATTCTTAAAAGCTGGAATGGTAGCAGCAGAGAAACACAATGAAAAGGGTAGCTCTAACATCTCCAAACACATTTCCCAAACATGCACAGAGGCTGAGGCCCAGGCATGGGATTGTGGAGGGGTAGAACAGAAGGAAGAACCATTAAACAGGAGGTGGGGGGAGGATAAACTTATATTTTTGGTCTTTTTCACATTTTTCTCTGGGAATAAAATATCCCAGTCTAACAGAAAAAAAAAACCAAACAAACAGGGTGGTAGAACTAGACTTAGACTAAAATGAAGAACCATATAACAGGGTGGGAGTGGGGAGAGGGTAAACTTTTATTTTCCAAATAAAAGCAAAAACACTTTTTCTAGTAAAAAACAAACAAACATCCTAGGAGATCCAAAAAAACTAAGAACAGCAACAGTACTGACACACCTAAACTCCCATGCTCATTCATAATAAGCATGGTAGAAAAGCAGAGTAGTAGCAGTAAGACCCCTGTGGTGGTATTTGGCACCTGACAGGCCCACGTGGCAGTATTTGGGGATGGCAGGCAGACGGAATATGTACAGCTCCTGTGTTGGTATTTGAGAACTGGCAGGCAGAAGATATGTGCATATTTCATTCAGGTCCTGTGTTGGTATTTGATGCCTGGAAGACAGGAGTATAAGAATTTCAGTCCTGCTCTTGTGGCGGTTGTTTGGGGCTTGGCAGCCAGATGCATTGTTTGCTGTCAGGCCTTTGTGGTGGTATTTGAGAGCTGGCAGGAAGAAAGAATGTGTTCATTGCAGTCATTGTCCCTGTGTTGATGACTGAGGCATGGTAGGCAAAAGGAGTATATGGTCTCAGGCCCCTGTGCAGGTATTTGGAGCCTGGGAAGCAGAAGGTTTGTACACATTTCAGTCAGGCACCTGTGGTAGTATTTGGGCCCTTGTAGTATAACTTGTGTCCTAGCAGGCCACTGTGGCACTGGTATTCTGGGCATGGCAGGCGAAAGGAGTGCATGCAGCTGTGTCAGGTCCCTGTGGTGTTGTTCAGGATATGATAGGCAAATGCAATGTGTGCTGTCAGGTCCTTGTGAAGCTGTTTGGGGCATGGCAGGTAAAAGGAGTGAATGTCAGGCCACTGTGGCGCTGGTATTCTGGGCATGGCAGGCGAAAGGAGTGCATGCAGCTGTGTCAGGTCCCTGTGGTGTTGTTCAGGATATGATAGGCAAATGCAGTGTGTGCTGTCAGGTCCTTGTGAAGCTGTTTGGGGCATGGCAGGTAAAAGGAGTGAATGTCAGGCCACTGTGGTGCTGGTATTCTGGGCATGGCAGGCGAAAGGAGTGCATGCAGCTGTGTCAGGTCCCTGTGGTGTTGTTCAGGATATGATAGGCAAATGCAGTGTGTGCTGTCAGGTCCTTGTGAAGCTGTTTGGGGCATGGCAGGTAAAAGGAGTGAATGTCAGGCCCCTGTGGTGGTGTTCAGGACATGATGGGCAGATGCAGTGTGTGCTTTCAGGTCCCTGTGGGACATGGCAGACAGGCAGGCAGAGCAGCAACAAGGTCTTCTAAGTTCTTTCATTCATCTTGCTAATCATATGGCAAATCTGGAAACCCAAGCAAAGGCAGATTGATTATAAGGAGCATTAGCTTTTCAATCAACTGCTGTGACAGCCTTGAGCGATGAGGGCTCTTGAGAACCCCTAACATTGAAAAGACTTGTTCACTAGACACACTAGTTGGTGGATAAGGCAGATAGCATTGAGTATCTCTGGCTAGATCTGGTCAGATGGTGGACTTGTGTGTCCAATATGCCAAAACATGTGTCCATGTCCTACTCTTCAATAAACTCCGAGACATAGCATGCCACAGAGAATTGTTCTTTACTTAGGTAGTTATGAGTCTTTACTTAGGTAGTCCTTTACTTAGGTAGTTATGAGTCTTTCTTGCCAATTGTTTTAGCTATAGTGTGTGCCAGAAGAGATGATTCTTTATAAGCATCATGGATTTTGCATGTTGAAGTGAGGGAGGAAGTACCAGGTGACAGAGTGCTGCTCCTCCTTGCACTAGTGTCTGAGATACCCACTTTGGTGGATCCTCCTCTGCTACATCCCAACTCTCTCTCAGCCTATGGTGCTCCTGTTCACATGTTCTTCATATATATTAGACTATTAGACTGGGGGAAAGTCACTCTTTCACACGGGGATCACAGAATGTAGAGATCATGCATGCTTTGTGTTTGGTAGAAGTTTGTAGCCTTTCTGTCATCTACTTCTGTAAGGAATCCAGACAGCATAGCACCTGTCCTTCTTCCTGTTAAAAGCCCTCTAACTTTTCCTCCAGGATATTTACTATGGGGATGGCATCACCCAAGTTGGTGCTTCTGGAACTCAGTTCCTCCATGGTATCCCTAAAGGACTTCAGGATTTTGACCAGCTGACTCATAATTAATAATCATGATACCCTAGGTGACAATTCCTGCATAGTCTATTTCCAGAGTCAAAGCATGAAGAGATGCCTGCTGCTTCACTAAGTGGAATTCCAGTGGGGTGCCAATATCTTGAATGAGGTTGATTGTGAGGGCATCTAAAAATCATTCTGCTTTTCAAAGGAGAAGCTTGCCCAACATTCACACTTCAATGGAAGAGTCCAAATATTCTACTGCACTTCTCTATTAACTCCTGCAAGAAGAAATTATCTTGGTCCTTGGACCCAGCCTCAGGGCATCCTTCACTACTTGGACCAGAGTGTGAGCAAAACATGTGATACCCTGAACTACCCAATAGGATATTGTCTTTACCATATTTGAGACACTATCAGTCAAAAGAAACTGATTTTGACTCCTGGCTCTCTGGTCTAGTTGGGGTAACAAAGTGGAATAGATGCCAGAGGTCCGATCAGAATACGTTATTCAATGGAGACAAAGTACTATAAACAAGCCCGACTCTGGCCGAGTTTTGCCCCTTACATTTGGGGCTGCCTCAGGGGGTTATCTGCCTTTGGTGTCTCTAATACAGACTCTAATGATGGTGTTCCTGCCCCACGATGGATGTGTAGCAAAGCCCACCTACACGTAGAGATGTGTCTTTGGGAGAAATGAAATAAGAAATAGGGCTTCATCTAATGAATAGGCCAAGGTCCAAAGCAAAGGCCTTGGCTTACACCTTTGTATAATCCTGGCGCCTTTGCCTACGTCCAGACCTGAGGCTGGGGCTAGGGCCTCACTGCTGCCTGACACAGGGGTCATGGCCTACACCCAAGTGAGATACTGAGACCCAAACAAGGCCCAGGCCTCAAAAATGTTGCTGGGTCCAGGAAACGTCCTGCCCCCACTTATCTGTTCCAATGTCCTGTCCCAGTCTGGAGTCTGGGTCCTGATACATGAACTTTGACCTAGGACAAGGCCCAGCCCGATGCCAGGGCCTGGTCTGGAGGCTGGGTCTGGACACCTGAACCTCAAACTGGGCCAAAGCCTAGACCCAATGCTGAGGTGCTATCCTGAGACTGGGTCCCAAAGCTTGGGACTTGGCCCAGGACCAAGCCTGACACCAGGGCCCTGTCTGAAGACTGAGTTCTGATGCCTGGTCCTCAGCCCAGACCCATTACTGACACTGGGGCACTGTCAAGAGACCAGGTCCTGAAGCCGGGGCCTTGGCCTCATTCCAGGCCCATACCGAGAGGCTGGAGGCCAAAGCCCAGATCTCTGATGCAGCATCCTCTTCTTTATTCTTTTACTATCATTATAATTATTATTATTATTATTATTATTATTATTATTTTAAAATTTATAATCTGCACAATCAAAAGTACCTAGTGGATTACAACAAAACATGCATATTCAAAAATACTAAATAAAATGATGTAAAAACAAATTACTTGCATTGTAAAAAAAAATCATAGAATTTAAATATTATATTTATTGAATAACACTGAATAAATTGTGAGCTCCAGGACCTCCATCCTCAGTGGAGATCACCATTTTGTTCTATGACAGTCATTTAAACTGCCATACAACAAATTGGTGGCCTCTGCTGAGGAGGGAGGAACTGGAGTTAAGTAACACCAGCATGTCCCCAGTGGATGCTGTCATAAAGAGGAAAGAAGATGATTATGCTTTGCAGATCTGGTCTCTGGCCTCCAGGACATCACTCATGTTCTCTCACTACACTGTACTCTGTTCTCCCTCACCAGCATCATCAAGTTCCTCTCTCTCCTTCATCACTGACGTGCAGGCTGAGATGCTGGTAACTAATCCGCCAAAACAGTCTTAATCTGACTGCTCTCCAATATCTTCTTCAGGAAATCCTTTAAAAGTAGATTCTGCACATGCTCATGCAATAACTGCTTCTTCTGTCTCTTCAGAGCTAACTAAAGAAGATTGTGCTGCTTGTGGTTTTAGGACTTGCACTTCTACCTCTACTGCCCTCTTACTGCTATTGCCTGCCCTTTCTCTCCCATCCAAAACAACAGGGAGAGGAACAATTGGAACATACTCTCCATTTTTCAATTTTTTTTAGGGATGGAGCTACCTGCCTCTCCTGCCTTTTACATTTTGAAAAAAAATCACTTTTTATTTTAGGTGGTAGTTTTCCTGTTTTAGAGCCTCTTTTGCCACGTACATTCTTCCCTCTACCTCTGCCTTTCCTTGACATTATGTTATTTTATTTATCACCGCATTGCCTACTAGGGATGTGCAGTCATTTCAAATAAATTTCAAAAACATGATCAATAAGGCAATTGGAGAGCCCTGAAATGAATCAGAAGCCCCCTGAATGAAACAAATCTTCTTTGTTGAATTTATTTGAAAACAAAATATATCAGGCCTAAGGCCAGGCCCAAGGCCAGAGCCTTGTCTAAGGTATAGCAGAGGCTCTATGTTCTAGCTTGACACTGGCACCTTGGCCTTGCCTAGGCCATAGGCTGAGGTCCAAAGAAAGGGTCTGACTCCAGGGCCCTGGATCATACCCAGGCCTGATGCTGCAAACAAACCTGGAGGCCAGGTCCCAATACCTGGGCCTCATCCCAGACCCAGACCCAGGACTCAACCAGACCCAGGACTCAATGCTATGACTCAACCAGGAGTTTGGGTCCTGATGCCTGGGCCTTGGCCTAGTCCGGAGCCCAATACCAGGCTCACTACCTTGACCTGGCCTGGATGCTGGGTCCGGATGCCAGAACCTTGGACAAGATTCAGGCCTGATGCTGTACCCTCACTCAGAGGCCGGGTTCCGACACCTAGACCTTGGTAGGGCCAGAGTCCAGACCCAGGCCCAACACTGCAACTGAGCCTGGAGGTCAGGTTACGATGCCAGCTCCTCATCCTGGACCAAGGCCCTAGGCCAGATCCTGATTCCAGAGCCTCAGGCCAGACCCAGGCCCAATGCCATGACACAGCACGGAGGCCAAGTCTTGATGCCGGGGCCTTGGCCCAAACCCAGGACCAAGGCTAGATCGCGATGCCAGGGCCTTGCTCGAGGTACAATGTCCAGACTCCAGTTCTGTTTTCTCATCGTGCCTGGATCCAGAATGAGGCAATGGCATTGGGATCCAGTCTCCGGGTTATGATCTTTCAGACCACCAAAAATTTTTACAATGGATCTTTCAAGTCCATTTTAAGCTTCCTCATAATAATAATCCTTTATAGATCCAGTTTGAACATTTCCACAATAATAGTTCTTTTTCTTTGAAATGTTTCTGGTTTATTTTTATTGAAAATATTTAATGGAGATAAAATGTGAAAGCTAGAATGTTTTATATTTCATAGGATATAAGGATATTTTTCTTAATGTCTTTATTTTTATTCATAAAAGTAATTTTCAAGGATAAGTACAATATATCTATAACTTTCTAATAACCCACAAAAGTTTTCAATTAAATATGTGCATATGTTAAATCAATTATAAAAAGGAAAGTAGAAGTATACTCCCTCTTTGAAAATTATTCTTCTAAATCAACCTGCACACAATTGCCCCAATTAATTTGTGAACAACATTTTAAAGCAAATTTGCATGTGTATTTTTGAAAAAGCATTCAAATGCAAATCCCTTCTCAACTTCCCACCCTCCTTCCTCCCCTCTCCCCCCAGAATGCCTCGGCTTAATGAAGGTAAACTTACATGCAAACAGGTTCTACATACATAAGTTTACCAACATATCAGATAAGCAATTTTATAACAAGACATCTATTAGGGATGTGAATCGTTTTAGGACGATTAAAATTATCGTCCAATAATTTTAATATCGTCTTAAACCGTTATGGAACACAATACAATAGAGATTCTAACGATTTATCGTTATAAATCGTTAGAAATCGTGAGCCGGCACACTAAAACCCCCTAAAACCCACCCCCGACCCTTTAAATTAAATCCTCACCCTCCCGAACCCCCCCCCCCCAAATGACTTAAATAACCTGCGGGTCCAGCGGCGGTCCGGAACGGCAGCGGTCCGGAACGGGCTCCTGCTACTGAATCTTGTTGTCTTCAGCCGGCGCCATTTCCAAAATGGCGCCGAAAAATGGCGGCGGCCATAGACGAACACCATTGGACGGCAGGAGGTCCTTCCAGACCCCCGCTGGACTTTTGGCAAGTCTTGTGGGGGTCAGGAGGCCCCCCCCCAAGCTGGCCAAAAGTTTCTGGAGGTCCAGCGGGGGTCAGGGAGCGATTTCCCGCCGCGAATCGTTTTCATACGGAAAATGGCGCCGGCAGGAGATCGACTGCAGGAGGTCGTTCAGCGAGGGTTCCGGCGCCTCGCTGAACGACCTCCTGCAGTCGATCTCCTGCCGGCACCATTTTCCGTACGAAAACGATTCGCGGCGGGAAAATCGCTCCCTGACCCCGCTGGACCTCCAGGAACTTTTGGCCAGCTTGGGGGGGGGCCTCCTGACCCCCACAAGACTTGCCAAAAGTCCAGCGGGGTCCGGAAGGACCTCCTGCCGTCCAATCGTGTTCGTCTATGGCCGCCGCCATTTTTTCGGTGCCATTTTGGAAAATGGCACCGGCTGAAGACAACAAGATTCAGTAGCAGGAGCCCGTTCCAGACCGCTGCCGTTCCGGACCGCCACTGGACCCGCAGGTTATTTAAGTCATTTGGGGGGGGGGGGTTCGGGAGGGTGGGGGATTTAATTTAAAGGGTCAGGGGTGGGTTTTAGGGGGTTTTAATGTGCCGGTTTTGCGATTTTATGTTTTTTCGATTTTTCACGATATTTTACCCCCCCAAACGGCAACAATACGATTCCCTCCCCCTCCCAGCCGAAATCGATCGTTAAGACGATCGAGGACACGATTCACATCTCTAACATCTATGTGGGTAAAACACTTTTGTTTTATCTGCACAAATGCCTTTAAAAATTACCCTCAAGGAAGGCAAGTGTGAGAAAAAGACTGGTGTCTGAGATGTGTTATTAAGGGTAAACATTTTCAAAGACTTAGGCCTAGATTTATCAAAATCTGAGAAAGGGAGGGAGGGAGGGAGAGAGAGAGAGAGAGAAAGAGACTATCTACAAGGCCCTTATAGTAGTTTGCTATTTATGCTACTATAGGAGGCCCACCTAATAACACGAGATGAGGTTTAGGTAGTAGTGTAGGGGTCAGGGGCCACTTTTACATGCAGAGTGAGACTTACAAACAGAACAGTGCACTCTTGTGAAGATTTGATGTCCTTCGGTGTGAGGAACTCACACAAAGATGAGATTTGTACAATGTTCTCTCAATCTAGCTTGATGGACTCTCTACCTGGGTAACATCAAGTTAGATTGAGAGAACATTGTACATATTTCATTGTTGTGTGAGTTTCCTCACTCCAAAGGACATCAAATCTTCACAAGAGTGTACTGTTTTGTTTGTAAGTCTCACTCTGCACGTAAAAGTGGCCCCTGACCCTTACACTACTACCTAAACCTCACCTCGAGTTACTAGGTGGGCCTCTTATAGTAGCATAAATAGCTGCTTACTACATTGCCACACCTAGAAGTGCTCTCTTTCTCTCTCTCTCTCTCCATCTCAGGTCCTTCCCCGGCCTAAAAATGCCCAAAAATGGAATTTGCAAAAAATTCAAGTTGCATTTTGGGCATATCATATGACATCACACTGTTTAATGGAATTGAAAAAGGTGTAGTTATTTTTGGTGATATCGTGCGTTATGGCTTCATGAAGCCAGCCCACGTTTATGGAATTCCAGACCCCTCCCCTTTTAAAAATTTGCATCGCACAATGCATTATGGTGCTTATCGCATGCATTAAGGTGTTTTTCACATGTGAAAATTCCTTAATGCATGCAAAAAATGCCATATCCAAATTTCATAAGTGTCCCTGCTAGGTTCCTTTTAGATTGATAAAAGAGTTTACCCACCTAAGTCATCCATGTGCAGGTAAGTGGGATTTTAGCCGCTGAAATGTGTATTCTGGCTGCATAGAACAGAGATGTATTTGGGAAGTAGGGGTAGCCTTTCAAATGTAGAGGCAAGTTTCAAAAATACATGTTTATATTTAATTTTCAAAAATTGCATCCAGAATAGGCATGCTACTAATGCATGCATTTTGTGCATTTTATCAAGTGGAAGAGTGTGCCTGTACTTTAACCACTTTAACAGCCAGATAATCAAACACAATGCACCTGGGTTCTTTGTGATTTAAAACAGATTTGTTTGCATGTATTTAAAAATTATAAGCACACTTTTGCAGCTAGGCATGCTATTGAAAATGTACCCTTTACCAGCTTGTAAAAAAAATCTCCAAAATACAGAGGATGAGTATTTCAAAAGGATTTCTGTGTGCAAAATAGCAGTTTTACCCACTGAAATAGCTCTTTAGAAAAATGTGCAAAAGATTTACATATAAATAATGCACAGCCACACTGTCTTATCCATCGAAACTTGTAAAACTGTTATGATGGCGAAACCGAATGATGGTATATAAAACTCGATAAATAAATACATAAATAAACAAATAAATAAATAAAAATGTTCATAATGAAGAGGCATTCTAGGAGATGGCGTGTAGGTAGGGTTGAGACTTCTGCACCACATTTTTTATTTGAAAAAAGCATGTGCATAATTTCTCTTGACTAAACTATGTGCACCAAGTAGCAAGTGCAATTGTGTGTGTGTGTGTGGTGTGTGTAGTTTTGTCTTGATAATTTCAAAGCAAAAGCATTATCATACTTTTGCTTTGAAAATTAGTGCAATGGCTGAGGATAAAAGGTATGCACAGATTTTACACAAGTGGCAGAATATCCATAAAATGTGGAACATTAAAAGAGAGAACAGTCACCATGCTATATGACAGGGGTAGGCAATTCCAGTCCAGTTCCTCAAAGGGGTCTGGTTTTCAGGATATCTCTAAGGAATATTCATGAGATATATTGGCATGCACTGCTTCCATTGTTTGCAAATATAGCTCATGCATATTGATGATGGATATCTGGAAAACCAGACCTGTTTGTGGCACTCCAGGATTTAAGTTGCCTGCCACTGCTGTGGAATCTCATTCCCTACAAAAACTGCTTAAATATCAATAATGTTATATTTCTTATAAAATTAACTTGTCAGTTTTGAAAGATGAGTAATTAAATCTAAATCATATTCTTCCTTACTTGGTTTATTGTAGATCTTATTTATTAATTTGTTTTTCTAATTTATGAGGGGGGAAAAGAAATCGTATATGGTCGATATTTACCTTATTGGAGAAAATAATAGCCACCTAAATTCATGAAAGCACAGAAAAATATCCCTCATGTCTCACTTCTGTGCATTGCATCATATTCAGAAGGAGGATCTATGCACTGGAATCAGAGAAAAAATACCTCAGCGGCAAACTTCTTTTTAGCTCCATAATGGAAAATAGGGCTAAATAGAGCTTTCAGAAACTACTTACTTTATCCAGCAATTAAATAAGAAAAGAGAGACAGAAAAGGAGGAGCTCTATCTTACTCCTTACACGATGAACGTTACAGTTTGTATTTCTATACGTTTTATTAGACAATGTGAAACATGTCCGTAGCAATTATTACAAATCTATATGAACGTGGGATAGTTTAGGGAGAAACTGAGTATGTTTTTCTGTCTTTGAAGTAAAGAAGTCAACTACAAGTCAGGACCATAGTGTCTATGCAGATGGAGAGTATCCTGCTTATCTTTATTCCTCCAGGCCTTCTGCTTTCAGCGCTCACCATTCTAACAGGACAGTCTGTGCCAAACTGCAGTTCTTTTTACAACTGTTTCTCAGCCTCCGGATTCATTGGCGGGAACAAGAGATGCAGCCTGCATATTTAGATCTAGTTAACAATAAAAGTAGGCCAAGCATGCTGCAGGTCGGAGTGTGGGGATGGGAATGCCACGCAGAGCTTGCAGTGTCAGCCGTTGAAGCCGAGGGCCACCGCACGCACGGCTAAACCCCCTAGCGTTAGTCAGCACATGAACATCACGCAAAAGGCAGCCCTGGAGCTGTCAGTAAGCAGAAACACACAGGTCATCTCGGCTTGCCTTTTAATTTCCAAACCGATTGCAACTGGATATAAAAACAGAAGTTGTAAGGTTGGATAAGGACTTTTTTTTTTTTCCTGAGCAAGGCCCTTTCTGAAAGCAAATTACAAGATCCTAATATCTAGGGGTTGCCACAGACATTAGGGTTTATCAGACGCATTTATTAATTGCAAGTTGCTTCAACTGCAGCTTCGCTGCACTCCTGACAAGGAGCACTGAGTGTAGTGCCTAGTGTGGAAGTTATGCTCAAGGGGAAGCATTCTATTAAAGGCAGTTTTCTTCCCCTTTTCCTTTTGTCGTGTGCTGGACTTTCTGGGAAAGGATATATGAAGATGTAAAGGCTGATTTAAGAACGGTCTGTGCAAGCTTTGCTTCCGTGCAAAACCTGCACCAGTTCTACCAATCAGGAAAAAGTTGCTTTCAGTCAGGAAAACACTTGTACAAAACTGACATAAACTGAATACATCAGTCCCCCAGAGATCTTCAGTTTAATACTGCTTCCCGGTGTACTTCATGTGTACCTCTGCCTAATGTAATCATGAGAGTAGTAAAGGATGTAACTTAAGCAACATCGCAGGCATGTGCTAAAATCACAACACAACTCCAATATATGGAAAAGAAAAATCATCAGGTTTATGTTGTAATCTGCAATAATGTGTTTTTATATTTACTGCCCACATGGATGCCATATCTTGCTAATCTGTCCCTATTCCCATTTTAGTTGAATAGCTGATGTGTGCAAAGTTGGGCAAGACATTCTTTATAACTCTAGGGAGAGCAATAGCTGCCTATTCATCTGCTTGTGTCAAACGTGTTTCACGACCAATAATACTACAGATCGCAGTTTGTGCAATGTAATTTTGTAATACAAACCTGTACGATTTTTTTTTTTTTTTTTTTTGCGACAGGGGGAAACAAGTGTTTATTCTAGGAAATGAGTTCTTTGAATGTGTCCAGAAGTCCTTCCTCTTTACTTTTCAGTCGTGCGTTTCAGAAAAAAAAAAATTAAAAAAGAAAGAAAAAAAATATTTACAATCCATTTTTTTTCCTTTATAGGAATGTTCAGAATTAGCTGCATATTTAACATCTCTCCTCGGCGTTTAGCTTTTTCCAGCTTGCCTCCCTCCACTGCAGCGTGCAACCCGAGTCCAGCAATGTCTGTAAGTTAATCTGGAAATAGTGCTGGTGTAGTCAAATGACACATGTACAGCAGAACCGAATGGTTGATGCCACCATACGCAGGAAATGATTTGTTCTAGTCAATCGCTCCCTCTTTGCCTTTCTTGACACTGTGCCAGGGATGTGTCCAGTGCACCCCAGCCCCGGCTCATCCATCAGTTGGGCACAGGCAATCGGGCAACAAAATAGCCCAGACTGAAGGCAAGCATTTTATTCAACATCAGTAGTAACACAGAAGATAAATACCATAAATAGGCATGCACACATATACACATAGAAGAAAAGATATAAAGTACTCATGATACAATGACTCCATTCTATACCTCACACTTTGATCGGAGTTCTCCTTCTCTTCATTATTCTGTAACAATAACTATAGCACTACTTACTGATACCTACCTAGCGCACAACTAATACTATGGATTTTAATGACCTGTTTGGTGCACCTCTCCAGCAAAGATAATCTGGCATCCAGCCACAAAACGTTGGATCAATATCCTTTGGGGAACTGAGGTGTTGCAAAAATAATCGGAAGGCATGCCACAGGAGCGTTAACATGGGGACTACTTAAGGAAAACACGCTTGTCAGGAAACTGAAGCGGTTTGCCGTGAGGAATCCCTCGGCCCGTGCAGAAACAATTTCATATTTCCAAACCTTTGTTAGCCGAGCGTTCGATCCTAACAAAAGCCTAGCTGGCAAAAGAACAAACACGATGTTAATTGCAGCCTCACTGAGAAAATTGCAATTGCTCCAGTCAGAAAGAAGCAGGCAGCAGCAGTTTGGATGCTCCGAGAAGTGTTTCCCTAGGAGCCTTCCATCAATAATCTGCAGCGCGGTGCTGAATGGACAGCTCTGGAGGCTGCGGCAGGGACTGGGGCGCTTTACGAAAAAAAAAAAAAAAAAAGGAGGCGGGGCGACGGAGGGAGGGAGGGAGTGAGAGGAAAAGGAGAAAAAAAAAAAAAAGATCGTCTTGGATTCATTCTCTCTCTCTCTCTCTCCGCTCTCTCTCTCTCAGTCTGGGAGTCCTTAGCCCAGCGGTGGGAACCGAGGGAGGAAAAACCTCCCAGATGGAGAGTGTAGAGCACTCTGGACGTGCCAGGCTTTAGCGGCAGTGACGTGCGCACTCGGTACCATCCCGACACACACACACACACACACACACACACACACACTCACACACACACTCACACACACACATACACACACACGAGCTTTACTATCGTTCTCTCTCTCTCTCTCTCTCTCCCTCTCTCTCTCTCTCTCTCTCCTCTCAGCATTCAAACAGATTTCCTCCATCGTCAGCCAAGGATTTTGTTTCTAGTCGCTGTCCGTTCATCTGTACCTCAAGGGGGAGGGAGGAAGCCGGGAACCCCCCCACCCTAAACCATCACCATCTTCGGCAGCAGCAGCTCCTTGTTTCACTCCTTGATCGCTTTCTTTATCGCCTGATAATCGGTTTGTTGGGTTAGAACTTTGTTTCAAGTGAAAAAGAGAGAGAGAGAGGAAAAAAAAAAAAGAGCAGGAAACCTTCGCTCTTCAATTTCAGTTAGATTGTTTTAGTCTTTTCCTGCTGCTTTCTCGCTTGTTTTGCTGGATTCGGCACCCAAAAAATTGATTGGGCGTAACTGGGGAGTTTCCATATTTTTCATTTTTTTTTTCTTAGGGGGGGTTGCTGCTTTCCCCCCTTCTTTTTTTTTAGTCCCGATTTGAACCTGAGCCTGAGAAAAATGGGAAGCGATGATTCGGAAAGAAGGGAAGTCTCTACAGCAATTTTGTTGGGACGCTTGCCTGTTCTAGTGGCTTAGAGAAATAGCCCCAGTTTTGGAGTGTAAGGTAAGGGGTGCTGAGGGACTTTGTCTGTTCTCAGAATAAAGGCATTTCTTCCAGACTGGATTCGAGGTACAAGAGGCTGATTCTAAAGGAAGCAAGACAGGAGAAAATACAGGTTCTCTCTCTCCCCCCCCCCCCTTCTCGCGCTCCCTCTCTCTCTCTCTCTCTCTCTTTCTCCCCCTTCACTTCTACTCTGCGGGTTGGAAATTTAAAGAAGTCGGTTTTACAATAAATTTGCTGCTTTAAGAGTTATTTCCACCGAGACCCGGGAAACCTAGGGTTTGTACGTGATTCCGGTAATTTCATGGGAGGGGGAGGGGGGGGGGGGGTCTTAGATTAATAAGAAGTTGAGATAAGGGAAATCTGTGGATCTTCTTCGGTTTGAAACAAAATACCCATTGAGCATTGAGTGGAGTAATGGCGCCGTCTATGTTCCACTGTTCTATACTGTTACCTAGAAAAACCAATTTGGGTAAAATCCAAACCAAAATGCCTGTTTCTTTTTCTTTAGTGGAAGCCCTTTCTCTGCAAAATATATGCAACTTGAAAGCTCTGTTCATTCTTCCAAAGGATTCTGCATTATTTTAGAGTCCATAGCTTTCTTGGAAGCTGATGATTTTGCTTACTGCAGGATTACAAACATCTTGCAGCTATATGAATGCATTCCTAAAAACACAATTCATGATTTTTAAGAGCAGTGCATGGTCAGACGTTCAGCTAGAACGACGGAAGGTTTGCAATTTGGATTAATGGTGGAAAAGCCTCTTGAGCAGCTTAGACGTTTTTGTTCTACAGCATAATTGCTGCTTGGAAGAAAAACAAAGTAGTATATTTCATTTTTTTCTATTTTAAATATTTTCAGGATGGCGTTCATAATTTAGACATTTGCTTGTACGCTGGTTCTCTACACATACACTAGCCTGAATACACTGTGCAGAGCTGCATTGCCTACAAACTGATAGAGCAAAAGGAGGATGTCACAGGATTTTCATAGTTCCTAATGAGTTCGTTTTATTATTCTGAGAAGTGATCCATCAACAAGAAGGAAAGAATCAATTTTAGCTGTTCAAACATAATGGTTTCCTGGGGGTGGGAGAAGGGTTTGTTTGTTTTTTTTGTGTTGGTTTGTTTTTAGTAAAGGCAATACAGTAATATTTATTTTCTGGGCATTTCAACGCAAGTAACTGTAGGATGCTTAAAAAACGATATAAAAATAAGTTCACTTTGTACAAGTCTCTCGGTGAAGATTGAGAGACTGAAAAAATAATCTTTTTGAAACGTGGCACTTTGAGTTGGATTGGGGCTATGAGATAGTAAGTTTTAGGGTGCTCACCATGGCAATGGCGGTTACCAGTCCTCGCCTTTGGTTTTGCAAGTGATGAGGCAAAAAAGGCGCTTCTAAACTCTCAATAACTATGTATGTCTGTGTTTACAGGGGCGCGGCAGAGGAGGCTGATAACCAGAGTTTTAAAATTAACTTTGCACCCATTTTATCAACTCTAATTTGTAAGCAGCCAAAGGCCAGAGCTTTTTGCTTTTCCTAAAATAAATAACTTTTTTGGCAGATTAAGCTTTTAAATGTTCACTTTTTTTTTTAATGATTATACTCAGAAGTAAATATAATCAAGATTTCGCTAGTTAATGCAGAGGGCCACTTGTTTATTTTTAAATCTCACTGTTTCACAAAGGAGATAGTAACAGCCTAAATTAAGGCAGTTTGTAGAAAAAACAAATGTAATGTGTATGGCAGCCTTAAAAAAGATACTCATCAGCAAAGTCTTTTGTTTTATTATCCCCAGACAAGTAACATAATATTCAGGAGTAATTAAATATACCTGACTCACACAGTATTTCAACATTGGCACTAACAGCGCCCTGGTGTATTGATATTATCATTGTATCCACAGGTCTACTTTATAAATCCCAAGAGGTTACATCACATTGAAATGTCTACTAAACGTTTTTAGTGACGGTATCAACAACAATTTGCACAATTTACTCTGGTCTCCCGATTTATTAACCCGTTTCGTCCGAGGAATTTCTTGGAGACCTTTGTAAATTAGGTAGCCCCTGTAAAGGCATGAAGACGTTTGGAAGATAATGTTCCATCTGCATCAAATATATCGGGAGAAAAAGAGAGAGAGAGAGGGGGGGGGAGGGAGAGATTATCAGAAATGCAAAGCATACCTATGCAAAATATTGCAAACAAACACTTATTCAGTGTTCACTGATAATCGCTCTGATCCCTCTCAAACTGTGTATATTATTAATACAAATGATGTCTAAGATGCTTCTGTGCTTCATTCAAAATCTGTCGATTTTATACCAAATTTTACCTAGTACCAAACCCCATTATGCAAGAAAACAGATTAGGGAGATGAATGCATGAAAAGCAAGCTTTGGTATTCCAATTTTTTAAATAGTAATAATGTAATAAATATTTTTGATTTATATTTCGTTGTTAAAATAGCCACGTGATGGCGCTGTTCGCACATCCTCAAAAATGTCCTTGTGCTATAATACATATATTTATATAAAATACTTGCCCCTCTTTTTGAAAGAGGGTTTTAGCTAGCACGAGTCTTAACAACAGCCACAGTACATAGAACGTTGTAAGGGATCTTGTTTCTCATGCTTGCAGAATTCTACTTGCATTCTTATTTTATTTCGTTTACTACAGGCCAATGACATAGGATGAAGGCTGTTCGTAATTTACTGATTTATATATTTTCCACCTATCTGCTGGTTATGTTTGGATTTAATGCAGCCCAGGACTTTTGGTGTTCAACGCTGGTGAAAGGCGTCATTTATGGATCGTATTCTGTAAGCGAAATGTTTCCCAAAAACTTTACAAACTGCACTTGGACGCTGGAAAATCCAGATCCAACCAAATATAGCATCTACCTGAAATTTTCCAAAAAGGACTTCAGCTGCTCCAACTTTTCACTTTTGGCTTATCAGTTCGATCATTTTTCTCATGAAAAAATCCAGGATCTTCTGCGAAACAACCATTCTATCATGCAAATCTGCGATTCAAAGAATGCTTTTATATTTGTACAGTATGATAAAAATTTCATTCAGCTCCGCCGGATATATCCCACCGATTTCCCAGGATTACACAAGCGGGAAGACGACCAGCGATCCTTCCTGGAATTTTTGGTGTTGAATAAGGTGAGCCCCAGCCAGTTTGGTTGCCACGTTTTGTGCACTTGGCTGGAGAACTGCTTAAGAAGCGAGGACGGGAGGACGGAGCCCTGCGGGATCGTGTACACCAAGTGCACCTGCCCGCAGCATTTGGGGGAGTGGGGCTCCGACGACCAGGCACTGGTCCTCAACAATGTGGTCTTGCCCCTCAACGAGCAGACAGAAGGTTGCCTAACGCAGGAGCTGCAAACCACCCAGATCTGCAACCTGTCTCGGGAGGCCCGCCGGCCGCATAAAGAAGGTAAGCGCTCTCTAGGCACCTCCCTTTTCCGTTCCTGGCATCGTGGAGTGCACCTGGGCCGATGCGGGCACAGCTCGGGCAGCCAGGAAAAGGCTGCATGTCTTACAGGGAGAAGAGCGCCACCTGCAGGCAGTGGAAAAAAAAGGGCAGGGCACGGCTGGGCTGGGGGGGGGGAGACTTGGGCTTCCTTTGCTGCTTCTGCGCTCAGATCCTAACATAAGTGAGAGAGAGAGGAATGAGAGGGGGGTGGTATCACTCATGTGAAAGAGACAACCGAGAATACGAAAGAGCACACACACACACACACACACACACAGAGTAAAACCAGAAAGAAATCCCGCCCCTTCTCGGTAATGAGAAGCACGGGATCGTAAAAAGTTTGCATTAACAGGTATTGCTAACCACTGGCGTAAGGCTGGATTGTTTTGCTAGGAATTCTGCTCACTTCCAGACCTCGCCAGAACATACAGTGACCACTAGTGACGGTAGAGAACGGCTCATTTAGCATATTCCCGGCTGGGCTGGAGTTAGTCCCGCTTGTTTAGGTAAAGTATCACGCCCCGCCCTTCCATCACAAGTCGTCCTATCGCAACCTGGGAGTGAAGGCGGGGTTGATGACGTCACCTCGATTGAGTATTGGTAGTGCTGCTGGGCCTAAACTTCCAGGCAGGAAAATAGTTTCTGCCAATAAATGAGAAAGGCAGTGTTAGAAAGGGGGGGGGGGTTAATGCCTTCCTTATTGACTGCTAACTTTCTACATCACATCATCTTTTTTTAATCGGTGTAAACATGTCCTAATTTGTTACCTGGTGATTGTGAGCAAACAAGTGCTTTGAACATAAAGCAGTATGAACTTATATTGATTAGATATTCTCTTGAATCCATTTGCCATTAGTTTTTGAACATTCTCAACTGGTATTCTTTCTTTCTTTTTTTTTTTATTTGTTATTCTAATTCACTTCATAATCTGCAATTAGAACTTTCCAATTAACTAACTGACTAAATAGAATAATTTTTAGAGATAAAGATAAAATATATTAGTCAAAAATCACTAATTAAGAAATAAGGATGAGCTGCCAAATGATCAGCGATGCTAAATGGGACTAGAGCAGCAACCTTCTAGTCTAAGGATGAGGGAGGCTTGCAAATACTGCAGTCCACTCTTTGAAAGAAGAATTTTCCATTGTTGTGTTCTTTTAAAGCTGCTGAACTACTCGTTTAATATTTGCTCACTGAAAAAGAAAATGGCCTGGAGTAAAGTTTCCATTCTCAGTCTAATACAGTAGAACAGAGCCTGCATTATGAACGGATTTCTCAGATTGATAAGGAGCAAGGTTAAGGGAAAAAAAAGTGCCAATTTATGCTACTGCAATTCATCTTCCTGGATAACAGGTAAACATCATAACCCTAGGAGGGAGCTCTCTTAAAGTCATAATGAAATGAAGACAAAAATGCTTGATATTTTCTAGTGGTGAGCACTTTCCTAAACTGCAGCTCTGAATGAGAAAAACAAAATCATTTTAAATTCCTTCTTTTTTTTTTTTTTCATTCCTGTAAAAGTCCCTGAGAAACACTTGCAACTGCAGGGATGGTATTTAACAGCATTTAGCACTAATTAGTGTCCCTCAGAATAAGTAGCTAAAAATGGAATGTTCAAAACTCACTAATAAGACAATTAACCACCGGCAGAACATCCTTCAGATTCCACATAGAGACAAGAGGAGTATTAGAATGCTCTCTTAGAAATTATCTCGATCTAACCACCACCACTGTGGTAAAAACAGAGCCTTTTCTATTTTGTTTTCACACTTTTAAGTCTTGGTCAATAAAGATCTTTTTCCATAGGCACAAAGTGGGGAAAAATACTTTTTTTGAGTAAAGTCCACAATTTTTTTTTTCCAGTACATTTCTACTGTGCTGCACTCACAGCAGAAATGATTTGTAAAGAGTTTGCCATTCCCCTTTACAAGGTGTACCTTGCGATCACTGTATGATTTATAGGAATTGTAATGAACTGTCATTGTTTTCTGATGAATCATGCAAGTAAAAGAGTTGACTGAAATTAGAAGTTTAATCCGAGGGCCCTTTATTCCACCTGGAATAAACACGCAGAGTATAAACTAGAAACACTTCATAAAAACTGCACTGATTGCTTTCTTGTCATCAACAGCTTTATGATCCCCCCTGCAAGTTTGCCTTTGTGACAAACGGGAATAAATACAGCTTAAGTTACTGAAACATATTTTAGGCATTGATATATAATTTCTAAGTACAGAACTATTTTACCTAAAGAAGCTTTTTTCTTTATTTTAAAAGACTGACTTATGGATCAGATATCAGTGTACACAGATTGTAAAATACGTGCCAAATAATTGTCTCAGTAAGTAAATACTCATTAGGATTAATTTATAGGCTCTACATTTATCATATTAGGCATCCACTTTTATTTGCATATGACATGGGAGGAAACTAGATGTATAATGTTACAGTAACAGTCTGCTTGAAATGCAACACTTAAATCATGCTTATTCTCCCAAAAAGTGATTTGTGAATATATGTGCTAAACTCTAAGAAGAAACTGCGATGATATGTATTAAAAATAATGTTTATGTTCATGTCTTCATGGGGGAGCAAACCCACATTTCAGAGTTTCTGAACATAATTTAAAAACAAACACACACTACACTACTTATTATCTCATTTTGTTTTTTAATATACAGCTACTTCTATTAAACTGGAAACAGGCTATATATTTTTTATATCCCTGCCTTAATATTCTGGTGCTGTTTTTAGATGCACTCAGTTTTAAAATGACAGTGCTGTTTACATGCAGGATTATATAACATCCCATTTAGCTCTTTTTTATATGTTTGCTATTTTATAGGTTTGTTTTTCTGAACAAAAAGTGGAATCATTTGATAAGTTTGGCACATAAGCTCATACATAAAACCAATAAGTGTTTTTGAGCTTTCAAATTATATTATTTTAGAGTGTCAAACCTTGGCTTACTGAATCAAAGCTTTCGCCATGGTTATTATATTTTCTAAGTTGTACAAGAAACACAGGAAAGGTCAGTACAGAAGTGTACTGTTGTATTATTTTCAAGGAGATTCTTTTCCTGACCCTTAAAACAGAGTAAAAGTCTTTGGGCCTTATTCAGTCATGTTTTTTCCCATTAGCATAGAGTGGGAAAAGCTTTTTTTAAAAAATATTAATAATAATAATAATAATAATGGCCTCCATTGCACATTGCAGTCCATTCCAGATATGATGGCACCTAGCGATATAATTGCTGCATTAATTTAAGGCTTAGTGAGAAGCTAGTCTGGAATTCACAAAATCACATGTGACTGTTGGCAACAACTGCAGTAAGGCATTTGAAAAAAAGACATAGAGATATCAGTTTCAGTAACATACAAGAAATTCAGGCTTTATTATTTTTAACAATTACAAAAAATTGAAAATCTGAATTGTCATGTTCATGTCTTTTTCCCTTGGACTACTTTACTGTCTCATTAAATTCCTATCAGAAGAAACAAGCTGTCAAATATGTGGTTTTAAACAGCATGGTTGTAACCTGTGGTAAAGTTTGCAAGGAATTTTAACAAACAAGTCTTTTAGAGCTTTCAAGCAACATAGAAAAAGTATTTAGAAGGCTTCTAGTGTGGAGGAGGTGTAGAAAGTGCATTTATTTATGGATTTGTTTTTTAAATTCCAGACTTGGACATGACCTGACCATGCAGATGAAAACAGAAAATGCACATGGATTTTTGTGATTGTGCGATAGCAAAACATGTCTTCTTTATCATATTTCAGAAAGGTTATCACACTTATGAAACATTCAGATAACTAATGGTTTTTAGTGCTACAGAGTCTAAATTATAAAAAAAGCAATCACAGTTTCAGCTAAGATGATCATATGTGTGAACGAGAAATCAAACAGGGTTTAGCTTACTCCTGCTATTTTTGGCTGTCTCTTGGAGAATAGTGTCTGATTATTGGATTTTGCCAAATAACTGTCAGAAACTAGTTTATCTGAGAGATACAGTATTTGAGGATATTTGGAGTAGAAAATAATTGTTCAGCATGACCAACAACAAGAAATTTGGGGCTTAGGGGACATGGATGCGCAGGGCCGCAAGCTGGCTGCACAGGGGTTAATCAGCAGCTACCTATATGGTCTTTATTCACCACCACGAGGCTTCCTCTCCAAATAGATTTGCTCTTGCCTTGGTTAGGATTAACCTTTTGTGCCTCTCTATTTGTGGTGTATCTCCCATTGTTTTCTGTAGGCAGGGAAATTTCATTTTTATTTTATTTTTCTTCATGGAACATCATGGCCTTGGCTATGCTACCTTGGTTCCTATTTTATTGGCCTGGAACATGAAAGAAGTATCAGGGATGAGGTTTTAAATGGTTCTGTCTCAGAGCACTTTCTCACTGCTTTTGAGGTGAGTACCTCTGCAACTGCCAGAGATCACGGCCTTCTTCATTTTACAAGAGGCTGGATTCACCTTTTCAGCTACATATGCATACCAACACACTCACTAGCCATTCTGATCCTTCCCTATTGTGTACGCCTCATGCTGGCATGCTTTCTCACATAGACATTATGTTTACACTGTACACATATGTCCATATGTCTACACTCATGCACAGCAATCTTTACGCACCGATACCTCAAAGCCTTATGCAGAAAAGACACAGAACACAAAGGTTCCAAAATAATAAAAAAAATATATTTAAAAATCTTAAACTTTTGATGTATTCTACCTTTTATAGGAAGGGTAGTTGAGTTCCTGGCAGATCTTTGGGAGTGGGGGGAAGAGGGGGAAGGTGGTAGGCCTCCGCTGGCCTATACAGTTCTGCTTTCCCTTGAAAGAGAAGAACAGATCCTATTACCCAGAGAGGGCTGGCTATTCTTGTAGGTTCTCTGTGTTAGAAGTAATTCTGAGCCCCTCTTTCAATTGTGTGAGCCAAACATGGTGACGCCAGTTACCACTTTTACTCTGACTAGGGAGGCTAAGGTCACATAGACACAGGGCCACATGTAACAACAGGTGGCACAATACAAGATAGCCTGACCCTGCAAACACTCAAAATGGAAAAGTGAAAGTGCAATGGCAAGAGTTAGTGGAAGGGAAGGCGGCATATTTAATTACATCTTTAAGAAAAAAAAAGGGGGGGGGGGATATTTCTTTAGCAAGTCTAAATCATAGGGCATACACCCATTCATTGGATGCCTGGACTGGAGGATTCAAGCCCTTCAGAGGGTCTGCTGAGTGTTTTGTTCAGATAAGGGGCAGAAAGGAAAGCAAGGAAGTAACATTCCAGAGGAAGACAATTGTGCATATTTATTTAAAGCATTTCTATTCTGCTTTTAGCACTTTTATGCTCCAACATGGATTGTGGCATACATACCTACAGTATAACATCAAAACACATAAGACAGACTCCACACTAAAAAGGATATCTAGACGATAATTACTTAGCACCAGTGGGTTGTACTAGTATTGAACCTTTAGGGGGTATAACTGGTATATGCCTCCATAAACAGATGGGCTTTCAGTTGCTCCCTAAAAACAGATAGATAGATAGATAGATAGATAGATAGATAGATAGATAAGATGATAGATGCAGTGATTTCTCTCAGCTCCAAATGTAGACAGTTTCATAGTGTTGGGCCGGCTATTGAGAAAGGCTGAGTATGAGCTGTCTGAAGTTTTACTTGAGTTACCGAAGGAATCACTACTTGATGGCTATTAGTAAAGCGAAGATTAAAGAACAGTCTGAATACTTTAATTGCCTGTTTAAAATGTTCTGGTCCTTTTTCATGCACTGCTCTAATAAAAACTAGAATTGAAAATGTAAATGTAATCCTCACTTCAACTGGCAACCAGTGCAGAGTGAGAAGATAGAATACCCAGAAAAAAAGAAGAAATACAAAGAAAGGAAAAAAAAAATAACCTGTTGCAGTCTGTGAACATTGAAAAAAACATGTGCCTTTCCTTTACATGCAAGAAGGAGCCATAATCAAATCTGAAAAATGAACTGCTGCCACAACACAGCACACCCCCCACACACATAAGTGGCACACAGAAATAAAATGCCTGAACCTCAAACCTGTCAGATCAGCAAGCCAGGCAAATACAGATATCTTGAGAAACAATGCTTTCAGGCATACAAGCAGTCATGCTGGACAACAAGAGACACCGAAAAAAAAACAAATGGAGTGGCTGTGCTTTATCAGCCATAGTAGTTCTCTAGCTCTTTGTAACCTTCAGGGATTTCTGGGATCCATTTTAGCACCCAAATATACATGAACCGATCCTTCTCAAATCTGGGAGGAGGGGTGCACTTCTCTGATCACCAGATCAGGAGCAGAATCATGACAACGTCCGGGTAGGTCTAAAAATCATTGAGAAGATAGTGTAGTATGTGCACAGTTTAACTACAAATGAACTATTGCTGGTCACTCTCACCCCACACTGGATCCATCAACATCATGTGAACACCTGACAAGTCGCACACACAATTATAGAGGAGAAGATATTGGAAATGTATTAGGGCTAATTTTAAGATTTAATAGCAATACCCCTGGTAGTCCCAAGATAGGTTTGAGAGGATCAGTTAGAAAAAGGGAATGACAACAAATATGGCAGTGTCTGGGATGCTGGCCAGCTCTCTGGCCATTTTGGCTCTCAGTCAGACCATGAATATGTTCACATGATAACAACCTATTTATAGTATCCACTGTCCAGTACCAGTGCTAAGGTTGGCATTATATCATTTAAAAGGGTTATGGACCTGGTTTGTTAAGCATTATTTTTTTCCCATAGACACAGAAAAGGAAAAAGCCTTAGTAATCCAGGCTCTATGCTCCATTGCCAGGGTCAAAAAAGCTCTTTTGGCTCTTTGTGACAATGTCTAGATGCCTTTTAAAAAGGAGCAGACAGAATGACAGGTAGCACTCACTCAGGTATCTTCAGATGTGTTCACTGCTTTTTCATGGTGTAATTATGTATATGAATGAATGATATCAGGTATACCTGTACAGAGAGTAAATGTAGAAGGGGATGAGTGGTTATTCCTATCTAGCAGGTCTCTTTCACTTGGGGGCAGGGGCGGGTGGGGTGAAATAGATAGGCTAAACGATATCCAAGGTTCCTTGTAACAATGGCATCTGTGAAGGCTTAAACTGAGGATGCTCTGTGTGGAGTCCTGCAGGTTAGGTGGTAAAGAGAGAGTCCTTATGTGTTGCAGATACTGTAACACTCCAATGTCCTTTGTCCCTAGCCTTCTTGTCCTATATTGAGATGTTGTAGTATATGAAGATATGTGATGTCATTACAATAATGCAGATATTGAGTATTGTGCAGATATTTGTCAGGGTATATCCAAAGCTGTATATAGATTGTCAATTGCTGAAGGAGAGCAAATATTGCTTAGATAGGGATTTAAGTCCATAAATCACCAAGCACACCAAAGCACTCTATGTATAGTTCCACACCAAAAATGAGTGCTAAGATAGAGTTTGTACAGTCCCAAAAAACTCAGAACAATTTAAATGTCCAAAAGTAATATTTATTCAAAACGGCAACTCCACTGTATAAATAAGATCATGCTTTAAGCAAGGAGGTCCCCCGACACGGACCCGTGTTTCGCCAGGGGCTGCATCGGGGGGGACACACACAATATTTTGGAATAATCAAATTGCAGGTCATATACACCGCTCCCTGTTACGTGTATATGACCTGCAATTTGATTATTCCAAAATATTTGTGTGTCCCCCCCGTGCAGCCCCTGGCGAAACACGGGTCCGTGTCGGGGGACCTCCTTGCTTAAAGCATGATCTTATTTATACAGTGGAGTTGCCGTTTTGAATAAATATTACTTTTGGACATTTAAATTGTTCTGAGTTTTTTGGGACTGTACAAACTCTATCTTAGCACTTAGATAGGGATTTGACATACACTGACCTTGTATGTTAGCTGTTGTTAATGGTTGGTAACTTAACAGGCAACATTATAGACGTGTTTTTTCTGTATGTGTGTGTTATACCATGCCCCATTATCATCTATACTATAGAACTATTTTGAATAAATATTTCAGGGAATATGCAAATTAGACAGGAATGTGATTGAAGGTTAATCATTTTTTTATTATTTGCCCTCAATTTGTAAACATCATTCAACGAGTATCTTCCTGTGCTCTTTTTTATAGGCAAGCGGTTCTCAGCCCAGCCCTCAGGACACAACAAACAATGGAAGCAGTACATTTAAATGTATCTCATGCATATTCATTGTGACTATCCTGAAAACAAGATTGACTGGGTGTGTCCTGAGAACTGGGTTGAGACCCCTGCTATAGGTGATCAATGTCATCAGAGCAACTTTGCATGTCCAAAAAGGGATATTGAAGGCTACATACATTGTATTGATGCCATTAATGCTTTCAGTGGCTCAGAGCCTGCCCGACCCCAAATCCCTTATTGTATGTGTACTATGTTTTATTTATTTATTGAAAATGTATATTCATTATCTTATCTAAGTGGCTAACTCATGTTCACTGAATAAAAACATAAAACAAACTCATATTAGAATACAAAATAAAACAGCATTTTTACATTAAGTGAAAAATTAGCTCACTATCAGAGTCATTTTTCAAAATGTGATGGGCCATTATCGTGAGCGTTAGGGCCTAATTGCATGCGATACTGTCCTAACACACGCAATAATGACAGCATCGCAATGTTAAAATTAAAATGAGGGAAAGGGGAGGGGTTAGGGTGGAGTTTGGGAGGGGTTAACAAAATTTTGGGCCCGGTAGCTCTTCATTCCGCTATATTTATGAATGAAAAATCTAGGCCTAAATCTTATTTCAAATGGCAGCTGAGCAGATGATAATAGGCCCTTTTGCTGCTATTTGGCCTCACAAGGTCAACTTTTCATATTCAGAATAAAGTATTGTGATTACCGTATTAGTCCACTTGAATGTATAGAAATAAGGGTCAAAAAATAGGTTGTAAGTGGTGCCTTTTTAGAGAACTAATTTAATACATCTGTGACTAACTTTCAAAAGCTTCTCTCCCTTCATCAGGCAAGTGAAGAACAAGAGTAGTTAGCCCAGTAGTAAGGCATTACATATAATCTGTATGCTGACCCTTATTTCTAATATTTAGAATATAATTCAGAATATTCAACTGAACTTCTCAAATTGCTATTGATTACTGTGAGCCCACTGAATTTATGCTGGAGCAGAATGCTTGTCAGCAAGTAAAGAAATATGCCAATTCATAGTGTGACTTAGCCCATAAAGAAAGCCCCTGACTTAACAGATCGTATTATAAAACGGTGGAGCCTCAACCACCCACAGCTGACTTTTAGTGCTTGGGTTTGTTGCCACCTAAAAGAGCTTAAGGTAAAAAGAAGAAAAGGCGACTGAGAGGAAGGCAATCATTGGTTTACCAATCCATATCTGCCACAGTTGTGACTGTGGTGTCAGGTGAGGGGTCAGCAGCAAGCCACAGACTGTGCTCAGTTTTGTGCGGCATTCCACTCTTTCGCCCACAGTTAGATGGGGAAGTGTTGTTTTATTTATTTTTTTTTTTTTTTTTGGGGGGGGAGAGATTTTCTAGGAGTGGGGTTTTGTCCCAGCATGTGGGAATTTATTGCATCCCAAACCCTAAATGTTGTCATAAGGTTGAGAGACGTATTCCGCTGTTAAGCTAGCTCCAGAGAATTCAGAATTGTATGAGTTGTATAGCCAAGGAAAAATGGAAATGGGGTTCTTTGGACCGGTACAGGTTATGTGGTATGGATGGAGATGATTTTCTGGATGCGTGGCACCTCATTATGGCTAGATCAGCACCAATTCATTGAGGTGGCTGAGTGCAGCATCAGAGCCATTATTTTAAGTTTAGTTTAGCTTGCTGGGCAGACTGGATGGACCGATTGATCTTCTTCTGCAGTCGTTTCTATGTTTCTATGTTTCGTTTCTATGTAGTTACCCTCATTTCTATTAGTTCAAGCTAGCAGTCATAATTTGGGGAATTAGTAAGAGAGTTGCTTGGGAGTTGGAGGAATTGTGGTGCTGATATTCATGATATGTATTATACTGCTTTAAATTTAATGTTTTCTTAATGAATAAAGCTAAGTCCCTATTTTCCACTATCCAGGTTTCTTTGGTTAAATGTGTCTGTGCCAGTGGGAAGTGGGTGTGACTTCTAATATTAGTATTTCTGTATTATTCAGCCTCATTGCAACAATACTGTACCTTTGGTTACTGATCATGAATTGCAAATTCTAACAAAAAAGGATATTTTATGTACATTTTTATTCAAGTCATGATGTCTGATGTCAGATATCCTTTGAATTAAATACTCTATAAAATAATAGCCTGTCTCATTTTAATAAACAATGTAGTGTCTTTTATTCCAAAGCATATTTCCTGCCTTGCAACAATTTAAATTTACTAACTCAATGAATATTTAGGAAAACATGTGATCAAGGAGCATACTTGTTGCAATTTTAATTTCCATATATAACAGGTTTAGGTACAGGACAATGTAGTGACAAGGAGTGTTCACTTACCCTGTTATTGTGACTCCTTCCTTCCTTTCTGCTGTCTCATTTTATCACATATTTCCTTCCTAACCTACTGCATATTTAATTGTTTGAATCTGGCTGAAGTTTATGAAATTCAACTTACTGCTGCTGCAGCACTGATGATTTTTCTTTCAAATTATTGTAGCCTTAAATAATTGCAGATCTATGCTTTGCCTTATGAATGAGAGCAAAGGATGTGAGATTTACAGTATATAATGTATGTCTTGCATCTTTGTAATCAAATATGGAAGATCAGAAAACACAAAGAGTAGCTCCTCTTGGGTAGGAATGAGGTTGCTACTGGTTTATTTCTATAGGCTAGTATGCACTACTGCAGTGTATTTAATTACAGATGTGAAAAGGAAAATTTAACAACAGTGTTATTGATAAAAGTTAATCATAGAGAAAGGATTATTGACTCATTCAACATTGCTAAGTGTGGAAACAATGATATTCCTTTCTCTTTACCTGCAAGTTTATTAGCCTTGTGCTCTAACCACTTAACTACATCATCATCAAATAAGTGATTATTTTGATGCTTTAAATTTGTAAGGAATGTCCTTTGGAAGGCATACCATAAAGTGACTATGACTGGTTAATATTATGAAAGATATATTTACTGGTTAATATCTTATACATTAAAAAATAGTTGAAGAGATGACATAAACTTTTATATCCTGTATATTTTTCAAAATGTGCCAAAAACAAATATGAATTGCAATATTTGCTTTGTAATAGAAAAAATTGGTTCTTCGGAGAAAATAGGACGTTTCAGAGAGACCAAATCTTAGAAAATGAATGTCAGTCAATAACCCATATTGGAGTCCATATTTTCAAATGTTGATTTTACTGGCAGTCCATATTTCTACATCTCAACTAGCAACACAATTTGCGGCTTCCTAACATATTCCAAGTCTACCCTAGCATATGACATCCCCTACATCTTTGCCTGATACCATTCCCTTGTTCCACAACAACCACATCAACAATAATTGTGAAAATTAAAACATTTCTATAGAAAATACATGGCTGCAGCACTAACAGAATTTCAAAATTAGCAAATTTGTATAAAAAATAATATAACATAACAATATAAAATCAATCCAAGAACATAAGAACATAAGAAATTGACATGCTGGGTCAGACCAAGGGTCCATCAAGCCCAGCATCCTGTTTCCAACAGAGAACAAACCAGGCCACAAGAACCTGGCAAAGCTTTGTAATATAGCAACTGACACCTAAACCTGAACACTGGGAGATGCACAACAAGATCCTTAATATTCTCATTTTAATTTGAGGTCTGCAGAGAACTTAGTAACATTTGTCTGCTGTAGGGGTATGATAAATCACAGAGTGTGGAACTTATGTAGATGATACAAATGGATTTAATTTTGATCTCAAACTTGTCCCCTAGCACGTGTATAATCTGGTCCCAAGTCATGTCCAGGCATGAATGGTGTGGAATGGTTCCTCTTCGAACAGTGGATAAAATTAAAAGAAAGAACATTTACAATTGGATAAA